>NW_027266319.1:31029152-31696027 GCF_022045235.1 Haliotis cracherodii | reverse complement strand
GTCGTGTCATCATAATGTGGGAGGAAACCCAAAGAGATGCAGGTCTTAGACCTTTACCACTAGGATAGGACCCGTGTGGATCCGGGGTAGAATAGGTCTTCAGCAACCCATGCTTGCTGTAGAAGGCGACTTATGGGATCGGGTGGTCAGGCTCGCTGACATGGTTGATGCATGTCATGGTATCCCAATTTCACTGGATTGTCTGGTCATATAGTTGGAATATTGCTGAGTGCGGCGTCACACAACAGACTCACCAGTAGAATAGAAACATATTCATTGCGAATCCGGGATTCGAACTCACAACAACAGGTTTCCGTCATACAAAAGGGACGCAACTCTTCACAGCGAATTTCGAGGAAACTGATACATTTCTTTAACAGAAATCTCTGGTGAATGCAAAGTCCGTTGTACAATTCGGACGACCAGTATGATATCACCACAAGCGTGCGTTTATGATTCACTATCAAGCGGTGATGATAAAATGTGAGTGTATCCTACCCCACCGGTGGCACCCGTCACAAACACACGCTAAGGCAAGTCAAGCGTTTGCCTGAACATGACAGGGAGATATGACAAAATAGGAAATTACATCCGACGTCATTTTTTTGTCACTGATGCGGCAAATTTGGAAAAGTCCTCATTATGTCTTCCATAAAAGTTTTTGAAAGTATTATTTAACCCTGATCGAACAACTTTTGAGCAATCCGCTCTTTGAAATGTTAAGAAAGGAATCGCACGAAATTTAATTAAAGAAAGATTATGCCTTTAACATGCTATTCAGGAATATATGTATAGACTAGGAAGAGGGTGCATGTATTTAGCACACAGATGATAAGATAGCCGTATCTATTGAGATTTGCCTCGACCTTTGAACGCGACACACGATGACAGTATTCTAATTCCTTTCACAAACAATGCTCTTGACTTACTAACTTTCATCTGCCCTGCTAATGACAAACGAGATCATATTACACGCGCGCAGTGTTGTGCATACTCCAGACATAACATAGATATACACAGCACTGCTTCAAACCGACACTTTTGACCGTGTTTGGAGTTCAATGTTGACCTCTAACCTCCACCTCCTCACGTCACGGGATCGCGATATGGCGTCGTATTTAAACGTAGTAATTAACTTCATAACGCGCTGGGACGTCTCGAGCTGTCACGGGCACGTGGGGCCAGTATTGAGTTTCCTTTATGAGCGCTGAGTTGTCTGCAATTAATTTTGGGAACGAGATTACTTACTCTCGAACAAGGCGGTTCAAGCCACCAAGTGTACACATTGCGGCATAATGTATATGTTATGTAGCAACTATTTGAAACTCAGCAACATGATAGGGCTTATTTCGGCGAGATTAGGACAGGGCACGCTTATGATGCTCGCTTGTTTGTTTAATGCCTTGTTTCATACAGTTAATCAGCGCGAACTGTCCCGATAACACAATAGGGAGTGCAGAGGGTCCAGGCTGGATGGCTGGAGCTATCTGTGACTGCAGAGTAATCAGATAGCCGGCTGTACAATACAGGTTATCAGTTGGAGTAATTTTCCTTCATTGAGAAATAATTATTTAGTCCTGTCGCTCTGATGGTGATTAGTGAGTGGATGTTGTTGTACGCCGCACTCAGCAATATTCCAGCTATATGATGGCGGTCTGTAAACAATCGAGTCTGGACCAGACAATCCAGTGATTGACATCATGAGCATCGATCCACGCAACTGGGATACGATGACATGCATCAACCAAGTCAGCGAGCCTGACCATCCGATCCCGCCTGTCCCTCTTACGACAAGCATATTCGCCTTTTCTTTGGTTTATAAGCATATACCTGTGCTCTTGGGTTTCCATAACTCCACAACTCCCCCACTCACTCATTTAGTTGCTAGGCATCAAGCGGGACTGCCATTGTAGCATGGATTGCTGAATACCAGTTCTAAACCGGATATGACTCGCTGTCTTGGTTGATGCATGTCATCGTATCCCAATTGCGTAGATCGATGTTCATGATGTCAATCACTGGATTGTCTGTTCCAGCAAAATAATATACACAAACTGTAATAACCATGCATATGCATATTGGTAATAGTTTATGAAAGGTATTTTGTTTATATGTTGTCACAGGAAATAGGTATAAGCAGGAAATATGTACAATTACCGCAAATGTCAGGAAATATGTGTAATGTTTGATTTACTCAGTAAATATGCATATTTCCTGAAACTTTCAGGAAGTTTACACGTTTCATATAATGATAAACAATAATAAGAGGAAAGACCAACTTAATGCACATTTGACAGGAAACGACAACATAAGTGTATTTAAATGTATTTTTTTATTGAAACATCATTTAAAACATCCAAATATCATGACCGTGTTGATATTATTCATATTCTGAAAGTGACAGGATGAACCACGTACGCTTGTTTATTGAACACGTCATTGTTGAATAATATACGTCACAATTTGAAGATCATCTGATCCGAACCATTCGGTTCCGACAATCAAACACGTTTCTGCCTGAGTGACATTGGCTGTGACAATCATGACATTATTTATGATATAAACGGTGTTTTGACGTTCATGCGTTACAGTGTTTTGTGTTTATCGTCAAGTCGCAATCATTAATTTTCGAAAAAAACTCGTTCAATAGATCATCATTGGGATTGTTTTAATGACAAAGATTTACCGACCTATTTTGATTTATGTATTGTTTAGTCATTATTATGACTGAGATGTTCTGACAATGTATCCCCGAATCCTTGTGTTTTATACGCATGTACACTTGTACATGTCGTCAGTACGGCATCATAACAGGCTACTTCTATTTCCTGACAATTACTTGAATCTAGCCGTGATTAAAGACACTTCCTCATCTCACTTGATGCTGAAGCGCTCACAAAACACTTAAACTCCAGCGTGTACATGGCAGATAAGCGAAGGAATGGGGGTTACCATGGTGAGAGTTCTGTCAGATTTTTTGCCCGTGAAATGTGTGGATCCGTCACCGTTTCTGTGGAAAACTTGACACATCCTGCAGCGGGATATGTCTCCGGGTTGGCTCAACTTGTCATGCTCGTGCAGGCGCACAAACACTGCCTGACGTGTATACTGTGTGTTAAGCCAACAATGATATAACAATATGATTTATTGCAAGGTGTTTGTTCATTGAGGCGTATGTAATATATATTTTGAAATTAATTACTGGTTAAATATACACCCTGTGGCACGAACTGCAGTTAATGTTAATTACACAGGAAGCTTTGAGATGTGGATATACCGAGGCAATGCGTTATACGGATCTGTCATTTATAAGGATGTTATGCTTTATAGGGATCTGTCAGAAAAGTCGAGATGCATTATAGGGATCTGTCACATATATCGAGATGGATTATAGGGATCTGTCACATATATCGAGATGCATTATAGGGATCTGTCAGATATATTTAGATGCATCACAGGGATGTAAGATATATCCAGATATATTATAGGGATCTGTCACATATATCGATGTACATTAAAGGGATCTGTCACATATATCGAGGTGCATTATAGGGATCTGTCATATATCAAGATGCTTTATAGGGATCTGTTGCATATATCAAGGTATGTTATAGGGATCTATCGCATATATCAAGGTACGTTATAGGTATCTGTCAGATATATCGAGATGCTTAATAGGGATCTGTTGCATATATCGAGATATATTATAGGGATCTATCGCACATATCAAGGTAAATGTACGTAATAGAATTCTGTCAGATATATCGAGATGCTTCATAGGGATCTGTCACATATATCGAGGTGCATTATAGGAATCTGTCAGATATATCGAGGTGCATTATAGGGATCTATCAGATATAACGAGATGCATTATAGGGATCTGTCAGATATATCGAGATGCATTATAGGGATCTGTCAGATATATTAAGATCTCTATCAAACCCTTTCAAGATGAAACAACACACCACGCGCACTGATCAACTTGCCCTGAAGGTAAAGAATGACAATTAGCAGCTCCAGTAAACCAAAGTAATGAAATAATGACAAGGGCATATACTTTGCTTAGCAGATTTCTATAAACTTCGAAATGGGACGTAGAAGTGTTGGAAGGTGGCCTGGAGATCTATGTGTGGAGTGCGGAGTTCTGTCCTCTAGATGCTAGGATCCGCATTGCAGAAAAGGTAGACTTATAAGAATACAGTCTGAGACCACATATTTAGTTTGGAGCAGGAGGCACAGGTTGTGGCGTGTGAGGTTGGGATGGCCCTGTTGGATGAATTGCTCGTCTTTCAGTGAATTCATTTACTTGGTACATATAGCTGTTAGCATGTGATTGTTCAGTCAGACATTATTACATTAAACTAACAATAAAAATTGTTTAATAGTGCGACAAATGTGACGACAAATTTTAGATGTTTGAGAAATGCGAAGTATAATTCTCTACATATGAACCTTATCACCTTTCCAGTTCCTCAAAACGTTACCTTTCGTGATTACACTCCATCTTGTAAAAGTAAGGTAAAAGCCTGGAGCCATCAATTGACTTCACGCAGTTTAAAACATTACTTACAAGATAGGCCTCGATCAGGCGATCTAACAATAGGTGAACTTCTATCGTAGCCTTTTAAAATTTAAGAGTTTTCAGGGCACGTGCGAAACATTTAGAAAACACAAAGACTTGACAATAATTACCGAATTCTTTTCCGATCTACCCTGCCATTTACCCCTGTTTATAGGCGTGTTAATGGGCGAGCACGACATACGGAAACTATGGAACCCCAGGTAGGTCATCTCGCTATACATGTGCCAACATGTGAACACGTATGCGAGAGTTTGTTGGAATTAACTCCTTTGAAGGCAGTAGCTCAGTTCTATCACGTCGTTTCAGCTTATTGTGGGATCAAAGTCAACACATAAAGGAAGCAGATCCCAAAGTGACCATAAAGCAAATAGTGCACGTTTACAACCATGGTTAAACCACGGGCAGGAACATGGGGCGGATTTACCGAAGATCATAATCAGGACGATTCTTAGATTCGAACCCACGGTCAGCGGATCCTGCATAGACGGGATGACCAGTTGTAGATGTTTAGACTTCTGAGCCCCAAATGCCCTCTGGACATATATTAGGTCGGAGGTCGGAGATATTTTCCACCTAGCTGATCAAAGATCATTATTAAGACGAAACGTTGATTCGAACCCACGATCAGCGGATCCTGGCAGTTAAAGGACGATCATTTTCAGTTCTTCAATCTAACCAATGGGAACACATCGGAAGCTGGACAGTTACATATTCATACGCTAGCTACTATTAATTGCTACACTAAATAAAGTTATTTAAGAAACGAGAAATCTAGGTGTTTGTTTGATGTTGATGTATTGATAGAGAAACAAGTACGACCTCTTGTTTGTCTGAAACTACAAACAATGTGTATATTCCCAAACTGGAGTTTCACAGGTTTAATTGCTTTTTTATGTCACGAGAAGCAGAGTGCAGGTGAGGAATAGAACAGGAACACAACTAAACATGACACAACCGTACTTGAGGTGACACAGATGACAGCCGAGGCTGGCAGTATATACTGTACATGACAGCTGGGCTCTAATGAATTTCGTCCACCTGACGGGATGCATATTCATAACATTATACACGTGAAAAAAACTATAGACTGTAACGTAGATTATGATTTAGTCTAAAATGATAACTGAGGTTTATTTGCATATTCATCATTTAATTTTCTGCTTGATTACGACAATGCATTCTCTTGACGTTGCGGGTACAGGACAGTGACATTGACCTTCATGCTTGATGAGTACTTCCGGTAGGTTAGACATGCGCATCCGGTTATCGGCTCCCAGGTGTATTATTGTCAAGATTCCTTGGCATCAACATCAGGCTGTCCTGTCTTTCAGGACATATAGGCCAAGAGGTAAGCGACCCATGAGCACCAATATCTGCTCGGATTGGCAAAGGCAAAACAAGGTAATTTGACCAAGAGCTTTAACTTAAGCTCCAGGTTTGTCGATGATCAGATATGGTTCTATCACCATCAAAAAGCCAATTCCCTTTCACGGATTAACCCACCTGAACTAGAAATAAAGGAGACCAGTGAGACCGCCTCATCTGCTTCATATTTAGATCTATGCATAAAGATTCAGAGTGACAAAACACTCTTAAGAAAGCAACGAAACATATACTACTACTACTACTACTACTACTACTACTACTACTACTACTACTACTACTACTACTACTACCCTCTCGATTGTATCATGAACATGTATATGAATCACTATCAAATAGTGATGATATCAGGTGTTCGCGGAAAGATGAGCACCCGTGGCACCCGTCACAAAGACATGCAAAGGCAAGTCAATTGTTCACTTGCAAAACACGGGAACATACGGTACACGTCAATATAGGGATTTGCCTTGGACATCATGTTTGTCACTGATGCGTCAAAGAGTCCTCTACACGTCCACCTAAAAACGTTTCGAAAACTTTCCTGAGGCCTTCAATATTGTAACCTTGATCAAACAACTTTTGAGAAAGAGTCGTTTGACGCTCTTTCAAAACTTGGTTGAAAGAGCATGCTCGGTCTTACTTCAACAGATGTGAAATGTAGACACCAAGAACTGGAGCTGCGGTAATGTTGCTCGACATAACCGTTACTGTTACGGGTGCAACACAAACACATTCCGAAATATACTGAACGCTATGTCCCCGTTAGGCTTCCATAGTATGAATGCATTATATCTACATGACCTTGTACTGTTCACCGAGAGATACACATAACGGCCTGAAGATTCCATACTTTGATGTTTTCCAGTGAAAACTAAGCAGTGGAGGGGAATATTACTGTTAGCATAATGGTCTACTTTGAAATCACAACAAAGAACAGAGAGTAATACTAGTGGTCTTCGTGGAAGGGGAGCAAAGAACTGGGTATATATATAGCTAGGAATTATCAGTTGAGTATCGGGGGCTGCACTTTGTTACAGATGTGTTATAGGTGTATAGTCTCATTAGTGTCTTCTTTCTGAAACAATAGTCATTTTAGTTACAGCCGCACCCAATCATGCCTTCTCAGGTTACAAAGCGGATACTATTGTGTATATAATAGCCTGATCACGTGACCAAAACGTAACAGAGTACGGCGAGGTATATGGTCACGAGTGAGTGAGGGAGTTTGGTTTATCACGCTTTGCTCCCATTTTCAGCGATATCAGGACGTGTCAGCTACATGTTTTCCACTTGGTGAGTGAGTGAGTTGGGTTTAACGCCGCTTTTAGCAGTATTACAGTTATATCGCGGCGTGTCAGCTTAATGTGGGAGGAAAGCCTGAAGTGATGCAGGCCTCAGGCGTTTACCACTTCGGGGAAACCCACGAGCACGGGTATGGTGCTAACAAATCTCCAAACATAATAGGGGCGACCCGGGATTCGAACCCGCAATCATAGGTTTCAGGCGTGCCCATCGCGGCGCCTTAGACGACTGGGCCACCCGTGCCCCTCCACTTGGTGTACCCCACTGGCATGGCATAGTGTTGACGAAACTCACAGGCGGATCCAGAGGGGGTGGGGGGCGGAGGGGGGTCCGAACCCTCCCCTCACCTCTTTGAAATCAAATGTAGTATGTTGCAGGCAGTAACATTGAGAGAGGAGTATTATAGTTTAGGCCCCTCCCTTTTCAAAATGTTGGATCCCCCCTTGAAACTAGAATCATAGTCGGGGCGGTCGGGTAGCCTAGTGGTTAAAGCGTTCGCTCGTCACGCCGAAGACCCGGGTTCGATTCCCTACATGGGTACAATGTGTGAAGCCCATTTCTGGTGTCCCCCGCCGTGATATTGCTGGAATATTGCTAAAAGCGGCGTAAAACCATACTCACTCACTCACTCACTAGAATCATAGTCATGGCGAACCGGTGCTCCCCGATCATGAAATCATGTACATTATTAGGATACAGTCCGACACAAGTTATGTCTTCCCTTCTAAACATAAAATACTCACCCGTGAAAATGCCACTGCAGAAACAAATCACATTTGCTTAAAATTGTGTTGATCATGACATTGTTTGCATATTAGAGAACGGAACATACTGTTGGAATATCAGTCAGTTTAAAAGATGACATTTAATGTACAATTCATGTAAACTGTCCGGCAAAATAGAGTGTACATCCATGTTTGTTTGGTGGTGGCTAAAATGATACAACCAAGAAATGACTATTCGATGGTGATGTATTTGATACGAGTAGCATAGGCAAAATGACATCCATTATCTAAACACGTATGTCACTACAGGCGACTGTTATTAATCTAGTCACGTTTGAATTTTTCCAATTTCCAATTCCGTCAAATCCAATTTTCAAGTGTATATTTTCTTTTGGCCGCCTTTTGGCAGTTTAGTTAGGAAACAGTTTAAAAGTTCAATATAGAATAAAAAACATCTTTATGTTGGACACATGCTCCACCCACTCACAAAAAGATTATTGGTAAAATGCTGAAATTCTCTTAGAGAGGTTTTTGTCAAGCAAATCTTACTTCTTAAAAGTAAATAAAGCCTGGTGATGCAGCCGAGATATGAGAACGTCAAAATGCCTCAGAATGATGCCATTGTGTTTAGATGGTTTCAGTGTAACTGCAAACTAGATCCCAGGTTATAGAAGCCGAATCGTGAAGGCAACTGTAACCCATCTCTATGTACTATTCCCTTCACAGCTGTAGAAATGATGAAAGATGTAGAGGGTCCGATTTGTCTCCTTGGCGTACACCTTTATCTGACGTAATAAGTCAGGCAATCAGAGCTCAAATTGAAGATTAATGGGGGCAAGGAGGTTCGGGAATTAATAGACACTAGAGGATAATAGAATGTCGTCTTGTTTAACAAATTGCCATACCAGGGAAGCCTGGCTTAGTTGTACAATGCGTTTGCTAGATGTCCAGTAAGATGGAAGTGAAGATAACTATATATATTAGGCCCCTTAATCAGCACATGTCCGAACTGACGACCGATAACGTGATATAGATTGAATAAGATAAAACAACAGTGTTAGCAACTAGCTGTAAAGTAGTGTCAGGATTTAACCCCGAAACAGCATCAGAAACTTGTCGTAAAACAGCGTCAGGAACTAGCCCTGAGAGAGTGTCAGGAACTAGCTTTGAGACAGTGCCCGAAATTAGCACTGTAACAGTGTCAGGATCTAGCTCTGGGACAGTTTCAGAAGAAATTAGCCCTGAAACAGTGTCAGGATGTTGCCATAACACAGTGTCAGAATATAGACGTAAAACAGTGTCAAACATCAGCCCTGATACAGTGTCAGAACCTAGATTCTACAACAGTGTCAGGAACTAGCCGTCAGACATTAGCCCTGAATCAGGAACTAGGACTGGGATAGTGTTAGGAACAAGGCTTAAAACAGCGCCAGAGCCTAGCGCAAAATATTGTCAGAGCTTAGCGCAAAACATTGTCAGGACAGCGTCAAAACCTAGCCGTAAAATAGCGCCTGGAAAAAGCCCTGAGACAATGTCAGAAATTGGACCTGAAACAGTGTCAGGATCTAGCTGTAAAACAGTGTCAGCATCTAGTTGTAAAACAGTGTCAGGATTAAGCACCGAAACAGCATCGGGAATTAGCCCTGAGACAGTGTCAGACATTAGCTCTGAGACAGTATCAGACATTAGCTCTGAGACAGTGTCAGACATTAGCCCTTAGACAGTATCAGACATTAGCCCTGAGACAGTGTCAGACATTAGCCCTGAGACAGTGTCAGACATTAGCCCTGAGACAGTGTCAGACATAAGCCCTGAGACAGTGTCAGACATAAGCCCTGAGACAGTGTCAGACATTATCCCTGAGACAGTGTCAGACATTAGCCCCGAGACAGTGTCAGACATTAGCCCTGAGACATTATCAGACATTAGCTCTGAGACATTATCAGACATTAGCTCTGAGACAGTGTCAGACATAAGCCCTGAGACAGTGTCGAGTTCATGTGTCGCTCAAACAATAGATGACTGATCTCCACTCCTGATCAGGAAATCTCACATTTATCGGGATTTTCTAAGAGTGAGTGAGTGAGTGAGTGAGTTTGCTTTAACGCCGCTCTTAACATTATTCCAGTTATATCACGGCACGGGTATGGTGCTGACAAACCTAGAAACATAATCGGGGCGGACCGGGATTCGAACCCACAATCATAGGTTTCTGGCGTGCCCAAGGGACGCAACCCTGCACAGGGAATCGCGGCGCCTTAGACGACTGGGCCACCCGTGCCCCCGATTTTCTAAGAAAGAAGACCATATATGTGCAACATATAGAATAACCTGCTCGCAGCGTATTTAGGTATTATTTGTCGCTCGTGAAATAATGCGTTAGATATTATATATCGTTAACTCACTCGGCAGCAATTCAGGCTTTCCCCCCACATTATGCTGACACGCCGTGATATAACTGGAATACTGTTCAAAGCGACGTTAAACCAATCTCACTCACTCACTCACTCACTCACTCACTCGGGACAGACACTCCGTATTCCTCGGGATCTCCATAACTCACAGGTTGTCCTGTAAGTCCCGTCATGAATAAGGTTAAATCATGATATAAACAATGCATTAATATTCATCATGTTGAAACAAAAATTCCCGATGTGACCGCGATGCGATTCCTGCCATCAGTGCAGCATAAAAACAATGTTGGAATACTGTTACAGCATGTATTTCATTCTTTACTGACAGATCTAATAAGAATGTCCATCATCATAATTTTTATATACATTATTCAGTAGTACAGCGTAGAGGCCATTCGTGGCACCAAACGCTTGCTATCCCACTTAAATGAGTGGTTGTAATATACCTAGTTGATTTAATTTTTTTCAAGCTGTGGGAAAATGAAATCATTTGGATTCACAACTCCCAAGATGTTTACACGGCATTTTCCACCTTTCGGGCAATTATCAGCTCCAGACTACTACTAAAGCTTCGTACACTTCACGTGTCTCGTGGCCCCCGGCCGTCCAACGTCTCGCGATAAAATCCGGGAATCCCGCCCCAGGCGACATGTTCCACCTGTAAACATGCAGGGTTAGTGACGCCTCCCCCATACTCCATCCCCCACCCCCAACCCCCAAACCCCTTCCACAGACACAGCGTGACAGAGAGTAACAGTAACAGGCAACAAAACGCATGTCCTAACTTGATTTTGTATGTTTGGTGATACAAATAACATGTCGATGTGTTTTGCATTACAGAAAACAACCTTTAAAAGTTTCTTCAGGGTAAACAGTAGAATATGCAAGAACGGGTATTTCTTGGGATCCAAGCTACTTATGTTCGTTTGACGAGCATTATATCTACACATACACACAGGCACTGAACCAATGCATCGGTTCCCTTTAATCAGCATTCTAAATATTTCCAATCCTCAGGTTGCTCAACATGATGTGCATACGAAAATAAACTCTATGCATGTGAACTGGTTTTAAATTAGCACAAGCGTTTATAACTATGCAAAACATTTTTTTTCAAATCCAACACATTTATTTAAAATATTTTCATATAGTCTTGCACGGTTAATTAATATTGCATGTCAGTGAGTAATTGGTTTAGAAGCATTTTGATCAGTAATTCATTTACACAATGGCTTGTCAAGTTAATGTGAGTGAGTGAGTATGGTTTTACGCCGCTTTAAGCAATATTCCAGCAATATCACACCGGAGGACACCAGAAATGGGCTTCACATATTGTTCCATGTCGGGAATCGAACCCGGGTGTTCGGCGTGACGAGCGAATGCGTCAACCACTAGGCTACCTGACCGCCCCTCAAATTTATTAGAGCGGAACGCTAAAAAAGACGCAAGCTGTAGATGTGTACCGCTTTAATTAAATTACTGAATAACAGTATGGACAGATACATATTTTATTTGAGTACACCTTGACTACAACATTATACATTATAAAACATCTAGAGAAATACACAAGCCATTTCTTATGGCATGGTGCTAAAACAATGATGATCAATAAAGGGATGAACCCGGGATTCGAACCATGATCAGCGATCCTGCTGCTACTAAGGGACACAAGTCGGCTCAGTAAAATAGCCAGTTGCCCACCCGTGACCGCCATTCGTGCTGTTTATTAGTAAGAAAAGTATAATACACAGGAAACTCTACCCATGCTCATATTTATTGTCACCCCTATGCTAAGACGCATTTATCTAGGGGTGACAATAATTACCCCTTTACTAAGATGAATATATCTTGGAGAAACAATAATTACCCCTTTACAAAGATGCATATATCTAGGGGTGACAATAATTACCCCTTTATTGAGACGCATATATCTTGGGGTGACAATAATTACCCCTTTACTAAGGTGCATATATATCTGGGTGACAATAACACCCCTTTACTAAAACGCATGTATCTAGGAGAGGCAATAATTACCCTACACTAAGATGCATTTATCTAGGAGAGACAATTATTACCCCTTTACTGCGACGCATATATCTAGGAGAGGCAAAAATAACCCTTTTACTAAGATGCATGTATCTAGGAAAGACAATAATTACCCCTTTACTAAGACGCATATATCTAGGAGTGACAATAATTACTCCTTTACTAAGATGCATATATCTAGGAGAGACATGATTACCCCTTTACAAAGATGTATATATCAAGGAGAGACAATAATTACCCCTTTACTAAGATGCATATATCTAGGGGTGTCAATAATTACCCCTTTACTAAGACGCATATGTCTTGGGGTGACAATAATTACCCCTTTACAAAGATGCATATATCTAGGAGAGACAGTAATTACCCCTTTACTAAGATGCATATATCTATGGGTGACAATAATTACTCCTTTAGAAAGATGCATATATCTAGGAAAGACAATAATTACCCATTTACTAAGATGCATATATCTAGTGGTGACAATAATTAGAAGCATCGGTATATGTAAGAATGCAGATACCAATCTTCTAGTTCTTATGTCCGCATCTCGTTGTTCGGCAGTAATGTCGGATAAAGAACTACAACATACATGCTAACATAAAAGTCTTTCATTTCTCAGGTTGTCATGTGTACTGTGTTTTTTCAAAGTGAGATCCGCGTCCGTCACCTCATTGTCACGGCACACTGTCTCACGTGTGCATAAATCTCAAGGCCCATCTGCGGTGCTGCGGAGTCCTTCACAGGGGAAACCGTATATATTCCCGACACCAGCTTCTGTCTTAACACCATGTGCACAGATTCATTTCTCCACATTATTATTCATAGTTTTTTGTCAGCATCAAGGTGCAAGTGTTATGGTATGTATTTAAATAGGGTATATAATTCTTCTCGGTGTCACCACATACGTCTATGCCTTACAACCGACTCTTGCCTTCATCTTACTGTTATGAGTACTGACTGGAAGGGCGATGACGCATTGTATGTAGATCGCGGACGATCGTCAAATCAGGGTTTATTGTCTCTCTACTGTCTAACATGTGTATCTAGCGAAGCGAGAAATACTACGTGTTTGGGTTGAATGCGGAAATTAGAACGTGGGAAACGGAGATTTAGCTCCCGGAGGAGATATATAGACTGTGTGTGTTTGTTCTTTAACACCGCACACAGCAATATTCCAGTTATTGGATTTGTTTGTTTGTTTGTTCTTTAACGCCGCTGTCAGCAATATTCAAGTTATTGGATTTGTTTGTTTGTTTGTTCTTTAACACCGCATACAGCAATATTCCAGTTGTTGGATTTGTTTGTTTGTTTGTTGTTTAACGCCGCTCTCAGCAATATTCCAGCTATATGACGGCGGTCTGTAAATTATAAAGTCTGGACCAGACAATGAAGTGATTGACATCATGCGCATCGATCCACGCAATTCGGATCAATGACATGCAGCAGCCATGTCAGCGAGTCTGACCACCCGGTCCCTACAAGCAGGGTCGCCTTTTGCGGCTAGCATGGGTTGCTGAAGACCTATTCTACCCCGGATCTTCAGTGGACTTCAGTTGTAGGACAGCAGCCTTCATGTACTGGAGTCTGGATCATCCAATCCAGTGATTGATATTTTGAACGACCGATATAATTGGGATACGATGACATGCATCAACCAAGTCAGGAAGTCTGATCACCCGTTCCCGTTAGTCGCCTCTTACGACAAGAATGGATTGTTGAAGAACCCGGATCTTCACGGGTCCCTACGTAGGTTGCTAGGCAACACATCTAACCCGGAATCCCGACTTGAGGATGCAGAAGACTCATTCTACCAGGGATCCCCACGTAGGACATATATACTACACTAGTCTATAATTTAATCCATGTTATACGCACACAGTGGTTAAGGGATAATATTATTGATTTCGTATTAGGGACAGGAAAGTATTTTTTTCTTATGTAGAATTATATGTAAACTGCCGGGTTAAATAAAGTATACGTTTTATGTTCGATGGTTTCTAAATAAAACAGACAAGAATTGTTTTCCTGGTGATGTATTTGATATGGGTATCATAGTTGCTGTTTGGAACGTTTTGAAACGTTTGTAATTTTTCGGTCAAATCCAATTTCCAAAGAGTATGCTTTTGCCCATCAGTGTATTTAAGAATTAACCTTCACTTTGTGTGAGTTCATTGGAGTATGAACCTTCATAGAGTGACGGCCAAACTGTATGAACGTCGGGGTCAGTTGTTGCTGTTTGTGAAAGGCGACATGGTCAAGGCAAGGTTTGTCAGTTGCAGCAAGGTTTGTCAGTTGCAGCAAGGTTTGTCAGTTGCAGCAAGGTTTGTCAGTTGCAGCAAGGTTTGTCAGTTGCAGTTTAGGAGAAAGCTGATAATCCATGTTATAACAGCAGACGATGGGGATGTTGAGTGATACATTCCACGACATGGCTTATCGAAGTTCAAGTGCAGTGGGATGAGGGGCTCTACTTTGACGTAGAACTAGGATATCATTAGAATGGAGGGGACACGGGTGGCCTAGTCGTGTAAGGCGCCGCGATTCGCTGTACAGAGTTGCGTCCCTTGGGCACGCCAGGAACCTATGATTGTGGGTCACAACCCAAGGCACTCACTCACTCATTAGGATGGCGGTGACCAGCATTCGTGTGGGAGAAGAAACAGTTTAAATCAAGTCATTTGTTAACTGTCTCTCTCTTTGCAAAATTGACATGGCGCTTGTTATATTATAAAACCATACTATGTTGTGTTTTATTTCGTATGGCAAACATTTTATGGTTTTAGGAACAGATAAATTAATTTTGACATGCTGAGATACCGCCCACTCCTGGGTACACTGTATAACTGGTTGCTGGCAGAGGTTCCGTTGCGTTCCTTAGTCGCACCAGGATCCGCTGATAACGATTCTTAAACCACACCCGTGCTCGTGGTTTTCACAAAGTTTGTCAACGAAAACGATCTGCGTCATTTCAGGTTTTCGTCCCACATCAGGCCGACGGGCTGTGATATTACCAAACAGTTACACTTTGGATAATTACAAATGCAGGTAGTGAGATGTGTGTAGATAAAACTGATTGAAATTGTAGATTAGCATATGAAGACAGTAATAAATGTGGGCTGGGATTTTGAATGTCGTATTGATACGGTCTGTCAGAACGGTTACCGTGCTCGTGGGATCCACACAAAGCGGCGAACGTCTCAGACCTGCATCACTTCCGGCTTTCCTCCCACACTAAGCTGACACGCCTTGGGATAATTGGAATACTGTTAAAAGCGGCGCTAAACCCAACTCACTCACTCACTCACTGTACATATCAGTTCCTAACAGTTTTCGCCCAGATGGTGGTTTTTCCGGATTGACGGGGTTTAATTGATGGCAGGGTCTCCTCTGGCTGACGTCCGATTTGTAAACCCAACTCACACGCTAGCTGGGGAATGAACGTTGCCCGACAGGGGATAAACCCCACTTCCTCATTCCATGGCGTCCTATACGCGATCACGGATACTAAAAGTACATGAATAGTGTGGCAACTGCCGCCCTGTTGATGTTGTGTTTCTGACTTTATACCCCTTTATGGCCTTGCTAGGTCATGCATCAGAATGTCAACGTACTATAACCTGGGTATGTTGCAAGAGACCTCTCTGTGTGTGTGTGTGTGTGTGTGTGTGTGTGTGTGTTGTGTGGTGTGTGTGGTGTGTGTGGTGGGGTGTGTGTGGTGTGGTGTGGTGTGATGTGGTGTGTGTAATGTGGTGTGTGTGGTGTGGTGTGGTGTGGTGTGGTGTGTGTTCATTGTGTGTGTTCGTGGTGTGTGTTTGTGGTGTGTGTTCGTGGTGTGTGGTATGTGTGACGGTGATGTGTGTCTGTATGTGTGGCGTGTGTGTGTATGTGGTGTCTGTGTGTGTGTGTTTGTCAGGTTTTTGTGTGTGGTTTGTGTTTTTGTGTGTGGTATGGTGTGAGTATGTGGTGAGTGTGTATGTGGTGTGTGTGTGTGTGTGTGGTGTGTGTGTGTGTGTGAGTGGTGTGTGTGTTTGAGTATGGTATGTGTGTGAGTGGTGTGTGTGTATGTGTTTTGTGTTGAGTGTGTATTGTGTGTAGTGTGTGTTTGTGGTGTGTGTCGTGTGTGTATATCGGAGTTCATGTTGGTAAATGAAGCACCACCAACTGCGATTCCCTAGCGTTTGACTTCATTCCTACATTTGCTACAGTTGTTGCCTTGGGTGCCACTGTTAATGTAACACATGAAACCAGAACACAATGCACGTATGTGTAAAAATATTCAATGACAATTTAAACATATGAAAAGAGTACTTTTTGCGCCCAACTATACCATTTAAATAATACAAGTTGTTTCTTTGATACGCACATCTACAATACAAACACGAAACACTCCAGCACACTTCTCTTCCTGGTGTGCACAGGCATCCGTAACGTCACGGTAGATGGCGCTGTCAGCACGTGCCAGGCGGCGTCGAGGGGGACAACCTATGCAGAGATGATATCTCGACATTTAACATTAAGAGAGAACGGTGAAGGCTTTGATTGTTGATTCGGTTATGTTTACAATGTGGTATTTCTCACCCGCATTACTAAGAGCCACCAGAAACGCTTAGAGCAGGAAACTATTTTAGATATGTTTGGTTCATATCGTGTTTGAAAACATCGGGTTTTTTTATCTAAATATATGAATAACTCATATAATTCGTGGCAATGTGGAATAATCACATAAGATTTTATGGAAATACTGTTCAGTGTCATTCCCTGTTTTGACCTGAATGGCTGCGCATGATGTTTCAGAGGCGGGATCCAACACGCCCTGGGTGACTAAAATACCCGTCCCACATTGTTGTGTGAAAGTGTAAAAGTATATGTACTTATTTGATCTAACGTAATGACGTTATTATTATACAGATTGAAACAGATAAATGCAGCAAGGGCGGTTTTGGTGATCCTGGCACAGTCAGGCTCATCATCAGCTCATGGCCCTTGCCACCTCTACATGCAGCCGGGACTTCTCCCAGGAACCCATCGAGAACCTTTCGGAGAATGTGAATCTGCATTGCCCAGATTGTCAAAAGGGTTATATTCCTGACAGCAAACCGGGCTACTCTCCAAACGTCAGACAACAGATTGGAAGGTACCAAACATGAGGCACCTAGAACAATGAGTCAGACAACTTGGTACTTGTGATGCTAGCTCGAAGTTTCGAAAGCAGGGTATGCTTTCCCCATGTTTTTCCTGAACTTGCCAATCATATTAGTGTCTAAAGGGACAGAGCATTCAATGATATTCAAATGATTTCATTGCATTTATCAAAAGGGACAAATCAGATTTCTTGGCCCGAATTGGTCACAGGCAGTTTTCGGGCCTCTTTGGAAGAGTTTTGTATGCATCAGTTTCCATGACGCCCTCTCCATATTCTGGGTCGTACCATAGATGGAACTCTGTGTCACAAGCATGGCGAAGACGTTAATATAATGATCGAGACACTCCATCATGTCGGTTAAGATACTGTATTTGTGCCAATGCTGGGCATCAACTGGCAATGTGTTGGATAGTCTCATTAAATTCATTGCATAATCTATATTTCATATTTACACTTTGATGCTAAAATCACTCATTGGCGGTTTCGAGTGGGAAGTGACTGGTCCTGAGTAGCAAACCAAAATCCTTCCGTTTCACTACATCCAATTAAAGGACTCTGCAGGGATGCTGATCCTCTCAACACACTGCACATAAACTCGATGCAGTGAAGAGTCTGAGCAGATTTGATATGGCACTTCGCTTGGTTGGCACTCATTTCTGTACCAACCAGCAGGACAAATTCATCAACAAAATCAACATTGACATTGAGATTATGCCCCGCATCCTTGACTTGTTTAAGCAAACTTGTTTTCATCACGAGTCTTGACATGCTTCACAAGAGGATCATCAGACAAATAAATGTGTGAAAAGTGCACACTCCCCCAGTATAATTCTATCACGAAGAACCTCCACGTTAATCAAATCACGCAATTCACGTCAATACCCTGCATTTTTTGGTATTTCTTCTTCTTCTTCTTCTTCTTCTTCTTCTTCTTCTTCTTCTTCTTCTTCTTCTTCTTCTTCTTCTCCTTCTTCTTCTTCTTCTTTGGGTAAATGAAGTAATTTGAGAAAGAAACGATCTCAAGGTAGCCCATGATCAGCTTGTGATGTTGGGTCGCATTGTTAGCAGCATGTTCGTTATAGTGTTTATATATAAACACGTAGCATATAATACGGATGTAAGACGTTTCGCGACCTCTTGCCCGGCCGTTGTACAAGCCTCGAGCATTAGTTATAAGATGGTTCTTCCTTATACACAACGGATGCACTCGTAAGATCAGGTTGACCTATTTCAGGAAGGTCTACACGGGATCAAACAGTAGCGATCTGCTTCAGACATGCCCAACCCTGATATTCTATATAGGTTACTGCGTATACAGCAGGACATGTCGGACCAGGCGTCCATAAGCGCTAACATTTAGGCCTGGATCTCGAGGGTGCCTAAGGCGACAAATGAAGAACATATACACCGTCTTCATCTGGGTTTTTTTAGGTGATAAGCGCAGTAGACGAACACTTAGATCTCAAGGTTGTTAAATGCAGAAACACAAAACATATAAACGCTAAAGCGCAGAAGATATAAGCCTTGGCCGAGGGGGTGCTCAAAGCAAGAAACGCAGGTGGTATGAGCCTTGATCGTGAGGGTGTTCAAAGCGAGAAGCGCAGGTGATATAAGCCTTGACCATGGGGTGCTCAAAGCGAGAAGCGCAGAAGATAGAAACCTTGATCGTGAGGGTGCTCAAAGCAAGACATTTCTGGTGTCCCTCGCCGTGATATTGCTGGAATATTGCTAAAAGCGGCGTAAAACCATACTCACTCACTCACTCACTCAAAGCAAGAAGCGCAGGTGATATAAGCCTTGATTGTGAGGGTGTTCAAAGCGAGAAGAGCAAACGATATAAGCCTTGATTGTGAGGCTGTTCAAACCAAGAAGCGCAGGTGATATATGCCTTGATCGTGAGGGTGTTCAAAGCAAGAAACGTAGGTAGTAAAAGCCTTGATCCCTAGTGTGTTCAAAGCGAGAAGCGAAGAAGATATAAGCCTTGATCGTGAGGGTGTTCAAAACGAGAAGCGCAGAAGATATAAGCCTTGGTCGTGAGGGTGTTCAAAGCGAGAAGCGTAGAAGATATAAGCCTTGGCCGAGGAGGTGTTCAAAGTAAGAAACACAGGTGATATAAGCCTTGATTCCTTGGGTGTTCAAAGTGAGAAGCGCAGGTGATATAGCCCTTGGTCGTGAGGGTGTTCAAACCAAGAAACGAGGGTGATATAAGCCTTGATCCCTTGGGTGTTCAAACCAGGAAGCGCAGAAGATGTAAGCCTTGATCGTGAGGCTGTTCAAAACAAGAAGCGCAGGTGATATAAGCCTTGGCCGTGAGGGTGTTCATAGCAAGAAATGCAGAAGATATATGCTTTGATCCCTTGGGTGTTCAAAGCAAGAAGCGCAGAAGATTAAGCCTTGACCATGAGGGTGCTCAAAGCAAGAAGCGCAGGTGATATAAGCCTTGATCGTGAGGCTGTTCGAACCAAGAAGCGCAGAAGATATAAGCCTTGGTCGTGAGTGTGTTCAAAAAGGGGAGAGCAAAAGATATAAGCCTTGATTGTGAGGCTGTTAAAAGCGAGAAACGCTGAAGACATAAGCCTTGATTGTGAGACTGCTCAACGCGAGATACATGTTGACTGTATCATGAACTTGGTACAGAGTTATACATGATGGGTGAAGGACTAACAGTAACAACAATTATCATTCGTCGGGATTAACAAGAGTAGGTAAACTAATAACAACAGAAGGCAAAACAGAGACAGAGAACACACGATGATGAAGCCAATTAAAGTGGAAGCCAGTAATCCAATTAAACCGGATTAAAGACTTCGTGGGATGCTTGGAGAAATTATTGCTTGATGAGTACGTAATAGGCGGATGGGATTAAATAGCTTTGATCTCTGTTGATACGAGTGGAAGGCTTGTGGCGGAGAATCTGGACTACTTCTTTCTTTCAGTGAACTGATGGAGGTTGTTGGAGAGGATTTGGATGGGTTTTTTCAATTGATACTGTGTTTGGGGAAATTGCTGATATGGTCCGAGATGGTTGATTTACTGTTTGAATTGATGGTTTAAGTTTTGTGTTCATTGATTCTGGTGTTGACAGGGCGAGATGTTTCGCCTTCATATTATTGTTCACATCACAGTCAATTTTGGAAATTACACCCATTCGTTCTTGAAGTTTGTGGTGTGTCTCTCTAACACTTCAACTATCCACACTGTGTCTCAACCATTACATCTCTTCTCGTCTGTCAAACATCCCATCTATCCACACTGTGTCTCAACCATTGCATCTCTTCTCGTCTTTCAATTATTCCCAAATATCCAAACTGTGGTCTCAGGCATTGCATCTCTGCCCGTCTGTCAAACATCCCAACTATCCACTCTGGGCAACCCAAGGCGAGATGTGTTTGTGCATGACGGGACAATGGGCCCCCTACCAGCATCTCCGCGGTGTTGGGAAGAGAGGCGTGATGCTGAATACCTGCACCTGCATACCCTCGCACTCCAGGTCACGGCGACCTGTCACTATGTCTCGTCAGAACCCGCGTGTCTTGCAGCAGAAAAATATAAGTTAAAAATATAAGTATAATATAGATCACAGCACGTGGGTCACAAATAGCAAACGCTATTTGTTGTCATGTGGAATGAATGATAATATACCGGTCAACTTACATACTAACATACATAGGTTCATGGTTCTGTCTGTCGTCCCATTTTGTAACGTTGTATCTTCATCACTGCGCCGGATCGCAATAATGGCATTAAGTGCCATGTGCTTAAAGTTGCAGATTATCTAATGAAGTTTCGGTTTTCAGTTATTCTTAGACACATTTGGTGACCTTGCATAGACAAATGCCATTATCTTTGCCTTGACTCGGATATTTCTAGGCCGCTTCGGTCACTTTCACCTTCCTTCACTGCATTAACAGCCAGTGACTGTTGAGTTAACTTAGCAAAAGTTTACAAAATATCTGAAATTAATTAAATTGTAATTTGCGATGTGTTCATCATCTTGGAAACAATATCAGTCAAATTAAAGAAACTTTTAAGAATGGCTCCTTCTGTCTCAATCGTGTTGACGTTTCCTCACAGTTCAGCAGAGTTGCTGACCTTGGTCTACAAGTGATGTTGTCATTTATAAAATCCCGGTATGATGTTCATATCATTCAAACTATGACATGATGGCCTGTAAATGATAGAGCTTGGGCCATGCAAACCAGTGATTGACAGTATGAACAAAGAGTCAAGTAGTCAGGGTGCGGTGCCAGGCAGGCACACCGATCAACAATTTTAACCACCTAATCCCCATTAATCGGCCTCGTCATTATTTGGCTTAGATACTGTCGATGTGACGTTCAACTCACTCACTCACTCATTGGTAGGTTCTTGGGATAAACAAGTTATACTGGGGATAAGGGTGTCGTTGTACAAAACAACCTTAGACCTACGACTGTCGGAAATCTATGTAAAGCTACCTGAGTTACTGTCACCTTAGCGCTAAGATCGCTTTGCACAACTGCACCCCGTCCTGCTTCGGAGATGGTTAAGGTTTCTAGTTTCTCCTAAAGTGTTTCTCGTAAATCCGATTATAAATACATATTTTTGAACATTTTATAGTTTCGATTACTTGAAACTAGAGATTTCCATAATAATAAAAATATATGGAGCCGAATTGACACTGTCAGTAGATCTTTGCAATCCTCTTTTCAAAGAAAAGAATATATCCATGAGCGCTAAAGTTTTCTTTAGGCGTTGTATTAGAAGCGGAAAAGAGGACTGCTTCCAAACATAACATTCGCCTATGTATATAACCACTTCTGCCTGTTTCTTTAAAAAAATGATGCATATACATCAGTTATTTAATGGACAAACAAATACACACGGATGCTGTAATATTATGCTGTCACGCGGAGTTAGGCAAGGGTGTTATTATTACCAATACTGTCCCGTAGATCATGGTACTTGTGAAAGATGGACAAGTGTAAACAATTATTAACTGACTATAACCCTCTGTCCATAGCAATGTTTAGAAGTGAAGCAATCATATTATTTTTTCTTTTTGTCTAAGTCTAATTACTGCCAACTGTTTACTTCAAACGCTGTAAACAAGCATTCGATAGTTTATTTTATCATGTCAACTACCGCTGATGTAATTTTTTAAACGTATTTGTCCTCAGTGTCTTGAAAGAAGAAAAGGTGTAGACAATTATTGTTACTGTTTTTCGCCGATGCCAAGGTAGATACTTTGGTGAGAGGTACTAGGCAGCATCCTTGGATTTAATACTTGTGAACTGCATCTTCCAGGAGAAACGTGTTCCATTCATGCGATCTACTAAGACATCTAGATACATTTAACAAAGGAGTAGAAGCATGGATGACACAGTGGTCCGCTCTTCAGAATTGCGTCCCCTAGGCGTGACAGGAACCTAGGATCATGGGTTTGAATCCCACATTCGCCCTGATTATGATTCCAGCTTTGTCAGAACCATGCCTGTGTAAAAAACGTCTGAGACCTGTATCACTACAGGCTTTGCTCCCAAATTAAGCTGACACGCCGTGGCATAGCTGAAATAACGTCCATCGCGGGGTCACTCACTCACTCACTCACTCACAGATATTTTACGAATAATAAATGTCTACCTTGTAAGTAAAAAAGATTTGTTATATGTCCCATTATTACAGAGTTTACAAACTTCACCTGCGTGTACAACCATCACAGGTCGTGGTGTTTATATCTTTCATATAATGAATTACGTTCGCCACTAATAAATGACGTATTTACGATATATTTATTCCTATTGCACCCATCGCTACTGTATGTATATATGCACAATGACCTCAGTACTGTAAATAAAGACTGATTGATTGAATGACGCATGTAACTCAAGAGTATTGGCAGGATTGGACAACTGATGTTGACCGTTAAAGATTGGTCACCATAAATGGGCTTACCACATTGTACAAATCTCAAAATTCCCAAATTCTATATAAGCAACCCCTAAAACCCCCCTCTTGGGTTGCACAGACCACCTTCGCCCCTTTCGGAAACACATTAAATGGCCTGGCCGGGCCCGTGTGCGAAATACGCATCAGTCGGAAAGCGCACGTTAAATCTCCAAAGGAAGTAAGTAAGTAATGTACCCACGCAGGGATCGAAACCGGATCTTCTGCGTAACGAGTCAACGCTTTATATTTAACCACTAGCCCACCCCGACGCACCTTAATGGTTAGCAAAAGGAAGTAAAGTATGAAATAGTCTGCAGAGTGTTCTGTTGGTGTTAAAGCTGTACTATTGTACGACACAACACTATGTTACGCGCCAGTGTACTACACTGACCTCAGCCTGAATCTGCAAATCCAAAAGGTGGCTAACACATCTGCACTAAGAATAAACACAAGAAAATTAATAGTATAAATATTTATTTACATATGGTACATACATATTTATTGTGATATCTTTATCGCCTGGTAACAAGTCATTATCAAATGCAAGAAATAAACAATAACATGGTAACTGAATTGTGGAAGTCAGCGCAAGTATAGGGTACAACAAAGTTGAAGAGACTTCATAATGTCCGCATTTCCTGCATCGTAATGTGGGGAGATCATTTCCTACTCTGCAATGTCCGCATTTCCTACTCCGCAATGTCCGCATTTCCTACTCCATAATGTCCGCATTTCCTTCTCCTTATGCCATCATATTCTACTTCTTGTCCGTATTACTTCGAAATTCCTTCTTTTCCATTCCAAATTCCTTCTTCACGATATCCGTCTATCCTAATCCTTAATCTCCGAATTCCCTACTTCGTAATGTTCGCAGTTCCCACCCCACAGTGTCCGCATATTCTATTTCGTAGTCTCCGCATATGCTACTTAATAATTGCCGCATTCGTAGTCTCCGCATATCCTACTTAATAATTGCGGCATTCGTAGTGTTCGCACATCCTACTTCATGATGTCCACATATCCTGCTTCGTAATGTCTGCATTTCCTACTTCCTAATATTTGCATATTCAGTGTCTCCTAATCAGTTACATCGGAAACAAATAAAACCTCAAAGGCACGAGTTTTATGATCTTATCTCCATGGACCAGAAACTATATTTCATTTCATTTTGTATATTTCGATTCCATTCCGTTAAAGAATGAACACGTCGTAAGAAACTTAATGTAGAATGTTGAGGTCTCATTGGCTAACGTGATTTTGATAGAGGGAAATATATTTATCTGCGGGAGAATAAATCCCTTATACCCCACCACGAAGAAAACAAACTTCACGTGGATTCCGGAACGGCAGAATAAATCCCTTATACCCAGCTTCGAAGCAAAAGCCACGTTTTTTCGAGTCAAGGAAGTCACGTGACACAGCACAAGTGAACCTCAGCTCAATCGAACAGCTGTTTTCTATTAATTTTGATTTTTTTAAATTATTTTACAATGGCAGATTATTACATGTCGGTGAGATAGATTCGTTGTGGCAGTATCGCTCGGTCCGGCTCGTGGTATAAAACATTACGCGGGATGCATATAACCACGTGTACCCCTTGTGATACTTCCACAACTTATAATGTAACACGACACAATTGTCGAACCACTCACATTAATAGTTATATAGATAGCATTGGTGACTCAATGTCATCTTAACGTTATATCATCTACTTCAGTCTACGATGACGCCTACGCTACTGTTCAGTACGATACAACTGTCAACACCATAAAACCATGTTGTTTTAATAATGGAGAAGTAACAAGTGGACGCATGTCAAATTTCAACATAAACTGTTATAAGAAAAACACTTTTTTCTCTTCATTGCGTCATTTCATTCACATCTCGCCACAGCTGACTGAGGAGGTTCGATTCATTCAAACTGATCGGCATGACTTGTGTAACGAAGATTACAATAGGAATAGCCGCGGCACAAACCGGTTATAGAGAAACCTGGATATAATGGACACCCTGAATACTGGACACGGCGTGACTTCACATTGATGGTGGGTACTATAGGCAGGAACACTCGTATGTTGCTGGGTTGAGAAACTAAGAGAATCCGAAGGTTGTGCCACGACCGGAGCCATGAAACGATATTGTTCCTGACGTTATCTTACACATTTACAATGAAACCCCTTTAATACTGGTGGTGCCGTTACGGGTAAAATAGTCCGGAAAAAAATAAATACTGATTTGCTAATCATAGGTACATTGTAATGCAACTATAAGGATTAAAGCCGTAACAGAACTCGTCTGGATAGCAGGGCATCTGGATTAGCGGGGTCCAGACTACTGGAGTTTCACTGTACACGTAACTACATTATTCCATGTAGGTAACGTCATGCGTCTAAATTGTATACAAAGTAACAATTGTCGAAAAGTAACTTGAACAAACATTTTGGATGACTTTGTTGAAATTTATGTATTCTTTGATACGCTGGATCAGGTATCAACTGATCAACAGTCGTAGCGCTACGATCGCATTGGGGGAAAATTTTGTCCAAATCATTCGTTACATATGAATATAACAATGCATCATTAGGCTATAATACGGGGATCAATGCATAAAGTATCTACAAATATGATCTGATTGTCATAACGTCATCAATGTCATAGGAACAATCAACTGGCCAGCGTGAACACAATGTCAGAGCGCTACATGCGCTCTGGAGTCAACTATACACACATGTTCTGATATGGGAATAAGTTCATTGTTTATGTGGGGGCACGGGTGGCCCAGTCGTCTAAGGTGCCGCGACTCGCTGTGCAGAGTTGCGTCCCTTGGGCACGCCAGAAACCTATGATTGTGGGTTCGAATCCAGGTTCGCCCCAATTATGTTTCTAGGTTTGTCAGCACCATACCTGTGCTCGTGGGTTTCACCGAAGCGGTAAACGTCTGAGACCTGCATCACTTCGGGCTTTCCTCCCACATTAAGCTGACACGCCGCGATATAACTGGAATACTGTTAAAAGCGGCGTTAAACCCAACTCACACACTCATTCACTCATTGTTTATGTATAATACATACACATCGCAGTAACACAAGGTAACATGACAGTGTGCCCCTGACAAGCATATGATGTACGTACGTAATGGAAAGCATTCTGGCCTCAAGTAGGGTAAATGGAAAGCATTCTGGCCTCAGGTAGGTTAAATGGAAAGCATTCTGGCCTCAAGTAGGGTAAATGGAAAGCATTCTGGCCTCAGGTAGGGTAAATGGAAAGCATTCTGGCCTCAGGTAGGTTAAATGGAAAGCATTCTGGCCTCAAGTAGGGTAAATGGAAAGCATTCTGGCTTCTGGGCATTTCATCTGCGTGAAGAAATCGAACAATGCTTTCCTAGTCCTTCGTCCCCTATTTCAAGTACAATAGTAAGGTCTGTGATATAGAAAAACATGTAGCAAAGAAGCTGATGTACTTTTTCAGCTGACTGACTACACAATGCCAGGTGTATGGAAACTGCCTGGGGTTCCCGAGAACCCGAGCAAATATGGTAGAAGACACATTTTCTGACAATACAAAAGGTGGATTATACATAACACGGTTGCTGTAGTGAGGTATCGTCAACACAAATGACAAGAATTCTGGCCTTGCACTTGAAAAGCGAGTCTCTATCTCACCGTTTGAGTGTCTATTTTCACATACGGCGAAACCCCTTCATCCGGACCGTACGTTTCCCTTTGAGTCCGGATCAACAGATGCCCGTTTAACCAATCGTAGTTATAAGGTTCCTTCATATTCCAAGATGGGAGAGATCTTCCCAAATGTTGTCGTTGAGGGGGCGTTCGAATTAACAGTTTCCGGACTAACGAGGTTTCTCTGTAGCCTGTACTAAGCTGTAGCGTTTGATAGCATGACTAGTAACTCAGTGACGAGTCAAAATGTTCAATGCTTTTGGGGTAGGTTTTCACCGAGGAGTAGGAACTCGTCAAGGTTCCTGGCAGAGAGTATGGCCTCTCGAACATAAAGTCTGGATCCACCTTGTATCCGTTCTGCATGGAAGTTGTTTGTTTGGAGACATCATATTTCAGTCTAGCGACCATATGTATTTTTGGAATGAAAATGACCGTGAGCATGAGAGTTGCGCACGCCATGATCCCTGCGCTGACCACTGGCTCTATGAGCGTGACGTCCAGGACCATGAGCACCACTGTCCACCCCACCCACACAAACACGCACAGCCAACTGCTCGTTAAGAGGAGACGTGCTTCGCCCATGTTCTTTTGTTCTTTGCGCACCCCGATTCCATATATGGAGCTGAGCACGAGCACGAACATGACGTACACCAAATACACAAGGAACTCGCTCCGCTGGAATGCGCATGCGTAGAATGTCTGAGATCCGGTTGATTTTTCTGTGACGAAAGGCGCTTTTAAAACCCAGTACTGAATCCCAATCGCAATTTGGACACTTGTGACGAAAAATACGGATAAGAACTGGTTCAGATTGGACACTTCCCCACCTAAACCAATCAGCTTATAGTCCCGGATGGAGGTCATTTTAACAAGGACAGTAGCGAAGCACAAACAATATGTAAAACCTGGCGCGAAATACCGGAGGCCACAGACTGTATTGGAGGGAGTGAACACAAACGGTAGAACAGCCAAGTAGAGGATGAGAACCCCGATGAGGAGGAGGAGACCCAGTCCGACGTAACGCTTGGCTAGTGCGCCTGCGCAGACTTTGTAGATGACGTAGAAGATGAGGATGAGGGTGACGAAGGCGCCAGCTGCTGATATGGTGACGATGATTGTGGCCCACAGCTCCCCGTTAAATCTTCCCGAGGTTTCGTAGAAAACTGCGTCCGCCGGTGTGATGTTGCGATTGGAGGTGACGTTGTTGAGGCAGATGCATTTACTGTGACAATGAGCCACGTTGGCAGAGGATTGTCCGTCGATGTAGTAGAGTTTGCTGGCGTCAAGAAGGAGCTGACCACTCTGCCATTCTCCAACCTGAAACAGGACACATCAGTGAACAATTATTGGTGCTGAGACCTTTTTAGTAATGACCTTCTTAAGAAATGCCTGTGTGTCTAATATGGATATTGTTTGTGTACAACACATGCTAGACCATCATAACATATACCTTAAGTATTTGACGGTTTCTATTTCTGTACGGATAGCAAATTCGTTACTATTAGCGTAGGAATACATGACGTACACTAATACATTTAATATTATATTAATATACAGTGAACCCCGGTGATCCGGAATCGGTAACGTTGCAGGTTAACATAAGTGCTGATTGTAATTATCTGTGGGAGTGTGTTCAGCAATCTTATTGGTTCAAAAACGTTGTTATTGAGATTTAATCTCGGAAATCTTTCCAGACTTTTCACTGCGTATGAATACTTCATGTGTATCGTCTTCTCACTCTCCTACCCAGAGTTCCTTGCGGTTAATCCAGAACCTCCGCCACAGGCAGAAGAGAGACATAACAATTCTTACACAGTCCTTTCAACAAACTACGCTTTTTTCATCTTTTTGATGTTTGAAAAGTGTACACATTTAGGTACACGTCATAAAATGATTAAATGTCATTAAGAAAATATGATGAAACGTACAAAAAACATTTCCATGCGCGCATTTATCCTTTGTTTATATTTGTTGAGCTAGCGATAAAGATATAATGTCATGCATTATGCCAAACAAAACGTAAATCGCAAGGACCAGGGGCCGTATTCACTAAGCTTCTTAGTATTATCTTAAGTCTTAAGAATTCTTAAATCCACAATGAAATCTTAGTTTCCCTAACAACCAGCTTAAAGTTTAAGTAATTTCTTAAGTCATATTCACATGGGTTCTTAGTGCTTAATTCTTCAGGAGCTTACCTAACTCCTTAGGAATGTTCTTAAGACCTCCAATATGGCTGCCATATGTATTCCACAAATCACCACTAGACGAGATTTACTTCAAATATATTCTGATAATGAACTAATAAAAATATACTGGTGGAACAAAAGTGGTATTGAATATGTGACTGGTTTAATATCTGATAAAATATTAAACTTAGAATTATCTTAGAAAATTCTTAGAATATTTGTGAATACCACCCCAGCTTTCACTAGGCCAGTCCACTATGATTTCACCACAAATCACCACTAGACGAGATTTACTTCAAATATATTCTGATAATGAACTAATAAAAATATACTGGTGGAACAAAAGTGGTATTGAATATGTGACTGGTTTAATATCTGATAAAATATTAAACTTAGAATTATCTTAGAAAATTCTTAGAATCTTTGTGAATACCACCCCAGCTTTCACTAAGCCAGTCCACTATGATTTCACCATAAGCGCGTTTGCTTACAAACATGTATCTTGACGGTATGCCATTCCAGCATGACGTCTTATCATTCCAAAGTGACGCCATGTTTGTCTGTCTGTTTTGGAGAGAGAATGCTATAATGCCACAGCGAATGCATTTGAAACCTTATGTGCGTTCGGGTTTGCGTTTTTTTTAAAGTAACACAATGTTAGCGAGTCTGAAAATCCAGTGATCGATATTGCGAGCATCGATGCATGTCCGATGACGCGCAATCAACCAAGTCAACGAGCCTGACCACCCGATCCAATTGGTCAACTCTTACGGCCAGCATGGGTTGCTGGGAAACCCGGTATCTCCGCGGGGGTTCATTAGTCATCATATAACAGTAATCGTCCGGAATATAGGGTGTCTGGATTAACGGGGTTCCACTGTGTTTTAAGGTAAATAAGCCCAAATCTTATCTTGTACACAGGCGAAGCCCAGCATCATAATGTTGTTATTTGCTTCTTAACGCCACACTCAGCAATATTCAAGCTATATGACGGTGGTCTGTAAATAATCCAGTCTGGGCCAGACAATCCAGTGATTGACATCCTGAGCATCGATCCACGCAATTGGGATACGATGACATGCATCAACCAAGTCAGCGAGCCTGACCACCCGATCCAGTTAGTCGCCTCTTACGACAAGCATACTCGCCTTATTTTTATGTAATATTTAGAAAGATTTGAGAGTAGTTTCAAACCTGTCCTCTACATACCTTCACTCGTCCCCGTGGATGTACACTGAGGAGGCTGTACGATGACACCAACTTCCCCGATTCCGCAAACTTGACAATTTCGTCCTCAAACTCAAATGCCACGGCTTTAGCCGAAGCTGAGACTCGTCCAACACCCTCATCAGCGAAGCGCCGACAGAACCCCTTCTTCTGGTCACACAACGTCACGTACTGATTGTGCACCGCGTGCAGTATGACGTCAACACCGAGTATGATCCTCGTGGCAAGCTGGGAAGGAATCGGTCTCTCATCGGAGGATGTCGAGCACGGTTGCAGAAACGGAGATGTGTCGGTGAGAGAACATCTGCTCTTGTCCTCCCAGTACTGTTGCCACCAAGCTGAAGCGTTCTGTCTTACCATCATGCTGGAGTAGAAGTCGGCGAAGGCGGGACTCTGTTTCCCGTTTCTGTCCAAGAGGAGTGTGCCTGTGGGGACGTTCAGGTCACTGAGGACTGACCAGTCTGCAGCCGATGTGCTTATGAGCCATGTACGTGGAACTCTCTTTATGCTGCCTTCCTGGAACAGGCGCACAGTGTCTTCTTTCGATGCCATCACTACTATGGGAACAAATCCAGTTAGGGTAAGCTGGCTTGTTGCGTATTGTAATGAGCTGAGGATTGTTCCATTAAACCGTACAAGTTTAGAGACACAGATTGACTTCGCAGCGGTTTGAGATAAAAGAAGGTCTGACTTCAATCTGAAAACGTCCTTGTCAGAAATGATTAATACTACCTGAGTCCAGTTAAGGAAGGTTAATGTTTGCACAATGGCTGATACCTCGCTTCTGGCTTCGTAGTCAATGGTTAAGTAAGACTTTGTGTTGGTGCTACTTTGTCCCCAATCTGATACAGTGGCTACTGCTAACTTATCGACTGCGGACACACACTGCTCTAACTGTTGCACATCACCCTGGCTGCCGTGGAGAAGGTAGCCGAGAGTCTGGGAAGGATGAGGAGGAGCATCAGCGTTGGTGTTGAACGTTGTCGTGCACGTCTCAAAATTCACAACCTTCTGAACTGCGGTGTTTGCATCTGAACAGGAGTCAATCACCAGACCCCCAACTTTCACATTGGGCAGGAGATACGGGTAGCGGCTGGGGAAGGTCTCCACTGCAAACATGAATGCTTCAACCACCTGTTCGGATTCAACTGATGTGGACAGCCCCCCACACTGCAGACCTCCTTTGTCGCTGTTCCTGAGGGGGAGGACTCCCGCTACTATGACATCACCAGGTAGATAAAGAGATCTGTTTGTAGGAGAAGGTTCCCCCTGACAGCGCTGACATCTTGGACACCATCCTTCACATTCGCTCGAGTGAGGAAGAACTGCTGTTCCGTCCAAGATGAGTTTGGCGTCGCCGTCTGTTCCAACTGTGCCGATCTGAAACGATACACCATTTTATCATCCACAACTGACTCCCACAGGAGATATCGCTTGGGTGAGATCAAGCGATGTATTACTTGCCCGTGAAGAGATCACCCGCTTAATAAATATATAGCTGTATTACACATTGTGTAATACCAAAAGACGTGCTTATGTACTCTCGGAACACGTTTCACGAACAAATATTGAAAGCTCTCAACATTCCTTAGCTTATTCAACGACATTGTTCGTGGAGATGATAGATCACTGAGATGACTTATGCACACTCGATGACCCCAGCATCCGTGTTGCTAGGCTGAAGTCACATGGCATTGTTTCGCGGATGGATCTTGCAACAAAATCCACAAGTTACGTCATCGGATATTGTGACGTGATTGTAAACTTTGAGGTGCAAGGCCCCGTTCCACTAGGCGATCGTAATGTAGCGCAACGACAGTCGTTAGCCTCAGTTAACGTATGTGAGTTGCGATAACCTTAGCACTACGATAATTTTGTGGAACGGACTCCTGAATTCTAAAGATGGGCCGTTGTATGGTATTAAATTCATACGTTTTAACTTTTGACGTGTTTGAAATATTATTCTGTTAAACTCACTTGGATTATGTCGTGGATCGTGTAGGTGCCAGCCTATTCACACTCAACAGTATAATTCTAAAAACCTTATTTATGGCAAGTCATACATAAAATACTAAACTCGCTCCCGTGTAAAACCAATTTTATGAAACTCGTGAATAGTAGTGGTATCTGACTCGCTTTCGCTCCTCTGATACAAGAACTATTCACTCGTTTCATAAAATTCGTATTACACGGGGGCGAGTTAAGTATTCTATATATCTACACTGTAGATATTTCTGTAATGAAATTGCATCACAATGCTTTCCAAACATTGTGACGTCCTTGTTACCATGACGTCACAATCGAAATCACTAATGGCTCTGCTACTGAAGCTGTTAGCAGTACTTTTTACACTTAAGACACTGCTTATTACTGTCTACAAACTGAAAAAGTTGGAAGATTGATGTTGGATGATAAATAAAATCTCACCCTCGTGTCTTTTGATATCAAATATATCGGCAAGCCTCGGAGTTTTCTCACTTTTATCAACTCGTGTTGAAATATTTGATGTCAAAAGAAACTCGGGTGAGATTCTGTGTATGTTATTCGTAACAGATCTAACTATTCGTGGAGAGATCTTTGTTTAGCTCCAATTGAGGAAATTAGTCAACGTTTAGAAGTCCTTAAAACATGAGGGACACATGAGCAAATATTATTATTGCATAAACCCTGTTCTTACCTTTTTAGATAAAATTGTTCCGTCGATGAGAAAATGTTGAACAGAGATTTCATACTGTGCCCGAATAGCATTGTCTTGTGATTGGATGTGTGACTTCACATTCTCAAAGTCAGCGAATGCATCACAAAGACCGTCCCTGCTGGGACACAGCATTGTGTAGGCCGAGTTAATCTGCCTAGCAAGAGCACTGACCGCATCAAATATAAGAGAGGATTCAGCCATTTCTTGAGCTGCAAAGAACTTGGAACTGGATGAGATGTTTGTAGACCCTTGAAAACCTTCGAACCATGGATTACCAGACATGTCCATTACGTCATCGAGGGAACTTGTCACTGATTTAGGCCACACGACGAGAGTCTCCTCCACGACGGAGCTGAGATTCATGCCAGAGAGTACTCCCACGTTCCATGTGAACATCACCAGGCGATACTTTCTCCCACTTGGTGACAGACTCGCTAGGAGGATCTCGGTGTCAGTGGTGTTCGTGAGGAGGATGACAGTGTCAGTGTCAGCTGTTGCTTTCCTCATAGCACTGGATGCTGGTACTGCCTTGGAGATGTTATACACCCTGTCGACACAGATCGGTGTTTTGGGAAGTTTCTGGTTCAGAAGGTCCAACATGTTGGATGAATGGTCGTCGTTTGAATGTATGAGGGATACATATGTCCATTTCACTTTAAGAAGAGTAGATATGACTGCTTCGGTGTAATATTGAGCAGCCTCCCCATTCATACCGATACCGTAATTTGATACAATTGCTGTTGGCGATGAAGTTCGTGGGTTTCTGTTTCCATCGAGATTGATATAGGCAATTGTTCTCGCTGGCTGAACAATGACATCTTTTTCGTTGGCATCCTTATATTTATACAAGCATGTGTCAATCTCATGATGCTTTCTCTCAAACCAGGTCGTGTCGCCACAAGAGTCGAACATAACCCATCCAATTGATACACCAGCCGGTAGATCCTTCGTGAGACCTGTTGAGTTGATTTGACCAACTGCCGCAGTGAACGCCTGAGCTGCTCGAAATCCTGGAATGTTGGGATCTGCGCATGCTACACCGGATGTTGACTTGTGGATGGGAAATACTCCGACGATGTACAGAGTTCCCTCTTGGACCACGACTCTCTCATTGGACGTTATCAGTGGCTTGCACTTGACACACTCGGAGCAGAAGCCGTGACAGTGTGAGTTGTAGAAGATCTCGGGCAGGGACAGCGGAAGTCGGAGACGGCCATGCTTCGTCTGGACCTACAGAACAAAGAAAACCATGAGATCCAAGACATGAGGCATGGATAGTGCCTTTCCCGCATGCATCGAACTGAGACATGTTTTATCCTTTCACCCTTTCATTTAAGATCAAATTTCAATCCATTTTGCAAGATTCCTTAATTATTGCATACGATTCATTGGATATTTTAGATACATATATAATTGATCTGAAGACACGAGGCATTAAAATGGAACTTTGTGTAATTTTGATATATTAACGAAATTCTATAATTCCACAAGGCATTAAAATGGTATTTTGTCTGTGTTTAATTTTAATATATTAAGTGTTATTCTATCATCCCACGAGGCATTAAAATGGTATTTTGTCTGTGTTTAATTTTGATATATATTATATGTTTTCACATTTTTGGTGAAAAACTTGAGCCAATAATGCTGAGGTCTTTAAGAATAGGATTCCCTACTACAACGCACCTCTGTCAGGTTCACGGGCCACGAAGATGTAGTAGCAATTATAACTTGTGTATTCTGTTCCACCAACAGGTGTTCATGCTCTCCAGACCTCTGTGTATAACGAGCACGTTGTCTGAGGGTCACTGGCGTAACGGCCATGGACAATGCAGGACACGTCAGAACATCATATTGCGAGCAGGACATATTCACTGCGGTCGCAAGCGCCCCGCTGACCACCCCTACTGCGTCCGACATTGCCAAAGACCCGGCACTTGATTCTGATTTCATGCAGGAGGATATCATGGCTGTTACGTCACTTCCTGCCACTAAACACGTTCCTTGGAAATAACTAGTGTCTCGAATCCATTGTAAGGTTGTATTATCCGTAAATGTTTTGAGGTAGTTATCAAAATCCTCAAGGTTTACAGGTTCATTCGTTACTTCGATGTATCTGTCTTGGTCATGTCTACTTGATAATAATTCTTTAGATACAAGTATTGCAGTCTTTGGTGCTTCAAGGGTGAGGGTAAAGACACCGTCAAGAGTTGCATCTCCAGTGAAGACAACAATTCCGTTCGAGTTGCTTCGGGAGACAGCGCTCGTAATGTCTTGCACGTTGCTGAGAACATGGCGTCCGGACAAGCACGCTTTATCAATGGAGATCATGTCTGCAAAAAGACGCTCCTCGGCTAAGGCCCGGGTGTTGGGGAGTGAGAAGGTGGTCACATAGGTCCAGTTGAGATGTCTTGTAAGCTCGAGCACTGCCTGAAAAGATATACGTGTGTATATACAATGTCTGTTCTATTCTTCTGAACAAGGCAATGAACAGTATGTTGTGGGTGTCGTCAGGGCTACGACTAACTCATTATTGTTCGTTGAATTTGTTTCTGTTGATAATGGCAAATACCTCATAAAAAAGAACTGAATATAATATTTGGGCATTCCAAGGACCATGCTGGGGAAATTCATACAATCCCAAAAACAGAAATTAGTTGTGGCCAACGTATCTGACTGTACTGATTGTGGTCTAAAACAACATTCATTCACTCACCCTTCATCGGGCATTGGTAAGAAATCGGGTGATTGATACAGAGCGTAGAGCTTTAGTGTCATATGTAATTTGAAATGGGTCTCCGGACAGACATATTAATCCCAATGATACTAGTTTTGTTGTATCTCGTGAAACAAGCAAGTATTTCAAATACACTGATGTTTTCAGAATGCATCATTGCCCGAGACCGAAATGCTTAAAATGCGACACAATATATAGTGGTTAGGTCAGTGTGTGTAACAGTCCACACGTACACCCTCGCTGATCTTTAACAATCCACACATACACCCTAATTTTCCTCTAACAATCCACACGTACACCCTCACTTTCCCCTAACAATCCACACACACACCCTCACTGTCCCATAACAATCCACACATACACCCTCACTTTCCTCTAACAATCCACACGTACACTCTCTCAATATCCTCTAACAATCCACACATACACCCTCACTGTCCTCTAACAATCCACACGTAACACCCTCGTTGTCCTCTAACAATCCACACATACACCCTCACTGTCCTCTAACAATCCACACACACCCTTTGTCTTCCAACAAGCCAACTGTGCCCCAACAACTCCTCACAGTGAAAAGCCATCAAGCCAAGGGATAATTCGTCTTTTTAAACGAAATCCGAAGATCGTGAACTATAAATTTAACAATAGCTCGTACTATATTACTAAGCAATGAGTCAGGATCAGACACACAGGCCACTTAAACCTATCCGACGGTTCACTGATACGTTTTACATCCATATAAGGGCTCCTGTGGATACAGATACTGTACTGTGCGTTGGCAGATTGGTTACAAGGGATCTACCTTTGCCATTAACACGGCAAACACACTTAACAGTAACAAAGACATTGTCATTGTGTTTTTCAGTCGTTGTTTCTTTTTTCTCGGATAAAACGTATCAAGGGTGCATTCCAGGTGTATCCCGTACTTCCTCATACCTGATCTTAACCTTGCAATGGTTGCTGCAGAATTTACACTGTACAGAAGATAAGGAGGACTTTCGTCCACCTGCCATCTTGGAAATTTAAGAATTCGACACGTTAATGAGATACACTTTGTGGAAAATACGGGTGTATATTTACTACTTGATGACGGGGAAGCAATTGCCTAGAGGATAAAATTGTACTGAAACATTTTTAGAAAAATAGAATTGAATACTTGATACTTGTACCATTGCAGGTGTATTTATCAGTTTAGGTATTGATAACATGTCACAGGTGTTGTCATTGTCGCCAGTCTGATAGTTACAAGGTATTTGAAACAAAACTTATTGGTACAGTAAAACCTTGTTAATCGGAACCCCCTTCATTTCTGCTGACGGGGCTGTCGGGAAGCCTAGTGGTTAAAGCGTTCGCTCGTCACGCCGAAGACCCGGGTTCGATTCCCGACATGGGTACAATATGTGAAGCCCATTTCTGGTGCCCCCCGCCATGATATTTCTGGAATATTGCTAAAAGCGGAGTAAAACCATACTCACTCACTCATTTCTGCTGGCAACATCTACATAAACTACTCAAAAGGAGTAACTGTTAAAAAACACTCGATTACACGGACGTTACAACTGGGAACCATACGATTCAGATTAACGCGGTTTCACCGTAATAAAATTATTTATTCTTACCTCCGACTTTGCTCTTGACGCAATAGACATACTGACGCAGCTGCTATCTTCACGGCACGACATGACGTCATCGGTTATGTCAATGTTCAGCACATTCAAGTGACGTAGGATACCATTCACTGCTGACGTCACACCAGGGGAAGTATACGTGATAACGCCTAGAACGTAAGAACATATGTGTTAATAAAATATGTTTCCGTAAATACAGAATAGAGATGAATAGTATATTATATTATGAATATAGTTCAATAACGGTTTTCTAAGAAACGAAACATATAATAGAAAACTCACAACATACATCTTAATTATAAATCCCCAAGACATTCATTGCGTCTTGAACTAAACTTGTGTGGAGAGCACATATTTATCCAGGGGGTATCTAATTTCAAGTCAAAGAGGAAAGATCAGCATCCTTGATCTCTGCGCGTTCAATACCATATGACTAACAGTGGCCTTGCATCTGTATTGAAAGAGAAGACAGCTATTGTCGCTGGTCTGTTGAATGAAAGCATCAGAGGGATTTAGGCAAACAGTATGTTTTCATATCCAATACTGTCAATCTCGTCTAACGGTATATGTGGCTGAAATGCACAACAAGGCGACTGAAATGTACAAGTCCACTTGCATAATCGATGATCCCTAGAAGCCATTCCTTGTAGTGACGAGACGGGTATTTACAAACTTCCTATTGATATAGATAAGGTGTTGGATGAAACCAGATCCTCGATACACAACCAGAATATTTCACCTGCGCTGGGCACGCCTTATATACTTTCAAAATTATGTTCCTTCCTTTACATTCCAGCAATAGTCATGACACAGATGATTACACAACACTGAAATTTACCCAGTAAGTTAAATTATTAGATAGGCGCAGTCGACATGGCCTCGCCGTGTAATTATTTAATATGGATTTAGATAGAACGTCTCTTTGTTACGTCCGAACAATTTTCTCATACAGGACACCAGCGTGTGATATTAAACCTATTTATATCCGTGGGAGAGGAGATCGAAGGATACAGACCATGCTTGGTTACCTGGGGTGTGATATTAAAAGGGTGATTCAAAAGCCACTGGAGTGTAAAGAGCGTTGCGGAAATGGGGCATATTATTCATACCACTTGTATGGTATTAACACTGCTGGCCGATGGTCCTAATTGCAAGACACTGTTTGTGTGTCAATTATTGTACTTGTTGTATTCGTTAACAGCCTATTCCAAATGACAAAAACAAGCCTGCTTCATTCAAATATATTTTTGAGATCATTCCGAAACTCTCTTTATCGGCGCTAGTAGTGTGAGGAAGTAGCTCTGTCACAACTAAATCTCCTAAATGTCACTGAAGCAATGCGAATCAACTTGTGTTTTTCATAATATACAAACCATAACAGTTTATTTAATGTTCAGTTCATAAATGTCCATGGCAGAAGTAATAATTGATTTGCTATGCAAATTGTGTGAATGGCGGGTACTACCGGTAGGGCAGGACATGCTAACCCTTTTCGCGAACACGTGGTGTCATCACTTATTTATAGTGGTCCATTCCTATAAATTTCACAGCTATTTGCCCCATATGTCAAATTCTAACCTGTTTTGGTGGTTAATCTAAACTGGTTATTCTCTCGCATTGGCAATTTATATTTTCAAAAGAAGTGTGGACCGAGATATTAATCTACACCATCCCCTCTCCACACGACGTTATATATTTACATACCTCCTTCAATTCTAGTTCTAGATGTTTTAATTAGTGACTTTGGTGTAACACTGAGATATAGTTCCAATGTTATTGGCGTAAGTTGGTCTACATTGATTAGTCCTATGTGTGGCGAGTGTGGTATTGCTCGAGATATCTGCCAGGTCAGCACAACTGCCGGAGCAATCCCACCTTGACGTGATGAGAAACATCCCCTGATGAGAAGGATGCTACCAGCTGATAGACCCACCTTGACATGGCAGATGTGCACCACTTACTGCAGACACATTATCCAGTTAATGAAACAAAGCTGAGCAACTACACTTGAAACAAGCTAGGGACGCTGTAGAAACCTACGCTCCAGCTGGTGAGACTAGGTCTTGGCGAAACACGTGAGCGTGTCCTACTTTATCAGCAGCATGTATACCCTTGGATAAAATGACCCTGACAATGTATATAATGTACATGCACTCCATTTGAAATGTACACGGTAGACACGCATATCATTTGAAATGTACACGGTAGACACGCATATCATTTGAAATGTACACGATATGCATACATATCATTTGAAATAAACACGATATGCTTACATATGATTTGAAAAATACACGATATGCATGCATATCTTTTGAAACACGATGTGCATTCATATCAGTGAAATATACACGATGTACATATATGCATTTCATTTGTAATATAACCTACTTGCATGCACATCAGTGAAATATACACGATGTGCATGGATGTCCTTTGAAAAATACAGGATGTGCACTCCTGTCATTTGAAATATACCCGACGTACATGCATATCCTTGAAAATAATATACACGACGTACATGCATATCAATTTTTTTTACACGACGTACATGCATATCAATTGAATTATACACGACGTACATGCATATCCTTGGAAATATACACGACGTGCATGTATGCACTTGAAAATATACACTATGTGCACTCATGTCAGTTGAAATATACACGACGTGCATGCATATCCTCGAAAATATACACGACGTGCATGCATACATATATACGATGTGGATGAATAAGCAGAAACTAACGTGGGTACGGTGTATATCTATAATAGATGACGAGACATGAAGTTAGTGTAATGCGTGTATCAAGGCATGCCAGCTGAAACTGACACGAAATGAACGGAATGTCTGCACATTAATTACTGTTGATACATCAAGGAAAAAGATGCACGAACGCCAATGACTATGCCCCCTACATTTCCCCAGCACTGAGTCTCTAGTGAGAGGACAGGTTACATGCTGCTGACAACGATTGGAGTAATGTTGGCATCAATAAACACAGGACAATGTCGTCCACGCTCACAAAAATTAGGCTTTTGCCAAATATTTTAACATTTTTTTTAACCAAAAAAATGCACCAAGAAACATTGTACCGTTATATTTATATGATTCCCAAAGTCCTAAAATAATCACGTACATGTGACGATTTACAAAGTATACTCAAGCTCTGGATAACTAAATGAGACAAGTGACAAAACGGTTCAAATCACACATTAACTACCATACAATGGCACTTGAAACACGCGTTTCCAAACCACCAATGATGCATTTGGACAACACACGAAACTAAACGGTGTTTGAAATTCAAGGTCCCACCGGTAATGCAATTAAGGCAAATTCTCTTGTCCAATGCCACAACTCTCAATACCAGATTCCACAAACAACATGCTTCCCTTCCGTGAGTCAGGACAATTAAAGGAGGCCTTGGTTAATACCGGTCATAGATTCTACCTGGAAAACACCTCATAGCTCACTGCCAACCTGAACTCAAGCTGTTTGACATGAGGATCGACTGAGGTCTTTGCTTCAGTGTGTCTTGGTGTGTGGGTGTTTAACGCTGAAATCGACCACGGTTAAAAAACTTCCAGGTGTCTAGCATGCTTGAAATACAGCATCTGTTCAGGAATGGTATAAAACAGTGTCGTGAAGTGTTATTCAGGAAGAATTAATGGATGGTTTGGTTTAAGTAAAGGGGAAGTTTGACTACCGTTGATATGTAATATTTATTTTGACACTTGTTTTATGTTGGCGTTAAAGTTGTTGTTTATTCCGTATGTGATTACGAATACATGATGTCAGTGGATTTTGTAAATCCTTCGATGACGCCATTTTGTTTTGCTCTACTCGTATGGTAAACAATTGATTCGATGTGAACTGAACCAGTTCAGGGTCCACTTGCACAAAGCGATCTTAGCGCTAAGACTATTGTAAGCCTATGTTAAAGTATGGGAGTTACGATCATCTTAGCGCTAAGATCGCTTTGTGCAAGTGGGCCCAGGTCGTATACAGTTGTGAATAATCAATTGTGAAACCTGTTGCGATAGATGGTGATAAACAGAATATAACATAATGATCGCGTGTTTCTGAATATAATCATGTTTAAATCAATATATATAGTATAGTCTGAATGCTGCCAGGGCGACAACCGTGTGGCAGCTATATTACTCTGAACTAGTTCAACCTCATAGCATATTGCATTTTTTATGTTCATTATTGCTACGGAGAAAACATATGTGCATATGTCTACCTATGTAAAAGTACGACTTAATGGATCAAGTGATCAAGCTCAGTGACTTGGTTGATGCATGTCATGATATACCAGATGCGTGACTCGATGCTCATGATATCAATCACTGAATTGACGCGATTATTTACAAACCGCCGTCATATAGCTGGAATATTGCTGAGTGAGTGTTAAACAAAAAACAAACAAACAAACAATACATGTTTATGACGGATGCCGAACATTTGGGTATTTTAAAGAACATCAAGGAAGGTAATAAAATATAAAAGTATATTGGTTGTGTGACATATGGATATCTAATCTTTCATTTATGTGTGAAAAACCAAAGACGAAACGGTTGTAGAGCCCACTATGACGTAAGGAAAAGCAAATACGACGTCATCACTGAGCTATATAATGAAAGCTAAAATATATGATTGAATAAGATCGGTGATAGAAATTGTTGGAATGTTACTGGTTGTAAATATATAATGTTAACGTAAAAAAATAATCATCATCCCGATTATCCGCCAAAACAGATTCCACGGGGTGTAAAGGGCGACATAGCGGTGACAATTACAAGAACGGATCACTGACAATCAGTGATGACACAAGGAAATCGTGAAGTCAGATGCTGGAAATTGTGTATCTCGTTTCTAGATTATTCCTTTGTTAATTACTCATTAAACCAATCCGACTGGGTGCTGTTAATCAGCGCTGTTGATAAATTAGCGTTTAACCCTAGTCTGTCTTACAGGCCCTGATACAAATATATCAAATACAGCCCATGCAAGTCTATAATGTTTGGCAAGTCTAGATTTCTGCAGTATCATGAAGAGAGTATCATTGCTCCTTTTTATTAATTTTTGATTAAAATAATTTAACAACTAATATTTTTCGTTACGATATGTTCATTTCAAACACTAGATGTTGGTCAACGTTTCACCCATCAGATGCATTTTATTTTACACTGATGTAATACATGTACGTTAAACATACCCAAATGGTTGATTGAAATTTCAATGTTTTAGTGATAATTTAACGTAATCTAAATAGTATTACGACAGTGTTCCAAAACACACATTCGTCCCAGCACGACCATGTCCCAAAGCAGCTAAACGCGTGTAATGATTTTGTTTGTAAATATTTGAGACCACTTTAACACGTCCTGAAACCCTCACATATCTTTAACTAAAGGAACAAATGCATCTTACAAGTTGTACACATCTGTATTTCATGATAATCACTATTCAGAATATGTTATTTTGTTTGTAACGTACGTTTAACCCAAAAGGTATCAGCTAGTGTTTGTGACAAGTTTCCCATCACTTAGCGTCAACAGGGTTTGTCGTCACCGCTCCCCCAACAATGGGTCCTTTTCTCTGTTGTTTATCGTGACTATTTGACCACTAGTAGCCACCAGACCGTCTGCAGTGGGATGGTCACTGTGCCCGGGACAGTCAAGGGTATGTCCACCATAGTTCAACTTCCACGTCCAGCTTAAGACACGTGTGGACAATCAATGACGGACAGCGGTCAAGCAAGGGCAGCGCCTTGATGACAGTGAAGCTTAATGCTAAACTCCACATGTACAAACATGATCGCGAATCTGATATTGTCATAGATCCATTAAGGCATCTTATAGACATCCAAGCAATGTATTTAGTTTATTTGCCAGTTCAGGTCAGAGATCTTAATATCTTGAAACGTGTCTCAGAAAATTCCACGTGTTCCTCTCAGTAAGTTCTTCTGTCGGTATAAATAATTTTGTGTTGTAAATGTTGAAATATATAAATCATTAAAAACGTAAATTCATAAGTTTCAGTGGTTCTTTTATATAAATTTCACTACAGTTTTGTTTTTTACGCCCCGTGGAATCTGTTTACACTAAAATAGTTATTCTCTGGCGTTGACGTGTTTCATATATGACCGTCATTTAAAGATAACGTTTCTTAAAAAAATGCTTGTGTATCATCTGACTGTTCGTCTTTTTTCAGGTGAACAGATGACGTGCCGTTGCATGTGTTTGTGACAAGTGCCGCCGATGGGGCAGGATAAAGTCGGATTCTCCCGAACACTTGGTATCATCACTGTTTCATAATGATTCATAAACACATGCTCATGATATATCATCATCGCAATCGTACACTCGTAGCCTAGTGGTTAAAGCGTTCGCTCGTCACGCAGAAGACCCGGGTTCGATTCCCCACATGGGTACAATGTGTGAAGCCCATTTCTGGTGCCCCCCGCCGTGATATTGCTGGAATATTGCTAAAAGTGGCGTAAAACAACACTCACTCACTCTGCTGTTGGCAGACATTTCTTTTGAATAGGGAAAGAGTTTTGTCGCTTATATTCTTATCAACTATCAGATGATATAAAAATCGGATTGTTGTTGAATGTTTGACAATGATTTGTCAAACCAGGGGATAATGTTATATACTTTAGGTTTTTTCGAAGACTGATAAAAAACATACGATGAAAGGAATTTCATAAATAACATCAAATAAATATCGATACATAAAATACCTTAGACATACTATTTCTAAAACGAAGTATTGGATATTAAACTTTGATGTTATAGTTTAATAGTACATATAATCTGAAATGATTTCATTATCAATGAATAGACACACGACATTTAGTTACACATTCGAAATCTATAATCTTATGGTTACACAGGAACGGTAAACCAGGACCGACTGTCCATTGTTTCTCTCGTAGCGTTATTCAAGAATACAATCGACAAAATGTACATGTATCGAGGGAAAATTTGCTTATAACATAAGGACGTACACGTCACAGATAAATTTATGATTTGACTAAAAGAAAATCGATTATTGGCTATTTCGGAAAATAGATGTGTAACGTCTTCATACGCGCATTCAGACGCCCAAGCACCGCCTCAGTCTTGTATTTATCCGCGACACTTTCTATTTCATGAGCATCTCTTACATGTGTAATATAATTGAAAAAAACTACTAAATTTGTGATGGACATACAGTGAACTACAGTTATAACGAACACGTTTATAACGAACTGACGGATATAACGAACTTACTTTTTAGTCCCGACTATTTGCTGTGGTTATGCTGTATATATGCTTATAACGAACTACGGTATAACGAACTAAAACTAGTAGTCCCTTAGAGTTCGTTATAATCGTAGTTTACTGTATTTAGTAGTATCAGGTTGAGTGTCACGGAATAATAGAAATATCCTTAACAAAATTTGTGCAGTATACCTTGCAGTGTGTATACGTAGGAAGAATCTTATGAATACCACATGTCTCGGGAGATATAATAAAAATCAACAACTGTACACTCGACAATACCAGTAAATAACAATTCAAGACTCCCTCGGTTACACTATTCACATCACTAGTTTCTTAAGATGACCTACAACCACCACGTGTTACCAACCTCCCTTGTAACACACGGGACTGGCTGCTATATAGCTAGTCGATATAACAGTGTGCATTGTGTGTAGTTTCCACTATGGACATGTTGAGTGTCAAGCTGCGCCGTAGGTTATTAATAAGAGCTTTGTACTTGTGAGAATAACTGATGAAAGAAATGTTGGTTGATTTGACGATGTTTGTTATGCGTCGTGGTAATGAATTATATGTGTGTATAAAATCCATTTTGAAACATTATGTAGTGACACGATTGAAGATGCGGCGCTTAGCAATAACTATTCACTGTACTGGACGCTGCTCAAATGAGACTTGTTGGAATACATATCGCCTTACTATACCAAGTAAACATTCTGAAATAATTCAAATAGAAAATTGACCGCCTCCGTGGTCTTGTGGCGGAGCTTGTTTGTTTGTTTGTTGTTTGTCAGCAATATTCCAGCTATATGACGGCGGTCTGTAAGTAATCGAGTCTGGACCAGGCAATCCAGTGATTGACATCATGAGCATCGATCCACGCAATTGGGATACAATGACATGCATCAACAAAGTCAGCTAGCCTGACCACCCGATCCCGTTAGTGGCCTCTATAAAGAAGTTGTTATCCATAAATTATCTCTACTTTGTATCACGTAGTTTTGAACAGTATTTCAGTCATGTCATGAAGGGTCATCTTGGTGTGGAGAAAGACCATTTCAGTAAAGCCTACAAGTACCATGATATCAGCACATTACACATGGACTTCACTTGACTGTATGACGTCTACGACTGGTACTACGACTTTGCCACATTAAACTGATACGCCGTGATGTAACAGAAATACTGTTAGCGGTCAACATACGAACCTAATCATGTTCAATTAGATGCAGTATCCTGACGCCATCGGAACAGAGACCTCAATCATAAAATCCCCGGATTAATGTACGGGAATGTGTGAATTCGGGCACCGTTGTCAAATATTGCATCTTCTAAAGGAGAAGAAACCTTGACTTAACGTCACAGTTGATCTGTTTGCTGCCTAACATGCCACTCTGCCAAGACACTTCATCTCTCGCAGCGATTCAAGCCCTGTCCATAACGCGCTAATTCCAATACCCAAGTCTCGTAACCTTCACGTGCTGTAACGAGATCACGACAATGCCTGAGTCGGGAGTCTGTATCCTAGGCATGCCTGAATACCCAGACCTAGGCATCTAGGCATCCTGGCCACGGGGAAGACCCCAAGGCATTCTGTGAGGAATCTTTGCACTTTCAATGAACACCTTTCTTCGGATGAATACCGGGAATAGGCTAACGACATGCCGTGCAGCGGTCGGCATGCCACGAGAAGTGTTTTACTGTGTTGTCAGTTTGGTGTTTTTACCGAGATGTATTTATATCGCAATGGATGTTTCTGGTGTGAGCGAGAAGTGCAGAATGGGATTGTGACAGTAACTTGGACACAATGGTCTCAAGTTAACACGACACAGGTGTGAATAAACTGTTTGCTGAATGCATTATCTGACAAGATGTGCACAAGATGACATCAAACTTAGAACTGCCAATTCCCATTGTTCTTCATCAAACACCTCCTTTCGAGAGGAGGAGCATTCAAGCAATGCTTCCCGACATGTGTGCATCGAGATGTAACCACACAAAGGACTAGTTATTGTCATCTTGCATATCATGCTTGACGCTGAATCCGCTGGAGGGGGCGGTCGGGTAGCCTAGTGGTTAAAGCGTTCGCTCGTCACGCCGAAGACACGGGTTCGATTCCCGACATGGGTACAATGCGTGAAGCCCATTTCTGGTCTCCCGCGGTCATATTGCTGGAATATTGCTAAAAGCGGCGTAAAACCATACTCACTCACTCACTCACTGAATCCGCTGGCATCTTCTTATTAGTGAAATAGTATATATTTTGTACCCCTATACCCCCGGACAAATGACAGTTTGAAATATTATCCCTGATTTACTGATGAAATATTCGCTTCATTGGTATTTTTGAACTACTGAATATATAATACGTTTTTTGTTCAATAATATTGTGTCTCTTTAATCAGGACATACCCCCTCTTGACTCTATACTACGGACACTGTCATATCCGAATACCATCACTTTCAAGAATATCGCATTTCACTCCCTATATTATCAGCAATAAGTGTTGGCGTTGACGTTATAAGAACATAAGTAGAATTATAACAATAGACAAGCTCTGGCAAGAAGACCTGTGTATGAAATAGCAAATACTGATCCCTGAGTTAATGTACATCGTTATTGTGTCGTCAGTTCAAACAATCATCTGTGAGACTTTCAGCAAAATATAGCATACCTACACGTATGAAGAAGGTTATCTCTGTTTTGATGTTGTTTTAAATAGTTAATAACAGCTGACAAAAACACTCAAATTTACTTCTTATAACATTTTTCAGTGTTTTTCTCAGTCGAAAGTTTGAGCTTCAAAAAATGACATGGATCCAGAGAGAAGGCCTTGGAGCGCTCACCTGACTTTATCAACCAGGTATAAACAAACACGTGGATTCCCACCTTGTGTATTAAGATTTGCGGCTGAAATCCCACTATATGGCCAAATTTTCAATGTGCGTGCATGGAGGACATCCCTAACACTGAGCCTGTCATATATCAAACACAACTTGCAACATCCATGCTATGCGCCCGGGTTTGTATTGTAGATTTACATAGGGATCAACTTAAACCCGTGTTTATGCTGTGGTTAGTTCTGTCGCCCCAGCCCTTTTTCGGGAGCACACGTGGTGGTTGTTGTTTAGCCATAGGCGACCTTTGTTTATGCAGGGTTTTTCATAATGCTATATGATATCTATGATAAACTGCACGCTTTTGAACCAACAACATTGTGACCTATTCAACATGTTGTTCCGTCAGTGCAGGGATCACCCACGTTTGAAGAAGCTGCATTCCACGGGTTAAACTTACGCACTTGTAAGAAAAAAGGTCTTTGCAATTATCACGAACGATAAGCGAATATCAAATACTATTTTAAACAGCCGTGTATTATTTGACAAAAAGATTTGAGATTTTGTTACCCCGCCAAGGGATACTGGACGCTGACATTAGCGTTCCCGCTACATGTCCAGATATAAACATTGGTATTATAAACATATGCTATTGTTGGATCATGTTACAGTATATCTGGATTGTGTTGGTTTGCACCGTTGAAAGCAGGTCTGGAGGATGGAGTCATCGGGCTGCTCACATGGAGTTTGGGAGAGTACAATCAATATTAACATCACCCCGGCCGACATAGTATGTCGGCTTGTTTTGGAGTTTAATCTGCTCACATTTCGTACATGACCTCATGAAATCTGATATGTCATACACATAGTGGCCTCTACGTAGTGTCATGTCTTCTGTTTTAATGCGTTAATCACAGATTGGATAATCTCAAGTTTTTGTTATATATTCTGTTTTTGCTTGACATTTCTTTAAATGATCCAAATGTTACACTTCGTCATAAACAAATTGTTTGATATTTAATTGTTTAACGACATTCTCAGACATATTTTAGCGACATTACTACAGTCTGTATATTTTTTTTTATCTGGACCAGACATTCCAGTGATAGATATTATGACTAACGATACATGCCGTCGGGGTACAACTATACCCACTCAAACAAGTTGATCAAGTCTGACCACCTGATACATGTTCTCGGCTCTTGAAACTGAATCGTCCCAGACAATGCCAGAAAATTAATTATGCTTCAGACTTTAAAAAAAGAAAGAAATTATCTGCTGCAAAGAACACTGCTGCAAGGCTGAAAGTTTCATTTGAAAAAAATATCTGCTTTTTCATCTGAAGCTGAAGAAATATCCAGTCTCTATACAAAACATCCCTACCCCACTCACGTAACTATGAAAGCAAAATATGTGCCCGTGTCCTGTACGAACACTTCGGGGTCTCTTGGATGTTGGGTACTTAGGTCTGTGTGTGAGTGAGTGAATGAGTATGGTTTTACTCCGTTTTTAGCAATATTCCAGCAATATCACGGCGGGGGACACCAGAAATGGGCTTCACGCATTGTAGCCATGTTTTCGGCGTGACGAGCGAACGCTTTAACCACTAAGCTACCCGACCGCCCAAAGGGCTGTGTGGCTCGTACAGAGGAGTTTATATGTTGGGCGACAATGCTGTTTGATCAACAACTTAGCCTCGGGAAGTGTCCTAAAGACGGCGGATAGCCTTCCATACCCGTGGACTGTGGTGGTTCTGGTCATTTGGAGGATGCCATCTACTTCAACCTTACATTCCTCTCATACGTCAATCAATGTATTTCAATGAACCATCACTAAAGCTACAGGTATATCTGAATTTGTACTGCACGGAAGGACCTAAATCCATAGTAAATGTCAGCACACGTTAGCCCTGCTATTACAACTGCGTTGGTGCAGACTGAAGGGGGGTATATCTTATCGGTCTGTTGACCAATACCGGTTTGGGTCTAGACGTGATGAACAGTGACATTGTGCTGTGTAATTTGGCAAATGATTACATCAGACATCAGATCATAAGATCGATGCAGTGAAGCGAGTGTCGGAATGTTGTTTAAAGCCGAAGTCGGAAATATTATAGTTACATCACGGCGCGCTGGGACAATAATCTAGTCTGGACCAGAAAAGCCAGTGGTTGATATAACGAGCATCGCCCTACACTGTCGGGGTACGCAGACAAACGAATAACTTGAAATTAGATGCATGGACCTTCAGTTGGCTCGAGCCTCTCTCTTTAACAACAATGATGATCATGAGTGAGTGAGTGAGTGTGGTTTTACGCCGCTTTTAGCAATATTCCAGAAATATCAGGGCGGGGGGACACCAGAAATGGGCTTCACACATTGTACCCATGTCGGGAATCGAACCAGGGTCTTCGGCGTGACGAGCGAACGCTTTAACCACTAGGCTACCCGACCGCCCCTTGATAATGATGATGATGATGATGATGATGATGATGATGATAAAGGCCACTAATTATACAAAATATCTATACCATAAGCATGTGTTTACGAATCACTGTCAAATAGTGTGCTACCAGATGTTCGCTAAAAGGTGAGCGTATCCTGACCCACTGATGGTACTGTCATCAACACATGCTTGTTTTGAAAACAGTGTCAAAAAGTCAATGGAATTCTGCACCTTATAGTTAATCGCAGTGATGGAGGTGGAGGAATACTGACCAGCGAAATATGTACAGGACAACGGTGTCTAGATACCTGGGTGTGCATTTATTGTAATCAACATCATTCATGGCTTACACTTAGTATTAACACAACGTATATCGTGAATAAATCTACTTACCTCCAAGCTTAACACTATCACTGATGGCTGAGCTGAGAATACGGACTGCGCGTTCCTTGGATCCACAGGTGTCGTATACAGAAATACCTGTAATCAACGCAGGTGACAGGTGAGACACGTGGTGTGAATTGTCATTACAATAGTCAAATTAATTTCTTCAGTGCAGCTTTTGTCGTTGCCATTAACTATAACCATGACAGAAACATATTATTTAGTTTCTTACATTTTGAATTCGTACTGGTGACCATTTAAGTTAATGTTTATCATAAGCTATGAAGATTCTCATAATAACATGAATTTATCTGTGTTATCAAATGTGTGATTCATGTCATAACATGATAATGTTGTCGATAATTCAGAGTTTGAATCAAAGAGCTTTGTCGTGTATCAGTAGAATTGTGTCATTTACAAAAATCGATGTTTAAAGATAATATTGTTGTACTGGGATAAATTGGGTTTTTTAAAACACAATGTTCACGTAACATGTTTCACAGTGCAATACAGCGAAAATGTTAAAAACATATGCTTTTTCATATTACTTATATTAAACTACGAAAGATAACTGAACAAAGGTAAACAAAGTGAAAATGAAGTATACTTACCAACTGCTTGTGACCCAGTCTGTTTTATCATTTTATCCAACTTCCACAACGAAACGAAAGCCATTTGCAGAACGTATGGGTTCGGGGTATTACATATTTTATGCTCTGTATCCGAAGTCGTGCGATGTAAATCCAAGAGACAGACAATTTTCACAGAGCCAGGCGTCGCCATTACTGGCTGATGATAAATATTTCCTTTACAAGTATGTACGTATATCAAACACATCACAAAAAGCACCGAAACTCCTCTTGTAGAAATCATATTGATGCAAGTTGTCATCACGTGTGATCATCCACGCGATCAGTCATTAACGTCTGCTGATGGGAGAAATCACGTCTGCTGCTGGTGTCGTCTGCTCGTCGTCTGCGGGGAGAAAGCCTCGACCGGGGCTGTGCTCGTCACTGCTGCGTCCCTTAGATCAACATCGCTCACCGCGCTCAAGTAATTGTCATGCACACAACATATCAACAACGATGTTTGGTAGTCTGGAAAGGCAAAGAAACGACAACAAATTAATTCAAACGGCTCAAAACAACAGCCAATTGACAAGCCAAACTGTTAAGAAATCAATGAGAGGGCATTCTTGTTGCCATTCATCCATCGTTATGATACAATCGCAAACTGACATGGTGAAAGTGCGCCAAACATTTTCCTCTCTGACGTCACAACCATTGTGATTGCCGGGGATGGGAGACTATCCAACTGACATCCCTTAAGTTCCAGTAATTCCGGTCAACAGACCACATAGTGGGCATAATAATCCTTGTTTTCTGTGTATACTTCGGACAGTGTATACTAGTTTTGTCATTTCTGCTAATTGCAACGTTTGGTTGTCCGTGACATTTTGAAGACTATATATGGTCGTTGACATTCTGGGTCGACAATAAACATACAATTAGGCAAATAAGGATACCGCCCAGTTCGTGATTGATGTAGCATTTGCGTTAACTTACAGATAATTGCAATGACTTCATCAATTCATGTTCGTTTTGTCGTTGAGAATGAAACTGATTACCCATGTGAAAATATCTGCGTTGTTAAATGACGCTGTGTTAATGAGTCATATCACATTTGTTCTTTGAAGGATACACATGCTCAATGAACGTTACATCAAGGTCACCTTATATGTCATATAGTACTAGTGAATGGGTTAACATTTTAGTGGGCGTGAGTGAGTGAGTATGGTTTTACAGCGCTTTTAGCTATATCCCAGCAATATCACGGTGGGGGACACCAGAAATGGGCTTCACACATTGTACCCATGTCGGGAATCGAACCTGGGTGTTCGGCGTGACGAGCGAACGTTTTCTCCACCAGACCACCCGACCGCTCCCTAGTGGGCGTGAATATTGCTGGGGGAGTTAGCACAGGGGTTTTTTTCAAACGTTCCCCGCACATTACTGTCATCACTGTACTTTACAAACTTCATGAAACTACTACTGCTGCTGCTACTACTACTGCTACTGCTGCTACCACCACTAATACTACTACTACTACTACTACTACTACTACTACTACTGCTACTGCTGCTACCACCACCACCGCTACTACTAATGCTACTACTACTGCAGCTACTACTACTGCTACCACCACCAACACCGCTACTACTACTACTACTACTACTGCTACTGCTGCTACCACCACCAACACCGCTACTACTATTGCTACTACTTCTGCTGCTACTACTACCACTACCACCACCACCTCTACTAATACTACTGCTACAACTACAACTACTACTACCACTACCACCACTACTACTGCTACTACTTCTGCCGCTACTACTGCTGCTGCTACCACCCGTGTAGATCCGGTTAAGAATTGGTCATCAGCAACCCATGTTTGTCGTAAGAGGTGACTAACGGGATAGGGTGGTCAGACTCAGTGACTAGATTGATGCTTGTCGTTTTATCCCATATGAGTCGATCAATGTCCATAATATCATTACTGGATGGTCTGGACCAGACTCGATTATTCACAGATCGCCGTCATATATTTGGAATTGCGCCGAGTAAGGCGTTAAACAACAAACAAGCTACTACAAATATAACTACTACTACTACTACTACTACTACTACTACTACTACTACTACTACTACTACTAGTACTAGTACTACTACTACTAGGCAGTAATATACGTCGTTTATCCAGGAAGTAAAACGTGAAAAGTGTAAACTTCTGGACAGAAACAAAGGTATTATTTGACAACAGGTACCTCGTTCGTACTTTCGGCGGCAATACTCAAAGAAAAGCAGGTTATTATTGTTGAGACGATGTTGTCATGTCATGTCATGTTGAGAAACTGTGTCATTATTAGTGGTACGCCTGGCACCATGGTCTAAGGTGCCTCAAATAGGTGCGCAAAAACACAGCCGTGACTGGATTCGCTGATCATGTGCTCCAAGAGTTTTATTAATATCTAAATAATTTATTTTGCAATAATCAAGTTTTTTTTTCGTAATTCACAGCAATATTAAATACGTACATACACACTACAAACCTAAAAGTCAAAAGACATTGTGTCGTTAGTATGCGGACACATGATTTAACATTATCTTTATAACATTTCGTCTTCGTGTTTATGCTGCTGGCAAGAATACAACAAATGTCTTTCGTCAACAAGAAGACTTCTGCAATAAGACTTGACACACATCTTCATATCAGACCGAACGTCTTGTAATTCTTGCGTAATTAGACCTGCCCGTAGCCTAATCCTCGCGTAGCCGACTTGATAGGTGTTGATATCCAAGGAAACGTGTATCCCCCAAGATAACGGTAATCGCAGCGTACCTCCTTGCCAAACCCCCACAGCTACTGCTACCGGCATTGGGCTGCCAGCGTAGATCACCAAAGATTACAGGTTCATCAAGCGGCCTTTACCACAAATACTGCCCAGCTAAAAACCCTCAACATAACCCCACCGACTGTAGTAATCAGTGTAGAACAAAACAAACATATAGTCCTGTTTGTTTGGGGCAGGAAAAGACGGCCGACATTTGGTGAGATGAGACAGGTTAAAATAAATTCTCGCGGTAGGCCATCAAATTTGAACTAGGATTCATCTTGGCGCACGCTCTATTTGTTGAAAAAGCCAAGGAAACGATGAGGCTAAAAACATGAAAACACAGGGAAACGTGCTTCCGGTGAGAAGGAGATAAGAGGTGGACGGACAGCACCATAATACCCCACGGTTAGGAGGACCACGGGCAGTACGTACGGTCAGAGAGGCCTTCAGGACCAGATCCTGTGCCAATTGGGCGAGGGGGGACTCAGCGTTTCCTGGTTGGAGACAATTACATTGTTGACAGTAATGAGTGAATGTGGACTTAATTTAAAGTACAGGCGGCTTTTGTAATTGTTGATTGAGATTTGTGCGTGAAATCGGTGGACCTCAGAATAACAGCTTTATAGAGGGTATCTTCTTTATAGTGAAGACACTTTGACTTCCTCATACCAACGGAGATAAACTTTAAAGCACTGATACAGATTAACTACAGATTTGGGACGGGTTGAAATGTTAACTTATTTTTTCTCAAAGCCATGTTTGATTGTAGTATCTTACGATTTGTCAACATTGATTTCCGAGTTTTATTGAAAACGTTTCTCGGTAAATTGACGTTTGGGAGGCCAGTTGTCTTTGGTCTTAAGCTTACCTTGAAGTTCACAGCTTAACAACCGAAAATGCAGAAGGATGTCTTGAAGAAAACCGCGTGGTTGTTTTGTTCCTTTCTTATATATAGTTTTTTAGTTCGAGGACAGCGATGAGAGTTTCTGTTGTAATTTGAATAATTTAATGCATTTGGTTTAATATAATTGAAAAAAATCTTATTATTCAGTTATGCAATATGCAATAATCAAGGTATACAACAGGAAGCGACGTAATAACATTGAGAATGAGAAACAAAGAATGAACGTGTTGGCGAAAGAAAAATAATTTGGCGTGAATATAATTATTTATCAATTATTTCTTATTTAAAAACTGAACGCATTGTCATTACATTGAATTTCGAATATTAAACACTTTTGAAATTATTAACTGCAACTACATCATCCGAATGAAACACACAAACACTAGATTTGATTTGTATAGATAGACATAAACTACATGCATATTTCACTATTATCTGTATCCGAAAACAACTATCACAAAATACCACACGCAATATTGGCATAAAGAAAACAGACACTTGAACATGGGGCCAAAGGAACAAGATGTATCGATGGCTATGTGAGCTGAATTGCTAAACCTTTTCTATTCCTGTTAAGAATAATTAGCATAGAGCATTCTGGCTATTTTACAAGACTATTTTCTGTCTAATGGTTAACATGACTCTTTGGATCAACATTGGCACTTGTGAAGAAAGTTCAACTACATCCGTCCAAAAACTCATAAGTGATAGTTTTAGCTTGATGCAGGTGTTCTTTGGAAATACCCCCAATACGTCGTTGTTGACATGAACGTGTGTCGTCAACTAACTGCGAAATCTTTAGAAAAGTCTTTTTTATATATTTTTTAATGTACTGAAGTAAAAGTCAACGAACCGCTGGCTCGAAGTCAACGTTTGATTGACTGTCAACGTTGTAAAGTCGTCTCCCAATATGGTCTGGCTCAACCAAGGGCTCATTAAAAGATAACCAGATTATGCGATGTTCGGGGTTTTTAAGAGAAAATGGTATCTTCATCGTTACATTATTATTTCTGGGAGCACGTAATCAAAATAACAATGCACACTTTATGTTGACCGTTGCGTCACTGACGACCATGTGATAATCTTATACACCAGTTAGCTCGTCGTGAGTCAATATTAAACTCAATTATTGGAACTTGCTATACAAAAACACCCAAAACACACATTAACCTTTTCTAATGTCAGTCGATATCGCACTTTAGGGTATAAACTAGAAATAAACACGGTTTCTGCAAAGAAGCAATTCTAGAACGGGTTGTCTGGGAATGTATTTGAATGAGAAGATTGCGTGTTTTCAATCGGTGGTTAAATGCTTATTCGAAAATATCGATGGAGAAAGTTTTGAAATTCCATAGCTAAAATGTTTTATAAGATGTGATTCGCAAGGACAAGTGTAGCGTGTGTAGAATATCATAAACACCATGTAACTAGCTCATGCGTCAGAAAATTTGGGATGTTTAAAAAATGCGAGAGCATTTGATTATCAAATATTGAATGGTGAGAGAAACGTCCCAAGAAAATAGCAAAACACACAGTTACACTGACGTGATTGTTGCTTGTCAATTTGGGTAGGTTGGCGGTATGGGGATAAGAAAATGAATATATGAAAAAGATGCATCATGTGTGAAATAATGGTATTCCATTGTATTTTCATGCTTTTACTGGATCAGTTGTGTATGGGTTCGAATCCAGAATTAACCCTGACTATGATTCTGAGGGTTCGACTCCAAGATTCGACCTCATTATAAATCTTGGATTGTCAGCACCATATCTCTGCTTGCGTGTTTCACCAAAATTGCCACATGTCCACAAAATGCATTACTCTAGGCCTTCCTACCACATTAAAACATACATACCATGTAAACTAAAATCCTGTTTAAATTGTGTGTTGAAACCCAAACTCACTCGCATTTAAGAACGACCATTTGATATTAAATAAATTGTCCCCGAATATTTTGAAAAAAAAGTTTTAAAAATTGTGAAAAGAAAAATTCTGGCACACAGTTTTAAATACAAATATTATCTGTTTATGTGGCTGTAGCTGAAAGATATCTAATCTCAATTAATTAGAAATTGAATTACAGTAAACTACGGTTATAACGAACTCAAAGGGACCACTAATTTTAGTTCGCAATAACCGTAGTTCGTTATAAGCATATATACAGCATAAATACATCAAATGGCCGGGACTAAAAAATAAGTTCGTTATATCCGTCAGTTCGTTATAAGCGTGTTCGTTATAAACGTAGTTTACTGTAATCGCTAAAACTTACTTACAAACAGTAGCCAAACAGTGGAACTACATGATCTACAACGAGAAGTTATTTATACCTTACTTTAGCGCAGAAGTCCTATGCGTCTTAGGATCTGTGTCGTAATTGCATTGTAGCAGTACTCGTGTGTTTAGCGCAACAGATCTTTGTAAGAGAGTCTGATAGACTTTAGAGGGGCAAGTAACGCGTCTTGACTAGTACTTCTGCGTTGTAGCAGTATGGCTGTCGTATAGGAGTGTCTGGGTTATTATCGAAAAAATGCTGAAACAATATTGACGCTTCTGACTCATGTCATGGTCAGTCTGCTACTATCAGGTTTGTCTCCATACAAAATCCCCCCCCCCCCCAACACACACACACACACACACACACACTCACACACACACACACACACACACACACACACACACACACACACACACACACACACACACACATACATACACACACATACATACACACACACATCCACGGAGCGATCATCGTATGTACGTATACGGACAAGGAGATCTGCTTGTGGACCTATGCCACGGTTACAGATCTTGCCGTCTATATTGCATCCTGTACTCTGACCTGGGCCCTTCAAGTGACAGCTTTATAGCTTTTAAAAACTTAACAGGACGGCTACATCAGATAATTCAAACATATGTAAATATACAAATGCATTACACTGGATGTTTTGTGAAAATGTATCATAAATGTCCCTGGAACAATATGTCAATTACAACGAAACGTTTGTTTATTTATGGCACATGTTAAGCCATGTCTGTTTTTAAGAATGACAAGTTTGTCCTTGGTTTTACAGCAAGTTCCGTTTTGTAATATTTAACTGTGTTTATGTCCTTTTCAATAGCAAACCTTGTGAAGTACCTGCTTGACTGTCTGGTAACTAATTAATCACATATGACAAATTGTTTGACAGGCATTACTTATGACAAGTCCATTTGTGTTTTAACATACCCTTTAACGTCAAGACTATGTGGATTATATGAAACATGTAACGTCATATGAATTGTGCGGCAAAACAAAAAGGAAACACAACGTCCATCTCCACACCAAATGGGTGACCTTGTCCTTTCAAGTCCGTTATCCGATATGTTATATGTCCATAGAATACACGTGACTCCTGTTATCATATATATTATGTCCATAAAATAAATGTGACTCCTAAATTTGACCATTCTAGTAAGGTTGACGTTTCTCTGTTCGTGATGATTGTACCTCTAAAGTAATGGCGTGTGTGCAGATGGTTGGTGTACTTGCCATGTTGGAGTATGTAACGCCGCAGGTATATTCACAAACCTTATCTTCTTTTTCCACACTTCCCATCGTCAACACGGAGGAGGAAGAGTGTCTCGGGGCTTCTAAACTCTGTAATCTATGTTTTAACTTTAAAGGCAACCTGCTTCGGCTTTTTGTGGGACTTTAAGCATACTGGATATAAACAAACCGTTAATGCGCCTGAGAAAATTCAAGAAATTGGCTAAAATCCCACTCCTAGTTTGACTAGTTTGTATGTAAATATAAATCGTCAACGCAAGTGACTAACCAATCTTGGTTATCCGCTGAAGGAGATGCCATTAGGCGTAAAAGGTAAAATAGCAGTTATATGAATGGATCACTGAAAATGAGTGATAACGCCAGGTGACATTTTTTTACTAATCCGTCAATAACCTTAACTCTCACACCCAGATACCACTTAAAACAATACATTTTTTTAAACATCCGAGTAAATTCTTTAGTTTGATCTCGTAAGTACGAGGAGTAACAAGTCCATGAATCGAGTGGACGATGGTACCTTTAAACAATCTGAAATAAGAATTATTGCAAAACCAATCCACTTGTTTCAGTTTTCTTTTCTTTATGAGAGGTCAATGTCGTGAGACTTAATATTTACCAAATACTTGCAATATCATGGCATCTGGCTATATTTATTGATACTCAAACACAATATGCATGTGCCTATTAACTTGTATTTGTGTTCCAACGACATAATTTCGTCTGCAAACACTGTACTCTTTAAAATCATTCACATAATCTCTCAACAACAACCACCATCCATGTCCAGAGGTAATCCTTCTCCCAAGCCTTGTTTTCAACACAAACCTAGACCCTCTCTCAGCCAAAAATGTGTTGGTTCGCACTCTAATCTATACCTGCATATGAGATTGTTTGATGAAAGCAGCAAATATCAAATCCAAAGTTAAAACACAAAAAATCCCAAGTCAAATTAGCATACGATGTCTGTGGCCGAGCTATGGCTGAACTCATGGCTAGTCAGGATACATGGTCCAGTAACGCAATGTTTACTAGGGGGATTTCACAATTGACATTTCAAAGGCACAATTTGCTCCAGTTTGAACCCAGTTGTTTGTGAAACTGGTACAAACATGGCTCTAGACAAAGGCTCCAGCTGGTCATCTCTGACCCTGATTGTGACACAAACATAATTGACAAACCTAATACACTTGTGATCATTGCCCGAGATTGGGAGGGAGTGTCCTCACTTTAGCTCAAGTCAAATTATCTTGTTCAACAATCAACTTCCTCTTCACAAGTGTATCAGTGGGCATGTTTAGCTTGGAGAACATCGTTTATCTAGGGAACAGAGTACTATTTCACCGTCTGTAGTCAGGGGTTTGGGGAATTCACGGCATAGGTTTTAATAATCATAAGTTTGAAACGGGTAGTTTGTTTTGATTTGATGTTGCTTAACGTCATATATCCCCGGTGCCTATAAAATTAATAATCTAGACTGGCACAGACAATTCAGTGATTGATGCTATGAGAACGTCGGGGTATGATGAATGTAAATCGACCACGTCATCGCGTAACCACCCGATCTACACAGTCAGTTTTAACTACAAGCACAAGTTGGTTGCTTGGTTGGTTGTTTTACGCCGCACTCAGCAATATTCCAGCTATATGATGGCGGTCTGTAAATAATCGAGTCTTGACCAGACAATCCAGTGATTATTATTAATAGTGAGCATCGATCCACGCAATTGGGATCGATGACATGCATCAACCAAGTCAGCGAGCCTGACCACCCGATCCCGTTAGTCGCCTTTTACAACAAGCATAGTCGCCTTTTACAGCAAGCATAGTCGCCTTTTACGGCAAACATGGGTTTTGAAGACCTATTCTACACCGGATCTTCACGGGTCACAAGCACAAGTTGCTGGGGACCTGTCCCGGAACTACCACGGGGTGCGTTTAGTTTAACGCCGGAGATTAGTTCGGCACGGTGGAATCTCATAGGATATAAACCTTACCAATTAGGAGACTTGAGACTTCTTGGGAGAATTAAAGACGGCGAAATCTAATAGGATATATACTCTACTAATAGTAAACATGTAAACGAGAATTACAGACGGTGAAATCTAATTGGATATATATTTTATCTAAAGTAGGCATGGTTAAGAGAATTATAGACGGTGAAGCCTAATAGGATATAAATTTTACCTAATAGTAGACTTGGTAAGGATATTCATAGACGGTGAAATCTAATTGGATATATATTTCACCTTATAGTAGACTTCATTAGGAGAATTATAGACGGTGGAATCTAATAGGGTATACATTTTACCTAATAGTAGCCTTGATAAGGATAATTATAGATGGTGAAATCTAATAGGGTATACATTTTACCTAATAGTAGACTTTATTAGGAGAATTATAGACGGTGTAATCCAATAGGATATACATTTTACCTAACAGACTTAGTTAGGAGACTATAGACGGTGGAATCCAATAGGATATACATTTTACCTGATAGTACACTATGTTAGCAGACTAATAGACGGCGGATTCTAATTCAGTAGCTTTGATGGTTAGGACTGAGTTTAAGATCAATATACTTTGTATTAATTATACATACATGAATTCAATCCGATGTTCCTTAGCATTTGATTGGCTAATCTACCATTTCGTTTCTTTCGTTGAGGATCTATAAAACGAAAAAGATATAGGTCACGCTAACTACCGCACTGCTGTTTGTCGATTGGCTGGTAAAAGAACGGGCGGGGCTTATTGTCTTAATGCTGTCAATAATATCGTGTGGTAGTCTACGGTGTTCTGTGCTCATCATTAAACAATCAGTCTGTGAAGTTATTATTGTTGACGGATTTATTTATAAGTATTGATTTCACTATATATTTTTGTCTCAGTGTATACAGATCACCGTCATATAGCTGCACCATTATTAGTATGCTCATGACGAACAATGGGTGTTCATACTCGCAAATTTAACGTCAACGTTCAGCGACACCATCGGCTTCCCCCTACATTACCATGAAACGCCATAGTATAATTGAACTAATCTCCGGCGTTAAACTAAACGCACCCCGTGGAAGTTCCGGGACAGGTCCCCAGCAACTTGTGCTTGTGACCCGTGAAGATCCGGTGTAGAATAGGCCTTCAAAACCCATGCTTGCCGTAAAAGGCGACTATGCTTGTTGTAAAAGGCGACTAACGGGATCGGGTGGTCAGGCTCGCTGACTTGGTTGATGCATGTCATCGATCCCAATTGCGTGGATCGATGCTCATGATACTAATCACTGGATTGTCTGGCCCAGACTCGATTATTTACAGACCGCCATCATATAGCTGAAATATTGCAGAGTGCGGCGTTAAACAACCAACCAACCAAGCAACCAACTTGTGCTTGTAGTTAGAGTTGACTATGTAGATCGGGTGGTGACTCGATGACTTTCTGACCCTGACGTTCTCATAGCATCAGGGGCGGTCGGGTAGCCTAGTGGTTAAAGCGTTCGCTCGTCACACAGAAGACCCGGGTTCGATTCCCGACATGGGTACAATGTGTGAAGCCCATTTCTGGTGTCCCCCGCCGTGATATTGCTGGAATATTGCTAAAAGCGGCGTAAAACCAAACTCACTCACTCACTCACTCATAGCATCAATCACTGGATTGTCTCTGCCAGTCTAGATTATTAATTTTATAGGACGCCGGGGATATATGACGTTAAGCAACAACAAATCAAAACAAACTACCCGCTTCAAACTTATGATTATTAAAACCTATGCCTTTGGAGAATTCATCAGCGTATCTCTGAGGAACAGGAACAAAGTATAAAGAAAAAGTGAAATATCTGGTCATACAATTCACAAGGCATCATAAAGTTGACGCACCACACAGCATATCCTGTCAGCGGCCCGCTACCTCTACATGGCGCACGGCGAAATGGGTGAGTGAGTGAGTGAGTGAGTTGGGTATAACACCGCTTTTAACAGTATTACAGTTATATCGCGGCGTGTCAGCTTAATGCGGGAGGAAAGCCCGAAGTGATGCAGGTCTCAGACGTTTACCACTTCGGTGAAACCCACGAGCACGGGTATGGTGCTGACAAACCTGGAAACATAATTGGGGCGAACCGGGATTCGAACCCACAATCATAGGTTTCTGGCGTGCCCAAGGGACGCAACTCTGCACAGCGAATCGCGGCGCCTGAGACGGCTGAGATACCCGTGCCCCCACGGCGAAATGGGATTGAACGTTGCGTTCAAGATTATTGCATTCATATAGCGACGTGCAGCACTTATGTGTGTAGCTGCTTGGACTACTCCGGCCTTGTGCCGGTTTTATAGTGCTAGCCCACTGAGATACCATGCCGCAGTTTAACATGGATGTATACCCCACTCAGACACAGTATATCGACTCCGAGCCGACCAGTCCTTGTTTTAGCCCTTTAATGCTGTGGGCCAGGCAGGGTAACAACAAGTACAATCTATTGGTCTGACGCGACCCGGGGTTCGAACCATCGACTTACCGCTCTACGGCCAGGCGATCTGTCCAGTAGACCACGGAGGCAGTCTGCGGTCGTTCCGAGTGTCGCAGCTATTGTCGACAATATGGACATGAGATTAGGGCCCCCCATCTCGACATAAGGCCAAGGTCAAATCATCAGTGTGAATGTAATCGCCAACAGCCTCCAGGGATTACTGGATTTTCGCCCAGATCACCAGAGAAATGTGCTTTAGGGGAACACTACTTGGAGTCGGGGCCTGGAACGGTTGTGGTACCGCTGATCGTTGTTCAAATATGAGAAATAGAAGAAGTTTTTACTTTGAACCTTGTAAGCAAAATTCATTTACGGTCATAATCCGCTGTTTCTTTCGGGACATTAAAACAGACTATTGATTGAAATGGGAATTAAAATGAAATACGGGGCAGTAGCAGCAGCAGTAGTAGCAGTAGCAGTACGAGCTGCAGTAGTTGCAGTAGTAGCAGTAGTAGTAGCAACAGTAGCAGTAGTAGTAGTAGCAGCAGTAGGAGCCGCAATAGTTGCAGTAGCAGTAGTAGTAGGAGCAGCAGTAGTAGTAGTAGTAGCAACAGTAGCAGTAGTAGTAGCAGCAGTAGTAGTAGCAGTAGTAGCAGTAGGAGCTGCAGTAGCAGTAGCAGTAGTAGTAGTAGTAGTAGTGGTAGTAGCAGCAGCAGTAGTAGTAGTAGTAGTAGTAGTAGTAGTAGTAGTAGCAGTAGCAGTAGTAGCAACAGTAGCAGTGGTAGTAGCAGTAGTATTAGGAGCAGCAGTAGCAGTAGTAGTAGCAGCAGTAGCAGTAGGAGCTGCAGTAGCAGTAGCAGTAGTAGCAGTAGCAGTGGTAGTAGCAGCAGTAGTAGTAGTAGTAGTAGTAGTAGTAGTAGCAGTAGCAGTAGTAGCAGTAGGAGCTGCAGTAGCAGTAGCAGTAGTAGTAGTAGTAGAAGTGGTAGTAGCAGCAGTAGTAGTAGTAGTAGTAGTAGCAGTAGTAGCAACAGTAGCAGGGGTAGTAGCAGTAGCAGTAGTAGTTGTAAAACGTCAATGGTTTCGGGGAATGTATATTTGTATGTGTCATTACAGAAGTAGAGCGTCCCCCGTAATCCCCAAATGAATTTCTTGACTTCACAAAGTGCAGAGTTACAGTAATGTACACTAGTGGTGTGGTGTGAGGTGAGGTGAAATGGGGCTTAATGTTTGCGCGTGCGTGTTTTGTCGTGCTAGCCCACTGAGATACCATGCCCCAATGTTAACATGAATACCACTCACACACAGTATACTGCCCAAAATACCAAGAGCCATGCAGGGTAACAACAAGAAATATCCTTAGCGTATCCTGGTATTACTCGACCAGGGGATTAAACAGACGAATACCCTTCCGGTCTTCGGACAAATGCTCTATCAAGTAGATCACGTAAACAATAGTAGTAATAGGTATGTTTGTGGTGGTGGTGTTGGTGGTAGTGGAAAAGGTAGAGGTAGTAGTGGTGGGGGTGGTAGTGGTGGTGCTGGTAGTGGTTGTAGTAGTAGTAGTAGTATCAGTGATGTAACTATCACGTGCCTCGCATTTACCATCATCCCTAATGTCATCCTACTTTAATATATATATTCACATAGCCCCACATTAAAACAAAAAGACTAACTTTGATGAGACTTCAAATCGCTTCCTGTTATGTAAAACGGTCCCAAGGTTCAATTACATGAAAAACCCAATGAACGGCAGCTATCACTACTCTCGCCATGACACTGTAAAATACACAAGCAGTCCTTCAAGTCATCCTTCCTTTGACGCAATCCTACTGAATGCGACAGATCTATGAATACACGAGAATAAATACATGTGAGAACGACATAGACCCCTGTCTACATTACTATATTTAATAGTCGAGGGTTCTAAAGGAACAAATCATATCTACTCCAACATCACACACTCCCCGCCCCTCCACGCTCAGTACGGGCAGTGACCCCAATTCACTGGATAAATAAATGTATGTCAAACTCAACAAAAACGCATTTTTTGATGCAAGAAGAGATACCACACAATACAGGTAGCTCCGCTGTAACTCGTGGTCCTTGATCCGTAAAAGAGGTTTCATGAATGAACTCGGCTAAACGCACGACCTACCCACAGTTGACAGGGGGCAAGAATTTCAAACATTTAAAAGGTCCAGATACCTGTTGAACTGTATAGGGCGAGGATTATTTATCAATATAGCATTCTTTTACTCCCGCCCTCTAGTGGGCGTTGAGAAAAAAAACATGATCACAAACAGAGAGATCCTCTTTTTGTTGAGGGCTGTCTCTTAAGGGTCACGACTATCGTGGATGTTAGTATTGTAGTCATAGCCAGTGTGGCGGTACGAAAGAAGCTCGTTTTGCTCTACTGTGTTTTCAGCTGTTGGACTACTTTAAAGGATAAGGAGGGGTATATACAAATTGCTTTGTACAACGAGAAATGAAAATATTATTTCAATTCAGTGCACCACAAACGAAGTGACAAAGTAGGGTTTAGTCATCGCGTGTCGTTTTACCAAGTAAGTGTGGTTTAGAAGCTGCGCAGGGCTGCAATAGCTAAGGAGATACTAATATATCAAGATCGGATGTACATAACTCGTTAAAGAAGCGGGGTGGTGGGTAACCTAGTGGTTACAGCGTTCGCTCGTCACATCGAAGACACAGGTTCAATTCCCGACATGGGTACAATGTGTGAAGCCCATTTCTGGTGTCCCCCGCCGTGATATTGCTGGAATATTGCTCAAAGCGGCGTAAAACCATACTCACTCATGTTCAAGAAGCTTTATTGTATATTAAAATAAACACTACACTGTTTTTTGTGTGGTCCAGACATGAATAATACCACGTAGTTGTTTGCTTGTTTGTTTAACTGAGTCAGCGAGCCTGACCACCCGATCCCGTCAGTCGCCTCTTATGACAAACATGGGTTGCTGAAGACCTATTTGAACCCGGGTCTTCACGAGGAGACCAGGTTGTACACGAGACTGCACAATAGTGTAGTTCAAGCATTACAATAAAATATCCTCCTAAAAGTAACACTGTTGTACACGAAATACGTTGTACACGAATTACAATCACACTGTACATATGACGCAACAGTGATGTACACGGGATTCAACACAATTATGCACGAAATACAACAAAACTGTTGCACGTGTAATACAATAACACTGTTGTACACGAAATACGTTGTACACGAATTACAATGACACTGTACACGGAGGAATACTGTTGTACACAGGACACAACACGAGTGTACATGAAATAAGTAACACAGTTGTACAAAAGTCATGGAATACAACACTGTTGTACACGGAATACAACAACACAGTGTTTCCCTTCACGACATGATGGACAGTTGTTTGAGTCAAACAGAACAACAAACACAGTGATTTACAACAAACAACAGCCGTCACAATGTATATTATATATCCATCTGCACAATACATCATTGTAAATAGCATGTCTTGTGTACGCGGCTATCGTCAGTTTATGTCGGCATGTTTTGTGTAAGCAGCCATCGTCGCTGATGTCGAGCCGACTCGTTTACTGAACTTTATTAACCCCAGATTTCATTATCTTTTATCACCACAACTCAACATGTCAGCGTGATTCATAAAAACATTTACAAAGTTCATATTTATAAGCATGTTTAAGAATACAAAGGAATCTAACAATAATCTGATAAAATATTGCAACAGTCAATATGTAATTTTCTATAAAGCGAGTACACGGCAACCCGCATTGTCCTTGTGTAGGGTTTCACCGTGATAGACAAATCCTGCGTGGCCCTTCAGTATTACATGCACGTTTGCAAACAATGTCAGACGCTGATATGTCAGAATATGTTGGGTTATAATTATGTGAGCCAGGGTCTGTGACTTGATAATAACATGCAAATATCAAAGAAATGGTGCTATTGTTAACTGTGAATCTGAACAGTTGTACGATTGAGCCACAGGTGACGATCCCATCTCCGCATAAATCTCAAAGTTGATGCATTCAAGACGGAAACCGTAAATGTAGGATTTATGTAGACATCACATGACATGGATTTAATTACTTTATGTGTCACAAGGACATATATGATAGTAATAGTATGACATGGTGAATGAAATTTATATAACAGTATTTTAGTCATATCACGACTGACGGCTTCGTGTGGGAGGAAAGCTCCGAGTGATGCAGGTCTCGGATGCTCACATCTTTGAAACCCTCGGGCATTGGTATGGTGCTGACAACCCAAGGTTCGGAATAAGGGCAAATCTTGGATTCGAACTTAAGGGCACACTTAAGCCACGCAACTCTGCATAGCGTCTTAGACGCTTGGGACACCCTCACCCCGTGGATTTATGAAGTTTACTTAAACGGCATTCCTGTTTATGAATGTTTACGAAATTGAAAACTGTATACGGAACACGGTCAACAACGGCAGTGCTTTTGTCAAAAGGAAATGACTCGGTATCCTGACATCCCATATCCATAATATATCATCTAACGGAGAGTACATGGTAGTGAGCGACACTGTAATTACCAACACATATCATAGCGGAATTTCCATTGCTAGGTTTCCTGTAGGTTTAATCACGCTAATTTAATGTGTAGCCAACACGATATACAATCTCTTCGTCGATCTATGTCGTGTGTACTGGATACAATGCACTGTCACACTTCCTCCGTATACTGTAGTAACCAAAATAAAGTTGTGTACCTATCATTGTACATTGTACATTGTACATGTTGTACATATCATTATTTCAAAATTCCTTCCGACAATGACGAAGAAAGAAATATATTTCTATAACTATCATTAATTTCATTAACTGTCCATTTTATTCTGATTTGAGATATGATTTATGGTCGAGAATTATAAAGTCTGATCCCATATTTATTTCATTTTCTCCTGTGGACAAAACAGTGTTCTTAATGAACTGTAACACGTATATAAAACCCCTTGCCGCACTTATTTCAAAAATGTTTGCACGTAGGCAACCTTTCCTTACTTAAAACTGTAAATTAATTAATTTTTTATCGGGTTTTGCAATCCTATAACTTATAATTCTTTTATATAAATAATGTTTTTGATTGTCCATTGTGTCGCATCGGCCTTTCAGGGCCTGATGTTGTATGTATTTACGCAAGTTTTTATGTCTAATGTGTACACATACAACATGTGACACAAGGAGTACAGAAAATGTGTGTATTAGACTCTGTTACCTTCTCTGCTTTCTTAGTAAAAAGTGCTCTGATATACAAAAATGCACATCACGACTCATGACGATAAGGTACCCTCGCCATTACTCTTTAACAGAAGCCATATTAATCCGTGAATAAGCCCAATCAGATGTCAATGTGAGATAATGTACAGTCTCCAACTTTAAGTTATCAACAATATCAAGCCCCAACCCTTTGGGTTTAACACAAGTCGCGCCCCCTAGTTGGGCGCGGGGACTCCCTCGTTACAGCCCTAGTCGGGATAATATTATCAGAGCCTGACCTATGACCTTGCTGAGGGCCCAGTTTGACCACTCGGTATGATCAACTTGGCGGGTCAGGCTGAGGCTCTGTTTGACGGTGTGTTTGAAGCTGTGACCTAACTCGGACTTAGCTAGTGCGTCTGACGAAAGTATCGGGTGGTATAACGGCACAGATGAAGGGCCTGATTTGGGATGGTGTCTTCTGGATCCACAACCTGCTGTTGACCTTCAATAGCGAGAACGTTAATGGCTGAGTGGCATTCTATGCTCCTGTCTCTTATAGATGTGTAGAACGTTTACAAAGATGAATTCTTAAGTAGATCAGTGACAAGATAATTCCTGTTCTGACGAATAATGACTTCTTGATAGAGCTGGCCATAGAACTTATCTGAGTGTATGCTGCAAGGCATATATCAACGTTAATAGCTACATGACAATCGCGAACCGAAACGCTTTTAGAGAATACATGTAACATACGCGTTTGACTTTTTGCGGATGGGTTTCTTCAAGAAAATGCACTTAACGTGACATGAACGCTAACATATGCCTAACATCGCACCTTTAGTCCAACAACTTGAAATAACAACAAAGACAAGAAATCGAGTAAAACAAAGTGGGTTGGTGGCTTCGATTGCAGTCTTAAAAAAGTTCCTGGGAACTGGCAAGGTTGTGTCATAGGTCCGTTGTTGTTATTTATTTCTCCTTGTGGACCACCTCATCAATACACCTGTGTGTGGCGGCGTTGGGCCAGGATCGATGACAGTGCTGTGTGCTGCATTCTCCACATATATGTAACCACCAAAGGCATTGGATGGCGCCTCTGCATCTAAACAAATGCTGCCTGTGTTTAACACATTACACAAAGGCCGCAGTAATATTTCTGGTAAGGTCATTGCCATGCTGCAAAAAGAATGTGCATTTTGTGACTGTGGTGTCATTTCTATTTAGTCTCCTTGGCCGCCTTTCCCAAGTGTAATTTTAGAAACTTGCACTCAGTTCCGTAATTTAACATAGCAGCCTCAAGGGAATGGCTAACATAGCTGCGGTGATGAATACAACAGATGACTACCGTATTGTTGTGTGCCGGATATATAATATACACTGCCGCATTGTTGTTTCCATAAAACGTGTTATATAAGGCGTCGTGACTCGGCACTAGCAACGTTGTGGGTGTTGGGTGTCTCAAGCTTATTCAATACGTGACATAAAACACGCCAGTTTGCTGCTAAAGCAACACTATAACTTGGTGTACCAGAGCTATAAACCTCCTGAAGATAAAATGTTTTATAAAAAAACACCTAGCTGTGTGTTTACTCTATCCAAGCCACGTCGTAATGCCTCGAGATATGCAGTATTAAAGACTTAGCCATATACCTCGTGTAGTACACTATGTTATAGGTAACGCCTTGTCGATCATGGGCCCCGCCCTTTACAGTTAGCCTTCTTTGCTAGCATTTGAACTCCGGAGTATTTTTCTGTCTAAAATTTTCCAATTAGGTTTTTGCTTAATCGAGGTTAACCCTTTTGATGTGCTGACTTAAACTTAAGAATATCTACGCCCAGTTCCTAAATCTACCCATCGATTCAGCATCTCGGCAGTTTGGCTTCATAATCGGCCCACCGCATCTATCCGCACTCCACATGGGGCGACGTACAACGCCGGACGCACCGAGACCCTTAACGGCCTTGACTATCTACATACTACAGGAATGAAACCGGAACACTCCCAAATGCTTACACCAAAACCGCATCAAGCTATCTCACACATGCACCTTACCGTGGAAGCAGAGCAGGGTGGATTTATAGGGGATTATAGCGTGGTGTTGAGTTTCGCATTGATTTTTGACACCAACTCCCACTAAAGGGGTTCCAATGTTAACCGTCGGGGCTTGTGGTTACATGCATTACAGAGCAGTATTAAGATAGTATTAAAGTATCGAACAGAAGGTCACACTTAGTGAAGAGATGGGGAAGCCTTTTGTTCCCCGAGCCAGCCATTCCGACAAGCACCAGCTATCTGCCTCCCCAGGATGTTTAAACATTTAACAGATAACGATTATGCAAGAACATTGCAGAAAAAGTGGGAAAAACTATTTATGAAATCCACGATTGGGGCACATGAAACAGAAAAAGAAATCCCTCGTTGTGGATAAATGTCATGTATTTTTATCTAGATTTACGTGCTCTTCTGTGAAGAGGAAATCCGTGGCGCATCGAATCAATTGAGAATGTCGGTCTCGGCCCTCAAAGGAAATAGATGACATACAAAGGGGAGACAACTTATCCTGGAAACGTTACTGGTAGGAAAACAACAGGTAGACACACTCAAATTGTTTAAGAAAGAAAATGCCCCCACTGTGTAGAACTATCGTCCTCTCTACACAGAGCGCTTTAGGAAATGGAACTGAAATTGACACCAAATGCCTCAGGGAAAAACGGAAATCTTCCTCTAGGTGAAATTGACAAGATAAGGTGTGATATGTACAACCCTAGTTTACCAAAGGTATATCCTTATCGACGTGTATTATTCAAGCCGCGGGACCTTTGATTGAAAGGAGATACAGATACAATGTAATCAAGATGTTCAGGTGTATGAAAGAAAAAGAAAAAGTATTTGTGACAACTACCTCGAATTGGGCAGGTTCTATAAACGCGCCCAGTTTGAATAATTACAATTAAGGCTTTGTTTTTCAGTCACGCGTGACAGACGTCACAATATAATCCGTTATACCTGGAAGGTTACTTGAAAAGGGGGTAATTACAAAAAGGGGGATGTCTTTGACAATCGGATTAATGAACCTGGTATTTCTTTTTTTCCAAAGCCCGACGCCATTTTAGATCAATACCCCTAATGACCTATTCAAGCGTGTCGGTGTTCAGGAAAATACAGGTTTCTTAACTGCTCAGGATGTGACAATTCATTTGTAATTCTTAGTTATTTAAATTGATGCTTTGACAGGTACGTCGGAGCTGAGTCTACACTGTCCATGTTTTATTAATCTGTTTTATTATTGAAAAAAAAGAAAGAAATTAAATTATGAACATGGCCCAAAAGAAAAATGTGAATGTTTAAAGAACACCTTTACGATACCTGTTACACGATAGATACATCTAACACCCAGGTTAGCTTGTTGTCCTCCGTCTGCGTGTTATAAATTTGGGAATATAAACAAGTGTTGCATGTTGCATAAGACGGTGTATTTCCTGTCGCTCAAGCCTCTATGTAGGCTACATGGATGTGAAGGCACAGAGGCCTAGGGTTGTGTGATCAAGTCACTGTTCTGCAAATGCCAATACTGATCCCCTGTATTTGAGACACAAGTTGGAAGTAACACAGAACAATACCTTACATCATGAGGATAAAAATACTATGCACATTAAAAGCCGCACAAGACCTGAACAATTGAGAATAATGCTTTTGTCACATGTCAACCAGATCGTCTTTGACGGAGACATGCATATGTATGAGCGCCAGGTGATGCGTGCAAATGACTGCCAGTGTACCGGTTCACGATGGATGCAAGTGTACATACACATATTCATCCGTTATAGTATAGCCATGGGCTTCGTTGTTGTGTGCTCATCAGTCGTTCGTGAACGAATAAGTAGACATATAGATCTCTACTCACCCTCTAAGAATGGCAGCCTTCGCAACAGGATACGACAGACTCGGTACTCTATCCCTGCATGAGACGGTAATATGTGACAATGTTGAGAGAGAACGAATATGCGAGTGGACCGCACCTCAGCACGCCTAACACTGCCCGTAGTACAGGACTGTCAACACGCCTTTCCAGCACTGCCTTTCCCCACCGCCCTTAACCCTAAAAGCGTAGACCGGGCATGACAATATTTCAAAACATAGCTGTGTGAACTGAATAAAATCGTTTACCTTGTTCAGTGATGTGGATGCTAACAGTCCGTGTTGCTTGATCGCTGTAATCGCATCGACTGAACCAGAGAAGTCAACACGTTCGATCAAGGCTTTGGGGACAGTCAGGGCTATAAATAGCTGGAGGGATGCCGTACTTGCAGAGCGACTGAGCGATCCTCTTAGATGGAGAGAAGGCCAGTTGTGACGGTTACAGCATCAAGGCGAGCATTGGAGAAGCTAATCGGGGTCTTTGAAGCAGAAACGAACTGAACAAGCCTCATAGCGGAGGAATGTGTGGGTATACGTCACGCTTCCTGCTCGCGTATAAGCTGCTTAGATGGATGGTCAGACGATTGTGATCGTTCACAATGAACAGAAATTCTGCCATTTGTCTTCTACAAAATGTTTTAGTATTTAGTTAAATGCGTTGAGTTTAATCTCTTGATCTTACAAATATGTTCAGATTAACAGGTTTTAAATACTTGACACATAAGTAATATGTTATTTCTTGCTCCCAGGCATAAGATACGCGAACTGTTTGTTTGTTATTGTTTAGCGCCGCATTCAGCAATAATCCAGCTATATGACGGTAGTCTGTAAATAATCGAGTCTGGACCAGACAATCCAGTGATTGACATTATGAGCATCGATCTACGCAATTGGAATACGATGACATGCATCAACCAAGTCAGCGGGCCTGACCACCCGATCCCGTTGGTCGCCTCTTACAACAAGCATAGTCGCCCCTTAAACAAACATGGGCTGCTGAAGACCTATTCTCAACCGGGTCGTCACGGGTCAGTACGCGGACTGAATGTATTTGAAAACGTCGTGGTGTGTCTTACTGTATACGTTTAGTGGTTGATTGAGTATTGTTTTGCGCCTCTTTTAGTAATATTCCAGCAGTATTACTGCTGGTACACCAAAAATGAGCTCCACAACATGTGGGGGTCTTCGGTGAGACGAGCGAACGCTCTAACCACAAGGCTCCCCCACCGCCCCATATGTGTTTAGAAGTTAACACAACAATACTAATAATAACAATGCAATGACAATGGTTATAATAAAAAAATAGAATACGGTGCATACTATATTATCATATTTTTTATACTAATAATCGCACTTCATATGGTACTTTCTAATCTTCTTGTAACAATTCGAACAAAAATATATTTGGAAACACAGAACGCATGGACGCGTTGGTGGGCTAGTAATTAAAACGTTCGCTCGTCACGCCGAAGGCCCAGGTTCGATTCTCCTCATGGGTACAATGTGTGAAGCCCATTTATGGTGCCCCCCGCCGTGATATTGCTGGAATATTGCTAAAAGCGGCATAAAACCATTCTCACCCACAGAATTCATTATAACGTAAAATTGATGAAACAGTAAAAAATAGCATCAAAAGACCAGAAGCCATTGATTTTTTACAGCTCTCGGACGCATCGCGCAAAATGAATGTATAATACAAATCAACAATGAATAAATGACAACATTCACACCTTGCTTGGGCAGATATTTCCCCTGGGAGGGACGTCACGCTATGTACACTGTACCCAAGCTGTATCAAGCACTGATACTGCCAGTCAGAACATATGGGGAGCACCACCACCTGAACATGATCTCTGGTGTGAAATCATGTACTGATATGTACAACGCTATTCTACCACAGGTAAATCCTTATCGACGTGTATTATTCAAGCCTCGGGACCATTGATTGAAAGGAGATACAGATACAGTGTAATCAAGATGTTCAGGTGTATGAAAGAAAAGAAAAAAAAAAGTATTTATGACACATCGAATTTGGCGAGTTCTTTAATCGGCGCCCCAGTTGGAATAATTAAAATTAACCCTTTGTTTTTTAGTCATGCGTGACAGACGTCACAATATAATCCTTGATACCGGGTTACTTGAAAAGGAGGTAATTACAAAAAGAGGCTGTCTTTGACAATCGGATTAATGAATTATTTCTCCTTTTCCTAGGCCCCGAGGCATGTCTGTCAGTGCATCATGTGTGTGTGTGTGTGTGTGTGTGTGTGTGTGTGTGTGTGTGTGTGTGTTTGTACTAGTACGGACTAGTACGGACTGATGGCGATTTAAAGTGCTAGCTTACTGAGATACGGGGGTACGGGTGGCCCAGTCGTCTAAGGCGCCGCGATTCGCTGTGCAGAGTTGCGTCCCTTCGGTACGCCAGAAACCTATGATTGTGGGTTCGAATCCCGGCTCGCCCCGATTATGTTTCTAGGTTTATCAGCACCATACCTGTGCTCGTGGGTTTCACCGAAGTGGTAAACGTCTGAGACCTGCATCATTTCGGGCTTTCCTACCACTTTAAGCTGACACGCCACGATATAACTGTAATATTGTTAAAAGCGGCTTTAAACCTAACTCACTCACTCACTCACTGAGATACCATGCCGCAGTTTAACATGAATACCCCACTCAGACACAGTATACTGACTCCTGCCGACTAGTCCTTGTTTTAGCCCCTTAATGCCGAGCGCAAGACAGGGTAACAACAAGTATCATCTTTTAACGTCTTTTGGTTTGACGCGACCGGGGATCGAACCCCGGACCTTCCGCTCTCCGGGCGGACGCTCTACCACAAGGGTATTTTAATGGACGTGTAAATGAACGTATACAATGAAGAGAGGATAGACAAATGACTTAAGTGCTTTCCATACAAGTCATATAGCAGTAACTAGAGATTATATGTTGTAGATTCATCGTATGCACACAGAACATATCTGATTAGATATTAATCTTATTCATGATATAAACTACCCGTAAAAGAGTCACGATAGAGTATGGGAATCATGAGAGAGTATAGGAGCCATGTTAGAGTATGGGAGTCATGATAGAGTATAGGAGCCATGTTAGAGTATGGGAGTCATGATAGACGACAGGAGCCATGATAGAGTACAGGAGTTATGGTGAGTGAGTGAGTGATTTGGGTTTAACGCCGCTTTGAACAGTATACCATTTTCATCAGCGTGTCGGCTTAAAGTGGGAGGTAAGCCCGAAGTGATGCAGGTTATAGACGTTTACCATTTTGGTAAAACTCGCGAACACGGGTATTATGCTGACAAACTTAGAAACATAATCGGATAGAACCGGAATTCGAATCCACAATCATAGGTTTCTGACTTGTCCAAGGGACGCAACTCTGTACAGCGAGTTGTACAGGTCATGGTAAAGTATGAGTAATGATAGAGAACAGGCATATAGAGAAAGTTAACCAGGTATATATTATGTCTTTATGTAATGAGGGAATACGAGAGCATAGGACCCGTGAAGATCCGGGGTAGAATAGGCCTTCAGCAACCCATCCCTGCCGTGACAGTTGACTATGCTTGTCGTTAGAGGCGACTAACGGGATCGGGTGGTCGGGCCCGCTGACTTGGTTGATGCACGTTGATCGTATGTCATATAGCTGGAATACTGCTGAGTGCGGCGTTAAACAGCTAGAAAACAAACAAACAAAAAATGATTGCATGGGCATTGAACCCGGAGACCGTTTCCCATCAGTCAACGTGCAGGCTACTCGCATCCCCATCGTTGTAGCAGCAGGTGCAGTGGTTAAAGTAGCTTCTGTGGAAATGATAGCACAGGACTAGCACTGCCAAGTAGTAGAAGCAATACTAGCATTAACAGTAGTCGCGACGGAGTTGTTGTAAGCTACACGCACAAGGCAATAGTCGTGGTTGAACTATAAAGAGAATCAGTATCTCCTCCTCTCCAAATCCTCCTCCTCCTACTGCTATTTCTCCTCCTCCTCCTCCTCCTCCTCCTCCTCCTCCTACTACTACTACTACTACTACTGCTGCTGCTGCTGCTGCTGCTGCTGCTGCTACTACTACCACTACTACTACAGTTTTGACAGTTACGTAACATCAGTGTATATATATATATCAATACACGGTATTTTTTTAATAAATAGACTGAAGAAGTTATTTAGAGCCTATGATAAATGGTGAAATATTTTCTTCGTTGGGTTTCTTGCTATAAATGTTTACTAATGACCCACCTGTGCTGCTGTGAAGGAACGTACCCGGACACTGTGGGATGGGATACTGACAATGGTTTACCGGGAGTAATGTGGCTGGTTTACCTGGACTTGCGAGAATCGTTTGCCTAGAGTTGCATGTATGCTTTATCTGGGATAATGTGAATAATTTACCTGGGATAATGTGAATGGTTTACCTGAGATAATGTGAATGGTTTACCTGAGATAATGTGAATGGTTTACCTGAGATAATGTGAATGGTTTACCTGAGATAATGTGAATGGTTTACCTGAGATGATGTGAATGGTTTACCTGGGATAATGTGAGTTGTTTACCTGAGATAATGCGAACGGTTCATTGCGATAATGTGAATGGCTTATTTGGGATAATGTAAATATTTTACCTGGGATAAAGTGAATGTTTTACTTGGGATGATGAGAATGATGTACTGATGGTAATGTGAACTATTTACCGGCGATAATGAGAATGGTTTAAGGTAATAATGTTAACAGTGTTTGTAGGTTAATGTGAATGTTGTACCTGTATAATGAAAATTGTGTATTTGGGATCACACGAACGGTTTACTGCGAACCTAAGGCGAATAAATAGCTTTCTGGACCCATGAAGATTCCGGGGTGGAATAGGTCCTAAGCATCCCATGCTTGCCGTAAAAGGTGACCATGCTTGTCGTAAGGGGCGACTGACGGGATCGGGTGGTCAGGCTCGCTGACTTGGTTGATGCATGTCATCGATCCCAATTGCACGGATCGATGCTCATGATATCAATCACTGGAATGTCTGGTCCAGACTCGATTATTTACAGACCGCCGTCAAATAGTTGGAACATTGCTGAGTGCGGCGTTAAACAACCAACAACATAGCTTTCAGACCTTGTATACCGGACTTGCAATAACTTAAGGCCTAGTCGTTTATACAGTTGTACAGGGTAGGTATACATATACCAAACCTGGCTCATATGAGGGCATACTGCACATTATTTTCACTCGAATTTCAATTTGGTCAATGGAATATTTTTGTAAAAGAATTTTTTTTTTGAATTTCTGTCAACACTTTTTAGGGACAAGAGTCTGAGTAGCACTCATAACTATTCATGAAGAGCATATCTGCCGATCTGAATACATCAAGTCTCCTGAAACAGACGCGTGGTGAAGTAAGCGCCTTATCGCCGGAGCCAAGTCAGAGAGGAGAGTGATATGTCTTAATTAGCCGAGGAGAGGGGAGATACAGTGCACAACATCAAAGCATGATTGACGGACCGAGACAGGCGTCACGCCAGGTAACGAGATGGAGGTTTACAAGAAGAAATCAATAATCAACGAGGCAGGTTTGATTTCACTGTCAGCAGAGTGGCTTAAGTCACTTAAGTGGTCCTGGGTCAATGGAGTGAGACACATCCACGTCGTCGGGGTGCGATGACACACAACCAGCCAGGCCAACGATGCAGGTTGAAGCCGCTGTGAACTTCCGATTTTGGGGGTATTGTCTTTATCTCTTCCTGAAAAATATGAAAAAGGTAATTTGTCCTTGCGTCATTTGCTTGGCGTGATGGAAATCCTAAGAAATATGTTTTTGAACTGGTTTGAACCAGTTTGTGGAAATATATCCTGTCTATGAAAACATCCCAGCAGACCTAAACCACACACACACACTCTCTCTCTCTCTCTCTCTCTCTCATATCCGTCATGATTGTTTTATTATGTGTTCAGTGTAGAGATTCGCGGAAGTACACGTATTTAAATATAGACCGCAATTATGAGACAAAATTTCGTGTGTAACCACAGTTCCTTGCGTCGTTCCTTTAATAGTGCTAGATCAATTAATATCACAAGTCTCAAAAATGCACCTATAGACCGCCTATGTGGTCTAGTGGTACAGCGTCCGCCCGGAGAGCGGAAGGTCCGGGTTTCGATCCCAGTCGCGTCATACCAAAAGGCGTTAAAAGATGGTACTAATTACCCTCTCTGGCGCTCGGCTTTAAGGGGCTGGACTGGTCGGCTCGGAGTCTGAGTTGGGTATTCATGTTAAACTGCGGCATGGTATCTCAGTGAGCTAGCACTATAAATCGGGATCAGTCTGGACTAGTACAAGCAGCCACACACACACGTGCATGCACGTCGCAATATAAGGGCAAAAATCACCCCGGGTGAACCGCAGGACTCCATTTCCCCTGGTGAACCGCCCGTCTCCATTTCCCCCGGGTGAACCACCCGTCTCCATTTCCCCTGGTGAACCGCAGGACTCCATTTCCCCTGGTAAACCGCAGGACTCCATTTCCCCCGGGTGAACCGCCCGTCTCCATTTCCCCTGGTGAACCGCAGGACTCCATTTCCCCCGGGTGAACCGCCCGTCTCCATTTCCCCCGGGTGAACCGCAGGACTCCATTTCCCCTGTGTGAACCGCAGCACTCCATTTCTCCTGGTGAACCGCCCGTCTCCATTTCCCCCGGGTGAACCACCCGTCTCCATTTCCCCTGGTGAACCGCCCGTCTCCATTTCTCCCGGGTGAACCGCAGGACTCCATTTCCCCTGGTGAACCGCAGGACTCCATTTCCCCTGGTAAACCGCAGGACTCCATTTCCCCTGGTGAACCGCAGGACTTCATTTCCCCCGGGTGAACCGCAGGACTCCATTTCCCCTGTTTGAACCGCAGAACTCCATTTCCCCTGGTGAACCACCCGTCTCCATTTCCCCTGGTGAACCGCAGGACTCCATTTCCCCTGTGTGAACCGCCCGTCTCCATTTCCCCTGGTGAACCGCAGGACTCCATTTCCCCCGGGTGAACCGCCATCTCCATTTCCCCTGGTGAACAGCAGGACTCCATTTCCCCCGGGTGAACCGCAGGACTCCATTTCCCCTGGTGAACCGCCCGTCTCCATTTTCCCCGGGTGAACCACCCGTCTCCATTTCCCCTGGTGAGCCGCCCGTCTCCATTTCCCCCAGGTGAACCGCAGGACTCCATTTCCCCTGGTGAACCGCCCGTCTCCATTTCCCCCGGGTGAACCACCCGTCTCCATTTCCCCTGGTGAACCGCCCGTCTCCATTTCCCCCGGGTGAACCACCCGTCTCCATTTCCCCTGGTGAACCGCAGAACTCCATTTCCCCCGGGTGAACCGCAGGACTCCATTTCCCCTGTGTGAACCACAGGACTCCATTTCCCTCTGGGTGAACCGCAGGACTCCATTTCCCCCGGGTAAACCGGACTCCATTTCCCCAGGATGAGAGCGTGAGTTTGGGTAAACACCGCTTTCAGTTTCATGGCTTGACAGTTTTAAGTGAGAGGAAATGGTTGAGGAATGCAGTTCTAAGACGACCACGGTATGCTGACAATCTCGGAAATGCTATGACTACAACACCTGACTGTGTGCCATAATAGATGAAACCTTAAATTAGGTAAAAACCCACTTCACGTTCAGATCAAGATGCACTTCCCTAACCAATAACGACACCACAACAACCCAAACCCTCAACACATACGCATTATATCAAAATTATTCATCAAGTTATTGTGCCAGTCTCATACGTGCTTATGATACACTCACATGTAGAAAACGAGTCCACATTATTTTCCAATGAAATACAATAACGCTAAAAAAAAAAAAAAGAAATTTCTTTACAGAAGCCATCTTCCCGAAGCAAGGGAGTTAACTGACTATGAAAGTCCCTTGCCTGGAGAAGATGTACAGAAGCGCACTGCCGCAAGTGAATTCCTGAATTCCATATCAAACTTTCGAATTCATATCTATTTAAGTCACCCAGACTGACGGGGTTACCAGGCATACAGGCGGTCCAAGTTTTATAACCGGGCTCAGGCCGCGCTTTTCATAGTTTCTCGTCCACCGTGAGTCGGAATGACTGTAGTGCACGTGCTGCACGAGGTTGAAATGTGACATGACACACCGGGTGGAACAGTGGGACAGTTTAAGCTTTGCTGTTGACACTCAAGTGGTCTATCTGTAAAACGACCAGCCTGAGATATGAAAAGTGAAACCAACTTACATGCATCCGACCCCGCTCTCGTACTCCAGCAATCAAATTCGTGAGGTGCTTGTCACACTTTTAAATCCACATCTATGGGATATCTTAATCATCTCAGATAGGCTCACGGTCGTAAATTCATTCACCAGAGGGCCCGGGTGGCCCAGTCGTCTAAGGCGCCGCGATTCGCTGTGCAGAGTTGCGTCCCTTGGGCACGCCAGAAACCTATGATTGTGGGTTCGAATCCCGGTTCGCCCCGATTATGTTTCTAGGTTTGTCAGCACCCTACCCTTGCTCGTGGGTTTTACCAAAGTGGTAAGCGTCTGAGAACTGCATCACTTCGGGCTTTCCTCCCACTTTAAGCTGACACGCCACGATATAACTGCAATATTGTTAAAAGCGGCGTTAAAAACAACTCACTCACTCACTCACTTTACCCAATGTCCTTCGAAACCATCATCCTTAAACAATCATGATGCGGTGTCACATTCAAAATGACTATATATTACGAGTGCTTCAATAGATTCATCTACACGAATGCAGAGTAAAAAAATATACTATCATACTGGCAGGATCCTGACACAGGTACGTCAAACATGTATACTTTTATGTGATTTGTTGTGTGTAACTTGCAAGAGTATTGATGTCAGTTGTGTCATGCAACACGGGATATAGGAAGAACGTATGCATCGACATATATTTTCAAACTCTAATCTGAATTTGTTTATACTCTGCAGTGGCGTAGCTACCAATTAGCACAAAAAGCAAGTGCTTACTCTTTGAAATCGTTACCAAAAAAATAATAATAATTTGAAAAAAAGGACATTAGTGTGTTCTTCTTTCACTCGTTTGTTATAGTTACATGATCTTTGTTAATTTACAGGTTGACCCGCCTACCAATATCAAAATTGTCGTTGATGAGTTGGTCCGATGTTTGTTGTAGCATTTCCTTTACCCTTATCGCGAACACCTGCATTCGTCACCACTCGCCCCTTTCCGTAACCTGCAAGAAGACTCGTCCCCCTATCGATGAATGTTATGTGCGAAAATACGACAAACCAATCAGAATGCGCGTATGATTTAAAATTCTTCGTCAAAGAATCCCTCAGAAATAATGTTTGATTTTACATATGTCTTGCATCTAAAAATATACCAAAGACACAGTTAAATGTGTTCAATCATACTGTATAATTCCACACGTCCCGATGTGCTTTAAACTGCATCTGAAATATATATAATATATTTAGGAGATAAATATTTCGTTTTGTAAGATTTGCGTGATGTTATGCTGAATGGATGTACGGAAATGTTTCATACGACGTCGTGTTCAAATGAAAAATTTCCGTACAACCATTCAGCATAACATCACGCAAATCTTACAAAACGAAATATTTATCGACATTGTAACATGAACGTTAATTAAATCGATATTTAGGAGGAACTTATTTACTGAGGGCAAGACACAACAAAACTGTCGTTAGCAATACGTCTCCTCGTGCTCACCTTCGAAAGGATGCATGATATGGGATGCCGCGAAACCGATCAACGGTTTCGAGGTACTCCAATAATGATGGTTCATTTTACGACAGGGGTGGCCACATGTTCAAGCCCATTTCTTAGAAAATAAACAAACAACAGGAAATATCACAAATTCAATTCTTTATCACAGTTCCTAATGTTACTTGTAATTTGTAGTTATGCGTATCTATAAAATACAAATAATCAAAATTAGAAAAGCCGTACATACTGTTTGGCCCCTATACAAGAAAGTGTCAACTCGCTGAGATAGTGACAAGAGAGGTCAAACATGTGCGAGATTTTAGACATGCAGCTTAGCTGGGGTGGAAAAAGTTGTTTACTGTCACAGTGGAATTACATATGTGAAAGAGACCATGGAAATTAGCAGAAGAATTAACCTGGAAGTTATTCATGGGAGCAGTGGACAGTGGCAGGATATTTGTATCTTGGACAGGTACCAAATTACGTTCGTTAGCAAGTTGCTGCTGTCCCTGAAGAATGTTCGAATAATGTCGTTTTTGAGCCGAGCTCGGGTCAATGGAATACGACTTCAACGATTATTCGGTTTTGTGGCCGGTAATTTTGCAAATCTCGCGATTTTCAATGCCTGCGTTTGACAGCAAAGTAACAGCAGTTGCCCGAAGACAATGGTTTGTATACACTTTGAGACCAGCGTTGGTAGAAATTTCTTTCATCATGTTGCCAATGACATTTACACCAACTGGCCTCGTGGTGTACCTTTCGGTGTCGTCGACGTGGACTCGTCTCTTGGGAGCCTGGTAAAAAGCACCATTGTTGGGATTGAGGAGAGACATGTATTTTTTTAATGAAAGTACAGGACAGAATTGGTCCGATGTTGCATAAATGCGTTTGTTGGGCCATTTGAGTCTTTGAGGTCCCCCCAGTGATTTTTTGTGACTTCGGAGTGTGTCATTTCAATGAACTCAAACCCCTGTTCATCGGTGGATACACGAAAGGAAGATGCAGTTAATTCCCTTTGGTGTTCTTTACCACGACGAGCGAAACCGAGTGTAAGGTCGAACCACACTTTACGAAGCAAGCCGGAAGGAGTTTCCGTATCCAAACTTTCACGATTTTTTTTAAATCATTCTCGGGGATAGCAGCATGATGTGTTGTCTGGTCAAGGCCATCGCGCTTGAGGTTTTTTTTATCATGGACAGAAAAAACATTGTTTGCAGTGTGAAATTCCCGGTCTTGGATAATGTTTATGCTGCGCTATTCGGCTTGTCCCGGAATAACATGAGTTTGTCACGAATGGAACACCTGGTATCATCACTGATTTTTAGTGGTCCATTCATTTAATTTCCACAGCTGTTTTTCCCTTTACGCAAAGTGGAATCTGTTTTGGTGGACAATCTAAAGTGGTTATTTTATTCTCTTGCATTGTAACATAAATGTAGGTATGTTCCCTGATCTGATTGGTTAAAAAGTGTTTTCGAATGAGCATAACATCACTGAATTTTTGGGGTCTCATCACCGTGTATGTATACATTAATTAATGGAACTACTTTTGAAATCATCAGCATGGACGAACAGATGGAAATTTATCGTGACTTTCACATCGGAGATTTCGATGAAATATTGAGTGAATGGGACGACGAGACATTTTCGGAGATAATTCAAGAATTTGAAGGTAAATGATATTTACTTTTTTCCATTAATTACAATCATAATTATAATTGATGTAATTTTCTTGGGCTTGGCCAAAGGGAAAAACAAAACGAAATCAATTTTTAACAGAGTAAAAAACATTTATTGCAACTCTACAATAGTTATGACTACGATACACTCACCTAATTTCTTTACCCTTTTCGCTAACACCTGGTGTCATAACTGATTATCATTGGTCCATTCATTTATTTTCCACAGCTACGCCAAATGGAATCTGTTTTGGTGAACAATCTAAAGTGGTCATTCTCTTGCATTGACTATTTATATTTTATGGGGATATCTGGGTTTGATCACAATAATCAAACTGTTTTATGAACCTAAAATGAGTTCTGTATAGAATTTGGTTGGGACGTTTCATAATATCTTTCTTTTATATTTGTTGCACTGGCTTTCTTGTGTTTGTGTTTGTTAAGCGTTATGAGTGTTATAAAAATAAGTACTGCAATATGATTGCTTAGATTTCCCCTAGCTACGCCCTGCTCTGCATGCAGCAAAGTTTCTGGAGAATATCACGGCGGCCTAAAACATATTGACAAACAGTGGGTGATTGCATGAAAAACTCCCAACACAGTTGGGTTACGATTGCACACATTCAGCAAGGTGACAGAGCCAGGCTGTCTGATTAGAATTTAGCTGTCAGTGACGACCAGTAACTGTTGTGGGTTGGTTGGTTGGTTGGTTGTTTTACACCGCACTCAGCAATATTCCAGCTATATGACGGTGGTCTGTAAATAATTGAGTCTGGACCAGACAATCCAGTGATTAATATCATGAACATCGATCCACGCAATTGGGATCGATGACATGCATCAACCAAGTCAGCGACCTGACCACCCGATCCGTTAGTAGCCTTTTACGACAAGCAAAGTCGCCTTTTACGGCAAGAATGGGTTGCTGAAGACCTATTCTGTCCCGGATCTTCACGGGTCAACTGTTGTGGGAGAGCGTTAGCGTGTTGTGGGAGAGTGTCAGCGTGTTTGGTGATGTTGCTGCCGTTTAGGGTACACGTTTTTAATTTTATGTTTGACGGATTTATTCCAGATACGTCCGTTTTGTTTGGTAGCTTTGAGTTAAAACACCCCAAATAAATACCCAAATGACCTTTTCTTGATCAGGCGTTTCTGAGCTCATTATAAGCCCATCAACATGGACATGTAATATTCAGGTGATTAATATATATGGTCAGAGTGATTAGAGATTTCTCACTAATGTTTATGTCACAATCGATGTCAACTGATACTAGTAGCAGCTACAAAACACATAGAAGCAGTTTTCCTGAAACGGCACCCTGACATTCATTCCGTGAGATATATTTTTTCTTAAATATTAGTACCGTATTTCCTCTGTTAGATGCTTGACCACTAATACTCACCGGCCTCAAACTGACGCCGCGTTATACGCTCTGTCAATAGAAGCGGGACCCCCTTATAATAACTGTTTCCTCCAAATGTACCTTTTGTATTCAGTAAGGTAGTGAGTTGCCACTGTATCAGTATTAAACATGATAAAAGCCGGACCTCTCACAGACATCGGGTCAACGGCTTGCGCGAAAGTGATAGACGTTCGAGCATCTTTTATAGGAAATACGGTAATTTAGCACCACTTACAATATAGATCCTGTATAAATGTTCTGGCTTAGCAAATTATTGTGTTCATGTTTACAAAGTGAGATACTCATATTGAAATACATGTACAGAAATCAATTTTGATTTTTTATGACGTTTTCCTTTGCTTTTGCTTCAGTTGGACCAGACAATCCAGTGAGTGATATCATGAGCATCGATTCATGCAATTGGGATACGGTGGCAAGCATCAACCAAGTCAGCGAGCCTGACCACCCGATCCCTTTTAAGGCAAGCATGGGTTTCTGAAGACCTATTCTATCCCGAATCTCATTTGCTTTTGCTTTGCTTTGCTTTGCTTTGCGTTGCTTTTGCGTCACATATTATAAACTGAGAATCAAAAGAAACTATCCCTCTCAGTTAATCATGGTGGATGATTGAATATTGCTACGTCTGGTATTGTATGCATGCAAAATGTGAAGAAACTTGGATTCTTCTTACGACCTGAGGCAGTTGAGGTTGCATGAAATCTATCCAAGATGTTAGGGATGGGACGAGTCCACATTTACTACCCGGGTACCCGACCCCCTATTACCCGACCCTACCCGAGTACCCACTACAAGAGTTGGGGACAAAATGTCTGATTGGGAATTGTTTCACCGCAGCCCTGGCCAAAATTATTTAGATACATGTATCAAACGATCAGAGCAAGCGTACACTGAAGTTGACTGAAGCTATATCTTTACTCAAACATATACAAGTCAAAAGGAATGTGTGCATCGTCAGAAAGAAATGCGAACATTAGCAACTTGTAGTGTAACCACTGAGCTATGGTGAGTTTTTGTCATTAAACAAGATATCATGTGACTAACCATGGGTCCGGGTAGTCCTGTGGGTACCCGGGTCCTACTCAGGACCCACCCGACCCGAGTACCCGAGTTATCCGACCCAGCCCTACAAGATGTGTTTTAGAATGTTTTCAGCAGATTCCCGTGTAGTTGTTGATGAACCGTTCCTTTTACCACTGTTGATTTTCATACACTTCTCAGGCGGTACGGCAATATTTTCTCACAGGATATAAGAAGCCGTCCTTGGTACAAGCAGGAATCCACACCATCAGGGTACAACAACATGCAATCAACCAAGTAACCACGTCCGACTTCGCCATGTTGGTTGACTCTTTGGACAAGCGTCAGGGAATCTGTGATCTACGAGAGGCGCCCCTCCCCACTGAATCTACCATATTTCAGAACTCCTCAGTGTGGGGGTTGAGGAGATATTTAATATACACTGATCAACAAATACGTATCAGTAATAGTGGATTAATGTTATCTCTCTGCATATTGCAAATAATCAACAAATGGTACAAATTAGAGCTACAAAAGTTCAAAGTGGGCTTGATCTGCTTGTTTATAGACAATATATTTCGTGCTTTGTAAGTAATTCCATGAATTTTCTACCCCATAATGAATATTAAGTGTGATCCACTTGCGAGTCTGACTGAGAGTGTGATCAGTCCCCGTTTGAGTGAGTGAGTGTCTTGGGTTTAATACTTGTTCGACCAGTGGTTCAGTTATGTCAGCCTCGACCTGGCAGGACAAGCCCTGAGCCATACAGGTTATAGAAGTTCACTACTCTTGTGTAACCCTTGGCCACAGGTATGGTGTTGACAGACCAAGCATCATCATGGAAAATCTGTGATCTGAAGTTTCCATCATAGGATACTGGCATTCCCAAGAGGTGTAACTCTGTACAACAAATGGGCTACCTGATTCCCCTCACCCTTTGTTGGGTTGTGGGGTAGAACAGATACATATACCAATTCTTTTTTGTTTGTAAGGCTGTTTTTTATTGATTAACGCTGCATTCAGCAATATTACAGCTGTTCAGTCGAGTCTGGACCAGACAATCCAGTGATTGACATCATGAGCATCGACCTATGCAATTGGGATACGATGAACTGTATTAACCAAGTCCGCGAACCTGACCACCCGATCCCTTTTGTAGCCTCTTACGACAAGCATTGTCGATTTTAACAGTAATAACACAACATAATACTGGATTGCGAACTCAACGTTTTTATTCTGATACATTCAACAATATGAGCGAGAACCTCCTGTGAAGGCTATAAGTATGAGATACAAAATGAAAGACAACACTTTCTTCTAGGCCACTTGTAATATATAGGTGCTTGAGTATAGGATATAATATATGTCCTAGTCTTTCACAAAATGTTGAATAAAAGTCAACAAGAACAAAATATAATCTAACAAGAACTTCAAAGAACCTCACAAAATATATATTTGAAGAAACTGTCAATATCACAACAGGCTCTATTTCAGTTAGTAGACATGTCTACCTCTGTTTACATGAATAAATCTAATATATGTATAAAATAATGAGTAAAAACATATGTAGGTAGGTGTACACTAAAAGCAACGATGTATAGATCTGATTCAGATTGTAGGGGTTTCAAACTGATCTGAACAGTCATAGGTCACTGATTCCTCAACTGAAAGGGATGGGTGGGGTCACAGAAATACAGGTCGAGGTAGCTCATAGACCTCAGGAACAGAGGGGTTAATGATTAAGGCTCCCTCGAAAAATGAAGCACTTAGGGAAATATCTTGACTTTACAGTGAAATAATATTTTCGAATAAACAGTAGCATAAAAATATGATATCTGCTGCACATCTTGCACTACAGGGAAATCTCTCTTTAAAAATTGTATCAGTCAATTTTTTAAACAAATGATTGTTTCTTGAAGTGCTCATATTCTTTTTGTTGACCTATTTTGGTAGCATCTCATAAAACTACTTTCATTATGGTATCTTATAAGATATAAGTTCAATAAACAGTATGGATGTCATGATTCACTGACGAGTCGTTAAGACATGCCTACTCATATACCGATTCTTGTAATTCTGTAACGATCAAATCAAAAACATTAATCGACCACTGAACTATCTGTAACATGCTCAAACTGGCCTGCATCATATAGGCCAATACAGCTTTAGGGAGCCAAAACTAATACTTGAAAACATATGGTTTAGGTAGTCAGTTAATAAGTATGTCATGAAATGGGTATTATCATACTGCATATAGAAATACAATAATTATAACTTTATATAATAAAACTGGTCTCTTTTCACATGTCACATTAATCAGATACATTTGTATTTGTCTGAATGAAAAGAAATCAATGGGGCCAACTCAAGCAAGATGGAAAATGTTATTAGATTATGAAAGTAAACAGAGGAGCAAAAAAAACTTTACCTCACAGTTGTTTGATCTTCAATAAAAAATATTTAGGTCGAAGATATTATACATATATATTATATGTATTAAGAAAATAACCTGTACTGATACTTGTCAGCACTCAAAGAATACTTCCGTGTGGTCTTACTTGAAAAAAAACTTAATTTGATTTAAAACTTTTAAAAATTAAAAAACAAATTGCACAATACAAATTTGCTGGTGGGTATCTTAGACATATTTTTTCGGCCCCCACTTACATTTCCAACATGGTAGGGGTCATATGGTTGCAAAAATTTATTTCTTACCCCCCATCTTTATTTAACCATTTTATTTTTACACAAAATAACCCAGGCACTGATTTCGTTTTACAAACAGGAATGACCTTAAATAGATTCAAATTTTAACAACACTTCTTAAAATATTCAACTTCCTAAAAAAAAAAACATGGTATAGTTTCTGCTGCCTCTCAGTTTGTGACATATTCCTCTGGGCTTTGAAATTGTGAAAATATCAAAATGATGTTGGATGTTGGAAAACATCTACTAGTATGATTACTCCACAGCTGTAAAACACAAATTGATTGTTCTGTTTTGTTAACAGCAGTAATAGTAATACGACCTGGTCCAAGAGTACAGGTGAGAAATACATTTTACACATCTGATTGCCCATTGCTCATGTACACAGTACAGACAGGAAGAAGATCTAGACATGTGGACCTTTTCTAAGTGCATTGATATTGCACATACAAAAAGATTTTGAGCAAGATATATGTCCAGCACTAAAATGAACTCAAAGACTGGGAAGAAGAAAAAGACTTTTGAGGACAATACACAAAAAGTTCATGGTGTTATACATCAGACACATTGTTCAGCCTATTTCTTAAATATTTTCAAAAAGCTATATTTTAGAATTTGAGACCGGCAACAACCCCAATTTTATGCTATTTATGCCCATTAACGTGTGGGGAAAAATGGAGGTGGTGGGGTGGATTCATTTTTGTATTTCAGGTGACCACAGGTAACCATGAGGTTGATAATTTGGGTCGGTCAGGAACAGAAGAAGAAATAAACCTAGATGTATCCCGATGGCAGGCAAATATTCCTCTCCTTTCTTCTGATGGCCAATACAGGGCCCCTTTCCACAAAACGAACTTATCGCTGCAATGATGGTAAGTCTACGTTTAAGTACGGGACTTACGATCACCTTGGTGCTGAGATCGCTTTGTGGAACGGGGCCCTGGAGTAGAAGTCAAGAGATCAATATGTTTAAAGGGATGTAACTCCTATTTCTTTTTCTTAGTTTGGAGAAGATTCCAGGATCACAGTATCTAATATGTTGGGTGTGTATAGTTTGGAATAATCTTAATTTCTACTTTTGTTGGTAGGAAACATATGGCTGGTGTGAAACAAATAAAAAATGGTGTCCTCTTGAACCTGAGCACAACTACAAAATACATAAAATAGAAGTAATGTTAGTAGTTACTGAAAGGAAGATACTTGGTGTAAATATTAAATCAACATAAAGAACAAGGTCTCAAAATAGAATTAAAAAAAACCCTCCAAAATGGTATGGGTGCCATCATGCACAGTTTGATGCAGTAACTGTTGCATGGATTACAGATTTCACATATCATGTACTTGTAGAAAATACATGAAGTCAAAAACATTGTAAACACCAGAAGCAAAAGAGGATGTTCTCAAAAGTTTATAGTTCACAACTAGCTCCAGAAACAACCCCTACAATGGACAGGGGAATGGGTCCAGGGTATTTATCCAAACAGTAAGGAGATGCAATTCCCTGTATCATCGAGGATGGCTCAGGACTGACTGTCGGCCTGTATACTGAGGTGCTTTTCATGTCTGGCAGTGTGTCTTGGTTCCACATCATCAAGTTTGTAACTTGGGACATATGTGTCAAATTAGTCATATATGGAAGGCCGAATTGGTACATAAAGTGCTTAAAATGGTTTAATTCAGCAAAAAAGACTCATTTAGAAAATGCTATATAACCTTGACAGTAAATGTGAGTGAGAGGTTTGGGTTAAGTGCAGCTTTTAACAGTATTCCAGTTATATCACGGCTGTCACACTACGTGGGAGGAAAGCCCAAAGTGATGCAGATCTCAGGCGTTGACCACTTCAGTGAAACCTACGACCACCGTGCTGAGAGACAGAGAAACAGAATCAGGGCGAACCAGAATTCTAACGCATAATCAGAGGTTTCTGGCACGTCCAAGACACATAACTCTGCAACGTGAATTGCAGAGCCTCAGACGAATGGACCACCCATGCCCTCAATAACAGTAAAAGAATCTAGGACAAATATGGTCACTTATTGTTCAGCATAGTTCAGTTTCTTCTATCTTAGATAACCAATGTTCATAAATTCAGATCAACATGATTAGTTGTAAACTATAAAATTTTGCTGAAACCCCTACATCTATGACAACATAAAAAAATATTATACATGTCCAAATCATTCACAGCACTTCATTCAGTTGTTGAAAAAAGTGTCAAAAAAACATCTTTCAACTAAAACATAAAACTGGCCCAAATCAAGACATGCAGAAAATTAGTCACATCGCTTTCAATTCTCAAACTTTGGCTATTTTGAATACACACATATCAAAGACATCAAAAACAGCAGATTACATACAGGTAATTGTTGCAAAAATATGTACAGGGTTTATTGCAGTTCCTCTAAGAATCTGAACATGCAATATTTTTGATATTTTAGTCTTAAGTTTACAGTATGTTCATTTGTTGTTCACAGAATAAAAGGTTTTGTAAAATGAAAAATCACAATTTCTTGGAATGAAGAAAACCTGTGATACATTTTCTCATGTTGGTCTGCTAGAACTACAAAAACAAAACACAGGCCTTTGACTTTTAGCCTTGAAATGCTGGGTATTGTGAATTAACCACTTTTCAGATCTTTCAATACAAAGAATAAATGACATATACAATCAGCACTTATCTTTTTCTATTTTCTCATCCAGTTAACCTGTTGTGACTAACTTCTTTGATAGGCATTAAGAAGTTGGAGTACTAAGTAAGGATTAAGGACTACATGGCTACATCTGGTAATCCACTGCATGTCAGAATTCAACATTAAGGGGGTCCTGAGGTTTGCTCATGATGTAGATGGTGGAATCAATGGACCCCTAAATCACTTACATTTTTAACATTAGGGTTATGACAAAGACGTCTTGAATTCCATGCTTAATTTTGAACAGCGTATCTCATGCAAGTTTAAAGACCTTGCAAAATACATTTTTATACATGTCATTTTGGTTTCTTTTTAAATGATTATGACAATAATTGTCCTCTTGAAATGAAAATGTCTTAGAATGAACAAGGATTAAGTAAAATGTAATGCTAGATCAGCAATATCTGTCACATTCTGACTGCTCAAGGATGTAATAAACATATAAAGATATAAAATCATAACAAATGACATTAATTTGGACAGACCTTTGTAAAAACCTGGGTTTACAAATCCAGCCAGCCAACCAGAAACAAGTTAAATATAAAAATACCTCATTTTCTGTCGCTATCAACATATATAAATTAATTAAAATACTATAAATTACACCTGTTTAACATTGTTCTCAGGGAAAGGGAGGTAACTCTAAACATCTTTCTTTCCCTTTTCCTCATGCCCCACATTCCAACCCCCTTACTTAAAAAGAAATATAAAAAAATTATCTAAAATTGGATTTATTTTATTTTCAACCTACCAAACTGAAATTGGGTTAAATATCTGTACCCTATTTTGTGACATATCAGATTATGCAGCATAACAAATGATGTCCATATTCTTAGATGTCTGCAATAATGTAAAGAAAATATTAGTTCGGGGTAGTTTGTGAATCATTCATTATGCCAACTTGCACAAGAAAGGCACATCTACCACTTCAGCTTTAGCCACAAAGAACACATACAACTGGAAGAATATCAATTTATAAACACTGTCCAAGTCTTCCATCAGCATCAACAAGAAGAAGATAACAACGAATCACAGATAGTCATGCAATCGGCGCGATCAGCTTTAAAATGGAAGTGGCTCTCAAGCCAAATATGTCTATCAAAGGTTGTTTTTGACTGTCTATTTACAGATTTGTTTCATAAAATATTACATCTATGTTAATATTATGAAGAAAACAACATGCAATATCACAATCAGAAATGATATTGAGGATAACATATCGCATGACGACGTGTACCAAGAGTTCAGCTTTACAGGACATATACTCACATGCCTTAGCTTTCTGTGTTATTTCAGTGAAACATGAGTGAGTGAGTGAGTTGTGTTTAACGCCGCTTTTAACAGTATTCCAGTTATATCACGGAATGTCAGCTTAATGTGGGAGGAAAGCCTGAAGTGATGCAGGTCTCAGACGTTTACCACTTCGGTGAAACCCACGAGCACGGGTACGGTGCTGACAAACCTAGAAACATAATCGGGGTGAACCTGGATTCGAACCCACGACCATAGGTTTCTGGCGTGCCCAAGGGACCCAACTCTGCACAGCGAATCGCGGCGCCTCAGACTACCGGGCCACCCGTGTCCCTAGTGAAACATGAACAAGTGAGTGAGTGAGTTGGGTTTCATGCTGCTCCAGGTCCATGTCACAGCATGTCCGCATACAGTGGGAGGAAAGCCTGAAGTGATGCAGGTCTTAGACGTTTACCACTTTGGTGAAACCCATGAGCACCGGTTTGGAACTGATAAACCTGGAAACATAATTGGGGCGAACCAGGAATTTATCCAACAATCATAGGTTTCTGGCATCGCCTTAGAAGACTGGGCCACCCATGCCCGAACAATATTCACATCCTCTAAACATGTTTCATGAATGATATCATATGTTGCTCTAACAGAGGTTATTAAACAAGTTTTCAACACGATTACGATTTATACTACTCCAAAACATTAAGGACCAGCCAATTCTTTCATGGCATGACAGATTACCTTCAGTCATATATTAGAATTGCGTCATCCATAACATTTTTCAGCAGTACAAGAATGTGTTTATTATTGTTATGTGCAGGGTAGAATAGGTCTTCAGCAACCCATGATTGCCGTAAAAGGTGACTATGCTTGTCATAAAAGGCGACTAATGGGATCGGGTGGTCAGGCTCTCTGTCTTGGTTGATGCATGTCATCGATCCCAATTGCATGGATCGATGCTAATGATGTCAATCACTGGATTGTCTGGTCAAGACTCGATTATTTACAGACCACTGTCATATAGCTGGAATATTGCTGAGTGCAGTGTTAAACAACAAACCAACCAACCAATATTATTGTTATGATGACAGCAGTGTATGTAGGTCAGCACTGTACAGAAAGCCATAATGATTGCCAAGAAAGAAGCAGCCTTCACCTTGCAGTACATGTGTTGCTTGTTTGGTATTACCAAACTGACCCTATCCAGTTAATGCACACACAGTTTCTGTAATGTTTCCTAAATGTAAACGCCAATTCCTTCACATTCAGGTGAACCAATAAAGGCTTAAAGGCTTAAGCCACACTGGAATAGCACAGAAAACTTAGGGATTCATGGTTACATGACAAACGTTCAGCATGTGAGTGTAGCATGTTATGGGGTGTCCTCAGATCTTTGTTAGTGGCAGCTAGAACTGATATCTGATGTAAATGAGATTGAGCTAACACTTTAACCACTAGCCTACCCCACCGCTCATCTAGATCTTGTACTCATCAGCTCTAGATTCTGTAACTAGTCCAAAGTTGTAATCAAAATTCATCATGGTTAAGATTGCCAAAAGACACTATTACTTGTATTCTGAAGGTTTTCAACACATATCGAAAGGACTAGACTAACAGAAGTAAGTTTCTATCCCTGCATACCTGCTGGTATACCAGTGCATGCAATACAATGACAGTCCATGACAAAGTTAGTCAATATACTGTCAGAGACTGAAACAAATTTTCAGTAGCCATTAGTTTGAAACCAGGGTAAAATAGTTTTCAGTCCAGAGATGAGTTAATAACAGTCCATAAAATAAGATTAAAATGTACTCTCAACTTGCTCAAAGGATTTGAAGGAAAGGTTCAAGTCTGTGTATCCGGACGCTTAGTGGACAGCTTGTATGTGCTTTCTCCAAGAGTACTTCACAAATGACAGTTGTTCACTTCACGAAGCAATGTAAAGATATTGCTGGTTGTGATTCATCACAAGTTGGGCCCATATCTTTGCAAATGGCCCATAATTTTGGTCAGTTGGCATTGTATTATGCAGCCTGGGCTAATTGCTCTTCAGCTCAGTCACATATTATTTAATCTACATATAACCTCTGTCATGTTGACAACATAAAACAAACAGCAACTCCTTCAAAATATCATGGAGCTGAACATCAGAGTGAACACTCGTAACATAAAATCACATTTGCTTTTTTAATTAATTTACAAATAACATTGATTACTTGTTCATTGGAGTCATCTTAGCCAGTTATTCTTTAATTTGTTGGATCACAGATCAACTCAATATTATTGTCAAAAGTGACATCTCAGACAGATGAAGAAAACTTCCCTTATATTGGTCTCCCGAGATAAACAGACAAATTGCACATGTAGAGTTAGGAGAAACAAGGTACTATATACCAAGGTAAAGTACAAAGACACTTAATAAAATTATCTTCACTACGCCAACATCTGTAATCCAACAAATACAAATATAATGGTCTTATTCAATAAGGCCAATAAAAACATCTGCCCCCCCAACAATTGAACACATGCAAAAAAAAAACAAGCTCCAGATAAGCTTTCGGTGTTGTGGGTATTTTACCCATGCATTTTAACATCATTGGGTATCAGTAATTCTATCTGGGTATTCAAATTTCTGTTACCCTCTACTTTTACACACGTGGGTATTTACTGTATTCAACGTAATAAGCGCCCAGGGCGCTCTCAAAATTAGAAATAGGGGGCTTTCATTGGAATATTATTTTGTCGAAAAAAAAGAGTTGAAAGATAAATTTTGTCGTTTATGCGGACAGCCTGAAATGTTTATATTATGAGAGATATATTTTTCCAGAATTTAATTGCCCATAATTAAGGGTGCATATAACACACGAGTGCGTATTATATGCAAATAAATAAGTACCGTGTACCTTGATCAATCGGAAAGGGAGCTAATTGGGATTGTTCACACGCCGTGGGCGCTTATTAGAGCGGGGCGCTTATTACGTCGAATACGGTAAGTTAAATATTTAAAAACACTATTCATCTAGTCCCTGCAAACTGGTGTTGTGTGGGTTCGAGAGCTTTATAGGACTCAAAACGATACTTCCACAAGAAAGTGTGATGGCAAATGATCATGATGTAACTGTCATCGTGGAGTTTGGCAAGGTTGACGGAATGCCTGTTTATAATTTCAAAATAAGTTTCTGATTTGCGAATCGAATACGCAGGGTTACTTCACAATATTTTGATGTTACGCACACACTGGCACAAGTTTTATTTTTGTTGCGTATCTGTAATGTTCGTTACGTATTTGATACGCTTGGATTTTATCTTACTGCGTATTTCTGTATTAATGATGCGTATTTTACACAGATACGCAGCTTATCTGGAGCTCTGAAAACAATGTGGTTTAACATGCATGAGGAAACTACATCCTCACCAACTCCAACAAGACACAGTCGTGTCAGACCTTCACGTATATATCAACACAGTCGTGTCAGACCTTCACGTATATATCAAAACAGTTGTGTCAGACCTTCACGTATATATCAACAATCTCAGTCACAAAAGTAACATGTTGACCATCAAAAACTGGTCAGTTAAAAAAACAATTATTGGCCAATTATTATAACTTGTACATTGTATCGTAGACTCATTTAAAAGGGACCTGTACGTTAGCAGGTCGGAAAACAAACATTTTAAAAATGTAACAAAACTGAATAATCTAAATTTGTTTTCTTATATCTATTCGTGAAAACAAAGAACAAATACATACCAGACCTGGTGATCTGAAATGCAAGCCAAAAACAAAAATCTAAATATTTTAACATAAACTTTCATGTTTACAGAATTCATCAAAGATGAATGCCATAGGAGAAATTCGCTGTCCAACGCGTTTCAACCCACATAGGTGTGCGTTCGTGTGCCCAAAAAAGTATATATATGTTGTTACACTACAACAAATAAGCTTTAAGAAAATACCGAAATTATGTTTCTGAAAAATATGCACATAGGCGAAAATCGCTGTCCAAAATCCCCAAATTTGAATCTTTTAATTTACTTTTCAATATTTTATGTCGTTTGATACCAAGCATTACTCATTATTTCACAGAAATACTTTGTTTTCCAACAATTTTACTTCCACCTAAAAATATATTACCCACTGCAAAATTGTGTTCCTAATACGTGATCAAAATACATTTCCTCCTTGTTCTAACCACGAAACTACGCACAGAAACAGAACATTTTGCTCGATTTTTGCACATTTTTCTCCCAATTTGACCGTTTATTATTTTTCTTATGACATTTTTATCATGTCATTCGATAACTAGTAGAATGATCAATAACTGTACTTAATTTTGTTTAATTATTTTCACAAATAACGCTTGTAGAGACATTTTTGTGCAAAATGCAGAAATCCATGGTCCAATGACAGGCCGTCACGCATACGAGTGACCCCCTCTCAGGTGGTCAGTTATACGCGAGACGGGAGAGCCGTCTCGCTTACACGTTACGTCCTCTACTGATCATTGTCATGTCATACTCAAAAATACAAGAAGACTATAAGCTACAGAAGAAACAGATTGTTTTATATTTTTACTCTCTCGTACATATTTCGTCAAGGCTGGTGACAGAAGAAACAAATTTCTGACAGTTTTTCTCTTCTCTTGCTTTTTTCTTTATAACATCCTGTCAGTGATAAATCTCTTATTAGCAAAATACATGTCAGTGTACATGGAAGCCCCTTTCAGTGAGTACTGACGAGAATACTGGAAATTTAGGGGTCAAGCAGGAATTTTTAAAATGCCATAGCAATATCAAACAGTAATTTATGAAAATGAAAGACATAAAAGTAATGAAAATAATGAAGGTACCATAGGGCTGTTTGCCAAAGAAATTCATCTGTTTCCACCAAAAACACTAAGATGTCACAAGAGTAAAATGGTAACACCAAGTCAATGGTAACATTTTCTACTGATATGAAGTACTGTGTTAATCTCCATCACAGCCAAACAGTAATATATATATATTTAGTGTTAATCTTCAGGTTGTGAGTGAGTGTGTTGGGTTTAATGCTGCTTTGAACAGTTTTCCAGTTATATCTCAGCGTGTCAGCTTAATGTGGGAGGAAAGCCCGAAGGGATGCAGGTCTCAGACATTTACCACTTTGGTCAAACCACGAGCATGGGTATGGTGCTGACGAACATTGAAATATAATCAGGGCGAACCGGGGTTCGACCAACAATCATAGGTTTCTGGCGTGCTCACGGGACACAACTCCCTTAGATGACTGTCACCTAATCTTCAGGTATGATTATGTTCTGGTCTAATTATTTCACGATGTACATTCGCCATATCATATAATGATCTAACACACACAGAGCTGTTTACAAGTAATTCAAAGCATCTGTGTTCCAATCCTATCATGTACAAAAAAGTCGCAGTACGCTACCTCTGAACAACATGATCATATGTGTGTTAATGTATTGAAATATAAAGTTACACAACATCATTCTAATATTCTGAGAGATGGGATAATGCGTCCCATGGTAACTATGGTGTACACAGATGCTCCCATCACTGCTAAGATGTTACCATCTTGACTCAGAGCACTGTTAAATACCTCAATCAACTCGAAAAATATTACTGCTGACATCTTAAAAAACTAAATTACAACACAGCATGTTATTATGGGCTTTAGATTTTCTAATAGCCATTACAAGTTATGATTATGCAAACATCAAATATGCATTAAAACATGCTTGCAGCATGTGATTGCATTTACAAATCAACACTCACTGTACATTATTCTAAAAATATTGGGGTTTTAGCAATGGTTTGAGAAAGACAATACAAACATCATTAGGGACTGGCCACATATTACTTGTGGGTTGGAGAGGGGAGGGGTGATGATGGTGGTGAGATTGGACTGTATCATATTTTGCCGACCCTCCCATTTTTTCATGTCTCTCCCCCCCCCCTCCCCTTTCCCTTTCCCAATACGTAACATGTTTACAAGACATCCACCCCACCACCTGGTTGTGATCACCCCCAACCTCAACGCACCCCTAATCTCACTGGCCCCCCTCTCCCCTAACAGATCACCAGTCCCTTACATGTATTGATTATGCACAAACAGTATGTAAACACGTGGATCTGCTGTCCCTTGAGGAAATCATTTCCTGACAATTAAACCACTCAAAGCTAACACTATATATCGATATTGAGAGATGTATGTTTTAATTCTGCTGTCAAATATTCTTGGTCTCTAATAAATGCAGATCTTTCCTGTTAATTTACCAAATAATGTAAACATATTTTCCCTTACCGCGTTGATCTTTTCATTTCATGTTTCCATCTAGCCTCCACATCCTCCGCCACACCCTCCTCCACACCCACCACCGCACCCACCCCCACATCCACCGCCGTCACCACCACCACATCCACCCCCTCCTCCCCCTCCCCCACATCCACCACACCCTCCACATCCACCACACCCTCCAGTATCTCCAACATCTCCACATCCTATGTCTCCACCATCCATGCCTCCACCATCCATGCCACCCCCAACATCCGTGTCAACCACCCCAGTGTCCACTCCATCAATGTCACCCATCCCACCTCCACCACAACCAGCACAGGCATTGGCGCCATAGGTGTGGTAGATGTAGTGGTTGGATGGTGTCATGGTGATAAAGCCTGCAGCCATGATGAAGGCCATGTCATTTGACGGGATGTATTGCACGGATTGTGTTCCCCTTGAGACTTGCTTCTGAACAGGTTCCCCTGGCTTCCAGTCAGAGGAGCGGGGCTGACACAGCACGTGGAGTAGGGAGATAGAGAAGGCTAGGGCGATGTGCTCCGGGATCTGGCTTGTGTCTTCTTCCACGCGAACATAGCCATGCTTCAGGTCCATGAACAGAGACCCAAACTTGAAGGAGAACTTCTGATGCAGATAATCCGTAAGTTGGACCTCCTTCGAAGATCCGTGGAGTAAGTCGTAGAATTTGAAGGTCAAGTAGCCTGGACACCCAGGCACTCCACGCTTACCCCGATGATGTCTGGTTCCTGAATAGAGAGCACACAAGTGAGTTTGTGGGCGATGATTGAACGCTGAACAGTATTTCTGTTATAATGTGGCAGTAAACATGGTAAAGCTGAAAGCAACATAATTTTTAGAAGTATAACATTTTTCTGAAATCCACAAACATGGCCGACAAACATTGCCATAATTTGGTCAGATCAGAGTCTCAACTCATGATGGTTATTGACCATTTGAACCCATGCCAAGGCTGCAGGATGCACCACAAAGTGGGACAACCATACCCAGAGTAAACAATTGATACTTTAAAGCTTTTCCATGATAAATATTTTTGTTGAAAAGTGGAATAATTGTGAAATATCAAAATACATCACTAAGTGTTCACACCAAAGTTTGAAGCGGTGTACACCAATAACAGTTAACAGCATCCGAAACAAATTGTTTCAGTTCTCTTGCCCTTATAAAGATAACATATAGCAAAATCCCCCAAAATGGCAAATTTCTACCAGTCCTGAAGATACCTTAATTTAACTATTGGGCAGTTTGGCAAGGACTATGGACTTGTGCCAATTTCTAACACTGCAGTTATTGCCCTTCAAAATGACATATCTGGTTGTGCAGTCATTTAGGCAGAACAATGGCGACATTCATGTGGTTCGAGTATAGCAGAGGAAAAAAAAAAAAAGTCTATTTCAACCACTGACACTTTTAGAATTTTCGACCAACGACATTGTAAAAAAAAATAATAAAAAAATAAAAAGGAACAAGTAATTGCCTTCTGAACAGTGCCGTACGATCATCAGGATCAGGAATCTTTGTATACTACTCAAAAGAAGTTAAGGATCACCTGATTCTTCCATATTACAATAGTTAATCTCTCATGCCATGACAGATTAACATTACCAATATGAAAGAATTGGGTGATCCTTAACTTCTTTTGAGTAGTATAGTTCATATTAAAGCATCAGAATGTGGAAGTCATTGTGTTCAACAAGTATGTTGACTGCTGATCTCTTAAACATGCCAAATGAACAGCAACAAGAGTTTTGTCTCATTTCAAAAGCATATTGCACAAACATAAAATCATTCCAAATTCTAACCTTTGACCCCTGCCACTCCTTTTCTGTATCCTCCCCAGCGACCTTTCACAATGCCCCAGTCTCCTTCACTGTTCTTGATGAGGATGGCTCTCTCGCCTGACCGAGGGTTGAGTGTTATACACTTGTCAGGATGCTTTACCTGTAACCATGGCAAAAGATGTAGCGAGTGAGTGAATGGGATGGACAGGCCTCAAAATTCCAACTAAAACTGTCGGCAATGCGACCTAAAGTTCAGTCTGTCTACTATTAAAAAACTGAGGGGTCACCTTGAGACGACCTTGAAAAAATATCTTGTGGTGACTGAGATTTATTGCTTCACATGTGTAGACACACAAACAAATAACTTGAATTTGCTACGCCGTTTTCTCAATCACCTGTTATTCCCGATTGCAATGGAACTCATCGTCTGTGATAAGTAACATTTTGATAGCTCCATGCAGCGCTGCCAGGATTTGGTTACACTATATATTGTTACTATGTGCGATGCATCGGTTTACAGACTTCTGACATGCGTAGACTGTTCTGTTTTATTTCACATGACAAAGTACTTTTCTATCGTTGCACAACAAAAAATGATCGCACCACCAAAAGTTGTGAGTGAAACCGATGATGATAGTAACTTTGGGAATAATAATTGTGATGGTTGACATGCTTCTGACCCACTACCATTTGAAAGTAAATCAAAATTGTTTTCTGTGAAAAGGAAATTATACTAAGTATGGGTGACAAAGTATGCGAGGCTAATATTCGATTCAAAGATTAACGCTAGGCTTAACTTGTCCATATCAATCATAATAATATGAATTTGATTAAAAGATAATTTCAAATGTTTTCATCCACAACACAATATCTTCTGATAATTGTAAATTTTACATTAATTTGGACATTTATATTCTTATTCTATCTCACACTGTGCATTCTTCCTTCTTCTTTCAATCCTTATGTGGAAACATGCTGGGACAAAGTTTCCAGCTTCTAAAAACATTTTGTCCGAACACATGTCAGCATCACCATGGTCTCACCACCCAAACAAATGGGTCACACACTGTAAGTATAATCCTGCATTGTGAGTGAGTGAGTGAGTTTGGTTTTACGCCGTTTTAGCAATATTCCAGCAATATCACGGCGGGGGACACCAGAAATGGGCTTCACACATTGTACCCAAGTCGGGAGTCGAACCCGGGTCTTCGGCGTGACGAGCGAACGCTTTAACCACTAGGCTACCCGACCGCCCCATCCTGTATTGTGACCTTACACAAGCTGATCATTGCATTGATTACTGCAATTATATAGCAATGTGACCCCTTCATACTCATCGGATGTAACATCATGAAATCGGGTATAACATGTGTTACGTGTACATGACACATTTTGTGCACTCAAAAGACCCCATGCATCTGGTAGATGAGCAAGTGAGTGAGTGAGTATTGTTTTACGCCGCTTTTAGCAATATTCCTGCATTATCACGGTGGAGGACACCAGAAATGGCCTTCACACATTGTACCCATGTCGGGAATCGCACCCGGTGTGACGAGTGAGCGCTTCAACCACTAGGCTACCCGACCGCTGCTGTTGGTAGGATGACCAGATAGTGGAAACACGAATACGTTCATACAGCTGCTGCACCAGTGACTTTGTTCAAATGTGCCTCTGATCATCCACCAGCAAATGGATACCTGATGTCATATGTGAGGTGGATGTAAAAACCCTCCAGTGCCTGTAGGCAGCATGGGTTGTATATTCCCCAGGGAGTTGAGAATGATAACGGGAATGCATACAGATCCACTGGTCAAGGAACAAATAAACTGCATATGAGCAGAGATGTCTGGATAAGTCAGTGTTCCCGCTGGCTTTTGAAACTGCCAGTCCTTGTGGACTGGCAACTCCAAAAATTACCAGTCCCCTTTAGTTTTTGTCAGTCCCAACTTTCAACAAATAAACGACGTCATCTCTGAAGTAATTTCGTTAGATCATTCACACAAAGTTCAGTCACAATGTTCTCTCATTTTAAATATTTCGAGACTAAATCACAACAAATATATTTTTAACCTTGAAGCATGTGAAGTATGCAAAATGTTATTTTCCTGCATAGAAAATAGACATGGTGAAACCCAGATAGCAACAGACAAGCTTACTTTGTTCGAAAACTATACTTATATGAATATCGCCGATGTGATGTTCAATAACAAAGATTTATAAGGTACTTTATTTGCCAATCCACAGGGATTGGCAGTCAGATGAATTACCGGTCGAAGCCTAATTTTACCAGTAAAATACTGGTAATTACCGTTTAACGGGAACACTGTAAGTGCTGAAAATAAATGTATGATGTATGTGAATCTTTGAGAAATTTGAATGACAGCAAGTGCCTACCTGTGTTGGGAGAGGTATCTGGTCTGAACCCACCAGATGGGCTACAGCAGCCATCTTGTCGTGATAGAAGACCTGGATAGCAGACGTGAGCAGTGGAAGACTGTGAATGACACGTACTGTGAACACTAATTGTTGGGTGTGGTTCACCAGCCTGTAAGAAACGGGAGGAAACTAACAGTATCTGTACTTGCCACCTTGTGTATTAACTAGTACGGAGATCATCAGGCATAAATACCAACGCCAAGGGTAATATTACTGAGGTGCTTCATAATCATAAACATTCTATGATAAACTAATGCTTTACCATGTCTGCAGCATTCCATCACTTCCTGGTGGTACACTGAACTTACAATCACCTTGGGGTCTAGTCAAGATGAGGGGGTGTGGTTTTTGTGGGGGTGGGGGTGGGGGAGATGACGGGAAAGGAGGAGCACTGATTGGTATAAGAACAGTATCATAGTTTGCTGATTCCTCCCCCCTCACCCATCTTATGTCTGATAGTTTCACCCCTCACCTCAAACCCCAATGCTTGCAACATTTTTCCATGACCCCTCTCCCTATAATCATCTAATAGATGACCATCTCCCCTCTCCCATATTAAATTACCTTTCCCCTGAACATGTTGATGTGTGTCCCATGGACATGATGAAGTAACAATATCTCATATACTGGTTCAAAAGTTTAAAGTCGGATAAAAAACTTAATTCCTTAAGTTTTGAGACATAACCCTGTACCCACAAGAAAGCTTAATTCTGTCGCCCTTGTTTTATGATGAAACTTTCATCAAACAAAGTTTTTTTATTTGGCATTGACAATCATTTGAAGGATTTTTATAGATCAAATCTGTCATCATATATTACACACTCGATGGATGAATAATCTAGTTAATATTTTAGATGAATAAGGTCAAAAGCAGGAGAAATGTGTTGGAATTGGTGGGCATAAATTCTGCATCAGAATTAGTGAGTGAGTTAGTGAGTGAGGTTTAACACCGCTTTTAACAGTATTCCAGTTATATCACGGTCAGCTTTATGTGGGAGGAAAGCCCGAAGTGATACAGGTCTCAGACGTTTACCACTTCGGTGAAACCCATGAGCACGGGTATGGTGCTGACAAACCTAGAAACATATTCGGGGCGAACCGGGATTTGAACCCACAATCATAGGTTTCTGGCATGCCCAAGGGACGCAACTCTGCTCAGCGAATCGCGGCGCCTTAGACGATTGGGCCACCCGTGCCCCCGCATCAGAATTTTAAACTTGCCGTGTGTATGGTCATGATGAGGTGAGGTGAAGTGAAATGGGGTTTAATGTCGCGTCGAAGATTATTGCACTTATATAGCGACATGATGGTCATGATGATTAGCAAGGACCATGACAACTTAAGATTAGAGTTACTCCCCTTTACTGGGTAGCAACAGCGTGGAGAATGGCCATATTTGACATTGTCAGCAATACCTTATTCATTTCTACTACACCGATTGATATAATCCCCAAGCCTAAAAGCTGGTTTAATACTATCGCATTACTATTGGGTAGGGTACTATTGAATACAAACGCAAGTGTGAAAATAGCCCCAATAGTCACCCCAGTTATTGAAGTTATTATTTTCTAAACAGAGACATGGTAGAGATATTTTAATATTGCATTCGATACAGGTCCTTGCCCAATATTGACCCTATTATCAATGAAATACAAATCAATTCACAAAGCTATATATTTTCCATATAAAGTACTAACTGTTTGATAGGCATTACTTAGACGTTGATGGATGACAAGGTAGACACAATTTTATGGATAACAACTTCATTAATACTGTAAAAAACGACGATTGCTTTTACAGTATTAAAGAAGTTGTTATCCATAAAATTGTGTCTACCTTGACAACTGTACTAACATGAATTTGGATTATTTTAATATCAAGTTTGGAATATTTCCTGACAGTTGCCGAAGACTTTAGGACGAATATTGACCTCTGAGCAGGTCTAGATAGATCCCTGTGTACACACTGAAACAATACTTACTGATGAGTGGCAACTTCACATCTGTTTTCTTCCCCTGGCTTTACAGGTGGGAGGGGAACAGGACCCCACATTGATTCCACATTCTCCGGCATGATGCAGTTGTCATAGCGACCAGAGGAAAGGAACAGCAAGCATGGCCCCTGAACTGGTGGGGAAAGGCTTCCCTTGAAGTTCACCTTCAGCTGATTGTTTCCAAGGTCAATGTTGATATTCAATGGAGTAGCTGTTGTTCCTCCAGTTTCAATATGTGAGAGCATCGGGTACTTACTTTCTCCCAGAGTCATCTGGCTCCCAAAGCAGGCAAAGCCTGTTCTTTCTTCAAGACGAAATTTGAGGCAATTGGTTGACTTTGTCTCAAATTTGTAGTTGACAAGATTCTTGTCTTTCCATTCCTGGTTAGGACTCTTCAATGAGGCCAAAGTCTGCATTTCTTTGTTGTCTGCAGCAGCAGATATCTTCAGCTTAAACTTCTTCACACTAGACGGCAGGCCCGATAATTTGACCGACTCCAATTTCAATACAGCTGACTTTGTAGCAGCAGCAAAGATCTCGGCTCTGTCCATGTTGTGGAGTTTTCCATCAGGTGGGTTACCCCGATACATTGCACCATACATAGCAAAGGCTTCTCTGAAGGTTGATTGCCAAAGTTCACGAGTTTCCATGTCCGAGTTGTACAGCTTGGAGCCCACTGAACGGTCAGTGACAGTATCGTCATGGTTGAAGGTTTTCCCCAGAAGTGCTTCACTATCCTTCTTATACAGAAGAGGGTGCAGTTGATGTGTGTGCCAGATTAAGTCAATGTCGTAGCATGGGACGATGAACTTGCCCGGATTCATTTGCTTCAAGTAGATAAACTTCTTGTATCGATCCTGACAAATGTCCAAATACTTCTGGTCATGGTAATGAGGAAGTGAGATTTGATAGAAGAAGACTTTTTGTCTTGACACAGCATCAACAAGGTCATAAGAAGACACAAATGGTCCTTGAAGCTTGGGATCCACCAGGGAACCGTGCAAGTCAACCTCAAATGGCTCAGATGGATACATCTGTCTCCAGTACTGCTGGGACTTGGCTAGTGAGGACTTTCTTTCAGATGAATTCATGAGCTTGTGGTCCACGATACATCCAGCAATTGTGTGGGTGTCCTTCTGGTATTTCAGAGGAGCCAGCATGTGACAATGCCACACCCATTCTATATCCAAAGGTGCTGCCAGTTGTTCTCTGGGATATTTGGCAGCAAGAGGCAGCCAGAACCTTTCATATCTGTTGATGGCTTGCAGTAGGAGTGGGCCCCCATGAAGGGCAGGGTAGCGATTGACCTCCCTGAGAAACTGTCGCTGTAGGGCAGCGGACGACTTAAGGTCCAAGGAGAAGTTCACAGATTTCCACTGGGACATTTTTGTCTGTTGAGAAAATAAAATCATGAATGACTCACAGACATACAGGATTCTAAAACATTATGATAGAATAAAACATAGTCTGGAATTTCTAATCCCCATGTACATGATGTAGTACCGGCATAAATATTGTGGGGCAAAACTTTGATTACTAACCAAGATGAGAACTGGTATTTTAACCATTGTTTAACTTTAATTGCATATCCACAATTTTAGTGGGTTTTCATTTATTTTTTTACTCACCCATTTCTTGGCATTTGGGTACTTTAACTTTCTAACGTGAAGCCATTTTTGTTTGTGAAAACCAAGCATTGTAAGAAAGGTGTGTGGTCATGGACTCAATTTTTAGCAGCACCAATCAGTAACCGTCTAAAACATATTGACTTGGCACAATGTACTTTTCAAATGGAATCTATCTGTAATTGATTTTGTTTGTCGCTGATATACTTTACCAAAGGTAATTGTTGGAAAATGAATTTTGCGATCAGCTGATGGGCATTTGTTTTATCTTACAGTTAGAATATATGCATTAGTATTATTTCAGTAGTGCATTTATGGTTTTTGTTGGGTATTTAATATGTTAGGATTTGATTTCTCTGCAAATTATTTTGCGATAATATTGCAGCTTATCTAGAGCTCTGCATGATAACTGCGCACTCTCACAACACTATGCGCAGTAATCTACTGACAATACATAAGTACATGTATGACAATGCAAAAGGTCTTCTCTGTATCTACTGCAATCTCATCAAAACTAAAATCATATCATTATGAAGAACACCATCATTGGAGGCTGTGTCAGGTGAACATTCTAATCAGCCAATCAGAGTCAAGGCTTATAAATTCTCGGCACACGTGAGTGATGCATTCAGACAAGCATATCTGATTTCGGTATAATACGAGAAATTCCAAATTAAAGTAAATAATGATTCGCTGGTTGTCTCCCAAAACAAATACATGCCGTAATTACTGTATGCCAAAATCACAACACTTAGTTAAACCAAAGGCAAATTACCCATGGATGTGGTCATGGTAGTGGAACAGTCGAAGAGGAGGGAGTAGACCAATAGGAACCAGATGTGAGGGATCAAGTTGAGAAAGATGCCCTCATATTAACTAGATGTTGAGTATCTTTGAAAAATGAATTGAAACATACATGACCAAATATTTACATAAGATGATAGATAAGGTGAGTAAACCAATCAGAGGTGAGGGGAAATTTGGTTTAACGTTGCGTACAAGATTATTGCACTTATATAGCGACGTGCATGTACGTGTATGTGTTTGTGTGGCTGCTTGTACTAGTCCAGACTGATGCCGATTTATAGTGCTAGCTCACTGAGATACCATGCCGCAGTTTAACACGAATACCCCACTCAGACACAGTATACTGACTCCGAGCTGACCAGTCCATGTCTTAGCCCCTTAATGCCGAGCGCCAGACAGGGTAACAACAAGTACCATCTTTTAACATCTTATGGCATGACGCGGCCGGAGATTGAACCCCGTACCTTCCGCTCTACAGCGGGCGGACGCTCTACCACGAGACCACGGTGGTGGGCAAACCAATTAGAAGTAAGTAAAACAAGAGTCATCAGGAGATGACATATCCTCCTGGTCTGATACAATTCGGAATTGGAGTTTGGCTACTATTGCCCACTTTTGGTTCATTGCTACCTTCAGTTCAATGAAGAAAAACATAATGTTGTTCAGTATTTTTGCTGATTAAGCTGGGGTGCTGATTGGGTTTGTTCACTAGCCAATAGCCAATATATTAGCAAATATCGCCGTGGGCGCTTATTAGAGCGGGGCGCTTATTACGTCGAATACGGTATTGATTAAGAAAAACAGAGCAGTATTGTTTTAGACAGCTGACATCCGAATGGCTCTGAAACCAATTGTTTTGACTGGTATCATAACTCATAACCTTCATGTCCATCACTTCTTCCTGAAGCGAAGAACGGCAATCTTGCTAAAAACTGGCTTTAATTTTATGAATCTAATTAACACTGGCTTCATTTGTACATGTGTACAAACAGATGTCATGTTCACCTAACACCTGATAAAGGGGCAAGAAGTAGCCCTGAAAGGTTGTGTATGTATAATAAAGAAGTTATTATCCAAAACCAGAGCTCCAGATAAGCTGCGTAACTGCGTAAAATACGCATCAGAAATGCAGAAATACACAGTAAAATATAATCCAAGCGTATCAAATACGCAACGAATATTACAGATACGCTACAAAAATAAAACTTGTGCGTATCATCAAAATATTGTGAAGTAACCCTGCGTATTCGATTAGCAAATCAGCAACCTATTTTGAAAAAAACGGGCATTCCGTCAACCTTGCCAAACTCCACGATGACAGTTACATCATGATCATTTGCCATCACACTTTCTTGAGGAAGTATCGAGGTATTTTTGAGTCCTATAAAGCTCTCGAACCCACACGACACCAGTTGGCAGGGACTAGATGAATAGTGTTTTTTAATATTTAACTTAAATACCCACATGTGTAAAAACTAGTGGGTAACAGAAATTTGAATACGCAGATAGAATTACTGATACCCAATGATTTTAAAATGCATGAGTAAAATACCCACAAAACCAAAAGCTTATCTGGAGCTCTGAAAACAATACTCCTTGTTATATCATAACTTAGTCATCCAGCACTGAATACTTGGTCATTAAAATCTCAGTTCATTGCAGTCTCAAGACCAATTAGTTTGAAAGTATAAGCATGCAAAGTTACTACTGTCTCACAGTCTCTGAACCATATTATTTTCCCTTCTGCCCCGCCCTGACTGTAATGAATTCAATGAAGCAAGTCTAGATTTACCACAGGTTCAGCCATCTCACTAGGACTCCTTTTCAATTTAAATGCAGTTGCTTAATTGTTTCTATAACATTATTTATTTTCAGATCTCAATCTGTCTTCTTTTCAATTTCAATTTAGTTGTTGTTTCCATCAAAATTAGATGTTTTCAAACTAAGCGTTCGTCTTGAAATGTTACATAAACTAGACAATTTATCAACTGGCTCGTGGTGTTTACTGTGTACCAAAAGAATATCAATACCAAATTATTTGACAGGCATGACACACCTATATTCATAAACTGGTCCAAAGAGAAGCATAAACAAACAACGATTCCAAATTTAACGCACATATTGGAATTTCGACAAGATGGCCAAACCCTTACAGGGCCCCTTTCACTTACAATAACATTTCAGAGTCGTGCGTGTGTGCAGACACTGGTTGGACTAGAACGAAATGTCTCGTATCTAAACTAACCAAGTCAAGGGGCGACTGCTGTGATCACCAGCATGGCGGCGAAAGGCAACATAACGGAAATATTGGACAAGTTATTCCAATGTCAGTTCATGTTGATTCATAATCTCGCACAACCTCGATTTAGTCGAGCGAACATCTCGCCGGCATATTTTACAAAGATTTAACACTCTCCCAGAAAACTCACCAGCAATTTACATCAAACTTTACTGTTCCGGAAATTTGTAAATGTGCATATCTGTATATACCCGTCAATGATATCGTCAACTTTAGCTCCACTTCTGTTGTTTACGATATACCTCCATATATCCGGATACGCAAATCATCACGTGGTATCAAATTGACCAATCATATCACCTGTATGTGTGTAGAAACTTCCACCCTCCAATGACAGAGCGTTTTGCATTTGCAGTAATTTCCATGACGGGGTTAGCTTGACATATATCGTCTAAGACTTGCGTAATAGCCGATGCAAAGAATGGAAGTGGAATTTTTCAAGCAACAGTGACAGAGTGGTTTTCCCAGTAGGTTTGTGACGCAGCTAAACTGTTTCGGCAGTTGATTTGTTTACCGCTTTGTTTTGAAAGTTACAGTACAATTCACGACAAGAAGTTTGGAATAATGTCTGTTGGTTTCAATGAGTGAGTGAGTTGGGTTTAACGCCGCTTTTAACAGTATTCCAGTTAAATCGCGGCGTGTCAGCTTAATGTGGGAGGAAAGCCCGAAGTGATGCAGGTCTCGGACGTTTACGACTTCGGTGAAACACGGGTATGGTGCTGACAAACCTTGAAACATAATCGGGGCGAACCGGGATTTGAACCCACAATCATAGGTTTCTGGCGTGCCCAAGGGACGCAACCATGCACAGCGAATCGCGGTGCCTTAGACGACTGGGCCACCCGTGCCCCCATGTGTTTATGAATCACTATCAAATAGTGATGATACCAGGTGAGCGTATTCTGCCCCACCGGTCGTAACCGTCATAAACACCTGCAAAGGTAAGTCAATTGTTCACCTTCCACATTCGCACTGGAAAACTGGACTTTTATAGTCAGTTAACTCCCTTGCCTCGGGAAGATGGTCCACAATAGATAGACCGCATATGTTAACAATGAAGACCATATGTATGGAGAAAATTCATGGTTGTATATATAAAGTGACAGCAGTCCCTGTAAAGAACGGAACTTGTATCTCTTGGCCCTAGACTAATACTTAGTCCCAGGAATAAAGTTATCCTATTCAAAAATAAATTTCTACAAAATAAAAGAGAAAATCCAAATGGAGATCAGAACAATATTTAATTCAGACTAGATTTGCCAAATCATTATAAACCTGAGTTGGATTCCTTTTCTTATTTGTGCTCTTGTGTCTTGGAGACGAACTACCCTTTGCTCGTGAAGAGCAGCTTGTCTGCAGAGGTTTCTATCACTATTGAATAATGAAAACAAAATTAAGAATTATATCAGGAAAATTATTTAAGAATTGAACGTCAGTTTGGATGGGTTCATTGAAGTGTGAACGATTTAAACTGTGTGAACCTCCGAGCTTGCGAAAATAGAAAATCAAGTTGATCGTAAACACCGATCGAGAATTCGGGGAAACCCCCGAAAGTAGTTCCGGCAAAAGTTCACACGATCAATTTCACAAAAAAATTGTTCACATCGTGTGAACTTTTTCTGTCCGTTCACAGGTGTGTGAACTCCAAATATCAGATCACGTGACTACCCCTTCAGCCAATCAGCATGAAAGAAACAGCGTAAACCTCAAAGTATGAAATTATTTCGGTATGAACCGCATGTGGCAATGATATGTAACAGCATGTGAAACGTGAACAAATTTCATGTGCGCATATAGTTAAAGTAATGCAATTTTAAACAATGTCACAGACATTAATTACGCATTAAGACTATTTTATAGTTATAAATGAAAGAGACTCACATATATATGACACATAGTCAATGAAGGGTTACAGAGGTTGGATACAATGGATAAACACACTTTCTAGGCTTCAGCCAACTCAGTCCCAGTTTCTTTTGAAATAGCCGCCATATAGGAACCTATGGCATGAATTACCAAAGTCAGCTCCCTGGAAGGTAAATGATACAGAGGCCTGATTAAGGTGTAACCTTTGGGTATCTTCTACTGGGCCACCTTGCATAGACCGAGCAACTCCACTCTTCATTAGAGTGAGTGAGTGAGTTGGGTTTAACGCCGCTTTTAACAATATTACAGTTATATCGCAACGTGTCAGCTTAATGTGGGAGGAAAGCCCGAAGTGACGCAGGTCTCGGACGTTAACCACTTCGGTGAAACCCACGAGCACGGGTATGGTGCTGACAAACCTAGAAACATAATCGGGGCGAACCGGGATTCGAACCTACAATCATAGCTTTCTGGCGTGCCCAAGGGACGCAACTCTGCACAGCGAACGCGGCGCCTTAGACCACTGGGCCTGCCGTGCCCCCCACAGAGTCCACCGGTTCTACGATCACGGTTCCTTTGCCCAACACGTACACTACTTTGACCCTAACTTCACCAAGACGGGTGGTAGAATAGGCCCGATTCATGTCAAGCCCTTGGCCAGATCAATGTTTGTTTATTTTGTTATGTGATATTCTATTTGGGCTTTGAATGCTAAAACTATTGTGACCATGTTTGCCTAGAGTCTTAAGCCAGAAGTCGGTGGCTCATGGACCAACCTGGTGATGTCAGCCACTGAATGTTGTGTCTCCCATTTCTTGTTGTGGAACGAACCACTATGACATTATATTTGATAGACAAATACAGCTATTCATGTTGTATTTGCCGGAGTATAACATCCCTGTAGCCCTGGTGTCATAGACTGGATGCCTCCGCAACATCGTCCTTGGCACTCGATGGCGGGTGGGGATCACGGGTGCTGAATACTATTATCACATCATTTCTCCAAACCAAAATTCTGGTTAATTGAAAATCAATACCCGTCGTCATGTGAACTCTTTGTCATCTGATGTAGATGTATCTCCAGATGTTGTTACTTGTTAGCCAAGGTTCATAGTTATATCGGGCCGGTCAGGTAGCCTAGTGGTTAAAGCGTTCGCTCGTCACGCCGAAGACCTGGGTTCGATTCCCGACATGGGTACAACATGTGAAGCCCATTTCTGGTGTCCCTGGCCGTGATATTGCTGGAATATTTCTAAAAGCGGCGTAAAACCATAATTATATCATCTACTGATTGAAACCCTCTCAAACTTTATCGTTTTGCTGTCTCCAAGTGAATTCAGAGTGCCGGCGGAGAAGTGAAAAATGTAGCACGTTTCCATAATGGTTCACTTCTTAAAATCGTTGAATGTGCACGGAGACAACAATCTGTCAATCTCCAACAGCTTGTTCACACCCAGGTTGTTGTTTCAGTGTACAAATCTCTGAACTCGAGAAGAGGAATTGTTCGAGATCGAGCAATGTGTCTGTCTGACATGACAGAAGACGAAATTACTGCATCATTATGAAGTCATGAGTTTCACTAGAATAAAGGCAATCAGTAACCAATTACACCTCTATGCGTCACTTCGCAACATGTTTGGTTGGAGCTTTTGTAGGAATCATATGAAAAGTACAAACGTGTTAGTCAGTTCAGTTTGACTAGGGTAGCCTGGCAGTTAAATCGTTCGCTCTATTCGAAAGAGCGATGTCTCAGGGTAGATTAACCAGCAGCAGTCCAAATGAAGAGCGCTCCTATCACCCTTTGAAAATGAGTCACGCCACAGAGGACAGAGTGGCAAATCCACACAGTTTTTTGTTTTAGTTTGTTTGTTGTTTAACGCCACACTCAGCAATATTCCAGCTCTATGACGGCGGTCTGTAAATAATCGAGTCTGGACCAGATAATCCAGTCATTGGCATGGACCCACGCAATTGGGATACGACGACATGCATCAACCAAGTCAGCAAACCTGATCACCCGATCCCCATAGTCGCCTCTTACGACAAGCATAGTTGCCTCCTACGACAAGCATGGATTGCTGAAGACCTATTCTGCCCCGGATCTTCACGGGTCAAGTCCACATAGTCAGTGATGCAGGTCCGACACCTTTGTCCTATTGAGACCACGGTACGTTGAAGAAGGCCTGGGGAAAGGCTTCCATATCCGAGGAATGATCAGCCGGAGTTCCCGCAACGTTGTTGGAATTCGGAAGACGTCGCAAACGTCGTTCCATTTCATCTCTGACATTACGCCTGTATCGGAACACGGGTCCCCTATGTCGGATCGGTGAAGAAGGAAACGTATGAAGACGAGCCTCCTCCACTGACCTGTCGTCCACCGCCAGCACAGGTTGTCTCTTCACCACTGGAGACGTTGATGTTTTGTCATCAAGATTGACCTTCAGGTTTGGTGACCCGTACGGATACCGTAGATACATGTAAATATTTTCGTCGACGTCTTAAATATTCGGACGGTTCTCGCAAGTACGCCTCTGTTAGGATGGGCCGGGCTGAGAGATTTGCTGTCTGGAACAAAAGTGACGTTTTTTTCTGAACTCTGAGCTCCCGAAGATTGCTCAGAGTGGCAATGATAGAGGATTGGATATCAGATATCGGATATCTGACCATTTTTTGAGAGTTTTTAGAGCAAATTCTCTTCTTGCAAAAATCATATGCAATGGTGGCGACAGATGTAGTTGGTAAATTGCGTTTGTTCGAACGTTTTCAAAATCACACCCTAGTTCAAATCCCAAAACCCTTAAATCCACGTCAAAATACTATTGTATTTGCGTACTTTATACATACGGTTGCTTTGGTTTCCCACTGACAGCATTCCTTTAATAGATTTTGTTTTATAGCAAATATGTCACCTGCTGTAGATCTAAATATGATTAAAAACAACACTTAAGAAAGAATGAAAAGGAAGTTTCTGTAGAGTCAGCAATAGTGTTTATTAATAATATTATTAAGCTAGCGTTCCCTAATGTTGATATCACGCTTGTGATAAGATAATCTCCAAAATCGTGAACGTGAACTGGGATGGTTGGTGGTGAGGCCGAGTTGTGGTCTAAGGGAGATAACTCTAACAAGGCCCGACAACATTACTGGTGAGGGTTCCAAGTTGAGTTAACCCTGGAGAAAGTGAGGCTACTGGTGCGTGCAGGTATTGTGAAGATAGATCTGTCTACCGTGCACAGATACCTTGAATCGCGTGATAGGAAATCTCGACTTCTAGAACTGATAGTTATATATGTATACTCGCGGGTTCTTACGGCGTCACAGGTCGCATCTCGAGGACACAATTTCAGTCACTGTCAGTGGGACAGTTTCCTCACTGTGTCATAAGCAAGGACTTGCAACACACCTGTCGGTCCACTCGAACAGTGACAGTCGCACACAGATTCTGATCTTACAGGCCGCAGGTGAGACAAGAGTTAACGTTAACGCATTAGTTAGTGTTATCATGTAAATGACCTGCAGATACACCCCATATGGACGAATTGCTGGTTGTGTTATATGCTGTCTAGGGGTCATATTTATCGTGTTTTTAGTGCAGAGGAAAGTTCAGTTGTTTTAGGGAACCACCTGGCTCCTGGTGTATTTTTTCTTGCAGGAAAGTCATTTAATATTACATGATAAATCAAGGGCCTTGATCTACGTAGTAACAGATGCTTGTCACAGTGCATCTATAGTCTAATGAGTGAGGTGAGTGAGTATGGTTTTATGGGAATCGAACCCAGGTTTTCGGCGTGACGAGCCGACCGCCCCTAAAGTCTTATGAGTGGTGGGATTCCCAACATAGGTACAATGTGTGAAGCCCATTTCTGGTGTCCCCCGCGGTGATATTGCTGGAATATTGCTATAACCGGCGTAAAACAATTCTCATTCACTCACTTATGAGTAGTGGGGATAGCCAAGGTGTAAGGAGTTGACTAGTAAGTCTTGTCCGGATTCTACACCCCAATGGGTACAATGTGTGAAGCAATATTGATATAAGTGGCTGTAGACCCAAGGGAGTCATAAAAATAATTGTTTTGTTTCCCCAAATAAAATAAAACTGAAAAAAAAACACAAGATTTTCCCGGGGCTGTTTTAATGAGTTGTCAAACTTTTAGGTATTGTCAATTTTTCAGTCTACCAGTCTAGGTAACCCATTTATTTAGGCCATCTTTATTATGTTTATATACTGTAAATAAATCTAGATGAGCTTATCAGTGTATGTCCAACCAGGCAGAAGTAATATACTGAACAGCATTGAAAACGCACCACCATGAAAATGGATGTACAATGTATTTTTATCGAGGCTTAAGTCATATGACGAAGCATGAAGAAGAACAGCTCGTCAAAACACATTCCTAAATTTTTTGTGAGCGAAATCACTAAAACGCAACAAATTGCGTGCACATCATGGAAAACGTGTTTTGTTTCACGGGAAGCATGCAGAATAGAGCTGTAAAAGACAGACTTTTAAAAAGCCACATCACTTGTTGCTGCAGACGTAAAGGGTACTGACACAAGAAATGCCAAGATTAACAGCAAAGGAACGTGAAAGTGCCTTGGGCATGTTTCAAGTTGGTACGTCAAGTAGAGTCGTTGCACAACGGTTTCAATGCCATCATTCAACATTCCTCAGGCTACTGAGCAGATACCAGCAGCAGGAACCACCAGAGATCGACCACGTCCAGGTCAACGTCATGTATCTACACCACGTCAGGATCGCCATATTGTTCGTCGACATCTTCGTGATCGTACACTTCTGCTACCAGGACTGCAGCAACCGTACAAGGCCGACGGAATTGATCAGTGCTGACACCGTACGTCGACGTCTCCGCTCAGCAGGGCTATACGTGTTCGACGTCCATATGTTGGACCCATACTCACTGATCGACATCGAAATGAAGTCTGCGTTGGGCCAAAAGGCATCGTCATTGGAGATTGCGGCAGTGGCATGGTGTGCTGTTCTCTGATGAGTCCCATTTTCATTTACGGAATGCTGGCGGTCGACTGCGAGTGTGGCGTCGACGTGGAGAACGTTACCACAATGACTGCGTTGTACAGACAGATTGATGGAGGGGAGGGAGTGTCATGGTGTGGGGCGGCATCAGTCATAACAATCACACAATCACACGATGTTTGTCGTGGAAGAGTTAATGCCCTTTACTACAGGAATAACATATTGGCAAATCACGTCATCCCATTCTTTCATCAGCACCAGGATATGCACACCTTCCAGCAAGATAATACAAGAGCGCACACTGCACATGTTTCAACAGTCCCTAGCGAACAATAATGTGCCTCTGCTTCCATGGCCAGCCTTGTCACCCGATCTATCGCCAATTGAACATCTATGGGATTACCTGGGTCAACGCCTTTCGCATCGTCCGCAAGTACAGAACCTGAGAAAACATTGAAGATACACTACGTCAAAGAGTGGAATGCCCCAGAACACTATTCGCAGACTCTTTTGATCAATGAGAAGACGTTGCATGGCCTGTTTTGCTGTCAATGGCGGACATACCAGATATTGACTTTTCATTTTAGCCCTATGTGTCTTCCTTACACTGATGACGTAATTGTAATTACTGTGTGGTATTCCTGTTTCCTTTGTTGTCTTTCTTAATAATCTGTCTATGTCTGTTCTAATCAAAATCGGTCATTGCTGAAGTTGTTTTTGTAATATTTCAAGATTTATTGCTGGTGCATTTTCAATGCTGTTCATTATATATGAGATTTAACTTTTTCAAGCCTCCGGGGTAGAATAGGTCTTCAGCAACCTATGCCTGCCATAAAGGGAAACTATATGCTGGTCATAAGAGGCGACTATTGGGATTTGGTGGTCAGGTACGCTGACTTGGTTGATGCATGTCATAGATCCCAATTGGGTCGATGCCCTTGATGTCAATCACTGGATTATGTGGTCCAGACTCGATTATTTACAGACCACTGTCACATAGCTGAAATATTGCTGAGTGTGGCGTTTAACAACAAACAAACAATCAAGCATAATTCACATGTGTTATATCTAATATTCATTACAGTCTGTGACTTGAGCCACTAGTCCGAAGCCAGAGTCTAATAAAACTTATATTGGCTGTAGGGGGTGGTGGGTTAGCCTTGTGGTTAAAGTGTTTGTTCGTCACGCCCAAGGCCAAGGTTCTATTCTCAATATGGGTACATTGTGTGAAGCCCATTTATGGTAATATTGCTGGAATATTACTGAAAGTGGCATAAAAACACTTTCTCACTCACTCATTTGATCTAGTAAGCTTTGTTCATTAACTTTAAAATCTACTGAAAATGAAGTCAAGTTACAGGTTCGGGCAAGTAGAGTGAAAATGTTTTGGCTCAGACTGTCATTACATCCGTTAGATTTTACTCTCTCATTAGCAATGACTCTGTCTTCTTGTTGAGACTTCTTCTGTTTGTGTCCTGCAAACAAATTTTGCATTTTGTTTCATGGGAGGTGACAAGGTAATAACTATCAGGCCATATTTTTGCAAAACTTTGTGGATATTACCATATTCGACATAATAAGCGCCCATGGCGATATTTGCTAGTGATGTATTGGCTAGTGAACAGTCCCAATTAGCACCCTTCCAACAAATGTTCAAATGATCAATGTACACAAGACTTATTTATTCGTGTATAATACGCACTCGTGTGTTATATGCACCCTTGATTACCGGCTTTCAAATTCTAGAAAAATACGTCTGTCCTATACAATTCACACAGACTTTTCATTTGTATCATTTCAACTAGCATAAACCACAAAATTTACGATCTTTCAACTCTTTCACCATAATTATATTCTCCCTTATTTCTCATTTTGTGAGCGCCCTGGGCGCTTATTACGTCGAATACAGTACTTTTTAAAAGTCATTTCAGAATAAAACATGAATTGATATACATTGATAAGTATAATTTAATGCCAGGTTTAGGATTGCAATACATTGTCAAATCATACAGCCCTAATAGAAAGTCTTTGATAATAGTGAGTGAGTGAATGAGTGAGTGAGTATGGTTTTAAGCCGCTTTCAGCAATATTCCAGCAATATGACGGCGGGGGACACCAGAAATGGGCTTCACATATTGTACCCATGTCGGGGAATCGAACCCGGGTCTTCGGCGTGACGAGCGAACGCTTTAACCACGAGGCTACCCGACCGCCCTCTTTGATAATATTGTAACAGACCTATTTGAAGAGCTGTGTCCCTTACGTGTGTCAAATGATTGTAGGTTTGAATCCCTGATGTACCCTGCAGGTTTGAATCCCTGATGTACCCTGCAGATTTGAATCCAGGATTTACCCTGCAGGTCTGAATCCCAGATGTACCCTGCAGATTTGCAGATTTGAATCCCAGATTTACCCTTCAGGTGAATGCCAGATTTTCCCTGCAGGTTTGAATCCCACATTTACCCTGCAGGTTTGAATCCCACATTTACCCTGCAGGTTTGAATCCCACATTTACCCTGCAGGTCTAAATCCCACATTTACCCTGCAGGTTTGAATCCCACATTTACCCTGCAGGTTTGAATCCCACATTTACCCTGCAGGTTTGAATCCCACATTTACCCTGCAGGTTTGAATCTCAGATTTACCCTGCAGATTTGAATCCCACATTTACCCTGCAGGTTTGAATCCCACATTTACCCTGCAGGTTTGAATCCCTGATTTACCCTGCAGGTCTGAATCCCAGATTTACCCTGCAGGTTTGAATCCCTGATGTACCCTGCAGGTTGGAATCCCAGATTTACCCTGCAGGTTTGAATCTCAGATTTACCCTGCAGGTTTGAATCCCAGATTTACCCCGCAGGTTTATATCCCTGATTTACCCTGCAGGTCTGAATCCAAGCATCACATAAGCTTTCCACCCACATTTAGCAGACTCATTTAATTGACCTGTGAAGATCCGCAGTAGAATAGGTCTTCATCAACCCATGCTTGACATAAAAGGCGACAACCGGGTATTCTTAATGTAAGAGGTGACTAACGGGATCAGATGGTCAGGCTCGCTGAGTTGGTTGATGCACGTCATCATATCCAAATTGCGTGGATCGATGCTTATGATGTCAATCACAGGATTTTCTGTTTCAGACTCAGACTATTTACAGACCGCCGAACCGAATATTGCTGGAATATTACTGAGTGTGGCGTTAAATAACAAACAAACAAACACTCATTTAATCTAAATTGGATTAGAAAATGTTTTTCAAGTGTGCCTCAGCACAGAACCATGAAACTGATAATAATACATCCTAGACAAGGCCGAAGGCCTTCGGCGTCATCTGCTAGTTTGTTTGTTATCATTATTAGTTGCATGGTCCTGTGGCCACAGTACCCTCTTTAGATGTTAAGTGTTCATTTAGAAGAATAATTTTCATCCATTCCACCAAGGCTAGCTAATAAGCAGTTGTCATTTTGAAAGTTTCTCCCCTTCCTTTTCTTTGAATATGCTCACACCCTTTTTTATTTCAGAATACCCAAATTTATTTCATGATTCATACTGAGCATTAATGATGGTCATCAATTTCCATGTGTTTATCACGTTTATTTGTGGTTTAATATATTAGTCGGTACTGTCATGAGGTATTGTTGTGAACATAATAAAATTTCTAAGTGGGCCCCTTCAGGCAGCAAAACATAGCTAAGCATGCCATTATGAGTTTAACCATGCTGTTGGCACTGTGATACAAGGAACACTGAGCCCTCAGGAGACTTGGTCTATCATCATGAGTGGGACTATGATGGCTCAAGTTACTGCGATGGATGATGATGATGCTATCCATATGTTGATAGATTGAACAACTCAGTTTTCAGTACACGTTGACTTGGGATGCCATGTTAGCATAGCAAGCTCTTCACAGCGATAACCCGTTCGCGGAGCTCTCTATACACCGGTCAAAACTCCCCACTGTAATAGGTAGCCCCAACCAAGCTTGGAGTTGAACTCTCAACAGAATGACCGTTATGTTTACAAACAAGTGACGACTGTCGTGATGCCGAATACACTTACCGCTGCTAAATTACTTTCTTTGTTTGTCAATTTGAATTTCTATTTCGTTAAAACTTTAATCTTTAATCGATATAGTAAGAATGTAAGCGAGAAGTTGGTTGATTTTCCGTTAGTCTGCAATCTCGAACCAATCTGATTATTAAAATAACAAAGTAAATTCATCTGGAAAACATGGTCAGTCGTAAACCTTTTCAAAATGAAATATGATGGCATTTCCAAAGACATAAACAAAATTATAAACGTTACTACATTTGGGGTTAGATGGCAAATTTCAAGATTCTTGTAATGGCTGCGCCCACACTGGTGGCAGCAATGTTACCGAGAGTGTAACGAAGGTGTCACATGCTGGGAAGGAGCTTGGTTAGCATAGAATCCAGGGGCAATCACTCTAGCTGGCTTATACGATATAGCACTTTTCACAAGCAGAGATATGGAACAAGTATGAACCTTAAACGAACAAGAGTGTTTGTTAACATTGCACACTACAGTTACCAAAGATCTAGTTAAACAAATTCTAATGAATGCCCTTGTCCCACAATGTGGAAATATTGATAATACTAAGAAAACTCTATGAAATTGTTTGACTGATCTGCTTATGTTTGGTTCTGGTGATTTCAGATTCCAGCAAGTGTTAGGATTGTGTCTTGCATGATGTCAGGGGCACTCTCACCACGGGAGTCAGGGAGGTTTATAGCCGAGACGAGCAAAGATGTGACAGTCAATCCTGATGGTGTCAAGAAATGTGCTAAACATGTGAGTGTTTAAACTTTAAATGATTGGGTATTATTCAGTGTTCCCGCTGGCTTTTGAAACTGCCAGTCCTTGTGGACTGGCAACTGCAAAAATTACCTGACCCCCCTAATTTTTGTGAGTCCCAACTTTCAACAAATAAAAAACCTATGAAAATTACTTGGTTTTAATTATTTCAACATCATGTTCAATTAGGTCTTTGAAAGGCATTTAGAAGTGATTCACATAAGAAAGAGGATATATGGATGTCAACTTCTTTATTATTACAACATTTCGGAGTTTTTTCATTCACCTGATGAAGGAGTAAGCATATACTCCAAACGTTGTGTTCCTCATAATAAAGAAGTTGACATCCATATATTCTCTTCCTTATATATATCATGTTCAATGCAATGAAGTAATTACGTTACATCTGCAAGTCATTCACACAAATTTCAGTCACAATTTTCTTTCTTTTTTTTTAATATTTTGAGACTAAGTCGCTTCAAATATATATTTAACCTCTAAGCAAAGCGAAATGTTATTTCTTTGCACTGAAAAACCCTGATGGTAACAGACAAGCTGACTTCATTCGAAAAATATACTTATATGAATGTCACCTATGTTTTTGTCAAAGATTTATAAGGTACTTTATTTGCCGGTCCACAGGGACTGGCAGTCACAGGAATTACCGACCCAAGCCTAATTTTGCCAGTAAAAAACTGGTAATTACCGGTAATTATTGTTTGAACACAAATCCTTTTCATACTCTGCACCAGTACTTAAAGTACTCACGGAAATGAAAAAGAACTTTTTTTCTCAATTTAAAAATCGACACAAAGTGTTACGTAGCTGTAAATACAAAATAACAAAACAACTCGAAAAGTACTAGTCTGGATTTGCTAGTTTGATCTCAGTGAACAATACAAAATGTACTTAACAGGAGGTAATTTGTCGGCACTTTCAACATTCAAAAATAAAACTAAATCCAAATTGACATAGCAGAAACAGAGTATAGGCATTACGCACCTGTTCTCACCTGTCATCAAGGTGTCATAGGTCACCTTGATCTACTTACTCCTGGTTATGCCCTGTTTCACAATAGTCTGTTTTATTCACATTTTTACACACTTTTACGTGTAAAAAGGCATAAAAACATTTGAAACGCTGTATTTGTGCCATGGCCCAATTAGTACTAATTTAGTTGTTTGAATATTTACATATTTTGTATATTAACTGCAATAATTTAAGATCTGAGGTCGAAAAAACAGGTTTTTTTCATTTCCGTAGGTACTAAAGGAACAAACTGCCACTGCCACTGCCACTTTCTGTTTGCTTGTAAAATACTTGCTCTACTTGCCAAAGTCAGTCAGCAAGACTGTTGGACTCATAGGACATTTCATTTTAGTTTTTCGCCTTTTGGCAAGAAAAAAATATTTCAAAAAGGAAATGATATTCATAAATAGGAGAAATGTGTAAGAAAACGATCTTGGTAATATCGTGACAGATATGTTATCATGTAGAGTAAGAGAGATGTTAGACAGTTACCCATGCCAAACCTTCAACAATGCAAATAAACTTCATGACGGTATAATCCAAATTCCCACACTCTCCAACAAAGACTTTTTTGTTGATGGATGCTTACATTTATGATTTCTTTGTTTGCTGTTTCTCGCCACACTCGGCAATATTCCAGCTATATGACAGCAGCCTGGAACTAATAAGTGTGGACCAGGTAATTAAGTGACTGACATCATGAGCAATGATCTGTGCAATTGAGATTCCGAACATAGCATGACAGGTGAGCTATAGTACCGGTAATGTGAAAGAATACTGTGGTCCTTAACCTCTTTTGAGTACTGTATAAACAGACCCGTGAAGATTCCGGGGTAGAATAGGTCTTCAGCAACCCATACTTGCCGCAAAATGCGACTGTGCTTGTCGTAAAAGGCGACTAACGGGATCGGGTGGTCAGGCTCGCTGACTTGGTTGATACATGTCATCGATCCCAAATGTGTGGATCGATGCTCATGATATTAATCACTGGATTGTCTGGTCCAGACTCGATTATTTACAGACCGCCGTCATATAGCTGGAATATTGCTGAGTGCGGCGTTAAACAACAAACCAACCAACCAACTGTATAAACATTTTTTTAACTGGACAAATATGTGTGTATTTGTTTAAAGTTAATATTTCCTAATTGAGTAACGTCAGAGGGCCATGTCTGATGCTTGCCATCTGCTCCAGGTGTATGAGGAGGTGAAGAAGACGGGGTATGGGGTGAGATCCTGGAGGGAGAATGAACTGCACCCTAAAACAATGGACGAGGCAGCAGTGAACTGGTATGTAGATGCAGTAACCAGAAAAACACTCTTTTGTTTCCCTCATTTCCAGATTTGTGTGAACTCCCCACAAAGTGTACCCACTTTGTCATTTTGTTCAATGTTGTTTTGTCTAATTCCTCAGTGTTTGAAGCTAGTCCTGTTTCAATATGTTTCCTATGTTTATATATTCTGTCAGTTTTATTGGGGCACGGGTGGCCCAGTCGTCTAAGGCGCCGCGATTCGCTGTGAAGAGTTGCGTTCCCTGGACACGCCAGAAACCTATGGTTGTGGGTTCGAATCCCGGTTCACCCCGGTTATGTTTCTAGGTTTGTCAGCACCATACCCGTGCTCGTGGGTTTCACCAAAGTGGTAAACGTCTGAGACCTGCATCACTTCGGGCTTTCCTCCCACATTAAGCTGACACGCCGTGATATGACTGGAATAGTGTTAAAAGCAGCGTTAAACCCAACTCACTCACTCACTGTCAGTTTTATTGATTCCAATTGTGTGAAGACAGACCAAGAAAAGGTAGAAAATCTAAGAAAGGTAGAAATTTGCATGGTTGCAGGATGACTCAATAAGAAATACTACATGTCAGCTTTGTGTAAAAGCTCATGGGAGATCTAATTCAGTGACAAACCTAAATTCAAAACGCATACCTTTAGGAGACATGCTAATGGCAGTAATCACAAACAAGCTATTGAGGCTAAATATGTGACATTGGACATTGTTGCAGCATGACATTGCATCTGAGAAAGATGCCATGCAAAACACTCTGTGTATCGGTGATGTTACTTGTGGACTGTAATTCTGCATCAATAACCTGCACATTGGGTTGTAAGTTGTAGGTGGTCTCTCAGAGTGAGGACCCATACATTTTTAAGATGACCCCATGTATTTATGCTGAAGGGGACCCTGTCGCCACTTGATCAGTTTCTTGGCAGAAAACATCTTCCCGAGGCAAGAGAGTTAACTGACTATAAAAGTCCAGTTTCCACTTCCCGAGGCAAGAGAGTTAACTGACTATAAAAGTCCAGTTTCCACCCTTGCCGAACTAGGCTGGTATTATGGAGTTACATTTTGGCTGGACTAACGAGTCTATGCATAGTCCAATCAAATTTGTGCAGCGAAATCGAAATCCAGTTAGTAAACTTTCATGCAGATTTCGGTCGATTACATGATTTGCAAAGCAAGAGCACTGCCAACTTGTTGTCAACAGATATTTTCCAAATCTTATTCTACAAGTCTATTGGTGAACTTATGGTCTGCGATTTTAAAAAAATATTTTTTTCAAGCTTTCATAGTGACGACTTTGAATTAGACTCAAAATGGCAGTAGTGCTCTTTTCCAGAGCAGATTTTGAAAACTGTACAATGTTTCTTGCCTTGCGCACAACCAGACATGTCATATTGACCATGTTGACGGGGGATATGAGTATTTCATGCTTGTTGTACTGTGTGTTGCCTCCTGCAGGGTGTTCGTGGCGGATGCCCTCAACTTCTGTTTCTGGTCCCAAGACCCCAGCAAGAAGTACTACGTGGACTACAGAGGCAAGAGGTGGACTGGCTACTGGTGCCTGTGTGCAGCTCTCAACAGGGCCATTGAGGTGAGGTCCTGTCTGTGTTGGTGGAGAAAGGGGGAGACGTAGCCGGGGATTATATCATCAGTGCCTGACTCCCCATGTTTACAGTTACATTTCAAGGACCCCATTCCACAAAGCGATCTTGGCGCATTGATGATCATAACTCCCATACTTTAACAAAACAGGGATTTACCAGGACCTGCTCAGAGACAGTTATTCAGACCTAAGTCTGCAGCAAATGTATATAAAAATTCCCAATTTGGAACTAAACATTTCCCAATTCTTGTTCCAATGTATTAATATATATAACCAATAACTAATATTATGGCTTTGTAGAAGTAACCTGTATTCACTTATAACAAGACCAATAAATAGGAAACAGGTATTCATTCTTGTCTTTTGTTATTGTCAAAATGCAATCACAAAATACCTCTATTATTTTCCCAGTTTCCCTGCCCCATCACTTATTTATGAATCCAAGATAAGTCCCTGCAAAGACTTTATGGCGGTCATTGCACAAAGATCACTTTGTAGAACGGGGTAGAGGTCTGAAATGTTAGCTCGGCATTGGAACATGACCATGGTACTAGATGTTTTGCATTCAATAAAATTTGCACCCCAACAGTAGTAAGACTTCACAAACCCCATTTTCCAGTTGATGAGGCTGATTTGTAACTGCTGCGTGTTCATTTGTTGATTGGATAGAGACCAAAGTCATGAAGTGTGTGTGTGAGTGTAATAGGTACCTTATAAGGTAAGGTAATATTAATAATACCATTCATTTAGGGCTGGGATGAGTCCAAATTTACTACCCGGGTACCTGACCCCCTATTTACCGACCCTACCCGGGTAGCCACTGTAGGTCTGAAGTGTTTGGTACATACCGTATTCTACGTAATAAGCGCCCAGGGCACTCTCAAAATTAGAAAAAGGGGGCTCTTATTAGAATATTATTCTGGTAAAAAAAAAACAGAAATGTTTATATACGACATATATATTTTTCCAGAATTTAATTGCCTGTAATTAAGGGTGCATATAACACATGAGTGCGTATTATACGCGAATAAATAAGTCTTGTGTATATTCATCAATCCGAAGGGGTGCTAATTGGGATTGTTCACTGGTCAATATATCAGCAAATATCGCTGTGGGCACTTATTAGAGCGGGGCGCTTATTACGTCGAATACGGTAATGTCCAATTGAGAATTGTTTTACTGTAGCCCTGGTTAAAACTATTAAGATACACATATAAAACGATGATCATGCATACACTAAAGTCAACTGACTATTTACCTTAATGATATATTTACCTTACACATATGTAAGTCAGAATGGATAGAAAGTGTGAACATTGGTGACTTGCAGTATAACCATGTTGTTTTGTTGTCATTAAACAATATATCACGTGACTAACCACAGGTCCTTCTCAGGACCAACCCGACTTGAGTACCTGTGTTACCTGTCTAGGCCTTGCATTAATTCATTGCACTTTCAAATACCTGGGGGTGCGGTCGGGTAGCCTGGTGGTTAAAGCGTTCGCTCATCACGCCGTAGACCCAGGTTCAATTCACGACATGGGTACAATGTGTGAAGCCCATTTGTGGTGTCCCCCATCGTGATATTGCTGGAATATTGCTAAAAGCGGCGTAAAACCATACTCACTCACTCAAATACCTGGGCCTACAAACTAAATTCTGGGGATTGGTCCCGACATTTAATTATGGTAAAGAAAATTGAGGATGGCCACAATGTTTAATCTGGCTGATAACATGTCCTCATGCCAGAATGTATTGGTATGTTGTTATACAATATTTGCGTTCCTGTATCCCATTGCCTGCATGTATGCCAATGTATGTATCGGTATGCTGTATCACCCAGGAGGGTATCCACATCACTGACCCCAACTTTTATGCCAGCATCACACAGGATCAGCTAGCGTCTGTGTTCCGGTCTGAGTCGGAGATGGACATTCCGCTGTTTCAGGAGAGACTAGACGTTTTGCACCAAGTGGGTCAAGTCCTGATACAGGTAACTCTCTCAATAACACCAGGGGCTACCCTGTCTTCATCTTTCAGTAAACGTCTCGGGGCAAGGATGGCCCAGTCGTCAAAGGTGCAGCAATACGTCAGACCTGCATCACTTCTGGCTTTCCACCCACAATAAGCTCGATCACAGGTGGTGATGTAACTGGGATACTGGTCAAAGCAGTGTTACACCCAACCCCACTCACATACTCCGTAAATGACCTCTGTTCTCTTTGTTGTTTAATGCCGCACTCAGCAATATTCCAGCTTATGATGGCGGTCTGTAAGTAATCAAGTTTGGACTAGACAATCCATGCAATTTGGATACGATGACATACATCACCCAAGTCAGCGAGCCTGACCACCCGATCCTGTTAGATGCCTCTTATGACAAGCACAGTCGCCTTTTACACGAGCATGGGTTGCTGAAGACCTATTCCACCCCACATGTTCACGGAGCCAGTAAATAACCAACATCACTATTTATCATAAAGCAGAAGGTCCAGAGCATCCCATGGTGGTCGGAAGAAGCGTCTAAAGAAAAACAGGTGGTCAGACTTGGCAACTTTGCTGCTCGTGTCTTGGTTTCAGGAACTGTGTTGACAGGTCAAGCGACAATATACCTGGAACATTTCTGACTGTTTATGACCACATTAACTCACTCATAACAAAGGGATTAAAGCCTTGTTAGCTAGATCTAGTAAAGGACAGCAGTGATCACAGGGTTCTCAGTCAAAGTTTCCTTTATTTGAAAAATGTACATTGTAAGTCACACAATGACAATTCTGACACTAAATTAATAATTATACATGTAGGCTGCCTTTGCACAGGTTTCCCGTTGCTTGTTACCCGAAACTAGTTATTGTTTCCCTTGTTAATGCTGTAGCAGCTTCAACGACTTGAAATGTCGCCTCCAGCTTTGTAGTAAATCAGTTACAAGAAGTGGAGGAGGCACAAATATTTCTGTGACTGTGCGGATGTAGTAAGATGTGACTTTTTCCCATGCCAGAAGTACGAGGGCAGCTTCAGCAACTGTGTCAAGAAGTGCAATGGCAGTGCCAAAGATCTTCTCAACCTCATTGTTACAGAGTTCCCTCCCTTCAGAGATGAGGCCGATTATAATGGGAAAAGAGGTAAATAATTACTTTGTGATTCATAGATCAGGGTTGTTGACCTTATAACAGTGAACTCCTCATAACGCATGGCCTGGCACCCAAGACCAACAGTCAGCACTACAACATTAAAAAGTTTTAACACAAAACATAATATTTTACTCTTGTGCTATGGCCCAGATGAAGATTTGGTTAAAGGGGAGTTAGGATGGAAAACCTGACAAATGTGGACCGTATGGTCACAAGAAACTGAACTTATTATTTGAAAAATGAAATTGTATACTTTTCCATGCCATTATAAAAAACTAACATGATTGAATGTTGATGTGACCTTAAAACATGACACAGTTGGAGACATCTTCCCGAGGCAAGAGAGTTAACAGACTATAAAATCCACTTTCCACCCTTGCAGAACTAGGCTGGTATTATGGAGTTACATTTTGGCTGGACTATCGAGTCTATGCATAGTCCAATCAAACTCACGCAACGAAATCGAAATCCGGTTCGTTAACCGTCGTGCAGATTTCTTTTGATTGCAGGATTTACAAAGCATGTGCACGTACAACTCGTTGTCAACAGATATTTTCCAAATCTTTTCATGTTTTTAATCAAGGTGCTCGCGTGATTTGATGCACTTTGCATTGTAAGACCCGTTTTATCACAACATAGATCTTGATTATCGTTCAAGTCATCTTGACTGGGCACCACCATTTTGTTTGAAGCAAATGCAAGTAAAACGAGAGGTGGAATCTGATTGGTCCATAGGCGAGGCATAGAAGGAACATAACTCATAATAGCGACTGGTGGAGCCACATTCGAGCTTCCAAATACCAGCCTAGTTTGGCAAGGGTGGAAACTGGACTTTTATAGTCAGTTAACTCTCTTGCCTCGGGAAGATGGGTTGGAGTGAGGTCAACATTTTCTGAGATGGCTGTCACTCCTGTTATCATATAGAGAGTAAGTGTGGGGTGTTTGAAAAAGTGAAAAAGCATACAGTTTCATTATTTTTATCAGGACTTCAGATTTCTGAGGCATGTTTAAAAATGCAACATTGAGTGAAGTTATTTATCATGGTTAAAACAGGACAGCGTGGAATGGACTAGATAGGGTTCCTAGAGGGTTATTTTGGTATGAAAAGACCTAGTCTTGATACCATGTGTATATTTCTATAGTATACAATTCAGCGACCCTTTCTCTCCCCCTGGGAGCCAGTTAGGTGACCTTGTGCATTCTTGTCACAAAGAGACCAGAGTTTGATTCCCCCAATGGGTATCAAGTGAAACCGATTTCTGGTGTCCATTGCTGGTAAGATGCCGGCCTATTGCTATAAGTTGTGTAAAACCTACTCATCCTCAATCACATGACTTTCAAGTCTAGGTGAAAGTGAGGGGTAGCCTAGCGGTTAAAGTGTTCTCTCATCACACTGATGGCCTGGGTTCAATTCCCCTCACAGGAACAATGCGTCAAACCCATTTCTTGTGTCCCCTGCCATGATGTTGCTGTAATAGTACTAACAGCAGCATAAAACCTCACTCACTCACTCACTCACTCACTCACTCACTGAGGTGAAGGTGGAAGTAGTGAGTGAGTGAGTGAGTTTGGTTTTACACCGCTTTTGGCAATATTCCAGCAATATCACGGCAGGGGACACCAGAAATGGGCTTCACACATTGTACCCATGTCAGGACGAGCGAACGCTTTAACCACTACCCGACTGCCCCTTGAAGGTGGAAGCAGCACAGATGTCAAAGCATCTTACTTATGACAGGGGTCCATCTAGCTCACTGTTTGTATCCATGCACCAAATGTATTAGTTGAATTCATTGGTCAGTTTCTCATGAAGCAAAATATGAAAAAGAATGTTATTTTCATAGTCATTAAACAAAAGCACAAGATTTTAGTCAAAAAACATTTTTAACTTGTTTAAATATTTTTTTTAGACCAGACTTTTCCATGAAGAAAAAGAAATCAATTGCTCTCATTTAATGATGCAATGGTTTGCTGCTGCAACAGGTAACAGCTACATGTATTTGTTTTGTTGATGATTTCAGTGTCTCTCCATAAGCGAGCGCAGATCCTCATCGCTGACGTGTGGGGATGCTGCGAGGGCCAGGGTCTGGGGACGTTCCACGACATCGACGTCATCACCATGTTTGCAGATTACAGGTAATGCTGACTCCATTGTTGTCAGACTGACTGTCTTCTCATGGCTGAAATTCACCTTACAATGAGCAATTTGAAAATGGATTGATTAATTAAAATTTTTTATGAAGATGCTCGAAATTGTGACTTAACACAAAATTTATTGATGTTATATCTACCTGAAAAGGTTCTTGCTTTGATTCATACTCTAAAAGGAAACATTTACACAAAGGATTTTCGACAACATATGTCAAACTGTAAATCATTAAATTGATGCATCGTGTGAGTGCTGACACTCAAAATGAAATAATGAGAGCAGCCCAACCTTTCAAATTAAAAATAAATAAATCATCAAACAACACTTAGACAGTTGATGCTGAGTTCCAATTCCATTATATGGTGTGGGATGAAATATACTGTTTCCTTTCTTCTCAAACTTTACTTTGTTACTCATTCGACATGTGATTTAACTGTCATTAAATTCCAAATAAGGCATATGCAAATAAGGTACCATAAGTCGTCGTCTATACAGCGACCCCACGTATAAGGCGAACCCCTGTACAAGTCTTTAAAATCGATGCTAATTTATATACATATATAAAGCGAATCGGAATTAAGCACGTCACCAGCACATACACAATCTTTACATCTGAAAAAAAACGAGTTCCTCTTCCGCAGAAAAAGTTACATCGTATCCCTTCAGCGAATTCAGGGAAGGAACAGATCGTGACATTTAAACTTTGTCCATACAAATTTGAAATTTTACATAAAACATCATCAGACATGATGATTTACTGATTAATTTGTATTGCCTGTTCTGCTAGGCATGGTTTCATATGCAGATATTAAGATTACCGTGTGTATTGTCTCGTAGACTATGCCAGAAGCAGCAATGAGCTGTGCACAGTAGATCAGTCAATGGACGAATATTTTGAAAGTTGTTACATTTGACAAGGAGGCCAACAAGCAAGAGGCTGCTAGCTGCAGTGATGACTGTCATAACCGCTTGATAAATTTGTGTAGACTAACTCACCATTGACACTTGACACAATAAGAAACAGAAAATCTGGCATTCAGTTACCAGTGCATTTTCTTTTTGGAACTTATTTATGTATGTCATTGTTTCCAGCATGTGCACTGAACAATAAACTCCAATATGTCCAGATAATAATGCATGACTTTATTATGCAAGCAAGGAACAGATGCATCTTTTGTGTTAGTTTCAAGCTCATGTTTAATATCATGATTTACAGCATCTACCTGTCAAGGGAGTGATTTAGTCCTGGTGATGGCAGTAGTGTTAATTTTAGGTTAGAATAGGTCTTCAGCAACCCATGCTTGTCATAAGAGGCGACTAACACGATTGAGTCGTCCGGCTCGCTGACTTGGTTGATGCATATCATCGTATCCCATTTTCATTGATTGATGCCCTTGATGTCAGTCACTGGGTTTTCTGTCCAGACTGAATTATTAACAGACCTCTGTCATATAGCTGGAATATTGCTGAGTGTTGCGTTAAACAAAAAACAAAACAAACTTAGACAGGGATGGATTACAAAGTTTCCTGGCGACATCCTGCAACTGGTATCACCTCTCCATTCAGGGTGCCACAGGTGCTGGTGTACTTCGGGGCTCTCCAGTACTCACACGCTCTCATGGAGCTGCTCCGCAAAGGTAAATATGTCATAGCCTCACGTGTTAAAGACTAGAATCTAGCTACATGACTAGAATTTACCTATGTGACCATCTTGCAAATATCCAAATGTCTGCTGGCTGACCTGTAGAGGCATCATGACATCAAAGTGTTTGTTATCACATCACTTGCTTGTCACGTCACAAATGATCCATGTCACCGTCGAGTTACCCTACTGCTATTCTGATGGCAGTCACAAGGTAGCGTGAATTGTTAGAAACAATAAGGTCGCTGAAATAGTTCTTTTGAACTCGTAATGATATATTTGTTCCATATGTAAATAGCTGGATGTGTGGACTTTACGAACTGAGTTTTCTTGTACATTCCTTGTCCGTCTTGTGATGTACTAGTTCATTCAGCTCATGATATCCTGTACAGCCTGCTGTCGACACCTACAACTCATATTCTAATATGCTTCGCTAAAAGATTAAGAGCACCGACTGTACTTCGTCCAGCGATAAAGTACAAATTATGAGTTGATGGGCTGACGTCATGAGGCTGTTTGAACCACCTCCCCCGTGATCTAACAAAGCCTTGGTTCATCGTTCTATTATTACTGTCTATCAAGATGCCACATCCACATCAATTATCGATTGATGGAATAGTTTCTTTAGATTTGTTGAATAATTAAATATTATTCTCTGGGAAGAAATATGGCAATATGATGTCAACCATGCCACAAGGTTATCCCAAACATATTCAAATCTCTGTGAACATGCCATAGCAATTGTTGATGGCAGGTGTTGGTGCCCAAGGAAATATGTTTATGTTGCTCAGGACATTTTGCAACATATATGATAAATAGTAATGTCTCTTTCATCTTCCTTGGACATCCCCAACACGTAATACATGTATCTGGAAGATGAGTTTTTTAAATATATTTTATTTTAGTTTCACAGTACATATATATGTGTTTGTAGTTTTTGCAGACTATATGGCATTACAAATATTCACTCACCTGGGCCCCGTTCCACAAAGCGATCTTAGCGCTACGATCATCGTAAGCCTATGTTAAAGTATGGGAGTTACGATCATCTTAGCGCTAATATCGGTTTGTGGAACGGGGCCCTGCTTAAAAATATGTACTTGTCAGCTCTATACAGGCTCATGCAATATGTTTGTTGATACATATTTGAGTCTCCACTGAAACTGGCTCCTTGTTCACAGTCATCTGTCATTGTTTGTTGTGCAGACACCCTGATGAAGAATGGTGATCGTCTGGAGGTGGAGATCCGAGGTTGCAGTATATGGGCTACGGAGGTATGTTTTTAGTGTACATTAGAGTTGCGAGGTATTAATGGTGTTTAGTATCAATACCTTCAGTTATTTGTTGTCCCTCAGTGCCTCAGAGATTGTTTGGTATTAACGCATCCAGTTCTTCATTGTTCCTCAGTGCCTCAGAGATTGTTTGGTATTAACACATCCAGTTCATTGTTCCTCAGTGCCTCAGAGATTGTTTGGTATTAACGCATCCAGTTCTTCATTGTTCCTCAGTGCCTCAGAGATTGTTTCGTATTAACACATCCAGTTCATTGTTCCTCAGTGCCTCAGAGATTGTTTGGTATTAACACATCCAGTTCATTGTCCCTCAGTGCCTCAGAGATTGTTTGGTATTAACACATCCAGTTCATTGTTCCTCAGTGCCTCAGAGATTGTTTGGTATTAACACATCCAGTTCATTGTTCCTCAGTGCCTCAGAGATTGTTTGGTATTAACGCATCCAGTTCTTCATTGTTCCTCAGTGCCTCAGAGATTGTTTGGTATTAACGCATCCAGTTCATTGTTCCTCAGTGCCTCAGAGATTGTTTGGTATTAACACATCCAGTTCATTGTTCCTCAGTGCCTCAGAGATTGTTTGGTATTAACGCATCCAGTTCATTGTTCCTCAGTGCCTCAGAGATTGTTTGGTATTAACACATCCAGTTCATTGTTCCTCAGTGCCTCAGAGATTGTTTGGTATTAACGCATCCAGTTCTTCATTGTTCCTCAGTGCCTCAGAGATTGTTTCGTATTAACACATCCAGTTCATTGTTCCTCAGTGCCTCAGAGATTGTTTGGTATTAACACATCCAGTTCATTGTTCCTCAGTGCCTCAGAGATTGTTTGGTATTAACGCATCCAGTTCATTGTTCCTCAGTGCCTCAGAGATTGTTTGGTATTAACGCATCCAGTTCTTCATTGTTCCTCAGTGCCTCAGAGATTGTTTCGTATTAACACATCCAGTTCTGGATTGTTCCTCAGTGCCACAGACAGTGTTCGGTATTATCACATCAAGTTCTGAATTGTTCATCAATGCCTCAGAGAGCGTTGAAATCAACACATCCAGTTCTTAACTGTACCTCAGTGCCTCAATGATTGTTTGGTATTATCACATCCAGTTCTTTATTGTTCCTCAGTGACTCAGAGATTGTGTTTTCAGCTAGTGTGTGAGGAAGCAAGACGATTGAAGGAAGCGGACACTGACAGCTCGGACCTACAGATCAACTCCATTCTTATTGACGAGTTTCTATGGGACTACAGACGAGCTCATGTTCAGGAAACAGATTCCATACCATATCACAAAGTCCGCTGCATTTATTACTGATAAGAAACAGAGAAAAGATCACCTTGACTTTGTTGTGATTTGTTCGCATTTGTTCTATAGATTGTGACATATTGGAACAAAGAAACCAGGGTTCTGGAAGAGACACACTGGTTGTTGGGAGCAGACAAAGCCATATCCTGGAACAGACTTAATTGTAGTCAGGCACAATGCAACCTGTAGATTTCAGGGACCCATCCCACAAAGCGATTTTATCACTAGGATGTTGTAAGTCTATGTTAAAGTGGAGTTGTGATCATCTTGGTGCTAAGATTGTTTTGAGGAACGGGGCCCCGCAGTTTAAAAAAATTGGTACAAAAATGTTTAAAAGGGAACTATTTAACAAAGGCAGGAAGATATACAAATATTTGTTATTATTGTTCTTGCTGTTGACTGATTTGTGTATGTATAATAAAGAAGTTATCATCCAAAACAATACTCCTTGTTATATCATAACTTAGTCATCCATCCAGCACTGAATACTTGGTCATTAAAATCTCAGTTCATTGCAGTCTCAGGACCAAGTAGTTTGAGTGAGTGAGTGAGTTGGGTGTAACGCCGCTTTTAACAGTATTCCAGTTATATCGCGGCGTGTCAGCTTAATGTGGGAGGAAAGCCCGAAGTGATGCAGGTCTCAGACGTTTACCACTTCGGTGAAACCCACGAGCACGGGTATGGTGCTGACAAACCTAGAAACATAATCGGGGCGAACCGGGATTCGAACCCACAATCATAGGTTTCTGGCGTGCCCAAGGGACGCAACTCTGCACAGCGAATCGCGGCACCTTAGACGACTGGGCCACCCGTGCCCCCCCAAGTAGTTTGAAAGTATGAGCATGCAATGTTAAGTGTGCCTCACAATCCCTGAACCATATTGTTTTTCCTTCTGCCCAGCCCCTACGTTAATGCTGTAGGCCTAAATGAAGTCAAGATTTTTCACTGGTTGAATGTCCTATCTCACTGAGGCTCCATTTCAATTTAAATGGAGATGTTTGTTTCTATCAAAGATATATTTTACTTATGTTGTATTACAAGTTAACTTCTCATGATTCCATTTTATTTAGACGTATCTGAAACATAGTATAAGACGTCTATATTTTTGTTTTTCCTCAAACAAACCGTTATTATGTTCCTTTGGTCATGGGAATATCCATACTGGTAAGTGTACCTGGTAGTTGGTGAACAAGTGAAAACTTTCACTGACTGGGCCCGAGATATTGCGAACAGATTGTTATCCTTCACATACGAACAACTTATTTCTATGTCATCTGTCAAACCATTACACTGTTCACAATAGCTTGATCAACAGCTTGGGCATGAAAGAAAGCCCCCAAATCGCTGCAATTTGAAATTTGCCATGCTTTCTCCCCAGGCATAGTAACGGAAGTCTAATTTAACCCCGTGAAAGCGGATGGCCTAGTCGTGTAAGGCACAGCAGTTTGCGGCAGAGTTGAATCCAGTGGGCACGCCAGAAACCTGTGATCATGAGTTCGAATACTGGTTCACCTGGATTATTTTTCTAGGTTTGTCAGCACAATGCCCGTGTTCATTGGTTTCAACAAAGTGGTAAACATCTAAGACCATCACGTTGGGCTTTACTCCCACATCGCGATGGCACCCGTGATATACCTGGAGTTTTTAGCAAAGATTTCAATTGTCTTGATTACTGGGACCGCCTTCGTAGTCTAGCGGAAAGAGCATCTGCCAGGACAACTGAAGGTCGCTGGTTTCCTCCTCCCCCCCCCCCCCCCCCCCCCCCTTGTCATTCCAAAATACCTTAAAAGGTGGTACTAGTTCTTAAGAGGATAAAACAAGGATTGCTCGGCTCGGAGTCTGTATGCTGTGTTTGAGTGGGGTTGCCATGTTGCTGAGTGGTACCTCAGTGGGCTTGCTATAAAACCGACTTTAGCCTGTACAAGTCCAAACACGCACGCACACACGTCGCTATGTAAGTGCAATATTCTCGAACACGTTACAATCAGTTTCACCTCACCTCACCTCACCTCACCTCACCTCACCTCACCTCACCTTGATTATTGCTAGAACACCAAGTATGACCCATTGAGCTTAATACAGGGTTTTCTTCAATTTTCAATCTTGTTGAAAAAGCCGGGCTATGTATTCCATAGATGTGTTAAATGGTTATGTCCTAACAGTGAAGAACACGAAGTGGGCATAAAACCCCATTTGTCTACATACATGCGTCCTGCGGTGAATCATTATTCCAGATATCGGGCTTTCCTCCCACATTAAGCCGACACGCTGTGATATAACTTGAATACTGTTAAAAGCAGCTTTGAACCCAACACACTCACTCATTATTTCAGATATCTGTTAATCTGGACAGTTTCTACTGTTCTTGATTGACGGGGTTTCATGTTAAATGTATTTAAGACTGTATGACAAGAGAGATGACTTCAAATTTACAAAAGTCAACTTTCCCTCTACATTATATCGAGCATCTCCAGCAGGTCCATACTTTGGTGTCTAAATATAACAACTTTTGCGGTACAATCAAGCGTACTCTTTCTACGAAGATAATGACTCTTGCCCGAAAGTTGTCTGATATAGGGTTACAGCATTCAAGGCCTTAGTAAGGAATTCAAAATATTCTATGGTAGACGCGTGGAGGAAATTTCCAAACTGACTCATCAGTGGCAAAAATGATGTCCGATGCATTATCCCTATTTTGACTTGTGCCACACGTTCCCGTGTTTTTGTTTGCTGAACAATTGACGTGCCTTTCGGGTGTGACCTTTGGGACAGGACGTCCTCACCTTTTCACTAACACCTGGCATCGTCACTAGTTCATAGTGATTCAAAAACACAGTCATGTTCATTATATGATTGGAATCGTGCAGTAGCTTATGAATATGGAAAGGGGTTTCAATTGTTTGCATGAATCTTAAGGCATTATTCATTCTGCTTAATGGTATTGAAACTCCTTTCTATCATTTCTTCGTTTCATAGAATCGTGTTCATAATGACCTTAATGTGTTTAAAAACATACGAGTGCACTACACAGCATACCTGTGCTTCACCAAGGTGGTAAACTACAGACCTGCATCACTTGTGCTTTCCTCTCCTTATGCTGACACGCCGTTATATAACTGGAAAAGTGTTTTTTGAAACAGGCTCATTCACTCAAGTGAAGTACATAGCCTTGAGGCTCTATTTCATGCATTTCATTTTAAAAAACAAAGAAAACATACCCAAGCAGATTGGGTGAAGATTTATTTGCTGCTGTGATGATTCTGAATTAGGTATAATTTTAGTTTTCAAATTTCAGTTATCCCAGATCCTCTTCGCTATACAATTACCCAGTTATACGGTTATCCTGGACCTCGGTCCACAGAGCGATCATACTGCTACGACTATACTTTAACGTAGACTTGCTATATGGTCGTAGAGTTAGGATAACACCATGGACTAAAGCCACGGATGTGTTATACTGTTGCGATGTTAAGAGGGATTTATGAGAGATTTGTATTTGAAATCAATTTCTAATTCAACCTCCGAACATTGAGATAAGCTTCCGACGAGTGATTCAGTGATCAGTCATTCAGACCACATTTACCTATTGCAATTCACCAGGAAGATGCAAGTCTGTGGTCCAACTGCCAACATTTAATTCTGCAATGTATCCCATTGAGGTCACCCGTTTGGTTGTTCCATTGGGAATGCCACACACCTTACAGGCAACGGATCTTTTATATTCTTTGTCAGACAATTCCAGTGTAAGTCGGAATCTGTAAATTGGGCAGGGCAACACTGTCAGCTTTAGGTTCAAGCCACAAGGGCTCAGCGTCATCTTCAGGACGAGTTCTTTCAATCAGGCTGATCAGAGCCTTCTCGTTCGTGGTCAGTCTCTCCAAGGCGCTCTTGTACAGGATAACCGTCTTGGGGTCCAGCAGACCGAACAGGTCTAGTCCCTCAATGATAAAGTGAGGCAGGTATCCCGCCTTGGCGTAGTGTAAGAGTCTGTTGAGGAGAGAGAGGACACATTCCTCCAGACTGCTTCTTTGCCACCGTGGTGAGTGATCCACATGGTAATCCATGTCGAACAATAGCGTTGTCTGGATCTGGTACGGAGTCAGCATCTTCAGGCGCCAGTCCTTCTGGCACAGCTTGCAGACAATCTGCAGTGCTTTGGTCCTGATACCTTTGTCTGTACAGGAGATTGATCGGATGATTTCAGCCTCTTTCTGGGCCCAGCATATTCTCCATCGCATTTCTGAAGAAGCGTTTTCATCAATGTCAAACGGTTTGGACACAAGAACGGCGTTGGATTTGTATATGTGTATTGCAGGAATGATTTCTATTCTCCAACCATAGTTCTTCAGATCGTAGTATATACAGTAACGGCTATCCTTCAGAACCATCCGCAGACGCTCAAACGGTATAGACTCCTTCTGGAAAGCCTTTTTCATTATTTTGTGAAACAGGTGATACGTTTTCTTTGGTGACAGGTGGAGCCTGTCTTCTGATCGGAGATTCGAAAATTCGTCAGAATCAGTGGAGTCGCGTCTGGGTAACTGCATGACGACGTAGCCTGGTTCCAGAGGCTTCAGCCTTACCTTCTTCAAAGAAAACGGCAAAAGACATGGAATTTCTTTCTCGGCTGTCGTCCATGGTGGAATGCTTTCAATGACAATTGGACGTTTGAAATCTAATTCGAATCCGCTTTTCCTGAGATGTGGAACTATCCAGTCAGTGAATTCTCGAATTTCTCGTTGAACTGTGGACATCTGGTCCTGATGAGATGTCACGTGATCATTGGTGCTGCTATCCTGAGCTAGCTTCAAAAGTGCGTCCCCTAGTTTCGTATTCTGATCTTTCTCTGTCTTCTGTCTGTGAAGCCGGGGGAGGTAGATGTGGGGAAGGTCATTTGACTCAGGGTCCCCCTCAAACCTAACCCCAATGCTCTCAAGGAACTCGGCTCTCTTCCGTTGTCTCTTCGTCTCCAGGCGACGGCTGAAGGGGTAAATGCTGGTTTCATACGATCGTCTCGGCATGGCTGGGATTAGTAACTGTTTGGCCCTGCAAAAATATGGACATGAGATAAATCATTAACATGATGAAGGAAATAATACTTCAACTTAGAATTAATTGTCATGTCAAAACGTTTGTTTTGCAAACGATTGTATATCGTAACTGTAATATCGTAACTGTAGAGATTTGCTGTATTGCGGTTTGTCTGTGTCAAATGCAGTTCCCTATTTTTACTTGAACCATATGTTCCCGTTTTTGAGCTGAAGTTTTGACTTGCCTTTACAAGTGTTAGAGAACGGGGGCCGCCGGTGGGGCAGGATACGCTCACCTTTTCGCGAACACCTTGTATGATAACAAATTAATAGCAATTCATAAACACATGCTCATGATATAGTCGGAATCGTACAACGGGATTTCTTAAGATTATGGAAATGTTTTTGTTGCTTTTATATTTAAAGATAGCTTACTGTGTGTTCAGAAAACATACACAGATAACAGCCTCGTCATGAACTATGAGACAAGCTGTAGCCAGTGCATCAACGAGTACGGACCTCAAAACTCCGGAAGAACATAAATTTACGATATACAGAAATGTTCAGTTTCTCATTGCGTCTCATTTTTCGCAATAACAAATTGGTATGTACACGGTTTGTTCATGAAAGCGAATCTCTCTTTAAAAAACAATATATGCTTTCATATGAAATGATAAATCATAAAATATCAACATACAAAATTAAAAGCTAGAAAATTCGTGTACATACTTTTCGAATAGAAGAACTGAACAGTGGACAGGTGCATGGTGAGGGCTGTATGGGCAGTGATAGTGATTAAGAGTCTCAGGATTTTCCGGGAGTGGAACCCGGACACATTTTGGTTGCTTGAGGCAGTAATTTTGTTGTTTTATGAGACAGAATCATAACATTTCAGGCCATTCTTTTATCAGTTTCGCTTTCCTTGAAACAAACAATGAGATCCAAGACCATATCAATGAGTCGAATGACACATCGTATAAAACACACGCACTTTTCAGAAGTTGACGCTTGTTTTTATCATGGCTGGAAACAGTACACGTTATCCCAGCCAAGGTACTCCCAAGGTGGAGAGACCCGTTATGTTCCCGTTATTCATTGGTTGCCAGGCAGACACAAACAGCCATGTCTATGTCACAGGACATCATGCGCATAGCGACACTTTAAGTAGAGATAATTAGGTAAAAGGTAACACGTCACTCCCCGTTGTCCCGTCGATTTCAGTCAATACCACCCTCTCGTGTAGCTATCGGTTGTCACAAGTGTTGTTGACGCTAACATGGGATCAAATCGAACGGAAACAAAAACTCTGTCCATTGTCACGATCGCCTGTAAAGAAACTCCGAGGGAGGAATGATAATAAAAATCGGTTATAAAATCTCAAGTTCTACTTCGGTGTCGTTCTCCCTTTCGGCGTTAAACCGCTCAGTAGGTCTACACCCCAGTACTTCTGTGTGTTTGGATAGTATTGAGTTGGTCAACAGTGATCCATCTAAACTGCCGGAGAGAAAGTATACACTTGGAAATTGAATTTGACCAACAAATTACAGACAATCAAAATGTTACCAGGCTGATTTGTTTGTTTGTTTGTTTGTTTGATTGTTTGTTTGTTTGTTGTTTAACGCCGCACCCAGCATTATTCCAGCTATATGACGGCGGTCTGTAAATAATCGAATCTGCATCAGACAATCCAGTGCTTGACATCATGAGCATCGATCTACGCTATTGGGATACGATGGCATGCATCAACCAAGTCAGCGAGACTGACCACCCGATCCCGTTTGTCACCTCTTACAAGCATAAAGGGGCGGTCGGGTAGCCTAGTGGTTAAAGCGTTCGCTCGTCACGCCGAAGACCCGGGTTCGATTCCCGACATGGGTACAATGTGTGAAGCCCATTTCTGGTGTCCCCCGCCGTGATATTGCTTGAATATTGCTAAAAGCGGCGTAAAACCATACTCACTCACTCACTTACAAGCATAGTCACCTGGGTTGCTGAAGAACTATTCTAACCCTGGTCTTCTTCACGGATGAAGTCAGGCATTATCTAGAAACTACTGACTGACATCATGAGCAACAGACAACGGCCAACGCCACCCGGATAGGACAACGCGAATGCATCTTTCTGGTTCATGAGAGAGTGAGGGAGTTTGGTTTTACGCCGCTTTGAACAGTATTCCATTTATATCACGGCGTGTCAGCTCAATGTGGTAGGAAAGTCAGTGATGCAGGCGTTTACCACTTTGATGAAATCCACGAGCATGGGTATGGTGCTGACAAACCTAGAAACACAATCGGGGAGATCCAGGATCATGGATATCTGACGTGACCCACCTCTGCACAGCGAACTGCTGCGAATATTTGGTACATGAGGGGTTTGTTCTAGTCACAAGTGCCAGAAGAATGGAACTGATCCATAAACAATCTCCGTTTGACGGCTGTGATACATTTTGAAAACACATCGTCAAAAGAGTTACTCATTATGTTGTAATACGTCAGCACTTAGTGTACACCTTTCAAACTTCCAAGTGACGGTCGGGTAGCCTAGTGGTTAAAGCGACCGTTCGTCATGCCGAAGACCCGGGTTCGATTCCGATGGGTACAATGTGTGAAGCCCATTTCTGGTGTCCCTCGACGTGATATTGCTGGAATAGTGCAAGAAAGGGCGTTAAACCATATTCACTCACTCACTCACTCAAGCTTCCAAACGTTCAAATGTGTAGTATGCTTAGTAACTGTACCTTTGCTCCTCTTTCAATAAAAAAGACTGTCCGAGAAAAAAAAACACTTTTTCAAAAGGCACGGATGCTAACAGAGCATTTATTTCACCCTATATTATTGCACAATGACTTTCGTGAACACAATCCCCAGGCCAAACAACCATATGATTCGATGACTTCGATATATGACTAAAATATTGCAAATATTTATTGTTCCCCTATTGATGACAACCCACAGTCCAACCCTACCCTACTTCGGGATATTGTCCCCAGAAAACAGCCCCCTGGAAGTTTCTGTAATGAAAATGGTTATACAACCATGTAATACTTGAACCCCCAATCTGTGTGTCTTCAGTAAGCACGTGTATACTCTATACTCAGTTCTTCTCACGGCAACAAATAGCCTGTTGCATGCATTGCTTCAATTGTCACGGGCTCCTCAAACAAACATAAATACACGTGTCCTATTCGCAGGAACTAATGAGTGGATGAGGGACGGGCAGCATTCCGGGGGGTCAGTTGCCCTGGGATCATTAACAACCATAAGTATACAGACGGGGAGCCATCAAGTAAACGCGGTTGTGTAAGGGGTGGGAATATGGCGACCCTCAGACCTTATTGATTTCAAGATAACACCATGCTTGCTTGAGTGACGGATGAGAGTTCGAGGCAGGTTTAGTATTTTAGTCGATCCAGGGTGGATCTGAGGATTTAGCCCGGGTGTCCCAAAGGTTACACGGCCTGATTCATCGTGGAGGTATGTGAGTGTATTCTCTGTAGTTGGAAATGAATGAAGGGGCGACCTGACAGGAACATGCAGCTCACTTCATGATACCAGAGTGAGTGAGTGAGTGTGTGTCACGGCGGATGACACAAACTTTTCCAAATTGTACCCTTTCAGGGAATCGAACCCGAGCATTCGGCGTGACGAGCGAACGCTTTAACCACTAGGCTACACTACCGCATCCCGTGACAAGACGCTGGATCTATAAAAAGGCTTAAATATGGGGCCACTTACGGATCATTGAGTGAGTGACTGACTGAGTGAGTGAGTATGGTAGTACGCCGCTGTTAGCAATAGTCCAGCAATATCATCGCTGAGGTGACCAGATACGAGGGTCATTGTATCCATGTGGGGATTCGAACCCGGGCCTGTAGCTGATGAGCGACGTTTTTACCACTAGCCTACCCCCACCGAGGGCCCAGTTGGACAAAGACACGTGGTATCATCACTATTCAATACTTGCTTGTGATATAGTCGGAATTGTACGATGGACTGATTATCGAAAAGGTTTTGAAAAATTTATCGCATCGCGTAAGTGAATGATCATGAGTGAGTTGGTGAGTATAGTTCTACGCCCGTGCTAGCAATATGACAACGTGGGAGAAAGGGAATGGAACGTACCCATGGAGAGAATCGAAGCATGGTCATTGGGCCTGACGAGCACGCGATGCACTAGGGGCCACGTCATCACAGCGACGTTAATCGTCAGTCATGGTCATGCATGCGTTTAAAGGAAAAGGGACCAGGGATGTATTCAACTATTAAATTAAAATTTACGAATACCAAATTTGACACGAATTATAAGAAGATAAGAATACACTAGTAGCATTGGATAATTTGATTGATGTGTAATGTCTTGTTCGAAAACGGGAAAACTTGGAAAACGCATGTCGAAACCTAGTGGACTGTTGACGTGTGTGTATGTCTGCGTGCGTGCGTGCGTTCGTGCGTGTGTGTGTGTGTGCGTGCATGTGTGTGTGTCCGCGTGCGTGCATGTGTGTGTATCTGCGTGCGTGCATGTGTGTGTGTGTCTGCGAGCATACATATGTGTGTGTCTGCGAGCGTGCATGTGTGTATGTCTGCGTGCGTACATGTGTGTGTGCGTGCATATGTGTGTGTCTGCGTGCATGTGTGTGTGTCTGCGAGCGTGCATGTGTGTGTGTCTGCGTGCGTGCATGTGTGTATTTCTGCGTGTGTGCATGTGTGTGTGTCTGCGTGCGTGTATGTGTGTGTGTCTGCGAGCATGCATGTGTGTATGTCTGTCGTGCGTGCATGTGTGTATGGGAACGGGTGGCCCAGTCGTTTAAGGCGCCGCGATTGGCTGTACAGAGTTGCGTCCCTTGGGCACGCCAGAAACCTATTATTGTGGGTTCGAATCCTGGTTCGCCCCGATTATGTTTCTAGGTTTGTCAGCACCATACCCGTGCTCGTGGGTTTAATCGAAGTGGTAAACGTTTGAGACCTGCATCACTATGGGGTTTCCTCCCACATTAAGCTGACACGCCGTGATATAACTGTGCCGTCAAAAGCGGCGTTAAACCCAACTCACTCACTCGGCTATCCCGAACTGATTTTTGAGAGTTCTCACTTGAGACAAGCGAACTGATGCTCCACCGCAAATGTTCGAACACCAATATGTTCTCGTAATGGATACGAGAAACCGGGACAGACGAGGATACTAAAATGGGCCCTACAAATCAAATTGATCAAGTGTAACACACGCAAATCGTTTAATGACCAGGCGTTTCTATCGACAAGAATCCTTAATTCTGTAACCGGAGATTAATGCTATTTAACATTCAACTTCTCGTCATCGTTCGGCGGAGATAAGTAGTGTGATATGGATTTTCCATAATTATTCCTCCATGGACAGTGAGTAATTGCAGCGTCTATCACCCATAGGCAACCCATGTCATGGACGATGCGAGGCGTGGCGAAACTTTTTGTAATCGTTAGGCCAATTCCCAAAGGTTTCGCTTAACACCAAACATCGTTGTCACTGCACGGTCACGAATAGTGTGAATAGTGTGAAACGACTCAACAATATGGCGTTCTCTGTTTGAATAGCTGGCTTAGTAAGTAACTGCCTGGTTATTGTGGAAGGAAGGAAGCGTGTCGAACTGTACACGACAATAGAGCTATTTGGGGTACAACATATCTTATGGGGTTGAAATTCGATCGAAAAAAAATGCAGAATATTTTGCCAGGGCATAGTGTAAGAATTCGGTTAATGTCGTGCAAATACGACTGTTTAATAAATCAGATCGCAATACAATGTGGTATGAAAAATCCGGTTGCTTGTATAAACTTGATAGACTGCATTCTGACAGGTAGTATAATAACTGAATAGTTTCTTTTGACAATGTCGAACCATTTTTGTAATTTAACAAACATAAGACGTGGGCGTTGATATTGTGACACTTGAAATCAAGGTAGAATGTTATAGTGACAAGATGACAAGTCATTTCGGGAATATGCGTGAAAAGTTTCATTTCAGATAGACACCTAGTTCCGTCCATGACACAACTGACCTGATGAGACTTAGATAAATGGGAACTTGGCAGCTGTGTCACAGACGAGACATCAGGTTATATTGTGTCACAGACGAGACATCTGGTTACATTGTGTCACAGACGAGACATCAGGTTATATTGTGTCACAGACGAGACATCAGGTTATATTGTGTCACAGGCGAGACATCAGGTTATATTGTGTCACAGACAAGACATCAGGTTATATTGTGTCACAGACGAGACATCAGGTTATATTGTGTCACAGATGAGACAGCTGGTTACATTGTGTCACAGACGAGACATCAGGTTATATTGTGTCACAGACGAGACATCAGGTTATATTGTGTCACAGATGAGACAGCTGGTTACATTGTGTCACACCCACTAGACAGTCGGTCAGATTATGTCAGACAGATTTGACAAATGTTTACATTGTGTCACATAGCCGAATCATCTAGTTACATTGTGTCAAAGACGAGACAGCTGATTACATTGTGTCGCAGAGACTAGATAGCTGTCACATTTTATCACATAGACTTGATAGCTGGCTACATTGTGTCACATAGACTAGATAACTGTCACATTTTATCACATAGACTTGATAGTTGGTTACATTGTGTCACACAGACTAGAAAGATGGTCAAATTGTGTCACAAACGAGACAGTTGGTTACATTGTGTCACACCTACGCGACAGATGGTCACGTTGTGTCACACAGACCAGAAAGATGTCACATTGTGTCACAAATGAGACAATTGGTTACATTGTGTCACACCTACGAGACAGATGGTCACACTGTGTCACACAGACTAGAAAGATGGTCACATTGTGTCACACAGACTAGAAAGATGGTCACTTTGTGTCACATAGGTTTAAGTGGTCACGTTCTGTCACAGAGACTTGCAAGCTGTTTATACTGTGTCAAGGACACATGGGAGCCGGGCACAGATGACAGTTACCGTTAATTACTCTTATACACGAGGCCAAACACAAGCACAATTTGTGGTCTTTTCGCTACGGCCAACCTTGACATCCCTTGTACACGAACCAGTGGTGGCCACTTATATCCAGAGGTGAATGTAAGCACGCGATTGCCTAATTCATGGTTGATTATGGTAATCAAGCGTCTATCCTATAACGTTCTATCGTGATTGTGCATATTTCGGGATAAATCCTTTGAGTTAAGTATGTCACAATGATGATAAAAAACCAAGCTAATATGTTAGGGGATCATTCATTCACGACAACCAACAGTTAGCATTGCGGTGAGTTTGATGTTTATTTCTAAAACTAGTAGTAAGAGTACCCCTAGAGCCAAAGTAGATCTGAAACATTATCAAGACCCAAAATACACACTTTTATTTTGAATAACAGCGTCTTTATTGTTTGAAACGACGTTCCAGGGCTCCTTCTTTCTCCCTCAACAGGTGAATCCTAAGTAAGCCCAATGTAGGTAGGTAGCCCTCAAACGTCGTTACAAAGAATAAGAAGGCTGGTATCCATAAAAAGTGTCATGTTTTCAAGCTTCTCGAACTTCTATATACCTATCAAAGACTAGACATGGAGACAGCATCAATTAAAGGGAATATAACTGAAACATCACTCGACAGGCAGCCACTTACAGCCTCTCAGCTAGCAGTAGGACACGCAGTTGGGCATGTTTGGCCTCTGGCTGACGTCATCTACCGGTGACAGCCTTCCCAGGTCGGTACTGAACACCTTAAGTCGTGGGTAATTTGGCATCTGGTCCAATACAAAGGTAACACAGATGACAGATTCCTACAGGCCAACCAGGACGTAAATGCGTCATACTGAGAGGCTGTAACTGGCTGCGTATCGGTCGGAAAAAAACACAAACCATATTTATCAATAAAAGATCATCCTAAAATGATATGAATATGAACAACCACAAAACATGGACATCGAAAATACAACAAAACGTCAAGCCTCAGTCAGTAAACAAATACAGAGAACGTGATCCAATATAAGGAGGATCCTTAGCCTGACTGAGCCAAGGTGATGTTCTTCATTAACTGGTGAAGAAGGTGAGGTGAGGTGAAATGGGGTTTAACGTCGCGTCCAAGATTATTGCACTTATATAGCGACGTGAATGCACGAGTGTGTGTGACTGCTTGTACTATAGTCCGGACTAGCCCACTGAGAAACCATACCGCAGTTTAACATGAATACCCCACTCAGACACAGTATACTGACTCCGAGCCCACCAGTCCTTGTTTTAGCCCCTTAATGTCGAGCACCAGACAGGTTAACAACAAGTACCATCTCTTAACGTCATTTGGTATGACGCGACTGGGGATCGAACCCCGGAACTTCCGCTCTCCGGGCGGACGCTCTTACCACTAGACCACGGAGGCGGTCAACTGGTGAAGGAAGTTAATAAAACTTGCACTCAACAACTTCAATAGAATGTTAGACAATCAACACAATATGACTTTAACTTGTGATATAGGATATACACAGTTGTCCCCAGGAAGGTGGACAATAACTGACGGGTGTAATAATCCAATCTTTATGTAAACTGGATTAATCTCACCACTAGGACAATATTGGGGACGATGTTTACTCATGTAATTTATCTAATCCATGTAATTTATCCTTATCTTCTCCCTGTGGGTAAAGATACTTATTTACCACTTCAGTAATATGACCACCCGTGGAAGACGAGAGTGCAAAGGGTTGGACAGCCCTGTGTACCCTATGACTGATTGCGAAGGAAAAAAGAACAGTTTTTATCGTGAAGCTGTCAGATACTTATTCAATGCATAAAATCTACGTGGTGCGTTGGACTCTAAGCAATATGGCCGTCTTATTGAATTTGTAAGAGGCATTCAGCTATATAATAAAATCTCTAGGCGCAGATATAACAATATTTATTAATATATTTTAATCTTCTTATCCTTTGGGAAGGCCAGGTAAACACAAAAGTAAACAGCGGCCGTCTCTATAGCCCGTATCGTATGACAGAGCTGCTAAAGCTCCCATGACAAGATAGTTATTCTGAAGAGTTAGAATAAGAAATATCATTTTAACGAGTTTTAAGAAGTCGATGAATGAGTTTTAATTTTACAAGAGTGAAATAGTGAACACGCCTGTGCAATGGAACTTCACTGATACAGATATAATGATGGCATTTCTGTGAATTTACAAACTTATACCATACATGTACTTTTGCGTGACACATACAGTGAAAGATTACACTGGTACTGTTGCTGGAAATTGATGCAAGAAGTCACACGTCAATACCTCAGTGTCCAACTAATACTGTACTGACAAACTGATGCAGTGTTGACAGTCAGATCAGAGACAGTAATGTCAAGTTAAACCAGAGAAAAGTCGTGTAGTGTCCAGTCAGACCAGCGATAAGTCGTGTAGTGTCCAGTCAGACCAGCGATAAGTCGTGTAGTGTCCAGTCAGACCAGAGAAAAGTCGGGTAGTGTCCAGTCAGACCAGAGAAACGTCGTGTAGTGTCCAGTCAGACCAGAGAAAAGTCGTTTAGTGTCCAGTCAGACCAGAGATAAGTCGTGTAGTGTCTAGTCAGACCAGAGATAAGTCGTGTAGTGTCCAGTCAGACCAGAGAAACGTCGTGTAGTGTCCAGTCAGACCAGAGAAACGTCGTGTAGTGTCCAGTCAGACCAGAGAAAAGTCGTTTAGTGTCCAGTCAGACCAGAGATAAGTCGTGTAGTGTCCAGTCAGACCAGAGATAAGTCGTGTAGTGTCCAGTCAGACCAGAGAAACGTCGTGTAGTGTCCAGTCAGACCAGAGAAACGTCGTGTAGTGTCCAGTCAGACCAGAGAAACGTCGTGTAGTGTCCAGTCAGACCAGAGAAAAGTCGTTTAGTGTCCAGTCAGACCAGAGAAAAATCGTGTAGTGTCCAGTCAGACCAGAGATAAGTCGTGTAGTGTCCAGTCAGACCAGAGAAACGTCGTGTAGTGTCCAGTCAGACCAGAGAAAAGTCGTGTAGTGTCCAGTCAGACCAGAGAAACGTCGTGTAGTGTCCAGTCAGACCAGAGAAACGTCGTGTAGTGTCCAGTCAGACCAGAGAAAAGTCGTTTAGTGTCCAGTCAGACCAGAGAAAAATCGTGTAGTGTCCAGTCAGACCAGAGATAAGTCGTGTAGTGTCCAGTCAGACCAGAGAAACGTCGTGTAGTGTCCAGTCAGACCAGAGAAAAGTCGTTTAGTGTCCAGTCAGACCAGAGAAAAATCGTGTAGTGTCCAGTCAGACCAGAGAAACGTCGTGTAGTGTCCAGTCAGACCAGAGAAACGTCGTGTAGTGTCCAGTCAGACCAGAGAAAAGTCGTTTAGTGTCCAGTCAGACCAGAGAAAAATCGTGTAGTGTCCAGTCAGACCAGAGATAAGTCGTGTAGTGTCCAGTCAGACCAGAGAAACGTCGTGTAGTGTCCAGTCAGACCAGAGAAAAGTCGTGTAGTGTCCAGTCAGACCAGAGAAACGTCGTGTAGTGTCCAGTCAGACCAGAGAAACGTCGTGTAGTGTCCAGTCAGACCAGAGAAAAGTCGTTTAGTGTCCAGTCAGACCAGAGAAAAATCGTGTAGTGTCCAGTCAGACCAGAGATAAGTCGTGTAGTGTCCAGTCAGACCAGAGAAACGTCGTGTAGTGTCCAGTCAGACCAGAGAAAAGTCGTTTAGTGTCCAGTCAGACCAGAGAAAAATCGTGTAGTGTCCAGTCAGACCAGAGATAAGTCGTGTAGTGTCCAGTCAGACCAGAGAAACGTCGTGTAGTGTCCAGTCAGACCAGAGATAAGTCGTGTAGTGTCCAGTCAGACCAGAGATAAGTCGTGTAGTGTCCAGTCAGACCAGAGAAACGTCGTGTAGTGTCCAGTCAGACCAGAGAAACGTCGTGTAGTGTCCAGTCAGACCAGAGAAATGTCGTGTAGTGTCCAGTCAGACCAGAGATAAGTCGTGTAGTGTCCAGTCAGACCAGAGATAAGTCGTGTAGTGTCCAGTCAGACCAGAGAAACGTCGTGTAGTGTCCAGTCAGACCAGAGAAAAGTCGTTTAGTGTCCAGTCAGACCAGAGAAACGTCGTGTAGTGTCCAGTCAGACCAGAGATAAGTCGTGTAGTGTCCAGTCAGACCAGAGAAACGTCGTGTAGTGTCCAGTCAGACCAGAGAAACGTCGTGTAGTGTCCAGTCAGACCAGAGAAAAGTCGTGTAGTGTCCAGTCAGACCAGAGATAAGTCGTGTAGTGTCCAGTCAGACCAGAGAAACGTCGTGTAGTGTCCAGTCAGACCAGCGATAAGTCGTGTAGTGTCCACAGAGCTAAGTCATGTGGTGTCCAGTCAGACCAGGGACAAGTCAGTGTAGTGTCCGGTAAGAAACAAATCACCCCGTGTCAGGAAGTAAGTCTTACCTGAGCCAGGTGCTCTCTCAGTATCATGAAACATCAGAAGGAGAGTAAGTAACAGTCGTTCTCTGGTTCTCTAACCAGGTGTTGTAAATCCCCCACAACGCCAACAGACCACCAGACATTCTAAGACGCGCCTTTCTGGTATCGCCGCGCGAGACAGACTCAAATTAGAGTCGGCTTATTTGAGAAAAGTCTACATGTCAATATTTTCCCATAATCGAGGATTTCCATAATCTTTTATACACTACCATATTGAGGAAATGTCGGCCTATTGTCGTCAACAATGCTTACTCTCGGTTAAAATACCTACATAGAAATGCAGGTCGGGTGTATTACAAAGCAACACTGATTGATATCAATGGCATTTCAATGGAGTTTCATTTCTTCATTGCGTGAGAGTCTGTGGAAGGTCGTGCTGTGAAAGTGTCCCCTCTCACGCAAAACACCGTGTAGACGTAGGGTGGGGTGGGGATAGTAGTGTGGGGGTGGGGGGTGGGGGATGGTCAGCGTTAATAATATTCTGTATAAGTGGCAAACTTCAGAAAACACAATTCCTAGTCTTCAAAATTTATTGTTTCCATTATATGTATTGCCCCATGAATAGCCACTGCATTGTTAGTATAAGATTACATAGGTGTATGTTAGACACTTATATATGTGTAGACATTATTATCGGTGACACGATAGAGTATGAACACTACTAATTTCATCCTTACTAAGTATATAGGTAAATAAAACCGTTCACATTTAAAACATCACGAACTACTTACACACACACAAAATACAAACAAAACAAGGAATGATTCAAGCTGAAACACACACCTCCTTCTTTATATCCATATTTCATAAAATATTACGTTATAGCGAACGCGCTTATAAAGAACCGACGGGTATAACGAACGTATTGTTTGGTCCCGATAATTTGTTATATATATGCGGTACATATGCTTATAACGAACTACGGTTATAACGAACAAACATCAGTGGTCCCTTGGAGTTCGTCATAACCGTAGTTCACTGTACTTGAATTCAACTTTACACTGTATTATGAGACAATTGTTGCCATAGAACGATCATATTTCGACACAATGTTGCTAACGCTTTAAGTATTACTCAGTAACTCTGACACGTGCAAATACATCATCACAGTGCCTCATATTGTCAAACAGAACTCATACATGACAAAGAACATGTAAATACACACCGAACAACACTATTTACCTGCCAACGTGTTATCGTCCACTGCCTTTAAGGTTTCCCCTCAGTGTTTGCTGCCGATGCATACTTCGATCTGGAAGTTAATGCTGTGTGGCTTGTCAGGACTGCCGGCGTCACACGTCGCCTACAGCATGACAACGACACCGCCTCCGGCGTGACATCTCACACTGCGTGAAGAGAGTGTATGTGTCACTCTGCCCCACAGCAAGACCTGTGTGCACCAGATCACACAAGATAAATCACATGTTCTGTCAACCCCGGCCACCCTGCCGGTCACTAGCTGTCATTAATACTAGTGGCACTCATAGTTTCAACTCCAATACTCCTGTCAGCGCGTGTTATATCTATAATGAAATATGCCTTTTGAAAAGCTCCTCGCAGTGTGTATTGTACACGGGCATATTAACTTCAGCAGTGCTGTGGTCGCCTTGGGACCAGTTCCGTTATTCATATCATTGATACTTGTGTGTATTTATGATAATTTATCTTTCAGTGAAAGGTTTGTTATTGACAAGGGAAATAATTAAAGTAATATATCATATGTTTACGACAGTGTTGTCCTTTTATATGACGCAGGTGGCACACTTCAAGATATCGGCATTGTAAAAGAGCGAGTGAGTGAGTTGGGTTTAACGCCGCTTTTAACGGTATCCAGTCATATCACGGCGTGTCAGATTAATGTGGGAGGAAAGCCCGAAGTGATGCAGGTCTCAGACGTTTCGGTGAAATCCACGAGCACGGGTATGGTGCTGACAAACCTAGAAACATAATCGGGGCAAATCGGGATTTGAACCCACAATCATAGGTTTCTGGCGTGCCCAAGGGACGCAACTCTGCACAGCGAATCGCGGCGCCTAAGACGACTGGGCCACCCGCGCCCCCCACTATTTAAAGACTTCACACCCCAGTCAATCATCGTTATCAGAGCTCTCCTAATGTGGAGTTGTCACTTCACATTCAAAGTAATCCAGGCTGACTTCCCTCTTACCTAGCAGTCTATTAAGGCGCGCAATTTACCATTCTTTGCCATTAAAAGTCTCCCACTGTGTTGCAAAACGAATAGATTTCCTAAACGTTTTTGTTTACTTATAAGCGGCAGAATCTCTATATTCTCTGTATCAGTAACGTAAGTCTAATTTAACCCAGTGAAAACGGGTGGCCTAGTCGTCTTAAGCTTGCAATTTGCTGTGCAGAGTTGCGTCCCTTGGGCACGCCAGAAACCATTATGGGTTTGAATCCCGGTTCGCCCCGATTATGTGTCTAGGTTTGTCAGCACCATGCTCGTGGGTTTCACCAAAGTGGTTAACGTCTGAGACCTGCATCACTTTTGGCTATCCTCCCGCATTCAGCTGACACGCAGTGATATAATTTGAATACTGTTCTAAGTGGCGTCAAACCCAACCCGGTCACACACCCACGCGCTCTAACCCAGGACTGTGATTCAGCCTAGTAGGTTAATCAGCCCTTCCAAACACACAATTGCTTTCACTCTCCATCCCCGACCCCACTCACCCCACACACACCCACGGTAATGCGAGTGAGTGAGTATGGTTTTACGCGGCTTTTAGCAATATTCCAGCAATATCACGGCGGGGGACTTCAGAAATGGGCTTCACACATTGTACTCATGTGGGGAATAGAACCCTGGACTTCGGCGTGAGGAGCCAACGCTTTAACCACTAGGCTACCCCACCGCCCTAGAAATGCGACTTAAGCATCAGCACAATGTTGGAACGACGACGTATAAAGTAATCTAATCACATTATAGTCCAGGCAATCTAGGCCATTTTTTCACTAAACTTGGAACAAATTGCAACAGAATTTATTTTACCATTATGCATGTCTACAAGGTCCCGAAAACAACATACTAAAAGTCCCAAGCTATCCCAGTTTGGGAAATATCTCTAATTTGCATAATCCAATATGGCCACCAATTATCAATATGTCTTGCATATGTCAAATGAGGGTCGCTGTTTTGATGGAAAAAAGCATGTGTTGTCTTGCGAAATATCCATGTTATGTTTCTTAAAAGATATTCACAACTCCTGAACGTTTTCGATTATTGACAAATCTGCAAAAATTCAAGATGGCCGCCAATTTCAAGATGGCTGCCAAGTTTCCTAAATGTGTGTTTACACTGTTGAATCGTTTATCTCTAAAACAGTGTGCTAGGACTTATATGCATATAACTTGGCACACTAACTCACTGAAGTATTACTACGGACGACGAATAAATGTTGATAATATGACGTACAGAGTAACACAATGTTGGTAATACGACGCATAAAGTAACACAGTGTTAATAATACGATGTTTAAAGTAATATGATAGTTCTGCGTATACAGTAACAAAATGTCAGCAATACGACGTATAAAAGTAATCTAATTACAGTCCTACGTCTAACGTAACACAATATTAGTAATACGAAGTATAAAGTAACACAATATAAGCAATACGACGCATTATTTAGTAATCTAATGGCTGTTCTCCGTATAAAGTAACACACTTTACTTTACTTTAACACAGTAGCAATATGAGTGAGTGAGTAAGGTTTTACACCGCTTTTACCAATATTCCAGCAATATCACGGCGGGGGACACCAGAAATGGGCTTCACACATTGTACCCATGTCGGGAATCGAACCCGGGTCTTCGGCGTGACCAGCGAACGCTTTAACCACTACCCGACCGCCCCTGTTAACAATATGAAGTATATTGTAATCTATACTGCAGTACAACATACAACGTATAAAGTAACACATATTGTAATCTATTTTGCAGTACAGCATACAAAGAATAAAGTAGCAAAGTTTTAGTAATACGACGTATATAGTAAAACAAAGTTATTAACACATTGGTAATATTAGTAATTAGTAATAGATGTAAATGTACACAGAAACATCATGACAAGAGGCGTTATAACAATAGTCTATGATCACCATCACATAGGTTTTGCTGTGGCATACACAATGTCCTCAATACACAACCATGTTCATAATGTCATGTAACCCATTCTTGTCGTAAGAGGCGACTAACGGGATTGGGTGGGCATGCTCGCTGACTTGGTTTATGCATGTCATAATATCCCAGTTGCGAAGATCGATGCTCATGATGTCAATCACTGGATTGTCTGGTCCAGACTCGATTATTTATAGACGGCCGTCATGTAGCTGGAATATTGCTGAGTGCGGCGTTAAACAAAAAAATAATGCATGAACACGACGATTAACTACATCAGACTGAGTGGTCACCATGAAAGTCCTGGCTGACCGGCGGTTTTTAATGTGTAGGGGCAGTCGGGTAGCCTAGTGATTTAGCGCTCGCTCGTCATGCCGGAGATCCGGGTTCGATTCCCGACATGGGTACATTGTGTGAAGCCCATTCCTGGTGTCCCCCGCCGTGATATTGCTGGAATATTGCTAAAAGCGGCGTAAAACCATACTCACTCACTCACTTTAATGCGTAAAGGCCAGGGTCGTTATACCGTCACCTAGCCTTTTTAAAGAAATGATTCCAGGTCCTCGGTCGGACAAAACCACATCATTATGATAATTCAGCTTTACAATAACTATACCGGGGCGACGTTGGGATTATCTTGAGTACATTCACTACATGTCCACGTATAAATATAGACCTTGCCCTGCAGTTGCTATGCTATGCGTGTGAGCGTGCGAACAATACTTTTTAGTTCTCTGCATATTCTCAGATGACTTGCGAGAATTTATGAACGCATGACGATCTATGTAGATTCACTTGCGACTGATAATTCACAGTGCGCATATTTCAGTTATGTAATTCTACCATGACACAGAGAGAAACAGATTCACAGATGATCAAAATTATTCGTTTTCTAAAGCGTTACCTAGCTAGTAACATCATTTGTACTTGGATGAACTGTTTTTAAAAGCATATATATTAGACAGTCAACGTTAAAGGCATACTTAGTCTTTTCTCAGACTAAAGACCATGTCGGGAGATTGAGTTGCGCCGATTTTTATGATGAATTTTCAATGAAGAGTTCAAATATTGGCGTTTCACGCTCGTCACGCCGAATTACCGGATTCTATACTAACTCCCCTTCGTCCCTTCCGTGACTAACTCGACATGGCTGTCACACTGATAAAAGCTTAAAAGCGGCGTAAAATGATACTAACTCGTCACAAGGGGAACTAGTTAGCCACCTTGTTAATTTCAATACTATCCCTTTTGCCACGACCCTCCCAAACCCACCTGTTGTATTTTATTGTACGACTTTCCTCTTCACATGTTTTCATATTGGAAGCATATAACCCTTCAAACGTCACTGTGAGTTACTAAGAAACGTGAATTGCTTTCACTGGGTATCCCTGAACAGCAGTGAGGGTTTACTTGATAATCGTGCCATCTGTCAACCCGAGAAGCCAGTGAGAAGCGCCCCCTACCGAGAGATCAAATACCGATAACTCTTTCAGGACAATGACGAGTGAAATACTTTAATTCTCGAGGTAGAAGCCAGAATGTGGGTTGTTCTCCATGTGTATTCCACCAACATGAGTCACGAGGAACAATGCTAGTAATTCTGAACAAAACCCCTTGTTCTTACCCTGTGATCAGGTGATAGTGGCCGTAGTTCATTGTGAGTGGGGTAGATTTACGTCTTACAACGATCTACCACGGAGAGAGTGTCACCGCCATCGATACAGCCGTCAGAGATCCAACTTTCACCGCGTTTGTTTTTTCTTTGTGCCTAAAAATGATTTTGCGGACCTCCTTGACTAAGGATACATTTTCAATGGGAATATAAAATTATCGGTAGATCGTGTTTTGTAGAAAAAAAACATATTGATAAAGATCAGAAAAGTTTAAATTTGAAACATTCACACTGAACTATTTATTGTCAACTCAACCACTATTGTGTAAACTTTGTTATGATTATATGTTAATTAACTATTTGTCCTCGATCACATACAGATGGAAATCCTCATGGCTCATTTTGGGGGAATATTCAGTATATATTCACATAATTCTGAAGACAGTATTAAATGTACCATCAGCAAAGCGAGTTCCTGTAGTGAATGCTTATATTCCAGGGGACAAACGTGAGTTGAGCGTCTACGATCTGTCTGCTAGTATCTACAAATCCTGTTTATCTTATCCTGTTTATTGTAAGGCGGTATAATAGACTTTGTTTTCGCGAATGTCACGCTAGGGATTAATGAGTGAGTGGGGTTGGGTTTAACGCCGCTTTGAGCAGTATTTCAGTTATATCACAGTGTGTCGGCTTGAAGTGGGAGTTGGCCAATCTAAAATGGGCGAATTTGGTATTCGAACCCACGATAATAGGTTTCTCTCGTCCCAAGGGACGCACTTCTGCGGTGACGTAGACGACTAGGCCACCGTTTCCATTCCATAGGAGAAAGCCTAGCAAGTTATGTTCAGCGTGATTGGCATCATTTGCCGCATCCTCTCCATGTGTAATTGTTGCTGTCCATACTCGCCTATCCTGTTCTGCTTACAACTGATACCTACTTGTGTTCAGCTGTGTTCATTCACGTCACGTCTCATGGTTGACGAGAGGAGTTAATGGGGAAATATTACCCTACCTTAAGTGAGAAGGATCAAAGTACACGTTATATTATTGTTTCCAAGAAACAAAGGTTTGTGGGTATTAACTTCTGTAATGCTTTCCCATAAATCATACATGGACAGATTCAGCATTAAAACGATTCTTTTATGGGGCAATGATTACCAGTGCAAGGCATGTCACTATTTCTGTCACGCCTTTCGTCATAATTATGATTCAATACTAAACTGAACACTACAGAACTTTTTGTTCGTTTGTTTGTTGTTTAACGCTGCACTTAGCAATATTCCAGCTATATGAAGGCGGTCTGTAAATAATATGGATCAGACAATCCAGTGATTGACACCGTGAGCATCGATCTACGCAATTGGGATACGATGACATGCATCAACCAAGTCAGCGAGACTGACCACCCGATCCCGTTTGTCGCCTCTTACGACAAGCATAGTCGCCTTTCACGATAAGCATTGGTTGCTGAAGACCTATACCAGCCCGGATCTTCGCCGGTTCTACAGAACGTGTTATCAAACGTACAACAAACAGATTGATTCGTGAAAAACGTTAAATATTCATCATTCATGTGCAACTCATACTTTGGCTCAAATCGTTTCAAATTATTCAATACGCGAACACACTTAAACAAGAAACATGAATAGATTATGACCTTGGCGACAGCTTGGGTACAACTTGAACAACGTCTACTTCAACATTGAGTGTAATCTGGTACATCACCGGAAGGGGACAATAGCTAAACCATTTTGCAAACGTCCTGGTTGGTTTTGTAAACGAACTATTATAGGTCAACGACCATATTCAACATTAGAAGCTAAAGGCATATGAAACATGACGAGGGTGTGTAATACAATACGTCGGTCCAACTTGTATTTATGCTCCTTTATACAGCGGGAACGTTCAGTTTGTGTGGACGAGCAACCGATGATGATGATACGCGTGATCCTGTGTGTCGTTGCTGTAGCAGCCGCGACGCATGCTGCTTCCATCGACTGCACCAAGACCCTTATGTCCGGCGGCATGTCCAAGAACTTCAACGAGACCGTTGCTCATGCCATTCACTCGATGACTGTCCAGGGTCTCCGTATGTTCAGCAAACACGCCTCCGAGGACAACAACGTTCCCACCGTCAACCACGACCTCAGTGGAGTGAAGCTGGTACGTCCATACGCCCCAAATGACCTTCTGGGTTCCGACTTCAGAACGCACAGCATGAACACCATCGACAAGATCCTGTCCAATCTCGGCAAGTCAACTGATGGGCTTGGGGACAACTGGTCTCCAATAGAGAGAGTCGTACATAACTTTCACATGTGGGACCTATGGACCAGAATTCTAGAAGTGTACAAGACCATGGAGAAAACACCACCATCGGATTCCGTCTGTCGTTGTCTTCTGGACACAAGAAGGAACGGTATCCATAAGGCTGTCCAGTGGGTTGCTGACCACTACAAGACAGGGACACCCATCACTCTCCTCAACAGATCAATCCCCAAACTGGCGGATGCTGCTTCGTGGGCCATTTGGAAAGATCGTCTTCTTCATTACTATACCCTGCCTGCCTTGAGGGACGCTGCCACCTACCTCCACTGTGTTAACACGGCCATGTAGAACCCTCACTAACTGTGGATGTTTTTCTTCCATCTGGAACAAGTATTGGACTGATTCATAATATATGTAATGAACACATGTGATTGATTGTTCGAAGTATGGATAGCATATTCCTGAAACTGACTTCAACGCCTGAGGTGATTTGTTTCCAGAATACATCGATTATATCTAGTTTTGATTTTTGTTATTTTTTTATATTCATTTTTGTATCTCTATGATTGATTCTACGAAACATCATGTTCCTGACGCTGATTTAAATGACGCTTCGGGAATGCTTAGAAAATACATTGATTTGTTCTATATACATGTAATTGAATTCATACAGACACCTCTCCAAGGACTGGAAGCTTAATATTTAGGCTTAAAGAAGTTGTAGTCATAACCGTTACTGCAGATAAATAAACCGCGTTCTTGTTCCTCGAAACTGTTGTAATAATTTGCTTTATTTCTTATTTTACGAGTTTTAATTTACAGGAATGATTTATTGGACATGGCCGTGATATTAAAAATAGTATGTTGTAAGTTATTGGTTTATCACGGTGGGGCAGTGGTTTAATGTACCCTCTGTGTGGCCGTGTACCCCGAGTCGTTAGTCCGTGGAACACAGAAGGTTCGTCAAACCGCATTCCCCGAGGTATAACCCTACAACCAATTCATCTTACCGTCATGTTTACCATTTACGACAATTTGAAAAGCAACTGTGGCTATGATTTCTTCATCGCCATTTTAACTCGCTACATTGTCAGGTGAGCTCTGGAAGACAATATATTTATGTTTAGGCTCTGTGCCTCAGGTAAGGTAAAGTCAATGTATGACACAATATCCAACGTTTCGCTGTAAGACGCTTGCCTTCCAACAACTAATTTAAAAGCAGAATGTCTGTTACCATGACGACAGGGCATATCATTTTCCAGTCTTAGACCGTTGCCGCAGGAAACATGGGAATTTATCAAAACGGTATTAATAAATAAAATTCGAGCATAATCAAGATGTGATATAAACACATTATGTTAAAACATATGACACATAAGACATGTGGATGAGTTGAAAATTCTGTAGCAAAGGATATTTCATTTTTAGATTCTGAATATAATGTCCAAATGTTTCGTTACAAATGTAAAACGATGTTTTGCCACAATTCACTCATTTAAGTGTCGGTCCTCATTGATTGCACACTGGTGTTATAAATGACCCTATATAAGTGAATATGAGAATCTCAGCAGAATGTACTTCGCGTGTCGACCAAGGCCCAGTGCACTGTAATATCACCAGGGAAAAACACAATGGAATCAGTTCGCTCAGACTAACCTGATCTTCCAAGTATAGGAGAAAATACACCGCGAAGGTTTGGGTTGAAAATGTAAAACCTGGGAGGGGAGGGAACAGCGCTAGGGTCGAAGACAGAGAGCTATTTTGACCCAGAGGTTTAACATTTTCAACCAAACCGAGGATGAATATTTCTCTGACTTATAAACCGCCGTAACAACTTTATTAATATTTGTTTTAAAGTATGTGTGAAAGTGCGTTGCGACAGGTTTAAGAAACGGTCGTAAAATATATCTGGTCAGGAAATAATTATGCACGAAACATCAGGACCAGACTAACATCGAGTCTCTGAAATTATCATATTTTACAGAAAAAAACAGTTGTTTAATTATAGTTATAAACTATGATAAACAGGAGCCAGAGATTTTCTTCATTTCCTGATACTGCAGTAACAAAGACTTGCCAAATAGGATAGACTTGCATGGGCTGTATTGGATGTATTTTTTCAGGGTCTATACGACAGACTACGTCACAGGGTACCTTCTAATAAAGCACGTATCTTAAACGGATATCCGTGTAATGGTTAGAGTGCCTGACTACTGATCAGGAAGTTGTGTGTTCGGTTCCCGTCATCCATAATGAAAAAGTCCTTGTCATTGATTTTAGACTATTCGACGTTGGAAACTGTCTGCTTCTCAACTCATCAGGTGTTACCAGGAAAAAGCAAAACCTTACACCCGAGTTTATTAAAAAAAACACACCAAGTACCGGCCAAAACAATGATAGGTTTATAACTACAGTTTCTGTATTGACCTGTTGCTTGCTGGATGGCCTTGATATTCCCCGTCTTGATACTTCTGAAGGCCGCCTCCGTGGTCTAGTGGTAGAGCGTCCGCCCGGAGAGCGGAAGGTCCGGGGTTCGATCCCCGGCCGCGTCATACCAACAGACGTTAAAAGATGGTACTTGTTGTTACCTTGTCTGGCGCTCGGCATTAAGGGGCTAAAACAGGGACTGGTCTGCTCGGGGTCAGTATACTGTGTCTGAGTGGGGTTTCTATGTTAAACTTTGGCATGGTATCTCAGTGAGCTAGCACTATAAATCGACATCAGTCGGGACTAGTGCAAGCAGCAACACCCAATTCCACCTGGCCTTACCTTTAAAAGATGGCACTTGTACAAGTAGCCACACGAACACACACACGCACATTCACGTCGCTATATTTTTGCAATAATCTTAAACGTTAAACCCCATTTCACCTCACCTGATATGTGTCCAAGTGACGTGTCTTCCCGTTATTGGTTCAAGACGTCCACGTAAAATCCAAATTCGAAAATAACTCCGTAACTTGGTTGACTGAGTTTTGGTTGGTATGTGGGGAAACATTCGTGAAACTCGTGTTATTCCGGGACAAGCCGAATAGCGACTCGTGCCCCTCCATTCGTGACAAACTCGTGTTATTCCGGGACAAGCCGAATAGCGACTCGTGCCCCTCCATTCGTGACAAACTCGTGTTATTCCGGGACAAGTCGAATAGCGACTCGTGCCCCTCTCGTGGCCATTTTTGCGACCGGGTTCCGTCTTAGCGCAAACGGGCATACCTAAAACACATTGTCAACTCATTGCGTAATCGTTCACACATTTTCCCAATATATTATATATATTTCAGATGCAGTTTAAAGCACATCGGGACGTGTGGAATTATACAGTATGATTGAACACATTTAACTGTGTCTTTGGTATATTTTTAGATGCAAGACATATGTAAAATCAAAAATTATTTCTGAGGGATTCTTTGACGAAGAATTTTAAATCATACGCCCATTCTGATTGGTTTGTCGTATTTTCGCACATAACATTCATCGATAGGGGGACGAGTCGTCTTGCAGGTTACGGAAAGGGGCGAGTGGTGACGAATGGTGGGGAAAGGGAAGACATTTCAGACGTGTGTTGTTCAGGCAGTTGTTTTCATATATTGCACCTTTGTGAAGCTGGTGGTCGGCATTAAAGTGCAATGTACATGTATTTTATGCACACTTCGTACACGGAGAATATGTAAGTTTGAATTCAGTGGAATCAAGAAAAAGTGCGCAACAGATTTTTTAGGGTCGACGGTATTCGTAAATAAGTCCTTTTTAAGTATTGCGTTATAGGGATGAGTGAGTGAGTTGAGTTTAACGCCGCTGTAGATAATTGATCGGAGAGGAGAGCCCGAAGTGATGCAGGTCCCAGACGTGTACCGCTACATACTACATTTGGTTTTCAAAGGGGAGGGTGGAGTCGGATGCGACCCCTGGACTCCCCACCCTCTCCCCCATCCCCTCTGGATCCGGCTATGCGTTTTAATACACCCTGGGGGCAAATAACTCGAACACACTACAATGGCATGAAATCCCCTCGGGGGTGCGCTGTGTGAATCCCATTTCTGTTGTCCTCCGTGATTTCGCTGAAATATTGCTAACAGCGGAGTAAATCAATACTCACTCATTCAAACATTTATTTTTATTGTTAACATCAATCACACTTACCAATGAGCAAGTGAGTGAGTGGGTGAATGAAGGCTGTTTTACGGCATCCCCAGTACTATTCTATCTATATCACAGTGAGCAAAATTAAGTTTGTGGCCAGACCAACCAGAGGTTGACAACATGAGCAACGGTCCATTCTGTCGAAGCCCAACAATTCCAGTCACACAAAGAAGCTATCCGATCCTCATTTTTGCCGACTCTCGCGACAAGCATGGGGTAGGTGGTCCTGCGCGGCCCTACTAATCCCAACGATAGACGATAGACAGACACACATATACAAAGCTCAGGACACTGACCAAGGGCCACGGGTGGTTGTGGTTTATGTATAACTAATAAACAACTTCTTTGAGTGGCATTTAGAAGTTGGTGTGATGAAGTAAGACGAGTTCTATGGATGAACAACTTCTTTATTACAATTAGTGCGACGTTTGTAATAAAGAAGTTGTTCATCCATAGAACTCGTCTTACTTCAACTAATGAACATGTTTTAATTACCACCATGTTATTTTTTGTTTGTGTGTTTGTTTATTGCTTAACGCCGCACTCAGCAATATTATAGTTGTATGATGGCGGCCAATAATCATGGTCTAAGCGCATTTGAGTAGTTTTTAATTGGAAAATGCACTATACAAATCCTTAATTTAATTTGATATAATTTATAAACATAAGATGACATGGTTGGTTTGTTGTTTAACGCCGCACACAGGAATATTCCAGCTATATGACGGCGGTCTGTAAATAATCGAGTCTGGACCAGACAATCCAGTGATTGATGTCATGAGCATCGATCCACGCAATTGGGATACGATGACATGTATTAACCAAGTCAGCGAGCCTGACTACCCGATTCCGTTAGTCTCCTCTTACGACAAGCATGGTCTCCTTCTACGGCAAGCATGGGTTGCTGAAGACCTATTCTACCCGGGATCTTCACGGGTCAAGATGGCATGGAATACACCATGCCTTTAGAGTATATTGGGCATGAACAGGTTCGAATCGTCCTCGTAAAAAGTAAACTAATTTAGAGCAAAACTATATTTTATTACACTACACATGGGGGTAGAGCAAATTTATTTTCTTAATCATAATGCTCAGTTACAATTGAAAATAGTTGTATAATCTCCCCTATGGGTGATATAACGAGTATAAACATTGCAGGTAAACACCGCCTCCACAACATACGCTGACAACATTGATTGCGCCGTTCACTACCACATAACTGAACAATGTTTACATTCGAACGGTAAATCTTGTTTCGATACGTAGAGCATAACAGTAATCCATTTATCTGATAAGAATCATGAAGTAAGGGTACAAGGTGAAAGGCGTAGTGCATGCTATGTAGGTAAGGTCAGGTTTAAATTTACCGCTCACTGTAGGCTAGAGCAGTGTTAGTGTCTGTGTATGACTGGTAACAGCTGTATAGTAACACAGGTATGTGTCTCCAACAAGACACAGTGAACGCAGAGGCGTCATAGTTTTATTAAAACAAGACTACGTTGCTTTCAACGAGGACTTCGTACTTCTCACAGGAATAAGTAATCATACAGAAAACAGACAATGGCAGACAATACACCAAAGTCTCAGATTACATCGATCAAGGAAAAGTTCGAGGAAACTCAGGTTGGTACACGATGACATTGCACTGTTTTTTTCATACAGCTAATGGTATTTATACTCCAACAAATATGTAGCTTAATAATTTATATTTTGTGATAACCGAAAACTAATATTTGTAATTATGATGACATGGACTATATGACTTACCAGATCGATTAATCAACTGATTTAAACATGTTTTGGCATGGTGAATTATTTCTCACTCAAAGTGACATGAAATGAAACCTTGTTTATCCGGTTACATTTTTAAATGAATTTGTCCGTATTAACGAGTCTAGTTGCAAAGTAATGTCATTATTTGGGCCCTGTCGATGCCCTTTAAGTGCAGACCCGTGAAGATGCGGGGTAGAATAGAACTTCAGCAACCCATGCTTGCCGTAGAACGCGACTATGCTTGTCGTAAAAGGCGACAAACGGGATCGGTTGATGCATGTCATCGATCCCACATTGCGAGGATCGATGCTCATGATATCAATCACTGGATTGTCTGGCCCAGACTCGATTATTTACAGATATATAGCTGGAAAATTGCTGAGTGCGGCCTTTAAAAACAAACCAACCAACCCATTAACTGCATATTAACGCCATGAGCAGTACTCGTACAAGCTGCTGGGTTTCCGAAAAAATGGAGTCTGGACTAACGAATTCGAATGTCACTGCATAATTCTTCCCTCACTTACTCACTCGCAACTGTCTTTCAGCCCGTGGGGTCAGGAACGTCAGCGACGGCCTATGCCACCCGGAAAACAGTGGCACAGGGCATGCTAGACTTTGCTCTTCTAATGGCGAACGCATCACAGCTGAAGGCCTTGGTGAAGTCCAAATCTGTCTCCCATGACGCCATGTTCGTTGTTCTTCTGTTCCTCATCGCTGTATCCATCATACTACAGATCATAACAGGCATCATCATCGCCGTCCTTGGAGCCATGGACGTGCATGACGAGGCCGCACACCTCCGGGCACATCGACTCAATAACACCACCGTAGGACTGATACTTGGGATAACTATCATCAATGTGTTTGTAGCGGCATTCGGTATGGATTTATGAATCGCTGGGACTGCAACTATGACATTCCAAATGTGCTGAGAATCTCTGGAACCGATTATTGTAATTACAAAAACTATGTGTGTGCAACTGACACATTCATATACGAAATGGACAATGAATCTTTTGAAAATCTCGTTTAGACACTGGCACTTGAACATTCCGTTACGATTTTAATCTATTTATCAAGTAAACTATGTGACTATACAAATAGTGTATGGATCTTGAAGAAAGCACACACACACACACACGCACGCACGCACGCACGCACGCACGCACGCACGCACGCACGCACGCACGCACACGCACACACACACACACATCGGGAACACGGGAGTCCAAGTCATCTAAGGGGCCAAAATTCGCTGTGCAGAGTTGCGTCCCTTGGGCACGCCTGAACTCAATGACAGAGTTGCTTCCTTTGGGCACGTCTGAACCCAACGACTGTGGGTTCGAATGCCGGTTCGTCCCGATTGGGTTTGAACATTAAGCTAACATGTCGTGATATAGGAATACTCTTCAAAGCGGCGTTAAACCCCACTCACCCACACTCTTTAATGTGCATTATCTGGGCCGTACTAATTGACTTCGTCATTTCATTTTACATGCATGCCTGTCGTGTCTTCATCCGTTCTCATGGCGGGGAGTATTATGTACATTGGTCCAAATTACAATAATTTGAGGCATAGACGTTACAGGAATGCTAAATGAAGTATTGCCGAGATAGAATGAGGATCGGATGGCAACCATTTATATTCTTAGCCTTTTCAGAAAGCTGTTGCCGTGCAGTTAGGATAGATATGAGGAGGAAAATAATCCTCTACCAATAAAGAACTTGATTGATTATTCAATTTCCTGTAGTAATAGCCGTCATCTTAATGTCACTTAGGTTTGTCTAAGTAAGGCAAATAGATCAGTTTACACCGCCCTTGACGGATGGGTTAGCTCTCACAGAGGATAATCAGAGGCATCTGTGAAAATCATCGAATCATGATCACAGATTTAATCAACCAATTAGAACACAATTCCACAAGTTCTTCTCGCGTAATCCTCGAGGTATTGACTATGGACAACAATTACCCAGCGAGGCCAACATAATATTGAAAAATGCGTGTGTGTCACACACAGTATACTGGCTCCCTGTAGACCAGTCATAGTGTTATCACCTTAATGCCACGCACCAACCTTGGTCACTAACAACAAGTGCCATCTTTTAAAGGTGAGTGAGTGAGTATGGTTTTACGCCGCTTTTAGCAATATTCCAGCAATATCACGGCGGGGACACCAGAAATGGGCTTCACACATTGTACCCATGTCGGTAATCGAACCCGGGTCTTCGGCATGACGGGCGAACGCCGCTAGGCTACCCGACCGCCCCCTTTTAAAGGTGAGGTGAGGTGGAATTGGGTTTAACGTCGCGTCCAAGATATTTATACTTATATTGCGACGTGTGTGTGTGTGTGTGTGTGTGTGTGTGTGTGTGTGTGTGTGTGTGTGTGTGTGTGTGTGTGTGTGTGTGTGTGTGTGTGTGTGTGTGTGTGTGTGTGTGTGTGTGTGCTTGCACTAGTCCGGACTGATGCCGATTCATAGTGCTGGCTCACTGAGATACCATGCCGCAGTTCAGTTGAATACCCCAGACACAGTTTACTGACTCCAAGCCGACTTGTCATTGTTTTAGCCCCTTAATGCCGAGCGCCAGGCAGTACAAGCACAAGCACAAGTACCACCTTTTAACGTCTTTTGGTATGACGCGGCCGGGGATCGAACCTCGGACCTTCCGCTCTCTGATCGGACGCTATACCACTAGACCACGGAAGCGGTCCCACCTTTTAAGTCTTTTGGTACGACTCAGCCAGGCCTGGGTTATCCAATCACCGACCTTCCGCTCTCCGACCCTCTATCTACTAGACCACAGAGGTGGGCCCGTTAGGACGAACATCCATCTAAATAGTATGAATACCTAGGTGCTATGTGACCAACCGATCCAATTGAATTGAAGCATACATCAGTTATTTAAACAAGCTTTCTCTGTTGAAAAATATCATATACTGTATACTACGGTTATAACGAACTCAGTGGACCACTAATTTTAGTTCGTTATAATCGTAGTTCGTTATAAGTATATATACAATATACATATATACAGAAAATGGCCGGGACCAAAAATTAAGTTCGTTATATCCGTCAGTTCGTAACAAGCGTGTTCGTTTTAAACGTATTTTACTGTATGAGAAGCTGTACCGGTTAAGGCTGACACACATTACACTGTGTACGCACTGTGATAACAAAAAGCTGAACAATCTTCCCCTTTAATCTAATTAGTAGTATTGAAGGTTTATTTGCTGTTAGGTCTATCTTCCTCTTGGGGCATCATTGGCCCGTGAAGATCCAGGGTACAATAGGTCTTCAGCAACCCTTGCTTGCCGTAAAAGACGACTATGATTTTCGTAAGAGGCGACTAACGGGATCGGGTGGTCAGGCTCCCGTGATGGGATTCGAACCACGGACCTTCTGATCCGAGGTCGGACGCCTTGTCCACATGAACAATGTGGTTAACCCCGTCAGCAAGCTGAAAAGGTAAGGATGTCATCTGTGAGATGACTGCACGCCCTGCTACATGCTGCCCCGTCAACAGAAGGCACGTCCCGGGCCGCATAGTAGGGTACTGAGGCTTATGTTGCTCAAATTTTATATGAACGTGCTCAGCCCCACGTTGGGCGCCAATGTAGCGGCCATAAAATTTCCTAGTCCCGTGATGGGATTCAAACCACAGACCTTCTGAACAGAGGTCGGACGCCTTGTCCACATGACCAAAGAGGTTAACCCCGTCAGCAAGCTGACAAGGTAAGGATGTCATCTGTGGGATGACTTCATGCCCTGCTACACATGTCATCGATCCCAATAGCGTGGATTGATACTCATGATGTCAATCAATGGATTGTCTGGTCCAGACTCGATTATTTACAGACCGACGTCATATAGATGGAATATTGCTGAGTGCGGCGTTAAACAACATGGGGCATCATGGCTTGATGGTGATGAAGCCAATGACCACTGACTATTTAGAATCAGGACAAACTTTGTATGATATAAATATAATAGTATTCATTAATGTAGACTAATAAGGCAAAGGTTGCACGCTAACTAAGTTATGGATACTGGGGTATCTGGGTATGGGTATCTTCTGTATATCGTGTTGGTTACACATGTCACTGAATTGAATTGAATTGAACAGAAGAATCTGATCAAAATGGTAGCAGCATAGGCGTGCGCACGAGAAGAATAGTAGAATTGTTAAGTAATATCATGCTTGTATTAGCAGGAATGTCACCATAAACTAACAAACACACAGCTTGCGAGGCTGAATACGGTTTTGTTCGAAGTTTCAGTCTATTGGGGTCTTGTTTCACAAGCCTAAAATGTTTCCGAAGAAGGAAACAGTTATGTGCTGCAAAGAAATCAAGGTATCGTTTGTTTCTTTGTTTGTGCATGTGTGTATTTAACACGCGGGTCTTGAATAATCGATCAGACAATCCAGTGATTGATTAAAATTGAGCCACGATGCACGCTGTCGGAGTACGGTGAGACGCGATCAGCCAAGTCACCATACCTGACCACCCAACCGATTAGATCGTCACTTACGACCAGCAGAGGTTGCTGGCAACATAACCTTTGATCCACCCTGGGGCCGTGGTTAATGCAAACTACATACTGCATCACTGATTTATAACGTAAACAGTGCAGATCAAATATTGTTTACTGATGATAGGATAGATTCGTCATCCAATTTCAAAACAGCAAGTAATAAGTTTGTATTAAATCAGTTTAAAGCATCAGTTTATCAACGTATGGTGCTTGTTTTGGGTAAGTGTCTGGACCTCATCATTTTGAGGTGATAGTTTTATAAACATACGTTACAAATAACTCGGATGATAAAACATGACTATTGACTATACACGTGACTGAGGTTTGGACATTTGTTTTATATGACCAATATCTCAATGTTGTACGACTAGGAATACACCCCAGGCAGACCTTCAGAACATTCTCTGTCACAGAAGCCAAGCGGGAATGACAGGAGTTCCGCTTCCACCGATACTTCACATGATGGAATACGAATAATACCTGTCATCTTCCAATTACTGAATAGTCATGCTGGCACTCTTCAAGACATGGCCTATATCGTGTGACCATCCCAATGTCACTGACAGACGAGTGGTTCACATGTCGGACGTGGTGACATGCGTTGTAGGTGCCGTTGTCTGTAACATGCATTTCAGCTGTCGCTGTGCACGGAGCGTAAAGTGACTGTCCGCTCTAGGCTTTGAAACTGTGAACATCTGATATTGCTTTGACTGGCTGGAACAACGGCGTCTGAATAGATGAAACTGTTCAGGTAGGTACCTCTGTTTGTGGGGATCATGTAGCTTGTGTTATATACGTCCCCACTTTTGATATGGATATTTATCTTTCCATGATACACAAAACTGTTTAAAAAAATCATTATGTGTTAAATTTAAATAGAAAGACAAAATGTGAGTAGTGTCGCTTAAGTTGAATCTTACCACCTGCTACTCTGCCATTACTGGAGACGATTTGGAAAATAGTGCAGTAACAATGGCCTTGTTCTCACACATCTCAACAGGCCTATGTTTTGTTTTGTGTCACTGTAAAGGAAATTAACATAGATGAATCATACGATACTTGCACTTGATCATCTCCATATTAGGACAGCCCCCTCCCCCATCCCAAGTTCTATTGTTGGAATGCTGCCAGACTTACTGGATAACATGGTGTACATGTTGGTGTCTTTCTTATCGAAAACGCAAAGTTGATAAAATATTGTAGTCAGCACATTAGAGGCCAAACATTACGACCGATTTAGTTGTAAAAATAGGTGTTTCTAACTTGATACATTCCAAGGAAGGTTATTGTACCATCTTGGTAAAATGTGATAGTGGTAATACCTTAAACACTGTGTTTATATCGCTCAGATGAATAAGGTGGCGGTGAAGCAGCCTTGCGGTCAAAGCGGTTGCCTTCACGCCAATACCCCGGGTTCGATTCCCCGCACGGTACATGGTCTACACTTGGAAGTGATTCGTTTTATGAAACAAAGACAAAAAGGTTTTCAAGCGTCTGAAGAGCCCCACTCTGGCTGCACGTCCGAGGCGTTAACGCCTTTGGTGAAATCCTAATGGGAATGAAGCCGACAAACTAATAATCCTTATTATCAAGGCGTATCTGAGATTCGAACCAACTATCATCGGATTCTGGCATGGCTAAGGGAGGCAAGTCCATGCGGCAAAACTACTTATGGTAGTAGGACACCTGTTTCCCCTGGTTTATATGTACTTGTATACTAAAACATCGAAAACATTTTACAGCATCGAAAGGAATTTTGAGATTTCCAAGCTAAAACAAATTGTTGTGTATATGTGTGTATATATATCTTATATATGCACTCTTATACCCAACAATCATTTTTAACTTGGGTTTGTATAATAAAACATCGGAAACATTTTCCAGCATCGAAAGTACATTTAAACCAGAGGAAACAGGTTTATGTATATTTCTCTTGAATTACGTCAGATGAGATGCAATGATAAAAACATAATTGTTCAACGACTGTTCATCAAATCCATGTTAAATATTAAATAATCTATTTCGTTTCGCAGAATCCAGATTCGTTTGGCAATTAGTTCTGCATTTGAATAACAAACACCCTTCATCCCTCGGGTTATCAGTTAAGGACGAGATATTTTTTCAAGTCATGACAACCACTTAATTGAACGAATTCCTGCCTCAACTACTTTATAGCGGGCTAAAGCCTAAAACGCACGTCACAGGTATCGTTAGAGAATATAAATTTCTTGCAGCAGACAGCGTGGTTACTGCTTTATCACAAGTCGCGTAACCCGGCTTGAGAAAATTCCCTGGATCGTAGTTTTGTTTATTTCTTTGTTTCTTATTTTACGACGTACTCAGAAATATTCTAGCAATATGACTGTGGTCTGTAAATAATCTAGTCTCGACCAGACAATCATGTGCTTGACATCTTGAGATGAACTGTGATTCAAGTCTTCTATCCCGTCTATTTAGTAACACATTTCCAACTTCTTTCACATATTTGTGAGCTTATTAGAATTTGAATTTCAAGTGTGCCAATCGCCATTTGTTTTACAAAGGGATGCAGCATAGAATTCCTACTTGTTAACATGCAGAGTATCGTGAACCATTGTTTCCTTGCTGTGTGCACGTGGAGGCTGTAAGTTTCTGAGATCACCACTGCGGGAGTGTTTGTAGAGCTATCAGTCCGATTGAACATTTGCATGTTTTGATAAAGAGTACATTCAGGCAAACCGTAGACACATACCACTGAGTTAGACATGTTCAGCAACTATCTACATATCAACTATTCACCATACCCTTACAGAAACAGACCGCCTCCGTGGTCTAGTGGTAGAGCGTCCGCCCGGAGACCGAAAGGTCCGGGGTTCGATCCCCGGCCGCGTCATACCAAAAGACGTTAAAAGATGGTACTTGTTGTTATCCTGTCTGGCGCTCGGCATTAAGGGGCTAAAACAAGGACTGGTCGGCTCGGAGTCAGTATACTGTGTCTGAATGGGGTATTCATGTTACACTGCGGCATGGTATCTCAGTGAGCTAGCACTATAAATCGGCATCAGTCCGGACTAGTACAAGCAGCCACGCACACACGTGCATGCACGTCGCTATATACGTGCAATAATCTTGGACGCGACGTTAAACCCAATTTCACCTCACCTTACAGAAACAGTGGAATATACAGAAACATCCACATATCAATCCTCCAGTCAACCAACCAACCCCCCCCCCCCCCCCGCCCTTTAACATTAACCCCCTGTAGTACTTGAAACAACCACTGGGTGTATCTGTTAGTCCCACTCACATTCTGACCCCCAACCAGTGTTGAACATCACTGTACATATTTCCTCACATCATACCATTCAAACCCCAACCAACCATCCATCCAAATACATGTACTTCCATTCTCTCTGTTACTGTAATGATCGAAAAGCATCTAAAATACCATCTAAAATACCCATTATGCATCTCGGGAAGATGTTAACGTCCACGGGGGAATCGTTAAGGGTGTGAGTGTTTATACTCCCTGGATAATGAGTGGAATCTTTAAATTCAACATTTACTGTTGTAATGCAACGTCAAAATAGTTATAGTCAAGGTTTTTTATTGTATATTTTGAACAAAAATGATTAATAAAAGTTCAGGTATTGTGATTTTCTAACACACGCTCTTGGGACGGAGATTGTCAAACATCTAATATTGATATGAGAAGTATTTTCAAACGATATTGCTTGACAGCTAACATGGGCCTTGAATGGGTTAACCAGATGTGTCTGATATAACCAGATACTTTGTCGACAGATTGGAAAATAGATTCATTGGCGAGTTACCGGAGCTGAAATAGCTAGGTGTCATGTTTAGAGTGATGGTATGGGACGTACCCACAGTTAACCATGTCATATCTCCTCTTTGTGTTGAACGCCAAATCCATCGATTGTGCAAAATGGATTTGAGTTTGAAAAATATCGCGCATCATTATCTTTTTGGCTTAAAAAATCAATACACCTCACACCTCACACCTTAAACGCAGGAACTTGAGTACCAAGACATAATAACACTCACTCACATCATCACCACCCTAAATTAACCCACCTTCACTTCCACCCTCTCACTAAACCAACACTCAAGTACAAACCAGTCTCCACAAACAGTTGCAACCTTCAAGAACAACAGACTCCTTCACCGAAATATTATTATTTACACTCCTCCATCATTCGTCATCACTCTCCCCTTTCCGTAACATGCACGAAGACGCGTCCACCTATCCATGACAATATAGCAAACCGAACCGAGTGCTTAAATCAATCATCGCTGTATGAGATCGTTTAATAATCGTGAAAAATATGTATCGTCATTTTGACATTACGAAGAACATCGATAACGAATAGTGTTGCATGAATTGTAGTTGTTTATACAGATAGGTCATGCACGGTGAGAGACTGAAATCCAGACACGTGCGTTTGTTTACGTAACGGCGCACATGTTTACCTATTGATATTTTCTCTGATGATCAATTTGACTTTCTAAATTTATTTCAGTTTAATATTCATTTTCAATGTACTAAGACGTGATAAGTATCTTTAAGTAATTGAAATAGCTACGAGTTCCAAAGCAATATATATTCACATATAACTAATCAACTTTAATATGAAATATTGTGCTAACAACTGCCATTCACTCATTCATAGACACAACCTAAACTGCCATGCTCATATAGACACAACATGAACAGTCATGTTCATTTAGACACAACATAAACAGCCATGTTCATGTAGACACAATATAAACAGCCATGTCCATGTGTACACAGCAGAAACAGTCGTGGTCATGTATTTACAATATATATCAATAGTGTTGATGTAGACACAACATAAACAACCATGCTCATGTAGACACAACATAAACAGCCATGTTCACGTAGACACAACATAAACAGCCATGTTCATGTAGACAATAGTGCAATAGTGTTCACATAGACACAATATAAACATCCATGTTCACGTAGACACAACATAAACAGTCGTGCCCATGTAAACATCATAAACGGTTGTGCCCATGTAGATACAACATAAAACAGCCATGTTCACGTAGACACAACATAAACAGCCATGTTCACGTAGAAACAGCATAAACAGCCATGTTCACGTAGACATGATATAAACAGTCATGTTCACATAGACACAACATTAACAGTCATGTTCACGTAGATACAATATAAACAGCCATGTTCATGTAGACACAATATAAACAGCCATGTTCATGTGTACACAGCATAAACAGCCGATGTAGACAACATATACAGTCGTGGTCATGTATATACAACATAAACATTTGCATATTCAAATGGGCATGTTTCGCTTAACGAGATAGCCATGATATGACTGAATTCGGGCCATCTATCATAATACACGATCCCCTCGTACCATTTGTCACTTATTACTGTCAAGAGCGATAACTACACAACGCGTAGTTTATTAATTCGTGTCCCACTTTACGCCACGAGTTGTTCAGACCCGTGTAAATGTTGTGGAGTTGAACAGATGGTCGATGCCTGTCGACAATCATTGGTGACCACGATACAGGAAGGGGATGGTGTGCTCAGAGCTCTGTGTCAACACATTGTATTTGTCACAGAATGAGTGTACACGCCGACAAGAGCGACTCAAGTCTGGTGCTGTCAGACAGGGCGGACCCCGAGGGTGGAGGGGGAGAAGGGGGAGTTGCCGAGACGGCAGTAGTGGAGGGAGTTGCTGATAACGAGGCCTACATCCCAGACGCCAATGGTAAGGTGCAGGATCAGACGGAGATGCAGAGGTAAGAGACATTCATTATTCCGATGACAGGTATAACAGATAGCGTTAAATATTTTAGTGTAGATCGTCATAGATATTTATAGCAAAACATCATAGTTTCTGGCAATGACTTCAGTTTTGGCTATGTTGAAGATGGCTGAGATAGTTTTGTAAATAATATTAAGACCTCGACTTTCAAATTAGCCTGGATTTATCTTTAGCATATCTTTCCGATACATGATGGCATGCATGTACAAGTTAGAGGTACATCTTCAATATAATTCAGAGAACGTATTATTAATGTGTCAATTTGTATCCTATACGTTTATGAAATGTAAAATAGAGCAACATTACCACTTCCATAATCGTAACATATTTCTGATAAGAGCAGAGACCGTTGGACCATTCCGACTATATCATTAAGCCATACTAGTATATCATTAAGACATATATCATTAAGACTGTATGTCATTATTTCGTAGAAGAAAAGCATTGTTTGTGTTAGGCGTTCAAGGTAAATGTGTGCATGTCACTCAGGCATAGTGTCACTTTATGTGAGTGAGTGAGTGAGTTGGGTTTAACGCCGCTTTTAACAGTATTCCAGTTATATCGCGGCGTGTCAGCTTAATGTGGGAGGAAAGCCCGAAATGATGCAGGTCTCAGACGTTTACCACTTCGGTGAAACCCACGAGCACGGGTATGGTGCTGACAAACCTAGAATCATAATCGGGGCGAACCGGGATTCGAACCCACAATCATAGGTTTCTGGCGTGCCCAAGGGACGCAACTCTGCACAACGAATCGTGGCGCCTTAGACGACTGGGCCACCCGTGTCCTCTGTCACTTTATGTTCATATCATAGTATATCTTAGATTGGAAAGTTAACGTCCCATCTTCTGTAGGCAAGGACACTGGACATTTATAGTTAATTCCCTTCACTCGAAATGTTAACGTCCATGGTGGAATCGTTTAGGGTGTGAGTGTTTATACTCCCTGGATAATGAGTGGAATATTTAAATTCGACATTTACTGTTGTAACGCAACGTCAAAATAATTATAGTCAAGGTTTTTTTATTGTATATTTTGTACAAAAATGATAAATGAAAGTTCAGGTATTGTCATTTTCTAACACACACTCTTGGGAGGAACGATTGTCAAACATCTAATATTGATATAAGAAGTATTTTCAAACGATATTGTTTGGCCTTGAATGGGTTAACCAGATGTGTCTGATATAACCAGATACTTTGTCGACAGATTGGAAAATAGATTCATTGGCGAGTTACCGGAGCTGAAATAGCTAGGTGTCATGTTTAGAGTGATGGTATGGGACGTACCCACAGTTAACCATGTCATATCTCCTCTTTGTGTTGAACGCCAAATTCATCGATTGTGCAAAATGAAACTAAGTTTGAAAAATATCGCGCAACATTATCTTTTTGGCTTAAAAAATCGATACATTTCCGATATAACTGCTATTTAAATACAGACCGTAACATCCTACTTCTGCATTGTTGACAATTGTTCATGACGTCATCATTTGTTTATGACCCCACGAAGTAACAGCATTTGGCCATTAGAACAACATGTTGACAAAAGTGATGTTTCCATGTGATTCTGTACACAAGTTTTACATTTTTGAAATGACAGCGGAATACATAGAATAACCACTCTTGGAGTTAACTTGGTTGGAATCCAAACATGTGGCAACGCACTGACATATTGTTGTTTCTCGTTACTTGTTTTGACTATTCTCTCAGAGGCCCTGCAACAAATTATGGTTCAGCCATTTCTTATCGGAAACTGACCACGAATTAGAACTGTTGATGCCCAACTGAGAAATCATTCTTGTGTTATCGCACGGTTTTAAATGCGCCCTCAATGTTTCAAGGGGTGTTTATCGTCAATTTGCGCACACCATCTATCAAGTGAAATGGTAAACATCGTCCAAACACCACTCAGCTAATGACATCAGAGCTTTGCTGTTGATAAGCACGATACAGACTCCCATTCTGTCGAGAACAATCAGGTGCAGCTCTGCATGTCATCGTGTACCCTCATCTTGCTGTCTTATCTCGATGTTTGACCTTCGTTTCAAGATAGAAAAAAACCTTGTTATTTTTATTAATGCTATGGCTCCTGATTTTATAAGCTTAGCAATACCATTGCGATGACGCATCATCCTATACTGAAAAGATCCAAGAGAAATCAAGGTTCGCTGTGTATAGTGGAACCCTTTTAGTCCGGACCCAGTTAGTCAGGAAATCCCACATTGTGGGCGTTTCCTGTGGGAAACATTTATTAATTATATTGTTATAGATGGGGTATTACTCAATACTCATGATTTATTTATCCTGAAAGTTGTTTATTCTGACGATCTCAAAGAACAGTTCCGCTTTTGTGGTTTACAAATATCTGAAAAATTCCATATGGAGTCATGACAGTACCATGACGATGACAACGTTTCAAAGGATTATTGTAGTTTTTGTTTGTTTGTTTGTTTGTTTGTTTGTTGTTTAACGCCCCACTCAGTCATATTCCAGCTATATGACGTCTGTCTGTAAATGATCTAGACTTCCAATGATTGACATCATGAGCATCGATCAACCAAATATTTGGATATGATGACCTGAGACCAACCTAGCCCCTGGGGATTCCAGGTTAGAATAGATCAACAGTACTCTATGCCGGTTGTAAGAGCCGATATAGCTGAAATATAGCTGCGTTACTATTGTTTGTTAAACAACAAAGTAACAAACAAACAATCTACCAAGTCAGCGAGCCTGATCCCCGGATCCATTTAGTCGCTTCTTACGACAAGTATGGGATGATGGAGACCTATCTCCTTACCCGAAAACCCCATATTGTGCCATACAAGGCATTACCAATACAAACTAATCATGACAAGTACGCCCGCTAACAACAGCTCATATAAATGTACAGTAAAATCTAGAAATAAGCGACTCGAGAATACTATTATTTTCAAGACGATTTAAACGATATGGTCCCAGAAGTATATTTAACAGATGTACGGTCAAATATAGACACTCCGCTTTTCTCGAACTACATTTAGCTTATACTATATATACAGTGACCAGTATGGTTTAATATCCACGCTCCGCTTGTACCAAACTGCATATGTCGTGTACTGTTTGGTCCCAGTTGACTTATCAGTTATATTGTGTAATATCGATACTCCGGTTATTCCGAACTACAAATGTCGTGTAACTGTTTGGTCCCAGTTGACTTATCAGTTATATTGTGTAATATCGATACTCCGGTTATTCCGAACTACATATGTCGTGTAACTGTTTGGTCCCAGTTGACTTATCAGTTATATTGTGTAATATCGATACTCCGGTTATTCCGAACTACATATGTGGTGTAACTGTTTGGTCCCAGTTGACTTATCAGTTATATTGTGTAATATCGATACTCCGGTTATTCCGAACTACATATGTCGTGTAACTGTTTGGTCCCAGTTGACTTATCAGTTATATTGTGTAATATCGATACTTCGCATGTCTCGAACTACATTGATCGTATAACTGTTTGGTCCCAGAAGTTCTATAACCTCTGTGGTCTAATATCCACGCTCCGCTTGTCTCGAACTAGGTATAGCTCGAGATATGTTCGATGCTCCTGAGAACCTTACTGTTTGTTCAAACACCTCTCTATTTATCGACACAAACCGTCGGTATTGCGTGGAAACTGAAGTAAAGGTACCACGCCATGTAATGCTCGGGAGAGTTATATCAACAAACTCGACTTTGTATTATGAAGGGTCAAAAACCGAAGAATATAAAGTTAACGGTTGGGAGTTTGAGTTAAGAAGTCCTGGAAATTATCCATGTGTTTTACTGAGAAAGTGAACATGGCGTGTTTTGGCATGGATAGGCATATACAATGCATGGCTTCTCTCTACTCGTGAAGAAAAAAACTTGATGCTGTATTCAGAGAATGTTCCTCGTTCATTACATTGAAACAAATATGATAGGGCATCTTGCGATGTGATAGCACCGCTTGTTTTAAGGAAAAGAATAATTCACCTCATTATCACATAGCACGAAATACCTGAACCACCAACCAGTGCATAATCAGCCGGAAAGGAAATACCGCGACGGGACAGGTGATTGCGGAACGATACTTGTAAACACAGCCAGCGTTTCGTCTCTAGTGTGAGTGAGTGTTTTTGATTTAACGCCGCATTGAACAGTATTCTAGTCATATCACTGCGTGTCAGTTTCTCAGCTGATGCATATCTCAGACGTTTACCACTTGGGTTGACTCACCTAGAAACATAATAGGGTCGAGTAGGGATTCGAACCCACGATCATATGTTTTTAGCGAGCCCAAGGGACGCTCCGTTTCGCTTGAAAATTAGGTCAGGAATATTATAATTATATTATAGTACACTTTCGTCGTTGTACGATGGATAATCATCAGATGGTATTTATCTCCCTATGCTTCATGTTCACCAGCCATATTGGATTGCCGATCCCCAATGAATATTGCTGCAGACTCACCAACCACTGTGGCTGGGAAGGCACTTTGAAGATCTTTGAGGTGACGCGTAGCCATTGTAAACCGTGAATACATTTGACCATATAGATAATGGTTAACACGCAAAAAATGAGAATCTGCAAGCGTGTTTACGCGGAAACCTGTTTACAGTACGTGGGACAAATTGCCCTATTTTCTACATTCACAACCGAGTCTTTGCGGTTACGGAAAGGGGCGAGGTTGGCCGATTCTCTGACATGATGACCATCTGAACCCCATCTAAATGTTAAAAGCATGATCGGATCTCCATCAAACATTGTAAGAATAATTCCTTTTGACGAGGTCAATATGTGAAAACAAGGACTCGAGGACCCTATCCCCGAGGTCGTCTGACAGGACCATTTCATTCGTTTTGTTATACCGAAATTCACTTAAAAGTTTATGAAGTCTTTAAACCGATTTCTGTTACATTAAAGTAACTTAGCTGCGAACCGTGAAATGTTAAAACCAGACGCCATCTTGTTTTTTAGCAGACAAGTCAATATTTATCACGTGACATATCAATACTGATCATGTGACAACTCAATTTTCGAGGTCAGTGTTAGTCACATGATTTCAGGGTCTACATTGAAATGTACGGATTAACCAGTGGAAATGCAATATGTTTAATAGATGCCTAACACACTGTCATACAGACCATTCGACCCCCTGTCTTATTTGACAAGGCTGTTTGACCCAGAATCTCCAAATGCTACATGGCAATGGTAAGAGAAATGGTGAGATATCCTCGATAATCCAGTGTACTGGACACATTCGCCACCACAACTGCTCTTCTACACATTCCCCATCTCTCCTATCACAAACTTGGTAACTTTCGCTTAGGAGCTTAAAAACAACAACCAATCAGAATAACTCTTTTGAATGATAGTTTGGCATAGATCTGTGTTCAAAGTAACGGAGACGATAAATTAAAAGGATATACAGCTGACTCTTACTAAAGACATTTCTCGGGTGTAACTATGTGTGTTCTATATTATTGAACGTATACAGCGACGTGCACACGTGTGTGTGTGTGTGTGTGTGTGTGTGTGTGTGTGTGTGTGTGTGTGTGTGTGGCTGCTTGTACTAGTCCGAACTAATATAGTTCTAACCCACTGAGATGCCATACCGCAGGTTAACATGAATACCCTATTCAGAAACAGAAAACTGACTCCGACCAGTCCTTGTTTTAGCCCCTTTATGCCGAGCGTCAGGCAGGGTAATAACAAGTGCCATTGTAAACGATTTTCGGTATGACATGACCGGGGTCGAACCCACGACCGTCCGTTCTCCGGACAGACGTTCTGTCCACTAGACCACGGGGACGCACTGCAGCTGGTCTAGTGGAGTACGAGTGATGTTAACGACTTTCTCAATATTAAAGTAACATTGTCATTTCACTAGATGGCTATTTATGCGGTGCAATTCAAACCGAACGCAAAGCGAATCTATTATGCCAAATTGTCCAGGGTATCTATTATTATAATTATAATATCGGTGATGGTGGCAAACAAACGGATTTGATTTGTTGATATATATTGAAAACATTTGGCTGCCATCAGATGATCACTACTTCAAGCTGACAATTTCACATTGATCCTGGCTTCATTTCACCGATACTGCTCCACGCACATGTTGCAAGGTCGTGAGGTTTGTTCGATGGAGAGGTATGTAAACGTATTCCACAAGACATGGCATTACGAAGCAGTAAGCAAATAAGTCATACAAGCGCAAGGCGATTTGTCCGAAAACATCTGTGATTATCAATCAGGCTTTGTCAGCGAAAATAAATCAATATATGACAGGCTTATTTACAAATTCAAAGTGATATTTCAATAAACAAGCATGTTACAGTTTGTACAAGGTGGTGTTGATTCTGATATTTCTATAGGGTATCGTGTACTAGGACACGTGATGGCATAGTTGACGCGTGTGGTAAAACCAGCAATACAACATTCTGCCTTACAGCATCTGTGATAGCCATGTATGTTAACTTGCTTTACGACATCTGAGCTGATACATGCATGTTCAGTAAAGGTTATATTAAGACTGCTTTACGACATCTGAGATGATACACGCATGTCCAGTAAAGGTTATATTTAAAGTGTTTTACGACATCGGAGATCATACGTGCATGCGCAACTCAGGTTATTAAGCTCATTCTCAGCGCGTGACACCTACGTCACCCTTCCGGTATCATCGCTACCACTATTGTCCATGAGGCCATTGGAAGAATTTTTAAAATCCAAACACGCCCAGAGAGGAACTTGACAAACTATATTAAGACTGCTTTATGACAGATGTCAAGAGACTTCACATGCAGTGTAGGTTAAATTGAGATTGTTTTACGACCTCTGAGAAGATAATTGAATGTCATTTACAGGCCTTTATAAAACTGCTTTACGGTATCTGAGATGATACTAACATCAGCAAAACATGCAACAAGTAAACATGGCCTGTTGCTATCAATGAACACACATGCGCAGTAATGGTGAATCATATGTTCAAAGAAATTGTGGCATCCGTGATGACGTATGGAAGCGGAAAAAGGTTGATGTGAAACATCGTCATGTCATCTTCGATAATGCACATCCACACAGTGCAGGCGATGTTAACCACCTACAGCATGCACAGTACCAAGTGACGTTCCGTTAAAACTGCTTTGGCATCTGTGCTGTTGTACTACATATGGACCCGTATTGATTGAGTACAGATGAGGCTTCATGTTTTGTACGGTGTGAGGGGCGGTCGGGTAGCCTAGTGGTTACAGCGTTCGCTCGCCACGCCGAAGATCCGGGTTCGATTCCCGACATGGGTACAATGCTTGAAGCCAATTTCTGGTGTCCCCCGCCGTGATATTGCTGGAAATTGCTAAAAGCGGCGTAAAACAATACCCACTCACTCACTCGTACGGTGTGTGTGAGTTACCGCCTTGAATGAGTCAGTGAGTCAGTGTGGGTTTACGCCGCTGTTAACAATACTCCAGCAATGTAACGGCGGGGAACACCGGAAATGGGCTTCACACATTGTGCTCATGTGGGGAATCGAACCCGTGTCTTCAGAGTGAGGAGCGAATGATTTAACCACTGAGCTACCCCATCGCCCTCGTTTTGATAACAATTTCAGTTATATCATATTGAGTCAGCTTATTGTGGGAAGTGACGTTTACCATTCAATCAAACCAACGAACAGGAGTTTGGAGCTGACAAACCAAGAAACTTTAAATTGACCATATCTAAACACAAACAGAAAACAATCTGTCAACATTATAATTTCATAATGGCAAATTATGAATAAAAGCCATAACTTTTTCGTTCGCTGGGCTTCCATCTACAGTATTGGCATGCAAATAAACACTACAGGAAACTAATGAAACAACTAACGACGAAGATTTCAAAGAGCGTCGTACGGCTCTTGCTAATACGTTTTTTGATTAGGGTTGCAACATTTAAGGACTATTCCAAATTTGACGCATCAGTGACAAAATGCAATCCGATGCAATTCCCTATTTTGACTTGTACCATATGTTTCAGGTGAACACTTGAGTTGTGTTTGCATGTGTGTGTAACGAGTACCACCGGCGAGGCATGATACGCTCATTACGCAAAACATGCTTATGAAACAGTCGGAATCGTACATTAGACCCCAATGATAATGAAGATGGCTTTTTCATTTGTATTGCGTGTTGTATTCCACGAGAGAAGGCACACCTATACATTTCTTCTGTACATTCTGGAAATATAGAATTAACTTCTTAAATGGTCATTGTTTTTATTTCTATCTACGATTAAAATAATATATGTATGCCATTGGTCATTACTTCGCATATTGAAAACCAGACGGTATCTGTCACAAACGTGAAGTTGTATGTGAGACTCGTGAAGGTCCGGGTTAGAGTTGGTCCCCAGCAACCGATAGTTGTCGTGAATCGGGTGGTCAGGCCTGCTGACTTGGTTGATGCTTGTCGTCGTATCCCATTTGCGTGGATCGATGCTCATGATATCAATCACTGGATTGTCTGTTTGCTGTTCTGTTTTCAGCATGAAGTCAGTGGCTTACAACAAGCCGGAGGGCAACGAGGAAGACAATACCAGCATCAGAGACCTGGTCATCAAGTATGCAGCCAAGTCCACCGTCCACGGACTGCCGTCCACCGTGGCCCATTCCATCTACACTGGTCAAAGGTGAGTCCGACTGCTGGTACTACCACAACTACTACTGCTACTACAACTACACCTACTACACTACTGCTTATACTTCTTCTACTACTATTACTGCTGCTGCAGCTTCCACTATTACGACTACAAATTATGCTTATTGTACTTCTACTACTACGACTACCATCACTACCACTACGACTACTACTACTACTTCTTCTACTAAGACTACCATCACTACTACTACAACTACCACTACTACTACTACTTCTACTACCACTACTACTACTACCACCACCACTACCACTACTACTACCACTACAACTACTACTACTACTACTTCTACTACTACTACTACCATCACTACTACCACTACTACTACCAGTACTACTACTACTACCACTACTACTACTACTACCACTACAACAACTACTACTACCACTACTACTACCACTACTACTACCACTACTACTACTACTACTACCACTACTACTACCTCTACTACTAATACCACTATTACTATTACTACTACCACCACTACTACTACTACTACTACTCACCATTATTTACCCCGATCACTGTGCATTCACATGAACTTCTCAACACATCATAATTAGTTTTGACTTCTACTTGCCTGTGTAACTGTGTTTATTTAACGGATGGTTCGTGTACATAAAGCAAGTTAACCGTTAACGTTCTATTCCATGAAATATATGCAGTTGTACTTACTATTTCCCATGTTTTGTTTGCTTTGACGTGCGGTGTTTGTGTACGTGATCCCAAAAACAAGAAATGTCATCAGTTCTGGCTCGGAATCGAAAAGTCACGATATTTAAATCTGCCGAAGTACAATTGTATTATATCTGTATCTGTATAGTTAATAGGGGTATTTTCAGTCAACACTGATGAATGTGTTGTCGAACGAACTTGTTACATCACTTTCCTTTTATATAATACTGTTACCCTGGTATTGACCACATATGTTGTAGCTATTAATTGTTGCGTCACAAGCCGAAAGCTTTATTAAAAACTCACGTAGCTTTGAATGCTCTCTCCTAAAATGCCCTGGAAACTGTACTTGAATATTTTCAAATTTGAAACTTTTTTATCTAGGTGATGAGTGCACGTCTAAGCATGCTGTAATCGTAATGATCTCGGTGATGAATGTCATTCTTTGTTCAATGTGACTATTTTAAGGACACGTGACAGTATTTTTTCGAAAAAACAGAATTTTGTATGTGACATGATGATTTGTAACATAAATTTGCTTAATTTCAGTAGAAAAAGTTTTGAAAATTAAAACTAACCGCCATCAAAAACAGATATGCTACTCTGCTAACCTCAGCATACAATGCATACAGTCGTGAGCAGAATAACGTTTTGTTATAAATTGTATTCTTCATGGGACATCAATGCTTGGGGACAAATGTCTTTCCGAAAAGGACTTCAAAAGTGGATATTATTCTTTCAGATGTTTTTGGTTTCTCATGGTGTTCACAATGGCGGCGTCTTTAGGCGCCGTCATAACCATGCAGCTGAAGAACTACTACGAATGGCCGACAGTCATCAACATACAGGAAACACCCATGAGTGCCTTTGATATTCCGGAAGTGACGATTTGTAGCCAGGAACCAATGGCATTCACCTTTTACAGTGATGTCTGGAGGAATGCAGTCCAAGACTTCAGAGATATGGACATTGCTGTCCACACGGAGACGCTGGTACTGTCCAGTGCCCCAGGCTGTAATGCCACTGACCAGTCTGGGCAGTGTTTGCTGGACAAAGCTAACAGCACAGAACGAACTCGACTTCTAACGGCGTCTCTGGACAGAAGTGGGTGGGACTTCCCCAAGGCTGAGTTCTACAAGAAGATAGTGACAGACATGGGGTTCTGCAACACATTCAAGACGTCAGAGTTCCTGAAGGTTCTTGCGGCCAGGAATGCAAGTTTGAGTTCAGCTGAAGTGCCTTTGGATATCGTGTTAGCAGTGAAACCTAGCTTCACGTGGGTGTTCCCTGGAAACAGAGTTGGGCTGCAGGTAACACGACATCCAACAATCAGTATCTGTTTCATTAATGGAATTCTATCTATGCCGGTGATGTATCGGGTATTTTACAAACCCCTATTTCATTTCTTATATTCATTCCAATATAACATTAATTCATATCATAGTAGAAGTAGGTGTACTACAATGAGTTACTTTTGTACTTTTACTGTTGTCAGCTTGGTTCAAGTTATGGGATATCAGCTTGTTAATTAGACTTTTATCTAGACAAGACACTGGTTGGTAGCACAAGCAACTACCCACGTTGTCGGAGTACCGTGACACGCAATCAACAATCCAATACTCATCATTGTTGGATCTTATGACGAGCAGAGTATTGCGTACCTAATTCGCTTCAGAATCACCACGGTTATAAGTTATACGTATATAAACTGTTTATTACCCATAAGTAAAGCATGGTCGCGTGTAATACCTCTCCGATATTTGAACATGTGTATTTTAGCGTATCTGTGATGATTGGGCAGTTGAAGCCATAATACGTAACAGTGTTTCATCGTTGAGAAAATACGATGGCGTCATCCATTGTTCATGACGTCACAAATTGATTACATTACTGATCAACAGACAGCCTTCAGTTTATCTTCAGTTTATCTTTTTGATTGACACCTCATACGTGTTTCATCTTTTTCATTCATGAAAATGTAAATGTCAATATATAGAATAACCAACTGGAAACTCGGAGTAAACACCATTCGTTCACTCGGGACAGATCATCCGTCATCCCTCGTCTCCCGTTAGTAATTTGCTAAATATTACCCAACGGGGTACGGACACAGGTCAGCAGAATGTCCGCAATGCTCAATGAGCATTATTACTTTTGCTCCATACTGTACCATTTTGTCCATTGTTTTCATTGAAACGAAATCCTACAGCAACGTGACGTCATTTGAATGCATAGTCGAAGAAAATTGAAGAAAACATCATCCATTGTTCATGACGCCACAAACGTTATTATGTGACGTCGATCCCATAGGTTACAACATTAGGTCAGGAAGCCCACGTTTTTTTTATATTGTCTCTGAAAAAAAGACTTTGAGCTCGGAAGTACTTGTATCTGTTCCTTGTGTATTAATGTTTGAAGTTCATCGTCAGTGCTCGGAACTTATTCGGATTATTGTCCTAGTTGCCCACAGAACAAGGTTCGGAACAAATATAATTCACTTGCGATATATAATCCGAAATGCCAAGTAGCTCGTAGGTTATTTTGTAAATATGCATCAGAATACTGAAATGATTTTATTGTATGTACATGCATAGTATCAGCTGCAGACGTCATGGTGATAGTGTCTGTGCATGAGTGAAATGTGTACATGTATTTCAGCTATAGACGGGTAATACAGTGGGTGTTCTGCTTAACGATTTGCACATACAAATAAAATTAATTTGGATATCATTATTGAAGTTAACAAGTTAATAACAACCACCTGGGGATTTTTTCTAATAAATAAGACATTAGTTCTATTTTTAGCTAGGTTTTGTATGTTTATCAAGGTCACTCTTCATACGAAGGATGAAACACCGTTTCCACGGAAGAAAAAGGTTTTCGTACCTGTCAACACCAGTTGTCGCATCAAGTACAAGAAGACAATTGTAGGTTTGAATTCTTTTGAATGGTCAGTATGTATATGCTTTTTTCTATCACGTACATCACATGGCAATTTTAAAGAACATGTTACAATATCAATCTGCCTTTTGACAGGTATCAGGGACTCAACACACAGCCGGCAAAAGAAAGAATACACCCATGTTTGATGGTGGCTAAAAATAAAATAAACAGGAAATGATTTTTCGCTGGTGATATATTTGATATAGGCATCATAGGCAAGCGTCATAACAATAAGTATCTCACACCAGGTGGCGTGCACATGACGTCACAAGGGACATGGGGTCGGGATATCACAGTACACAGTAATGAGCAGAGTAAAGTGGGGATTTGCTAGTGTATACTTCTTTTGCCCGGTAGTTTAGCATGTAATGTTGAAGTATTAGAGCTTCAACTAAATTTTGGTTCGACTAAAATTACGATAATTAGTAACACTTCACTTAAAGTACTCCAGTATGATAGAATGATGGATGTACAGCAACCGTGTGCTATGGTAGACCGCATATTATAATTACGCATGTTGATAACAAAACTAAAAAGTGTCCATTCCTCAGAATGGATCATCAAATAAACCCAAGGACAAAAGAACGTATACAGAGTTTGTTTCTTATGTTATTGATAATTTAAAGAAAAGTGAAAATTTGATTATGTCTATTTAACCACAACTGATGCCTGCAACAGTTTGTAAAAAGTAATCGAAGGCTGAGTAATTTTGTGTAAAAACTGCCTGGGGCAAGAAATAAAAAAGCAACCACATTACCCTTACCATGTTTGAAAAGCTGTACATTTGTGCCGAAAAAAAGCAATTATATTGATTTTCAGATACAATAACATGTCAAAAGTACCCATAAGCCAACATAAGTACCCACAATTCTTAAAAGTTATGAATCAAATTTTATTAGATAAAAAAGTAGAAGTATTCTTTGAGTGCTGACTAATCGCAAATACTTTTAAAATAAATATATATTTTATGTAATATCGCTTACTTAAAATAGTTTCAATCGAAAATCAACTGAGAGTTATAGTTTCTTTTGCTTCTCGGAATATAAAGAACCTAGACGGCAGAATGCAATATTACAACAAGGAAGAAAATGAACCAATAAAAAGATGAACAATGACATTTTATTCTGACAGAGAAGAGCCCTCACAACGCCATACAAGTCCTTCACTGGTGAGCAGTGCATTGACACAGAATCTAGCGGCTTCATAAACCCTCTGACTCGATACGACACTTACACAAAAGATGCGTGTTTAGCCGAGTGTTTTGTCAACTTCACCATCGCCCACTGTGGATGTCGATATTTTCTTCATCCAGGTAAATACATAGATCAGATTTACTTTTGTAATCTTGCAGCAATCTTTGCAGATAGAGACAACTGTTTACAGCTCTGTACTCGCATTTGTCTTGGTACTGTCTGGTATCAAGGTTTCACCATTCTTTGATCACGGATACAGCATTCAAGGCCCAGAAAAGCTCTCGAAACGATTTATAATAGACACGTGGAGGCCATTTCCTAATTTAATGCATCTGAGACCAAAATGATGTCCGATGCAATTCCCTATTTTAACTTTACGTTCGGTGTTCTTCAGGTGAACAATTGACAATTCGCGTGTGTTTGTGTCGGGTGCCCCCGGTGGGGCAGGATACGTTCACCATCTCGCGAACACCTGGTGTCATCACTGTTCGATAGTAATAAATAAACACATGCTCATGATACAGTCGGCCAAACGACTCTGCTTTTAGCTGGGATGTCTTGTGAATATGGATAGGGTTTTGTCGCTTTAAGTAATATATTTCCTATCGTATGCAGTATGTTGCATGTCTTCTCAACATGTGACATTAATCGGTAATCTGAACAAGTTTACAGTCAACGTTGCGTCTCTGATAACGTGGCTTCGCTGAACAAATAGTTTCTCCTGTCGACCTCTCATAGAATTGTGGAATTAGGAGATTAGGAGAATGCGAAACTTGTTTATCGACATTTTAAATAGAGGTTAGCACACTTGTGTACTTTGGGATGGTTAATATCCTGTATTAGGAATAAACATTGCATCTATATACATACGGTTTATTTCTTATATAGGATATTTACCACCTCAAAAACACAAGCGTGATAACCTCTTTATCATAGGTCTTTTGTGAATTCTGTCTAAGAAAAATCTGTTTTCATCTCTTATAAACGGTACGTAAACATTGCAAGCTTTCTTTGAATGTGTGCATTAACATATATTACGTCATTAGGTCAGTTATTTGTCAGTCGGACAGTGACAACAGTAAATATAGTTCCAAATAAAACCGTGGCGTAACCACAAATATGCAAAATAATAATTGTCTACGCATATGTTTTCTTGAGGCATTAACCTTGATGTTTGTTTTGTTGTTTAACGCCGCACTCAGCAATATTTCAGATATATGACGGCGGTCTGTCAATAATCGTGTCTGGACCAGACAACCCAGTGATTTACATCACGAGCATCGATCCACGCATTTAGGATACAATGACATGCATCAACCAAGTCAGCGAGCCTGACAGCCCGATCCCGTTAGTCGCCTCCTACGACAAGCATGGGTTGCTGAAGACCTATTCTGACCCGGATCTTCACGGGTGGTAACCTTGATGCAAGCACAGATATCTTAAGCAGGGGTGTATGCTAACCCCAATATTATTCTCATTTTTCGTAAACAACTCTCAACAGTTATTGTTGCGTATGGTATTCACGGTGTACAACTATTTCCAGATACGTTAAATATTTTCATGCTTGTTGCTGACGATGTCATATTAGAATCAGATACAAATGGTGATCTTCAGTGTCTGAAATATTTAGTTGACAATAGAGGAACATATGCAGACAAATGTGGCCTCATGATGAACTTAGATAAATCCAAGTTTGTTTTATTCAGAAAAGATGGTATCTTATCTGTCAAAATGGCAAATGGATTTACAAGGGTAACTATCTCAATGTTCCAAACAACAAAACGTATCTAGTTTTGTTATTTACATGTAAATGCAAGAGAATATTAAACCAGTCTTGAATATCCGCCGAAATAGATTTCACGGAAAGGGCAAAATAGCTGTGAAAGTTATATAAATGAACCACTGAAAATCAGTGATGACACCAGGTGTTCGCTACCGATCACATAATTTGCATAAATATTATGTATTAATTGCCTGACGCAGCATTCCTGCCATTTGACGGCGCCCTGTAAACAAGCCAGACAATCAAGTGATGGATGGGCCAGTGACATGATAGTGCATTTACTGATTTTGTTGAAAATTGTATAGTTATTTAAAATTACGCCTTCCTGTGTATAAGAGCAGAGATGATGCTGCTTTACAGAAAAGCATTTAAGATATATATCTGTTTTGCAACACAGTGGGGGGAGTTTTAATGTCTCGGCCAAAGAATTTCTTTTGTAGTTGACTCAGCATAAATAAGTGCTGCAGAGCTTACGATGAAGCTTGGGAACTTCAGTTCATCAGCAGAAAGATCGACCCAGTTCAAGTAAATATAAAACGTCAAAGCATGAATAAAGCAGTTAGTATTAGGTTTGTCTGTATGAGCTAAGAGGGCATTAATTGAATTGAATGTCAATATGGGAAAGCCGGGTTTCACATCCCCTGGAGTGTTCTTTTTGATAGCCAAATACAATCAATATTACTTTATGCTATGATATGGGGTGTTAAGAGATTTGATTGCATGGACAAGATGCATTTATTTGCTGAAAAAAAATCTTAATGTTTGACCACACACACCAAATGCTATAGTGTGTGGTGAATGTGGTCGATTTTCCACTTACATTAATGCAATTATGAGAAGCATGAACTATTGGTTAAACATTTAATGAATGCACGAAGCACGCTTTCCTATAAAGGCTTATAATATAACATGTTAATATGATGAGATGACTCGAGATATAAAACACGAGCATCTGAAATGAGGTATTTGCTGTTGTCTTATGGTTTTCGACTACCATGGTTATCATAGACAGTTGGTCACCATAAATCTGTCCTTGATCTGTTTCGAGAATGTGCTATTAATATATTTCATCAAAATTAAAAATCAATTAGTTGTGTGAAATATAAGAGTCTGTTTGAGCGTGAGAGTTACCTTACACTGTAATACAAGAAAGAAAATACAGAAACATCTTTGGACCGACCATTTGATATTCTGGAGGGGGGAGGAAGTTGAGGCTGAGATTTCATTAAAAAATATAATTTGTTCCTGAACATACTTGAAAAAAATAACAATGGTCCACATTGTTGAACAAAATGAAACACTGGGTACATGTCAAAATAGGGAATCATCATGTTTGTCTCGAATGTGTCCAATTTGAAAATGGCCTCCAGGTGTCTCGCAAAAAACTTTTTGAAAGCTTCACTGAGGCCGTCAATGTTGTCACCTTGATCAAACACCTTTCGAGTCGTACAACGCTCTTTCATATCTTCGTAGAAAGAGCATGCTCGATTGTACCTAAACAATTGTGAAATGTAAACACAAAAAGCTGGAGCTGATGGAATATCGCTTGACATGAAGGCAAAACTGACTATTGGAAAGTTGAAGTCATCCCTCTGGTCATACAGTCTTGTGCAGAGTTTTTGTTACTCTGAATCTTTATGCATAGATCTAAATATGAAGTAGACAAGGCGATCTCACTGGTCTCCTTTATTTCTAATTCTGGTTGCTAAATCCGTGGAAGGGAATCGGCTGTTTGATGTTTGGTTATTGAACGACATCAGATCACAACATTTCACATAGATGATATCAATGAGGAAGTCCAACATTTCAAATATTGTTTTCTTCGTGAACTCATTTGCTTGAACATCTGAAGGTGGAATATAACTATATCTATGGTCACCACGTTTAGTAACAAATGCCCCATGGATCAAGAAATTAAGTTTTTCCTTAAGTTTATTATGTGGGGTAGCAGTGCACAAAGTTGAAAAATCAAATGTTTTTACAGAATTGAACTTTCTGAGGTTGCATACATTCAAGCAAATCCTTGGGGTGTTTGGAATCCACGTGGTATTAATTCCGTTTGTCTCAAATTCCTCCTGTGAATATAACGAAAGTCCTTCCTTGATAGTTTTAAACATTATCCCCTTTTCTCGTTGTTGGTCACTCATTGATACATTTTTGTGATTTCCATCAGACAACGTGCAGCATTGTATGGTTCCGGTCTGTGTTTACCTTTCATGTTTTACTACAGGTGACGAGGAGATGTGTTCTTCAAAGGGCACGCCCAAGTGTATGGAAGAATCACAGGGTGAGTAGATAGTGGTAAATATCCAACACAAAGTCAGCACGTTCTTGAAACACCTGGTTACTAAGTGGGTTTATAATTAACACCACACTGAGTGAGTGAGTGAGTGAATTTCGAGCACGGGCATGGTGCTGACGAACCTGAGCGAATCTGGGATTCGAAACTACGAACATAGAGTTCTATCACGAGTCGCCGACAACGCACTCACAGCACAAAGTAAACACAATTTACATACTTCAAAACACAGTCCGATAACAATTTTAAAACTTGGATTCTAAAGGGTAAATTCGACACAAAGACAACGTTTTATACGCTATTCATTCCATGGACACATATACATATTGCAAACTGGTAAGTAGATAAACAATAACTGTGATTTTTTTTAACGTTTGCTTATTCCTACAATGAAACCTCGTTAGTCAGATAGTCAAGCACCCCCGCTTTCTGTTTTGGAAAGTTTACGTGTATATAGGTATTAATATTTAAGTATAAAACCAATTAAAACCAAGGATGAGTGTTTCACCAGTCAAGTTTAATGTTGCAAAACATCGACTTACAGAAACCTGAAATGTTTCTGCACGGCTTTAGACTTCCTCGGTGTATCAGCAATTGTCACAGTGGTATGATGATGATGAACTTGTTTCTGTTACTACGGAAGAATTCTGTGGTTAGTGTGCTGTCAGGATAAACGTGTTTCACGGTCTTCATAAAAGTCTTTCCGTTAACAAAGACCGTAGTCCTTAAACTTGCCCAGAGTTGCGTATGCTACTACGTACACCGACTTCGACCTCCCCAAAGTGTGAAATTGAAATCGGGAATATTTAATCCCTTAAAGGGCATATGACACGTACACCTATTGTGTTTCCTTCTCTCTAGCACTGTTTGGTAAGCACAACGAGAGATGTAACTGCACCGCACCGTGCGTGGAGACGGAGTTTGATTCCTATCTCTCCAGCAGTGAGATAGTCAAGTGAGTACGTGCACAAACAAAGGCAAATAGAGGATGAATACACAATGCCATTTAGAAAGTGGTCAAATGTAACAAATGTTACGTTTGGGATAACGCTTTCTCAGTAAAGTACAGATTCTCGTTCTTTTTTGGGTTGAGTCTCTTCCGGGAAGACAATCTGTACTTTACTAAGAAAGTGTTATCCCGAATATAACATTTATAACATTTGACCACTTTCTAATTGGCATTGTGTATTTATAGCATCCGGCCATGGGAGCCGTGCCAATTAACATTTGTCAGAGGGGTACTCAAAGCACGTGATCTAGACTACCAGTTGTCGGACTTTCATTTTTTGTGGAAGCCTTTGGCTGAGTGGGTTAGATCGCTGACTTTGTGTGATGGCGATTAGGTGCCTCAATCTGACAAGTCTGGGTTCGAATCCCGTACGGGACTCAACCCAAAAAAGTACGAGAATCTGTACTTTACTAAGAAAGTGTTATCCCAAATATAACATTTGTTAAATGGAGGATGGTTATAAAGCAGAAAAGCATTTATGTGTTTTCATACATGCGGGTTTAACTGAGTATTCGATGCCCGGGAATTTCACTAGGAACCAACAAATATATATAATGAAATATCTAGGTCTTTGAAAGGCATTAGAAGTGATACACATAAGGAAGAGAATATATGGATGTCAACGTCTTTCTTATGAGCATATACTCCGAAACGTTGTGTTCCTCATAACAAAGAAGTTGACATCCATAACTTCTCTTCCCTAATGAAATATCTAGTTAGTAAATTCCTTTGTCAACTGCTAAAGATATGAAAGAACAATCGCTGTAACATTAATAATATTATACTCCCCCCATATATTCAGCATGTATAGTTTTCAAATTTTCTTCATGTTTGTAACATGGGCCAGTGCTTAACGTACAGTTTCAATGTGAGGAAGTATGTATCAAAGCCTTAGTCAAGTTTGCCTCACATGGTCAGCTATCCAACAACTCTCCGCCGCCAGCGTTTCTTAACTTCGCCTGATTTGTGACCCGTGTGCATACGTCCACGTGACACGTTACGGAGCAAGACCAGATGAATGACTATTTCTATTTCTGTTCTAGGCCAGAGTACCACATGATGCATCTTGAGCTGATGAGCGCAGCTGAAGTGAAAACTGAAATCAGCCAAGTACCGGTGTACACACTGGAGTCGATACTGGGTTTGTACATAGGTTTATTTGAAAAGAAAAGTGAAATCTCATGTACTCGAAGCGCAGTTACTCGACGTATTTCTTGTCACTTCATAATGAAGTACTTAACCTATCATAAGTATTCGAAACTACGGATAAGACGACCGGTTTTGCTGCTTCACCAAATTTCGGTGTATATTTTCAGATGTTTTGCAGAATATAGGATAATATAGTGTTTAAAGAGTTCACGCACCGTGTTGGTGCGATGGGTTAGTTTAGTTGTTAAAGCGTTTGCTCGTCACATCAAAGACCCACATGGGTACAATGTGTGAAGTCCATTTCTGGTGTCCCCCCTCGTAATATTGCTGGAGTATTGCGACGTAAAACGACAGTCACTGACTCACTCGCGCACCATGCTGAAAAACTTATCTTTCTTATGGGTCAACGTCTTGATACCTTGGAGTGGTGTCTCTGATTGTGGTGGCTGTTCATGATGGTAGGGATTGGAACAATATTATCATGGACGGTCGCTCAGAGTGGCTTTGATGGTCCAAACAGCATAGAAGCTGTCGTAAAATAATTCCTCCCGGCCAGCTGGTATTATCTCATGACACACCAACATTGTAACCACCGAGTCGGACCACCCTTTCCATTTCGTCGCCTCTGGATGTTTTTAAAGAAATTTAATAAATATCTATGAGTGAGTGGGTGTATGTTCTTTTACTCTGCAGTCAGCAATAGTCCCGACACATCACGATGGCCTGGTACAAGATCGAGCTTGGATCCAGCAGCATTAGAGTACGAGTAAATCCGTTTTCGCATGGGTAGTCCCATATCATTCAGATGCTTTATAAATAAAAGCGACTAACCCCTTTCCATATTCCTAAGAAATCTCTGCCAAAAACAGAGTCGATTGAACGATTCCGATTATAACATGAGCATGTGTTTATGAATCACTATCAAATGGTGATGATACCAGGTGTTCGCGAAAAGGCAAAAAGGCATGTGTTTCATTCAATAGTATAACAGATGCAAGTTTTGTTAATGTGGTCTCAGGAAATATCGCGCGTATGAAACCAGAGGCTGTCTACCCTGACTCTAATAGTTTAGTTTTGCTATAAACTCTCCGAACATTAAAAATACTCGCCATTAATCCCGCGAAGACCCAGAGTTCGAAACATTCAATCTTACAAATGGAACCCCGAAATTCCGACGAATTATCTGGAGCAAATACTTGGACGCAATTTGTTACCGAAGACAAGTATAATGAGAAAAAATATGTCACCGTGGGAAAGTTAAAAAAAAGCAGAATAGTTAAGAGTGAAACAAAGAATTTAGATGAATGCTTGAAGTTATGACATGGTTCGCTCTGCCTAACCTTTTTTGTAATTTTTCAACCGTATTTTATCGTTGCTTTAAGGTCAGTAAGAAAGGTCAAAGCAAAGGCCTGTCACACAACAGTTGGTTATGCTTTTTAATCACACGCGTTGTTCCATAGCCTCGGTCACCGTTTGATAGCAAAAGAGAATTCTAATAACGATCGCGTAGTCCGGTTCATAAATATAAATACACTTTCAATGTACTATTTTGACTAAACTAAATTTGGACATCTTAACGATTTAAGGAGGCATGAGTTACCTCCCTTGTAAATCCACTGTGGCGAACTTGTATACATGGATACAGAGGTCAAGAGGTCATCGTTGCCATTTCTGTCCTCTCATATTTACATCCCTTTGTACACACATATCAAAGAAGAGTTACTGGCTTGTTGTCGTATTGAATTATTAACAGCGTATAATTTGTTTTGTGGGAGATTCAGTAATTTTTGTCCATGTCACTTGCAATGTGCTGATCAAGCCACATGCATCTGCATCTTATATTTTCAAAGTATGTTTAATCACTGCATTTGGCCATTGTATTCTTTCATCATTAATGCTATGGTTCTGTTAAGAATCACCGTGGGGTGCTGATAGGTATAGGAAACCTGCTGAGACTATGAAGATATACAATATATGCTGAGACTATGAATATTAATACTATATGATGGAAATATGGTGGATTCTGAACTGATGTTTACCTGATATTTACCTGATGGGAATTATATGACATACTTGCTATCGCCTTTTTCATCCGTCCAGACTCACATTTGTATTATCTGTTCAACCAGTGTTACTGAATGATAATGATGCTATTGTAAACAGCTAAAATAATTGCAATTTGGGAATTGGCCCAATTTACGTTATTACCCACCTCTTTTACATACCAGAACTTCAGAGTAAAGTTTAATATGTGTTTGTATCCTTTCTCTGTCCTTTGTGTTCCGATCGGGTGAACACTGGCTTGTGTGTTTTATATTCCTGACACAAATATATATTGCTAAATTTATTACAGTAAACTACGTTTGTAACGAACACGCTTATAGCGAACTGACGGATATAACGAACTCTTGTTTTTTTGCCCGGTCATTGATATACTAGTATATAAAATGTTGTATACATGCTTTTAACAAACTACGGTTATAACTAACTAAACTTAGTGGTCCCTGTGAGTTCGTTATAACGTACTGTACTGTACTTAGTCACTCTGGCACCATCACTTCGCCTTAACGACACATCGTAAAGACTTCAAAGGCCGATTGTATTTGTCATTATCATAAATGTATCTAATACACTGCACATTCGAGGCAAAAGGAAATTTGTAACACAAGTAACACATGGTTCATGTTAAGTCATGATAACGACTGATTTATAGTCCCAAAACCAAAACGTGACATCATGTAATTTCATATATCTAATTCCACGGTTTGGGCAAATAAAATCCTCATGTTAACATCGTGCCAAACGTCAATAGCATATCTATATATTTCCTATTATAAGTTAGGGAGAGAAAGCAGATGACGTGTACTCTTTGTGAATACAACACGCAAAAGGCAAAACGTGGGGAACATAAACCATATGTGTCATAACAAATATTTGCAAGTAAACGCCTGATGTGCACCAACCATGTAGTTTTACAGACTGCTCTTGTTTCAGGATCAATCGGTGGAATGATTGGGTTGTTTATGGGCTTCAGTCTCGTGTCTCTCATGGAGTTTGTGGAGCTCATCTTCATCGCCGTCAGTCAATGCTGTGCCTGCCTCAAACAGAAACGCCGCCCTTGACATTTTGACGATTGACGCCCAAGGGCATGAAAATAATACTGAGATATTTGTCTTTAAAATGTCCACATGTGATACTTTCTTTGTAATTCCATAAACAAAATAAAGGGCTGGAATTATTATGGGGAGAGTGTTTGAAGACAGATTCAGGGAGAAAATCAGGAAATAAAATAAAGAACTACGTGAAGGTTCATGAAGATATGCTTATTTTATGCTTGGTAAAATGTTGATGTTGTAAATGATATTTTAATGACAACCAGTCATTATTAACTTGTGTGATATTATCCTAACCACCATCCCAAGATACAAGTGGTGACACTGTGGGTTGTTATGAATGTACAGTAACAACTGCTTGTTATTAACACACAGTAACTCTCTCTCTCTCTCTCTCTCTCTCTCTCTCTCTCTCTCTCTCTCTCTCTCTCTCTCTCTCTCTCTCTCTCTCTCTCTCTTTCACTGGAGAATGACACCTCCATCTGTTCTTTCTTTGTGGTAATTTCATTAGGGAGAAAGCTATATTTAGATTTATGACAGATTAATAAAAAATATTTATCAATTAGTCTGTGTGCTTTTACATTTTGATGTATTTCGACATTTATGGAGTTTCGGGCAACAATATGAGGGTCCCTTGTCAGCCACAGGTGGCACTTCTGATTTTCAAGAATTTTACTGACACTGACACGCTTAATGATACATATAACCATACGTTTTGCGACCCACAGGACTCGCAGGTTAAATTAGTTTCGTTAATTCGTAATCTGTATGCATATAGGTCGAAATAGTCTACGCCCAGTAAAACCCTGCATACTTGTTATACGTCTCATGAATCAGAGAGGTGCCCAGTGCAGTGCAAGTCCCCAGCATATGAAGATCTCTGGAAGTATCCCGGCTGGTGTGCCCCAACGGCATGGGTCGTTTACTAAGTTTTAAGTCACTGGTTGTCTTAACCAGGCTTCATCATTTAGAGCCCGCAATATAGCTGGTATACTGGTGACTCAAAACTACATTAAACATTCCATATTATACAAGAACACACACACACACACACACACACACACACACACACACACACACACACACACACACACACACACACACACATACGCACACACACACACACACACACACTCACTCACTCAGACTCTCATTCTGACACACTCACTCACTCAGACACTCACTCTCAAACACTCACTCTCACACACTCACTCTCTCACACACACACTATAAAGGTCACGTGAATTACAGTAATACAGTATACTTTTAGATTACAATCCGGACAACACGATAGTAATCGACTAAACTAACATCTGAGCCATGGTCGCTACATTTTTGCGGCCGACAAAGCAATTGCAAATTCCCCCTTTCCCATGCAAGCCAGTGGAGCGCATTCCGTCTACGCAGTAGTCACGCATTGATCCGCATATAGTTAAGCAATGATGACAGTATTACAGCTATATCAAGGTTTTCCTGCCACATTAAACAGGCAGATATTACGGTTCCTCCCCACTCATCTTCACGATGCAAGGGAGTTCACTGACTGTAAAAGTCCGAACCAGGCTGGAATTTCTGGGGTCGATCGTAGCGCCACAAGTGGCTAGTATGAGTTCTGTCTCTACTATTGACCAATCAGATTCTACTTCTCATATAATTTGCATTTGCTTCAAACAAAATGGCGGCGCCCAGTCAAGGCGATCTGATCGATAATCAAAATCTATATGGTAATTATAACGGGTCTTACTTCGCGAAGTACATCAGATCAGTTGGCTTAAAAACATGAAAAGGTTTGGAAAATATCTATCGAAGTCGAGATGGCTGTACATATGTTTTGCAAATCCTACAATCGACAGAAATCTGCACGGCAGTTTACGAACCGGATGTTGATTTCGTTACGCGATTTTGATTGGACTATGCGTGGACTCGTCAGTCCAGCCAAAATGTAACTGTATAATTGCAGCCTTGTTCGGCAAGGGTAGACACTGGACTTGTTTGTACTTAACTCCCACTGTGCCAACATTTGAGCATGGATATAGTAACAGCAAGAGATGTGGGGATTAGGCCGTATCCCCGGGCGTTGCAATATCCAATCATATCCAGAAGGGGCCCAGTTTATCTAAATATGACGTTAGGGGCATGACGAAAACAGGTGTAAATAATGGTCTGTGATTTTTCTCTGAATGTGTTGAATACCGCTGATTCGTTGGAAAACCGCATTCATGAATGGTCAGGGGACAGAGGGCGAACAGACTCAAGATAATTCTAAACATCAAATGGGCGATGTTACAAATGATCTCAAGTTGGAAAATGGCAGCCAGGTCCGTAGCATATAAAGTATAATTGTACTTAAGGAGCATTGGTGGGCAATCTCCTCATAAGTCCCCCCACCCCCCCCACCCCCAGGAATCAGAGATTAACGGTATGAGTTTTGGGTCACCAAAAAATATGACAATCTCAAGGAGAGGGTAATAAAATAATAGCACACATATTTAAGGAGGTTGATTAAAAATGGACCATACAAACTATAAACTGTATTACACTATGAAGTTATTGTAGCATGTTGTCTTTCAGAGAGGGTCATGCAAAAATGGACACGGCATATGGAGGGTCATCCAAAAATATGACAAGCGTTAGGGGAGGGTAGCTATTTTTTCAGTACATTTGTGCATCAACATCCCACCCTGCAATACGTAACACATCCCTTATCAACTTCCACGATCCGAGAGATAGATTGGATGTGAAAAAGAGAGGACAGAGGCTCAAAGGTATTAACGTTGATTTCAATAGTGAGTGAGTGAGTTGGGTTTAACGCCGGGTTTAAAGCAAAGTTAGACCCAACTGGTAACGCCGGTTGCATGGTCGTCTTAGGCGCCGCGATTCACTCTGCAGAGTTGCGGCATTTGGGGGTGCTGGAGCAAGCACCTTTCCAGGGCGTGGCACCTTCGTTACCTTCGCGGTATTATCGCTGCCACCAGTGTGCTACCGGCCATAACAGTGAGTGAGTGAGTTGGGTTTAATGCCGCTTTTAACAGTATTCCAGTTATATCACGGCGTGTCAGCTTAATGTGCGAGGAAAGCCCGAAGTGATGCAGGTCTCAGACGTTTACCACTTCGGTGAAACCCAGGAGCACGGGTAGGGTGCTGACAAACCTAGAACCATAATCGGGGCGATCCGGGATTCGAACCCATAATCATAGGTTTCGGTCGTGCCTATGGGACGCAACTTTGCACAGCGACTCGCGGCGCCTTCGACGACTGGGCCACCCATGCCCCCTGATGATGATGATGATGATGATGATGATGATGATGTTGATGTTGGTGATGATGATGTCGATAACTGTGCAGAGGAGGAAGCTGTTCCCACCGACGGAGGCAGCAACAGAAGCAGTGAAGAAGACTAGCCTAGTGTAGAATCGCTTGTGCGTAGATGGAAAACTGTAAGGGCCAGTTCGGAGTTCGGATGAGGATGCGCTTTCTGTATTAGTTTGTCGAAATTGAAACAATTAGTAACACAGAAATCTAGTTATCTAGTAAAATAATTTAGTGTGGAACCAACAAACAAATGGTATACATTCAACAATTGTATAACAATGTTATCAACAACGTTCCACATCGTTGGGCAACCTTGACACGCAGTCAACCAAGAAGGCTGACCACCTGATCACTAACGACACCTCGTACAACAAGTTAATTAGGTGGATGGGGACCAAGGCATACCTGGAATCCCTGCTGGGTTCATCAAACGGCTCAAACCTTACATCAATGAACAGCATGTCATGGCAGCCAATGGACGCAACCGCTGTGTAGCTGACGTTATCGCTATGAAGACTCGACAGAGGAAAAGATGGTAAAATGTGTAGACACTCCATAGAGTGCCTTCTCGTACCCCTTTTCTATAATGATGTGTTATTCTGATACAAAGAAAAAAACAGTATCGCTCACTGATCATTAAGGGGTGATTTCGCTTCCCATGTTCGTTGTTTTGGCATTTTCTACAAAATAAATTCAATATTTCATTGAAATTATTCTTTGTATAACAAACTGAAGTCCTTAAAGATAATGGACTGCGTATACGATGATGGTGATGGTGAAAAAGTGTGGTCATAAGAAATCGATATCGGTTTAAAATCATCTTTATAAAACAAACAGTTACAAACATGTAAAATCGTTTATGAAAATATGTATCATTTAGAATTGTGTGAAATCTATGTCATTTCACTTTTATGTGTCAAAACTTAAAATATATTCGAAAGAATACATACCAAATAACTATGAGATTAGACAGTCAGTTCAACTCTATATTTGCCTTATAGCAACCTCAAATGACCAAGATTTAAAATATGTTATGTTATATTTCAAATATGCCTTCAAGACCAGAAATGTACTTAAGTGAAACATGTGAGCATATTTGTAAAATGATCCTGTACTGTATTGTATGCACCACAATAAACATTTCAATTTAATTAAATAATAATGCAGTAAAAACACCCAACGTCCTAAAATACCAATACATGTTAAAATTAATTGTAAACCTGTTTTCAGGTACAGGCATATCACAAAAATATATCCAGGATATGAATGTGAGGTTATTATACAGCTGTACAGATGACATTGCCCACGCTTAAACATAATGTTTACGAATGCGGCGTTAATTCACGACTAGCGATCACTCTTAAAACTGCATTACAAAGGCATATATAGATTCTTACCCTAAGATTTGTCTGTTGCGAAGGGTTTTAGGAATTAATAATCAATGGTACGCCCAATAACAGAAATTAATGAAGGGTTGTAACTGTACTGCCGATACAAAATCTCAACTACACTTATGGGCAAAAGAAACTACCCCATATACCAGACTTAAGTAATAATTTGTGAAACATTAATCACCTAAACGCAGCCAACACGAATGTATCTGAAAGCTGCAATCTAGTCACGGAATCTCGTGCAAAATGACTTGATGCGCGTGAAAAACGATGTTTTTTGGACTGGTATGGTATAAAAGCAGTGGATCTGTCTTCTGGGGATAGGTCGGGGTGGTTTAGGGGGAGGGAGGTGGTCACGGACGGTCAGCAGAACATTGGCAGAACAGAAATTGGAAACGGGTTGTCTGTCCTGCCGAAATTCGATTCCAGCTTTTCGGTCGAGGCACGTTGTTGCATTCGGGAGGTCGTGCAATCCGGCGGCGGTAGCGTCATGATTTTGGACGGTATCTGTGGACAGCAGACCACGGATATCGTAGTTTTCAACGCCAGTCCCACAGATGACGTAATTCGCCTCGTTGCAACAACATCTTCGGGCAATATTCCAGGAGGACAACAACCATGAACTTTCTCAAAGTCGGCAATGTGATCGTTGTGTCATGAATGATCGGGGAGAACGGGTGGCCCAGTCGTCCAAGTTGCGTCCCTTGGGCATGCTAGAAACCTATGATTTCGGGTTCGAATCCCGGTTCGTTCGCTCGTGGGTTTCACCGAAGTGGTAAACGTCTGAGACCTGCATCACTTCGGGCTTTCCTCCCACATTAAGCTGACACTCCGTGATATAACTGGAATACTGTAATCAACGAATGATCGAATACCGGACAACGTACCCCACCATCAGGATTGTGCCCCGATACGCATTATTTTATCAACTTTCCATTGAATAATTTGTTAGGCTCATGTAAAATATCGTATTGTGAAATGACGTCTCGTGTAGTTCATTTTCCCTAGGAGCGGCCGGGTAGTCTAGTGGTTCAAGCGTTCGCTCGTCACGCCGTAGACCCGGGTTCGATTCCAACATGGGTACAATATGTGAAGCCCATTTCTGGCGCCCCCAGCCGTGATATTGCTGGAATATTGCTTAAAGCGGCGTAAAATCAAACTTACTCACTCCTTTTTCCCTGAGAGAATACAAGCGAATACCATGACCTACCCATTGCCATCACAAACATAAACTGATGCCAACTCATCTTGGAAATTAAAGACAGCCAATGTAGACTCCGTGCGAATTAGCTTTCGAATATTATAGGAACGTATGCTGGCAATACGAGGCGACTTGATGGATCGGATGGCCAGGTGACTCGGTTGACTGCTTGTCATCGTACCCCTACAGCGTGGGACGATGGCATGGAATGGTCTCCTCCCATTAGTAAGACAGCCCAGTTGTGAGACACCTTAAAACAACAATGTCATACCTGGTTGCACATGTTAATCAGGTAATTAACCCCTATCATGAAAATGGACTTGTCTTATTATAGACAAAAGAAATGACTCAATATGCTTGATACCCTCTTTTACTTTATTTCATTCAATATTATAATTCATCCATCCCTTAAATCCATTGTTTTAACATATTCGCCACTTAGAGTTCAGTTAAAGTTCACAGCAAAAAAAGTGTAGGTTTCCGTCTTCCGGAAACCTTCCGGATACCTTCCAATTTTGGATCCGGCCCTGATACCTTCCGGAAACCTTCCGGAAACCTTCCAGATGCCTTCAGCAACCTGGTTAAAGCGTTCGCTCGTCACGCTGAAGACCCGGGTTCGATTCCGGACATGGGTACTATGTGTGAAGCCCATTTCTGGTGTCCCCCGCCGTGATATGGCTGGAATATTGCTGAAAACGGCGTAAAACCAAACTCACTCACTCACTCATTCTTGCTGGTGGAGCTGCACCTAGGTCTAACTGAGATAGCTTGGTCTTCTCAGATTTCTCAATCTTCTTGATGATCTCGATGACCCTGTAGAGATTAAGATGACGATGATTCAGTGATGCATTGGGGCGTCTGTGGAAACCTTCCATGTTGTTGTTGGTCCTTGGGCCGAATGTCTGGTGATGGTATCACAGCAAAAGAGGGAATCTGGCTTCATAATCCACCCAGTTTGTGACTATGCAGTCGTTGGATTCGTCCGCATTCGGTACATCGGGAGACTGGTTCATGGAGTCAATCCATGCATCCTGAACCCGTTGAAGAGGCAGCAGAGGCAAGGCAGCAGCTCGTCGGATCCACTGTTCCACGAGGGGGTTATCTCTGTATCCAACAGCAAGACCTTAAGCGTCGGAAAAAAGCATGGAATGACATCAGTGATGCGTCTTGTCTGGTCCATAACTCGATCACTTACCCACAACTGTCATACAGCTGGAATAGTGCTCATCGACGATAAACAACAAGCAAATGATGATGGCATTTATAGTTGAAAAAGAAAATTACCATTTTTTACAATAAAACCCTTTGTTTTGTCATGTCTCCTTGTCATGTTCGCTTAGCAGGTATTCCAACCGTTTCAAATCCCTTTTAAGAGGATTATGCAAACCTTATTGCTGCAAATTATTGCTGACTCATTATTAGATGACGAGCAAAATTTATTATTAAGATGGCAATTTTACGTCTTTAAGCACACATGTAATGACCATGTTGATATGTTACAGCAGCGAATAACCCAGTTACAATCGAGCACAACTCAGTTACAATCGAGCATAACCCAGTTACAATCGAACATTACCCAGTTACAATCGAGCACAACCCAGTAACAATCGAGCTTAACCCAGTTACAATAGAGCATAAAACAGTTACAATGGAGCATAGCCCAGTTACAATCGAGCATAACCCAGTTACAATCGAGCATAACCCAGTTACAATCGAGCATAACCCAGTTACAATCGAGCCGAACCCAGGTACAATTGAGCTTAACCCAGTTACAATCGAGCATAACCAAGTTACAATCGAGCATAACCAAGTTACAATCGAGCATAACCCAGTTACAATCGAGCCGAACCCAGTTACAAACGAGCATAACCCAGTTACAATCGAGCATAACCCAGTTACAATCGAGCATAGCCCAGTTACAATCGAGCATAACCCAGTTACAATCGAGCATAACCCAGTTACAATCGAGCATAGCCCAGTTACAATCGAGCATAACCCAGTTACAATCGAGCATAGCCCAGTTACAATCGAGCATAACCCAGTTACAATCGAGCATAACCCAGTTACAATCGAGCATAGCCCAGTTACAATCGAGCATAACCCAGTTACAATCGAGGCGAACCCAGTTACAAACGAGCATAACCCAGTTACAATCGAGCATAACCCAGTTACAATTGAGCCTAACCCAGGTACAATCGAGCCTAACCCAGTTATAATCGAGCATAACCCAGTTACAATCGAGCATAACCTAGTTACAATCGAGTATAACCCAGTTACAATCGAGTATAACCCAGTTACAATCGAGCATAGCCCAGTTACAATCGAGCCGAACCCAGTTACAATCGAGCATAACCCAGTTACAATCGAGCATGCTCTTTCTACCAAGATTTTAAAGAGCGTCATACGACTCTTGCTCAGAAGTTGTTTGATCAAGGCTACAAAATTCAAGACCTCAGTAATGCTTCTAAACGTTTTATAGTAGACATGTGGAGGACATTTCCAAATTTGACACATCAGTGAGAAAAATGATGTCCGATGCAATTCCCTATTTTGACTTGTACTCTATGTTTCCATGTTTTTTTCTGGTGAACAATTGACTTGCCTTTGCAGGATACACTCACCTTTTTGCAAACACCTGGTATCATTACCATTTGATAGTGATTCATAAACACATGCTCATTATATCGGAATTGTACAGTCGACTCTGCTTTATGCATAGATTTCAATTGGATATGGAAAGGGGTGTGCCGCTTTATTATGATGATGATGATGATGATGATGATGATGATGATGGTGATGATGATGATGATGTGGTGGTGGTGGTGGTCCTGATGATGATGATGATGATGATGATGATGATGATGATGATGATGATGATGATGATGATGTTCTTATCGACAATGGTTCATTGTTTTAGTCGAAAGATTATATCCATAATGGTATCAATGGTAAAACTATATTTACAGGTAATTAAAAACATTTACTCCGGCTCCATAAACTGTCGTGGAACTCATCGATATCGTTGGGTGCTCGTAAGCTCTCAGAATTTCTTACGTTAATGTCATGTTACATTCAATAAATCTATGGTGAGTATTGTTTCTTTGCGCTGTGTGCCTAGGTCGAGAAGTGCAAAGAGTGCAGGGTGTGTGTGTGTGTGAACAGACAGCTGATGCACGTATATGTGCATGCATCATCTTGTGTGCATTCGTTCGATGGCGAGCTGAGACGACGGATAAGCTGAGGCTTACAACAAAGAACAAATAATTCGTACCATCTGACCTTAAACATCGAGGCAAGTCAATGGACCATTGACCTTTATATATACTGATTTTTCATGAACAGTTATTTGCCTGTTCTGTAGAAATCCTACAATTACCGACAATATCCGGAGTTACTTTATGTAGGCATTGTTAAAACGATGACACTTTCTGGTCTACAGGAGCTGTTATTTCTAATGGCGGTGGCTTCAGCAGAAATACGACAAGAACTTTATTCAGTGGCACGTGGATATCGCTTAACGAACCCACCCATGTCGACTGTGGGCTATAAACCTACCAAATGGTCTGCAATGTGGTGTCTCAATCACTGTCTGGCTTTATCTTGTGCAAGTTCTTCGTTTAGTCAGACTGAGGGTATCTGCGAACTCCACAGTGTGAAGTTATACGATGGTGATTCAACATTTATGCAAAGCAACGATTGGGTTTACATGGAACCCAGATCAGGTACGATTGTTTCAATTTTTGTCTGTATACTATAAGAAATGATATCCATCGACGTCCGCGAGAAACCGTCTAAATATTATTCCTTTGAATTGCTTTTGTCATTGTTATTTCAAATCAAGGAGTTGATTTAGTAGTTCAATGTTTTGCCAATGCATCAACATTTATTTCAATGAGAAAACAATTATTTTATTGTGCAAAGCACTTGGTGCACCTTGTTGTTATCCTACGGATGTCTGCTGGGATAGTTTTGTGCCGTGTATAGAGAGTCTGAAAACGGCATAAGTCCCTAAACCGCCAATATGAAGTGATAAAGCGGAAAACACGGACTAGAAGTCATATTTATGGGGTAATATACCACTCAAAAGGGAACTGAGTGACAGTTTACGACTGGAAGTGTATTTCGGAGCACAAAACCGAATCAGAGTTGCACTGCAGCGTTCTTTAAACTGTTACGTAACTGCATTGTGAACATAACTGCGTGACGTCAAGGGACGGAATGACCTTGTCAATGGCACGTCGCTGCGTGGTAGAATTTGAGGGAAATACTTAAAAGATCTTATAAAGTTTTCAAACGTGCACACAGGGAGAATGATGATGCTTTCTTAGAGAAGATTTTTATTCATAGGTTGTAAAAATGTTTTAATGAAGTTAAATGCTATGTTAACACCACAATGGAAACTCTTCACACAGTATTTGTCCCATTTGCCTCTATAGTGAAATTGTAGTTCACAAGCGCACCTTGAGCAATGACATGTATTTGGACAGTTAGCTTAAGCAAAAAGAATTTAGAAATACCTATCTCATGAAAAGCTATTTGCTCTTAATATATTAGTCGCGTGAAGATTCCGGGTTGGTATTGATCTTCAGCAACCCATCCTTGTCTTAAGAGGCGACTAACGGGATCGGATGATCAGGCTCGCTGATTTGGTTGATGCATGTCATCGTATCCCTATTGCGCAGAACGATGCTCATGATACCAATCACTGGATTGTCTGGTCCAGATTAGATTATTTACAGACCGTCGTCATATAGCTGGAATATTGCTGAGTGGGGCGTTAAACAACAAACAAACAAAGTTCATATTGAAAAGCAGACATCATAAATGAAATACTCGAGCTTCAAATTTTTCAACTTTTAAATGTTAAACCTTAAAAGGGGAGGTCGGGTAGCCTAGTGGTTAAAGCGTTCGCTCGTCACGCCGAAGACCCGGGTTCGATTCCCGACATGGGTACATTGTGTGAAGCCTATTTCTGGTGTGCCCCGCCGTGATATTGCGGGAATATTGCTAAAAGCGGTGTAAAACCATACGCACTCACTCACTAAATCTTAAAAACCACCCATACCATAACCCCATGACGTTAATCTTACACACACAAATAATTTCATGTTTCCGAGGACAATTAAAACCAAGTTGTGCTACTGTCGATATTTTTTACACAGTGAAACAAATATTGATCCGGGCGATTCTTGTGTAAACGTTCGGATCAATGAATCACGAGTTAAGACATACTAGCGGAAAAAAGTAGCTGTGTTTTATATTAAGTGGTGTGCAGGTTATGTTATTAAACATGACAACAAATATAAATGGTCCTTTGTCTGATCACTGTTTTATCATAACAAGTATATTGACAAAACTCACATCTCGTAACAGGAAGCAGAGCGACACGCCCAAAGAGTAAGAACTGAATTAACAATGTTATCGGCTGTGACCAACATAGGCGTTGATATAGACGAGGCAGCGGCTGCACATTGAAGACACCAGATGATTGACAACAGTCTGGGGGATGTTGTACAAAATGTCAGCCAAAGATTGGTCGAACTCGCGACGTCACACGTGGAGGGCTGATCCGTAGCAAGTGATGAGCGTTGCCCTGCTGTAGATAACGTCTCAAAAGAGATTATGTTGCGTTTTGTTGAACACTTATATGTTTGGCAACTTTGTATTGCTGTATACCCACGGCGCGTGGACATTGACTTTCAGCAAGCCGTAGCATTGCCTGAGCTTTAGATACGGTCAAGCAAAAGCGTTTTACATGATCACATCATGAACAATCATTGTGGGCTGTCACCATTCAAAACCCCCGAGTGTGGGTATCATGCACTCAACAAAGGCACAAACATCCAAAATCTCCGCCATGTTTTAACATGCACGTGCAAATTGTGAATCACGACCGAGGAGATGTCTTAAGGAATGTCTTAAAACATGCATTATTGAGTTTCAGAATAAATTTATTTCTAATTGAAAACGACATGAAGCGCGGTTATTTTTTCCGTTTATATACACAGACGTTCCAAATGGTACCTGCCAGGAAGACAAGACAGATTAGCAGAGACTGGCGAGGTTTTCATGTACCTACTACATCACTAGCTGAAACATTTGCAGATGGCTTCGTACATGTCTGTTTGCTGTTTGGCGCCGCACTCAGCAATATTCCAACTATGTGACGGCAGTCTGTAAATAACCAAGTATCAACCAAACAATCCAGTGATTGACATCATGATCTTGAGACACCGGAGAGATAGAGCATCTCACCCAAGTGTCTTTTGATACCAAAATTATTAACACAAGTCGATACAAGTTCAAAATCCTGACGCATGCCGTGGTGTTTTAAACTTTATCAACGAGTCTTGATATATTTCATATTTGTGATGTCATTTTGATTGTGACGTTATGGTGACCGATGACATCACAATGGTCTTTCTACAAATCAGTATGATGTAAGTTCATTGTAGCGATATCTCCCCTGGCAGTACAATAGCCAAGACCTGTGACTTGATGGTAAATTGGACTCTCTGATATAGAATTTTGGTGATTATTTCCAGTGAAGGGAGTCCTTTGGCAATAGCAAAACCAATGTTTGACAACTGATCACTCTTGCAAAAGCATCATGGTCATCAGATCTTTAAAAAAGGATCAATACACTATTTGCAGGCCTTGTTTCATATTGTTCACTCTTGACAAAATAAACGGACTAGAATCACCTTGTATATGGATATTTATTTATCACCATATATAAACATACATGTATTTATTGACAAAGGTATATTCTGGACCCACACAATAATTTCAAGATGGCCGCCATTTTAAAGATGGCTGCCTAGATTCATTTGAAATTCTTATTCAGTTCGAAGATTTTCGTCCTATCACATTGCAATTTATAAATATATGTGTATCTCAACTTAAAGGTTATTATTGTCAAGCAAATGCTTCCTAGGGCAATTGAACACTCTTGCAAAAACATTTTAATGTACGATTATTAACATGTCAGCATTATGTTTGCGGTCATTTTCAATATATTTTTAGATAAACATCACACTGATTGAGTCAACTGTCTCGGATCTGGTTTATACAAATCTTTAATATGGGGGGAAACATAAATAAACACATTCAATACAAAACAAACAACAATAAACAGATTTAATCGGGTATTTAACACATGCATTATACTTACTGATTCATAACACATGATATTGTTTTGAAAATCCATCAAACTGGTGGGGCGGCTAAGGCAAAAATTGTGCACTTTGGGTTGGTTAAAAGCGCCAAAAATGGCACATGTATACATTAAACCATTCCAAACATTTCTGGATATTCAGCTCAGCAGCGTCTCTTATGATATCAATCTATACTCAATATAACATGACTATATCATATGGTCAATTTAAACAAATTATCATGGTAATTTATTCAGGACTATTTGCAACAATACTGATTATAGTAATCATTCAAATCTAGTATGAGACGCCTCCTGGATCGTGACGAAAATCCAAGATGGCCGCCAAAATGACTTTATTTTAAGAATTTTGTTCCATTTCTACTGCAGGTATCTTTGATATCTCTTGCCTTCAGATAAGTTAAGTTTTAGATAAGTAGAATATGATGAATAAAACAGTTTGGTGCTTGAAACCCAAAGTGCACGGTTTTGACAAAATCCTGCCTAAAGCTCACCACTAAACACCCACTAAGATTTGAAAAAAACCGACATTTCTCATGAAAATGTAGTTCAAGGTCAACACAAAACAATCAAGAGGGGCTTTGAGCGGCATTCGACACATCTAAAAATTCCTAAAAATTGATATTTTTATGATTCGTAGTGGTATCATAAAACATGACCTCAGATAATTTGGCAGAGCTTTAATGAATCTAACATTGGTTTGCTTACTCCTGAGGATGAACTTTACATATATTTAGGGTCCAAAATTGTATTCCTGAGGTTGTAAGGTAAAACCATATTTTTGCATGCTACGAGACTTTGGCTCCCGTACTAAAGGAGATCTCAGTGACCCCCAAGCGGGGGAAGCCAATTTTGGAAGGTAAATAATGTTCTTGCCAGGAATCCACACAAAGGTAAGTGCAATTTATCACCCAAAACTGGCTCCTACAGGAGATATGGCTTGTGTGAGATCAAGCGACATCTACATTGTAGATATCGCTGCAATGAAATTGCATCACAGTGCTTTGCAGACCATTGTGACGTCATTGTTACCATGACGCGACAATCAAATGACATCACTCATAGCTCATGACTTTTTACACATAAGAGACGGTTTATTACTGTCTACAAACTGAAAAAGTTGGAAGAATGATGTTGGATGATAAATAAAATCTCATCCTCGTGTCTTTTGATTCCAAATATATACATGAGTTGATATATTTGGTATCAAAAGACACGCGGGTGAGATTCTCTATATGAGGCTTTTAGAAACATTGATTTTACATGGCCTACAGATGTGTTGTCCTGGGACGGGTGGACAGTGGTGTTCCGGGGTCAGAGTGAAACAGGGACGTCCATCTACTCAGCGTGGTTGGACAACAACCTCTACCACGACCACCCACTTCTACCACCTCGATTGAAGCCTGGCTGTTTCTCACCCAACACATCTCGTCCCTGTGATGATCATTTCAGAAGCAAGATTGTCTCCACATGGGAAACAGCTGGTGTACAGCTGGTACGTACACACCTAGCCTAGTGCGCAAACAACAAAGAACTGTTATTTCATAGTTGTTCATTAACGTGTACATATTATTAGCTAAGTATATAATAGACATGCACACAGACACACACACGCAAATTCATTTTGATGTGCGTGCATGAATGCGTGCATGTGTATATTTAGCATACAACCTTATCAGAAACAATATATTTTCTTTAAGGTGAAAGTCCTACTCATAAAGAACAATCAAGTTCGAGGTGAAATTATCTTTAATGGAATCGGCACTAACAAGATGTCCTGGTTTTCGCCTACCAGAGTGATCAATTCAACATGGACTGATCTCACGACGTCAACATTCAATAAATTCAGTATCAAAGGGTAGGTGTTCAGTAATTTATATCTAATAAAAACGAGAAATAAAAAGTTACTGAAAGGAATTGTTGATTTTATTTACATTATTAAGGCTATTCACTACACCCAATGATTATATGCCGTATCGTCACATCTTGTGCTCTATGCTATTCACTGTTCATTTACCACTGTTTGCAAATCTGATCTTCAACCAAGAAGTAATTTTGTATACTTGTACACGATTTGAGGAGTACGTTCCCCGCGCCAGTGATAATGTTCACATTTGTGCTAGTCACATAGCTCACTCAACCGCGACAGACTTGGCCTAATGTGTCAGGGTTTTCGATCTTATGCAAGTATCATTAGGATTCAAATTGAATATTCAAATGACGTTGAATTAAATCCCGGTCCAATTAGAATAAAAGACTTAAATGCGGTTAAATCAGCAGCGATAGTTGATGAGTTGTGCGAGTTCCAAGCGGCAGTCTTTAAAGACATCGATGGCATGAAAGAACAACTAACTTCAAAGGAAATGTTCATCTCTGGAGATTACATCAAGAAAGATATAGAGAATGTTAGACACGAACAAGAAATTATGCATGGAGATGTTGATGCATTACGGGATCAGATTGATAAACTCGAACATCGTTTAGAGGAACAATTGTCTAACATAGAGAGGCTAGAAGCATTTAGTCGGAGGGACAACGTAGTGTTCCATGGTGTTCCAGAGCCAGAGAGTAAAAGTCATGAAGATTGTAAAGATGCCGTAATTACTCTCCTCAACACACATGTGTCGAATAAATTACGGCAAAATCGGGATATAGTGAGAGCACACTGATTAGGATCGAAGAAAACTGGGAGTGAAAGTAAGCCCCGTCCCCTTATTGTCAAGTTTGCATTTTCTGATGACAAGATTCAGGCACTTGGTAACCGCCAATCATGTCAAATGATCTGACACAAAATCAAAGACAGAATATTGCAGAAATGCGAAGTCGTGTTTTTAAGGACGGCCGCCTCCGGACAAAACCAGTGCATGCAGGTGATCATTGGAAAACACTGACCGCCGCGACAAAATCTAGGTCAAAGGTGAATACTGACGGTAGACAGCCGACTCCAAGCACCAACGTGGAGGAGACGTCACAACCCCCACTTAGCATTACCGGTGACGCTCCTGAATAGGGGTGTGGTCCTGGCCCAGAGCACCCTACAGCACCAATCCTTAACAATTCCTTAACAGATGAATGTTTACTTACACATTACCTTAAAGTTTTATCCTTGAATATTAACCCTAGCTAAACTCGATGATTTGGATTTTCTAAAATATTTATTAGAGTTTGACATTGTGTATTTACTGGAAACATTCAGTGATAAATTATTATCAATTCCATATTTATCAGAGAACACCCCTTATTTAGCAAAGGCACATACAACTGACCGTCATGGACGACTGTCGAGAAAGACATTAGATGCACTGCGCACACGTGTAATGCTTGGCATTGATAATTCTGTTGCTCTGAGAATATCTAAACGGGTACTGCAAAGCATAAAGGATATTTTCTTGATATGTATGTACGTACCACCAGAGGGGTCCACATACTATACATCAAGGGTGAAAAGCATTGGTATTGAACTTCTTGAACAATGGCTGGTTGATAACCCAGATATCTAAGCTGACTGTTATGTGATTATCATCGGTGATCTGTACGCGAGAGTTGGCCAAAGTAACAACCCGTTTTTCCTCGAGAGCAACCGGTACCACTTAAAAATCGCAAGTCAAGTGACAATGTTACCAATAGATTTGGAAGAATATTACGAAATTTGTGTTATGCATTTAATATATATATTCTCAAAGGTCAAGTGTCTGGGGACGCCGACGGAGAATTTACCTTTATATGTGAGCAGGGTTCAAGTGTAAACGATGATTTTATCGCGCGAATAGATGCTTTTCAGCTGGTGGAGTCAGTGCATGTACACGACAGGGTTGAATCGGATCATATGCCTCTAGAAATCAAGAAAAGACACGGAAAATGTATAATCTGCAACATTCAGATATATGTAGTGATAATTACAAATACACCTGGCAACCAACTCTAGCTAATGTATATATTGAAAATATCCATTGTGCCTCCCGATCATCTTTGTTAGAAGCAAGACCACTGGCTGATATAAGCATTGATTGTGCTTTCGAATACTTTGTCCAGGTTGTTTTAAAAGCAGCCGAATGTATGGGAAAGCTTTAATTTACAGGCGCTTTTAGTGGCTTTTTTATATTCAGTGTAAGCGAGAAAAGTGTCGAACTCGCAAGACTATAAAACATTTTCGGAAAAGCAAATGTGTCCAAATTAGGCGACTTTATTGTGTTGAAATAAATAAATATAAGAGCATTTGTAGGCAGACAAAACAAGCTTATCAAATGTTGAACAAACAACGAATAACCTGTTAGATTTTTTAGGGTACTTAGGGGGATATCCACAGTGCCCCGTCATTTTAACACTATCAGTCAGAATATGTGTTTTTCATATTTCAGTGAAATGTTTCAGTCCAATAGTTTAAACCGCAAGGATAATCAGATTAATATTGAAGACCCGCCTTTAGATGAAATTGATTTATACATTATCCTCGAATGGCCTGTTACAGAGGAAGAAATTAAAAAGGCTCCTTGTCATATACAAAATGAGAAATCGGCGGGTATAGATGAGATTTTGATTGAAATGTTTAAAAGTACATCAGAAAGTTTTATGCTATTTTTATTTACCATTTTAATAATATCTACAACTCTAGTATATTTCCTTCTGTTTGGACCCAGTCTATTATTGTACCGCTACATAAGAAGGGAGATAAGAAGATTCCAGACAACTACAGGGGCATTTCATTATTAAGTGTTATAAGCAAGATATACACGGGTGTTCTAAATAACAGACTTTCCGCTTGGGCAGAACTAAAGGACAAAATACCAAAGTCTCAGGCAGGTTTCCGATCTGGGTATTCCACCATCGATCATATTTTTACTTTGCACTCTATCATAGAAAAGTGAATGATTAAAAAGAGGAAAAAACTATAGTTTGCATTTATAGACTTTAAGAAAGCCTTCGACTATGTAAAAAGAAATAAACTATGGTACTGTTTGCAATGTAATGGCCTGGGTGGAAAAATGTTATCAGCCCTAAAAGCCATTTCCTCTTCTTTTAAATCTTGTGTCAGACAAACTTCCTCATATACAGATTTCTTTGCCTGTCCAAGTGGTTTACGCCAAGGTTGCATACTTAGCCCTTTGCTATTTTCTCTCTTTATAGGAGAACTATCAAACGTTATACATGAACACGGTAAACATGGCACACAATTATTTCCAGATATTTATGAAATTTGTTTACTTTTATTTGCAGATGACGTCATCCTTGTCTCTGAATATATTGCGGGTTTACAGATCCAGCTTAACATCCTTGAGGGGTTTTCAGATACATGGGGATTAACTGTAAACATACTAAAATCACACGTAGTTGCTTCCAAAAGGGGAGGAGTCCTATCTTCCAAGGAGAAATGGACATACAAAGACAACCCCTGCCCACAGTTAACAGTTATATATAAGTACTTGGGTGTAATATTTTCTTCAGCTTTCAAGTTGACAAAGTGTATTACTGATAAAGCAAATCGTGGAAAACAGGCTTTGATGGAAAAAAATATAAATTGGAATAAAATAGGAATGATTGATCCAAAGGTATATTTTAAAATATTTGAAACACAGGTATTAACAATACTTTTATATGGGTCAGAAGTATGGAGTTACCAGCGGTATGATCAATTAGAACGAGTTCATCTTTTGGCATGTGAAAGCTTTTTAAACGTGGGAAAACAAACACCAAATGCCATTGTCTAGGTGAATGTTGTCGCTATCCGCTTTATGTCAATGCGGAGGTCCGCATTATAAAGTATTGGTTAAAATTAACCAGAATACACGAAGGAAGGGCGTATCCCAAGAAAGGTACATAATATGTTGATGTATTTCAACAACATTGGTCATAACACTTGGGTAGGATCTGTTCGCAACATTTTATTTTCGCATGGTTTTTTATTTGAATGGCTAAACCAGTCTGTTTGGGACAATATTGCTTTTATGGGGGTATTTAAGCGTGTCTTGCAGATGAATTTCGTCAAAACTGGATGTCAACACTCAACAATAGTACCCGATATGTGATGTATAAAGAATATGCAACACTGTTTGAACCTGAAAGATATTTGAGTATTTACAATAGTAAACATGTACGCATTGTTTTTATTAAATAAAAATATAAAGTTTTACCTTTACGACAGAACGAGGGTCGATGGCAGCAGAAGCGACATTGTTGCGTTGACGACCTTTAAAAAACAAGCAAAAGGTTTCAAATTAACCAAAACGCGACATCGCGAGAGAACGACATTCACATTGTCACGTTGTCGCATTGTCGCTCTTTGAATAGTAGTTTTTAATTTTTCTCCTAAGGCCAAAATATGTCACATTGTCGTATTGTCTGTCGCTCCACTAAAATGTGTAGAAATGGCTTTAAAATGGCGCGACAATGCGACATATTGAAAATGTCGCTATGTCCCCCCTTTCCGCTCGATTCCATTCCGGGGCGGTCGGGTAGCCTAGTGGTTAAAGCGTTCGCTCGTCACGCCGAAGACCCGGGTTCGATTCGCCACATGGGTACAATGTGTGTAGCCCATTTCTGGTGTCCCCCGCCGTGATATTGCTGGAATATTGCTAACAGCGGCGTAAAACCATACTCACTCACTCACTCACTCACTCTATTCCCATCCATTCCAATCCATGATTGCATGGCATAGGCTACTTAATGTTCATCGATACATCCTAACTTAACATTAGTACATACTCTAATGCGTGCTTTTACAGACACATAAAAACTCGTCGCTTCCTGATCAGCCACGCTTACAAATCATGTAAGAGGGATACTATATGGATGGTGGTCATCGATGTAAATGATGGAAGGCGCCCATGTAGCTGGGACAACGCAGCAAACACACCCAAGCTCCTCTACACCACCAACAGTGAGAAGACCGCCATAGGAACGTTAACAGGTAAGTCACGACTGCAATATACTGTCAATGCGTGCGCATGAGCACACACGCACATCAACTGAATACGTACATGCGTTTTAAATGTAGTACCACCCTATTTGCTGTCATCCGAGACCATATAGATGATGCTCTCTGCTGTCATACACATGTATGAGGTTCATTCTGTCACATGGTAAGATAGACAATGACAATTTATACAAGAACCTATATTTGATAGTTATTATCTTTATTCTTCTATAATGTTGTTTCTCGGTTTTATCCACGGCAGCATCACAAACGGTAATATATTCCGATACAAATTTACATGGGGTTTTCCTGAACAAAATATACTTCTAGCAAGTATGGAATATTACAAGGGACATTGTCGCGTTGTCACATTGTCGCATTACTGCATTGCCTCCCTTGCAAAAACAAGCAAAAAGTGTCAAAACTAGCCAAAGCGCGACATTTCGACAATGCGACAACGCGACATTTTCGCCATTTGTCGCATTGTCGCGTTGTCGCACTGTCGTGCTTTGAGTAATCTTTTTTTTATTTTACAAAAGCCCGACAATGCGACAAAGCGACATTTTTCAAGGTCAAAATATGTCGCGTTGTCGCATTGTGGCGTTGTCGCGCATTTTAACGCTTATTTTACACATTTTTGATGGAGCGACAATGCGGCAACGCGACATATTTTGACCTTGAAAAATGTCGCTTTGTCACATGACAATGATGCTGTCAACTATACAACGTAAGCTGCAACTGTTAACCATCATGCTTGCTTCTTTTCAGACTTCGAGTACGGAGATGTCATGACGATTCTCGTAAAATTAGGCAACTGAGGTCACGAGAAGTCAATCACAGCGGGCGGCACGGATCGCCCAGTCGTCTAAGGCGCCGCGATTCGCTGTGCAGAGTTGCGTCCCTTGGGACGCAAGAAACCTATGATTGTGGGTTCGAATCCCGGTTCGCCGTGATTATGTTTCTAGGTTTGTCAGCATCATACCCGTGCTCGTTGGCTTCACCGAAGTGGTAAACGTCTGAGACCTGCATCACTTCGGGCTTTCCTCCCACATTGAGCTGACACGCCGCAATATAACTGGAATACTGTTAGAAGCGGCGTTAAACCCAACTCACTCACCCACTCACTCTAAATATCTCGCCTAAGACTGGAGGAAGAACGATAAGTCTGCTACTGGTTTGCCACAAAGCCTTCCGAATATTTATAATGTACATCATTTGGGAAGCAAATATCACATAATGGAATTACACATGTTTATACGGAAACGAAAGGATTCTATGATTTTGTGATATTGTGGTAAACGCGTACATGTTTATAAAGAGATATAGAGATTACAACAAGAGTGTCTGTCAGATACCATTTATCTTACAACGAGTTGTTTCAAAACGTATCTAACGAGTGAAAGCGATAAATGGTATCTGACAGGCATGAGTGCAGTAATCTGTTTCTTACAGGCTAAAATCGATGCATTTTGTCTGTTATAATGATCGCAGTGGCGCATTAATACATAGCAACACTGTCATGAGTGATGGCATCCGACGTACTGATTACTACTCATAAATAATGTGACCTTCCACCAAATCTGTGGATTATCAAGGCGATAGTGATGGTCATAATCTGACCTCGGGTCATCACCATGGAGTAGCCAATGACGGACTTGGAATCGTTCTCACACATATGTTTGATACCAGTTATCTTAAATGGGTTTCTCACACACAGGTGTGTCAGAGGTACATGTCCGTATCCATGTGTGTGTAGCGGCCATAAAATGGCCGAGTCCCGTGATGGAATTCGAACCACGGACCTTCTGACCGAGGTCGGACGCCTTGTCCACATGACCAAAGAGATTTACCCCGTGAGCAAGCTGATAAGGTAAGGATGTCCTGCTACACACTCCCCAGTCAACAGAAGGCACGTCCCGGGCCGCATAGTAGGGCACTGAGGCTTATTTGGCTCAAATTTAATTCATAAATAATGTGACCTTCCACCAAATCTGTGGATTATCAAGGCGATGGTGATGGTAATAATCTGACCTCATCACCATGGAGTAGCCAATGGCGGACTTGGAATTCGTTTTCACTGAGGCTTATTTTGCTCATATTTGATATGAACATGTTCAGCCCCACGTCCGAGTCCCGTGATGGGATTCGAACCACGGACCTTCTGATCCGAGGTCGGACGCCTTGTCCACATGACCAAAGAGGTTAACCCCGTCAGCAAGCTGACAAGGTAAGGATGTCATCTGTGGGACGACTCCACGCCCTGCTACATGTGCATTGATGTCTACAGGACATGGTAACTGCAATCAGATAGTGCTTGGGGGTAGATGTAACCAGATGTGAGGTCAACTCCCCAGATCCCCAATGGTACTGTAATCATGTTGTGTAATCACAATTGTAATTTCATGACAGGGAACGTTATGCGAATAACAAATCTGTCCATAAACAATGAACCACGTCAGCACAGACAGTAATGATATTGCTAATATGCTTGTAGTTATACAATGTCCTTACTGTGTGGAAGCTGGCTTGTGTGGAAGCTAACAGATGGAAAGATTATATTTACAAACGCATATCAATCGTAAATATATATAACGTCAACATCAGAGAAGCCTATTCTCGATTATCCGACGAAACTGTTGGGCGTGAGAGACAAAATAATCTTTTTTATGAATATATCACTGAAAACGTACCACTATCGGTATCTCCGCGGCTCAACCTTGTCAATGTGTGAAAACGGTGAACTGGAGATCTGTACATGTACTCTGGTAGTACTTTATGTGAGATATTGTTGATGTCCATTCAAAGTTTCACTTATGATGCATTAGACAAAAAGTTACAGAAATAGAGACTGCCTATTTAGTGAGTCATTGTACAATTTATATAATCTTTTGCACACTAATATCGATAAGGCTATGCATATGTTAGTAACTTTTAATCACGCGGCGTTTTTATCCTCCAAGACATAAACTTGTTGTTGAGCAAGACCAACTTCCTCCTTGGTAGGACCAGGAATTAGAGGAGATACAAAACATGAACGGAAAGCTCTTAGAGGGCATGGACATTATATTCAGGATTAAAGTGTTTTTGGCCAGTTTTGGAATTTGTTGGTTTTTTATTTAACAAGGAGCAGTATTTCAGTACAAAGAATATAACTAGTGGTATTTCACAGTCAATACCTACTCAGCAGTTGGTGGATCACTTAATGTTACTGTCTGTTGAACCAGTCAATGTATTACACCCTGATATTGATTTGCTCCCATCTACAGAAAAAAACCACTGGAGAACCTAATCAACCAATCGCTGATCAAGACGGTTTATTTAATATAGTAAATGCTGCAAATAACAAATCACCAGGACCAGATGGTGGTGCTGCTGATATTGTAAACGCTTCTCTGCATCTTCCTGTCCTTTATCTTACTCACCTTTTTAAATATGACTCCAACAGCTGTAGACGTATTTCTCTCATTGTTAGAGAGAGAGAGTCATAATATCAACAAGCCGATTTAAGGGCTCATGAATTTGTTTTTTCATTACAAGCAATAGTTCAAAAATACATTGGGTTGAAAAAAAGGCAGATTTTATTGCCACTTCTTTGGCTTTTCCAAGGCATGTGTGATGTTCGCCTGCATTTACTGTGTGCAGTTTGTATTAAGGGTATTTTCTTTCTTTTTTTATCACTTCAATGTATCATTATTTATCAGCTTGTGATAGAACCCCTAAAGGTATATCTCAGTGTCTAGCTGTAACCCTGTCACCCTTCAAAGCTGTGTTTCAGGTATATTTAGATAGATAAATATTTATTAACTATTATTTTCTAAACAAGTTATGTAACCTTATGGAACGAGAGGGTGGTCAAGGTATTACTGTTACATCTTCTATTAATGATGTGTGTTCTCCCATGTTTGCTGCTGATGTCTCAGCAGTGTCTGACACCCTGCTCACAACTGCAAAAAAAGATAACTGAACTGGAAAGCTTTACTTCAGAAAGTAAATCTGAGTAAAACTCAGATTATTGTTTATAAAGGGTAGTCCCTTAAGGTCATATGAAAAGTGCTTTTATGATGGTACACCTATAGAAACAGTATCTTTATATAAATACCACGGACTTGTATTCACCCATAAGTTAATTTGGAGCAAAGCTCAGACCTTGTATTTCAAGCAAATTATAAAATATTTTCTGTTTAAAGGAAACTTGGTAATATCAGTTGTCAAGATATATTTAAGATATTCGATTGTATGATAATGGTTCTGAAATCTGGGGCACGATATCTTGTAATACTATTGAATCTGTTCATATTAGATGTTATAAAACTAGTTTTAAGGCTGCTCGATCAACTTGCAATAATATGGTTCTAGGGGAATGTGGAGGGATGCCTTTACAATTGGTGCAGACTATTACATTAAGCAAACAATAAGGTACCAAGACAGTGTTATATTATGTTAAAATCTTTGGATGACACAAATAAAAAATGTTCTATTTAACTTTGAATTTGTCTTTGCCTGGATAAGTCAGGACAATGGAAACCAAGCAGCCTTCAACGCAGTTTTTAAGCAAAGATTACATGATACTTTCTTTCATTCATGGCAAGCATCCTTACCTGCAAATCATAAGTGTTTCTTTCTATAATCAGTTTAAATTCCTTCTATATATTGAAAAATATTTAAGCAAAGGTGATTTGAGAACATTTGAGAACATACAATTCTAGATTTAGATGTTGCAATTTCAAGCCTGCTTTTAAGTGAGTGAGTGAGTGAGTTGTAATTTTACATCGCATCGGCAATATTGCAGCCATATCGCGATGAGACTTGCTGATAAGACAGGCAGGTATGAAAATATTTTTTTAATGAAAGATATTGCATTGTATGTCATGCAACTTTAACGGCTATGTTATATGTATGTGATTCCTACTCTGAATTGAGACACAAGTTCATTGTAAAATTGTTTAGTAGATATCCGACAAATAATAATATTATTTCTATTAAGTAAGAGTATTGATATTATCAAGAATGTCTGTCTGTTCCTATATCTTGTAAGTATAAAAATAAACACCAAATTATAGAATATAACCATGCCTTTGTATGTATTTTGGGCTGGAGGTATTATACTGAATAAAACTGTCTGTCTGTCTGTCTGAAACAGAGATTGCTACGCGTGTCCCCATTATTGATGTTGTTTTAATTGAGTGTGTTTCTAAACGTATGTCGTAAATTTAGTACATTATGTAGATAAAAACTATTAACGAAATCATAGCATATAAATACAAAACAAGGGAGTGATTCCATGAAGCTGGTGAGGTGAAATTGGGTTTAAGGTCGAGTCCAAGATTATTGCACTTATATAGCGACGTGCATGCACGTGTGTGTGTGGCTGATTGTACTAGTCCGGACTGATGCCGATTTATAGTGCTATCTTACTGAGATACCATGCCGCAGTTTAACATGAATACCCTCTCAGACACAGTATACTTACTCCGAGCCGACCAGTCCTTGTTTGAGCCCCTTAATGCCGAGCACCAGACAGGGTTACAACAAGTACCATCTTTTAACGTCTTTTGGCATGACGCGGCTGGGTATCGAACCCCGGACTTTCCGCTCTCCGGGCGGACGCTCTACCACTAGACCATCTAAATTTACATTGAAATGGGTGGTCTTACATGCTCTCTCAGAGGGACAATAATGTTATGCATCTCCAACCCCCGTCGAGGGCAAGGCCACGAAGAATCTCAGTTACTAATCATACACTACCGATTTATAAAATACATAACTTTTTATTTGTGAATTAGTTCTATATCTTTTACTTAAACGTTAATTAACATTGCTAAAAAGGTCCTCAAGTGTTTTTCCTTCAAATGGAAAAATCAATACAGTCAAGCAGGACATGCTTGACTGTAATTCTCTCATCACAAGGGATACAAAACGGAGGATACTCACCTTTTAATAACTATTTGTGAGTATATCTACTATGGCCAATACGTCATCCTCGTAAAATGACCTCTCCAAATATGGACTGACAACCCAAGTAGGTGTAACCGATATTTGGTTTAATTACAATGAACTTATTCTATTCATACCTGCTTGGGTGTCCCACTTCTTTTGCATGAGATCTCGGATGTAATCACTGTATGGGATAAGAAGTGGCGTCGCAGATTTGTTGAGTTCTACTTTTGCTGCAGCATCAGCCATTGTGTTACATTTTATGTCCATATGACTAGGTAACCAATAAAGGACGATGTCGTATCGTCCAGTTGAAAGGTTATTGTAAAGTTCTAAAATATCTAAAATAATTGGATGAGTCGAAGATACATTATTCAATGCCTGAAGACAAGAAGGAGAATCAGAAAAAATGAAGAACTGTTCACATGCAGACTGTCGTTGAGTATATATCAAGGCTGTAAGGATAGCATTTATTTAGCCTCAGGTATTGTCTGGTATTCTAGATGATATAATTTGTGATCCAACGACAGTGGCACTTGCTACTTTGCCACCATCAGACCCATAAGTAAAGATTGAATGGCGAATGTCGTATTTATTTTTTAATTGTACATATTCATGTTGATAAACTGGTTGATTAGTGTCAGATGTTTTAAAACGTGTGAGGGAAATGTCTACTTCCGGCATCTCCAACTGCCAGGGAGTAGAAGACAAAAGTCGGTAAGGAGAGATAATATCCAGATCCAGATTTGGAGCATTATTAGGAGATTTGATCCGAATTCCAAGTGGGGGAAACCAGCTTTGGTTTCTTGTGAAACAGTTCTTCATAGAGGGGATTAAAACGGAGTCATAAGCAGGATTGGAGAGATTGGAACGTAATTTAGTAATATATTCGAGAGACATTTAAGTACGGCGTTGTTTTAAAGAGGGTTCATCGGCCTCGACAAAGAGGCTGTCAGCCGGATAAGTTCGAAAAGCACCAGGTCAAAGTTTTAACCCTTGATGGTGGATTTAATCCATTTTTTTTTAATTACTCTTGCAGGCTCCAGCATACACAATGGAGCCATAGTCCAGTTTAGAGATAATTAGAGATCTATATAAGCGAAGAAGGGTTATCTGATGCCCTCCCCACTTTGAATTTGAGGCGTCTTTTCACAAATCTAGGGCCTTCAGGCATTTTGTCTTTCGATATTTATTATGTGTCAAAAACGTTAAAGGATGGTCGAAAGTTGATCCTAACAATTTGGCTTCTTTACAATCGTGATTGGCGTGCCATCTAAAAAGAGTTCGGGGTCTTTATGGGGTTTATAAACTCAAAAACAAAAGTTCCTGTGACACTAATATTATAGTGTATATTTCAAACAAGTAAAGTTTGGTTTTCAATATTGTAGTACATGTATGGAATCAAGTCACAAAAACGCAACTGCTTCAGAAAAGCATGCATTCCATGCAAAAGTTGATTTTTATGCAAGCCCCATGAATTTCACAACCCAAAAATGGGTATAGAACACATGTGCGTTAACGTGATATTGCAAGACAATTTTACGTCCACAGAAACACCATTTGGTGTGTATGGCAACGTTGGCAACAGACGAATGCAGTCAGAGACCATCTTCGGAGTGGCAGGCCACGCGTAACCAATAATCGACAAGACAACTGAATTCGAACAACACACCTACGAAATCGATTCCAGCCAGCAACAGTGACTGCAAGAAGCATCCCTGGCCTTCGACGAATATCTTCACAAACCGTACGTCGTCGCCTCAGATGTGCAGGGATTGTCGCCGAAAGACCCGCCAGACGTCCCTTTTTGACAGGAAACCACCGTCAAACACGTCTACAGTGGTGCAGACAGCGTCTACGCTGGACGGCCATGCAGTGGGGACAAGTTTCCTTTTCACCTCCGCCACAGCGATGGAAGGATTTGAGTGTACCGACGTCGAGGTGAACGTTACGTCAATCATTGTGTCATGGAAAAAGATCGGTTCGGGGGCGGTAGTGTTATGGTATGGGGTGGGATTACAGCAAGACAGAGGACCCGTTTGATAGTGGTAGAAGGAAATCTCAATGGACAGCACTGTCGCGACGAGATCATCGGCCCTGTTGTTCTACCGTTTTTGCGTCGTCATGGCCCAGGCATTACCTTTCAACATGACAACGCCCGGCCTCATATTGCTCGACTTGTTCAGGATTCATGAAAAAACAAACACACACGTGTACGGACATAATACTCGCAGGCAAATGATTCATGTAAACACACATACTACACGTGTACGGACATAATACTTGCAGGCAAATGATTCATGTAAGCACACATACACACGTGTCCAGACATAACACATGGAGGCCTGTGATTTCATGAAAACACACATACACACGTGTACAGACATAATACTTCCAGTCCTATGATTCATGAAAACACACAAACACACTTGTACAGACATAATACATGCAGGCCTATAATTCATGTAAACACACAAACACACTTGTACAGACATAATACATGCAGGCTTATGATTCATGTAAACACACATACACACGTGTACACACGTGCAGGCATATGATTCATGAAAACACACATACACACGTGTACAGACATAATACATGCAGGCTTATGATTCATGTAAACACACAAACACACGTGTACACACGTGCAGGCATATGATTCATGAAAACACACAAACACACGTGTCCAGGCATAATACTTGCAGGCCTATAATTCATATAAACACACATACACACGTGTACAGACATAATACTTTCCGGCCTATGATTCATGTAAACACACATACACACGTGTACAGACATAATACTTCCCGGCCTATGATTCATGTAAACACACATACACACGTGTACAGACATAATACATGCAGGCTTATGATTCATGTAAACACACAAACACACTTGTACAGACATAATACATGCAGGCTTATGATTCATGTAAACACACATACACACGTGTACACACGTGCAGGCATATGATTCATGTAAACACACAAACACACGTGTACAGACATAATACTTGCAGGCTTATGATTCATGATTCATATCTTACCCCAAATTTCATTTAACTTATTTGTTTTACACAAAATTACCCAGCCACAGATTACCTTAAGCAAACTGTTGCAGAAATGAGTGATAACCCATTGTAAAATATACCTGATCAAATTTAACAACAGTTATTTTAATTTTCAATACCATAATACCATGTCGAAAGAATACACACACACACACACACACACACACACACACACACACACACACACAAACCATGTATGTTTTCTCTTATATGTCTGCTTCCTTATTTTTGTATTGAAACTTCGTAAATTATGATTTGCAAACATAATTTTCACCAACGGCCCAAACAACCGTAAACGCAGTCTATTATCTCAAAGGACGTCATTTTGTCATATAAAGAATAGTTAAAAATATATTGAATTGAATTTGTAGAAAATACCAAAACAACGAACACACCAAATAAAACGAAAATGATCAGTGAGAGCTGTTGGCTGCCGTGAACTGCTGTTCATTGATGTAAGGTTTGAACCGTTTGATGAATCTAGTGAGGATTCCAGGTTCGACTCGGTCCCCATCCACCTATATGCGGTTGTTGTACGATGTAACGTAAGTGATCGGGTTGTCAGGCTTTCCTGTCTTGATTGATTGCGTGTCAAGGTATCCCGACGACCATTGCTGATAACATAAATCACTGCATTGTCTGGCCAAGGCGAGATCATTGCGCGTGCGTCCGTGCGTGCGTGCGTCCGTGCGTGTGTGTGTGTGTGCATGCGTGTGTGTGCATTAGTGCGTGAGCGCGCCAAAGCATCATGCATTCAATCTTAAAAAATGACTATGAATATTCTTGCTTAAAACGCTAAAAATGGATTACCCAAACTATAGGTATCAGTTTTCATAAGAGCGATAACAAAAGCACGACCCATAGACCACGCTATGGTGGTGAGTGATGTAGTACACTTATCCGTATATGTGTTATTCTGTGATATGTGTAAACATTGACTGTCATGTGATAAATAGAAACAACAATATTGATATGTCCTCAGAAAACGGAGCAGAAACCTTTTCAAAACAAGGAAACGCAGGGCCTGGTTGATTTCCCGCCGCCATTACAGTTGCATCAAGGCGTGCCAGCTTCATGTTCCCGGACAACAAGAAGTGATGCAGATCGGAGATGTTCAATACAACGCTAATGGCAATTATTGATGAAGCGGACGTACATGTACACTCTCCATGGGTGTTATGCGCACTGCCAAACATGTTCATATCGAGAAAGAGTGATCACTGGGGAATGTTTGGAACAACAATTTTACATGGTTGTAATCCGTGAGTTTACAGATATGACAACAGTTTGTATCTTCTATTCTTTGGGGGCACGGGTGGCCCAGTCGTCAAAGGCGCCGCGATTCCCTGTGCAGAGTTGCGTCCCTTGGGCCCACCAGAAACCTATGATTGTGGGTTCAAATCCCGGTTGGCCCCGATTATGTTTCTAGGTTTGTCAGCATCATACCCGTGCTCGTGGGTTTCACCGAAGTGGTAAACGTCTTAGATCTGCATCACTTCAGGCTTTCCTCCCACATTAAGCTGACACGCCGCGATATAACTGGAATACTGTTAAAAGCGGCGTTTAACCCAACTCACTCACACTCACACTCTATGTGTATCAACATATCAGTTTGCCGTGAATCATTGTTTGGATCTATTCATTATTGTACAGGCTTTGTCGGATGACATAAGTTTTTGTCTAACACATAAAAGGTAAGGAAAACATTCATGAACACGTGACATGTGTGTTTAGCATATTTTGTTTATAATTTTATTTTGCACATAAGAAGGAAAATCGAATCACGCGTTAAGTGATTTGTAGTCGTTCCCTTTGATCTCGTCAATAATGTTTCTTAACATTCAGAGAGTTTTAAGACCGCAGCCATAATGGTTTCCAGCGGAGTAATCTCCACTTCCGACCCTGTTGAACAGTGACTTGGTTACGATCTAATATTATATGGTAAATGTAGCCTTTGTAACTGACTATGTAACTACAAACACATTTGCTAGTATGAAAGAAACAAAATCCTGCCCATATCTACAACAAATCTCAGCTAAAAGCAGAGCCGATTGTACGTATCCGACTTTATCATGTGCATGTGTCTATGAATCACTATCAAGTAGTGATGATGCCAGATGGTTTTTGTCACAAACACATGCAAAGGCAAGTCCATTCATTGTTCACCTGAAACATCACGGGACGATATTGTACAAGTCAATACAGGGAATTGCATCGGACATCCTTTTTGTCACTGATGCGTGGACGTTAAGCAAATGAATATCCATGAGTCCATGTCCTGGTGTGGTTGTTGATGTTATGACTTCCATTGGTTATTAACAGAAAATTCTCTTTCAAGAAAATGTATTTTTGACTGAACATCTTGATTCTTGTAAAGATGAGGCTCTTGGGAGTTGACGACATATCTGAATACTTCTACCTTCAAGCATGCGTTAGATTGTGGCCACCTGTGCTGGTGGCATCCATGTTCAAATGGATACCCACATGTGCATCTCTTTCTGAATATGGACTTGGCTTACACCAAAGTCACAGAAGAACTTATACTGGCATTTTAGTTCGTTTATGAAAATGTGAAGTTTCATTTATTTGCGTTTTGTGCTCATATGATGTGACCTCAGTTGCCCAATTTTACAAGAATTGTCATGACATCTCCGTACTCGAAATCTGAAAAGAAGCAAACATGTTGGTTAGCAGCTGCAGCTAACGTCTATTAGTTGACAGTGTGTTTGTGCGTGTGCGTGCGTGCGTGTGTGTGCGTGTGCGTGTGCGTGCGTGCGTGCGTGCGTGCGTGCGTGTGTGCCTGTGTGCGTGTGCGCGCGCGCGCGGTTTTGTGTGTGTGTGTGTTTAGAGTTTTCAGTTTTCAGTTAATCAAGATCTATATTGTGATAAAACGAGTCTTACATCGCGAAGTGCATCAAATCACGTGAGCACCTTGATTAAAAACATGAAAAGATTTGGAAAATATCTGTTGACAACGAGTTAGCGGTGCACATGTTTTGCAAATGGTGCAGTCGACCGAAATCTGCATGACACTTTACGAACCGGATTTCGATTTCGGTGCGCGATTTTGATTGGGCTATGCATAGACTCGTTAGTCCGGCCAAAATGTAACTCCATAATACCAGCCTAGTTCGGCGAGGGTGGAAACTGGACTTTTATAGTCAGTTAACTCACTTGCCTCGGGAAGATGGCACTGGGCTGACATATGCTGCACATGTCGTCATGAATTACCTGTTAGCGTCCCCGTGGTGGTCATCTCGCTGTTGGTGGTGTAGAGGAACTTGGGTATGATTGCTGGGGTATCCCAGTCACATGGGTGACTTTCATCATTTCCATCGATGACCATCATCCACATTACATCGTGGGGGCACCCATCGTAGGAGTGGCTGATCATGAAGCGACGAGTAGTTGAATGTCTGTATAGAGACCATTGCTTTGAGGGTGCATTAGTTTAAGTATTGATGAACGTTGGGTTGCCTATAAAGAGTGTATTTAACAATTACATAATGTATTATTTGAAAATAGGAATGACTGTTTCATTGAGCTACCCTCATCCTTATGGATTAGTACATGGTCATGTACATCAAGTCATTATGGATTGGTACATGGTCATGTACATCGTCATTATGGATAGGTACATGGTCATGTATATCACGCCTCATGGATTAGTATATGATCATGTATGTCACGCCTTATGGATTAGTACATGGTCATGTACATCAAGTCCGTATGGATAGATACATGGTCATGTATATCACGTCTTATGGATTAGTATATGATCATGTATGTCAAGTCATTACGGATTAGTACATGGCCATGTATGTCACGTCTTATAGATTAGTACATAGTCATGTATGTCAAGTCTTATGGATTAGTACATGGTCATGTACATCAAGTCATTGTGGATTAGTACATGGTCATGTACATCGTCATTGTGGATAGGTCCATGGTCATGTACATCGTCATTATGGATAGGTCCATGGTCATGTACATCAAGTTTTTATGGACTGGTACATGGTCATGTATATTACGTCTTATGTGATTAGTACATTGTCATGTACATCACGTATTTATGGATTAGTACATTGTCATGTATGTCACGTCTTATAGATTAGTACATTGTCATGCAAATCACGCCTTATGGATCGTCATTATGGATAGGTCCATGGTCATGTACATCAAGTCTTTATGGACTGGTACATGGTCATGTATATCACGCCTTATGGTTTAGTACATGGTCATGTATATCACGTTTTATAGCTTAGTACAAGTTCATGTATATCACGCCTTATGGATTAGCATATGATCATGTATGTCACGCCTTATGGATTAGTACATGGTCATGTACATCGTCATTATGGATAGGTCCATGGTCATGTACATCACGTCTTTATGGATAGGAACATGGTCATGTATATCACGTCTTATTGATAAGTACATGGTCATGTACATCAAGTCTTTATGGATAGGTACATGGTCATGTATATCACGTCTTTGTGGATTAGTACATGGTCATGTGTGTCACGTCTTATGGATTTGTACATGGCCTTGTACATCAAGTCTTTATCGATAGGTACATTGTCATGTATATCACGTCTTTGTGGATTAGTACATGGTGATGTGTGTCACGTCTTATGGATTTGTACATGGCCTTGTACATCAAGTCTTTATCGATAGGTACATTGTCATGTACATCAAGTCTTTATGGATAGGTACATGGTCATGTATATCACGTCTTATAGGTTAGTACATAGTCATGTATGTCACGTCATATGGATTAGTACATGGTCATGTATGTCACGTCTTATAGCTTAGTACATAGTCATGTATATCAAGTCTTTATGGACAGGTACATGGTCATGTATATCACGTATTTATGGATTAGTACATAGTCATGTATATCAAGTCTTATAGATTAGTACATGGTCATGTACATCAAGTCATTATGGATTAGTACATGGTCATGTACATCGTCATTATAGATAGGTACATGGTCATGTATATCATGTCTTATTGATTAGTACATGGTCATGTATATCACGTCTTTATGGATTAGTACATGGTCATGTACATCGTCATTATAGATAGGTACATGGTCATGTATATCACGTCTTATTGATTAGTACATGGTCATGTATATCACGTCTTTATGGATTAGTACATGGTCATGTATGTCACGTCTTATAGATTAGTACATGGTCATGTACATCAATATTTTATGGATAGGTACGTGGTCATGTATATCACGCCTTATGGATTAGTACATGGTCATGTATATCACGTTTTATAGCTTAGTACATAGTCACGTATATCAAGTCATTATGGTTAGGTCCATGGTCATGTACATCACGTCTTTATCGACAAGGTACATGGTCATGTACATCAAGTCTTTTAGAATTAATACATAGTCATGCATGTCATGTCTCTATGGATAGGTACATGGCCATGTACATCACGTCTTTATGGATAGGTACATGGCCATGTATATCACGCCTTATGGATTAGTACATAGTCATGTCTTTCACGTTTTTATGCATTAGTTCATTGTCACGTATATCACGTCTTTATGAATTGGTACGTTGTCACGTATATCACGTCTTTATGGATAGGTACATGGTTATGTCCGGACACCGTCAGTTTAGCACAACGTTTTCTGGAAGCCCAGTCCTCTACGGAGCCACAATTGTAACGTTCGTTATGGATTAGTATATGATCATGTATGTCACGCCTTATGGATTAGTACATGGTCATGTACATCAAGTCTTTATGGATAGGTACATGGTAATGTATATCACGTCTTATGGATTAGTACATGGTCATGTACATCAAGTCATTATAGATTATTACATGGTCATGTATATCAAGTCTTATAGATTAGTACATGGTCATGTACATCAAGTCATTATGGATTAGTACATGGTCATGTACATCGTCATTATAGATAGGTACATGGTCATGTATATCACGTCTTATTGATTAGTACATGGTCATGTATATCACGTCTTTATGGATTAGTACATGGTCATGTACATCGTCATTATAGATAGGTACATGGTCATGTATATCACGTCTTATTGATTAGTACATGGTCATGTATATCACGTCTTTATGGATTAGTACATGGTCATGTACATCGTCATTATAGATAGGTACATGGTCATGTATATCACGTCTTATTGATCAGTACATGGTCATGTATATCACGCCTTATGGATTAGTACATGGTCATGTATGTCACGTCTTATAGATTAGTACATGGTCATGTACATCATTTTTTTATGGATAGGTACGTGGTGATGTATATCACGCCTTATGGATTAGTACATGGCCATGTATATCACGTCTTATAGCTTAGTACATAGTCATGTATATCAAGTCATTATGGTTAGGTCCATGGTCATGTACATCACGTCTTTATGGATAGGTACATGGCCATGTATATCACGCCTTATGGATTAGTACATAGTCATGTCTTTCACGTTTTTATGCATTAGTTCATTGTCACGTATATCACGTCTTTATGAATTGGTACGTTGTCACGTATATCACGTCTTTATGGATAGGTACATGGTTATGTCCGGACACCGTCAGTTTAGCACAACGTTTTCTGGAAGCCCAGTCCTCTACGGAGCCACAATTGTAACGTTCGTTATGTAGTGCCAGAAACGTATGATTGATGGTTCGAATCCTAGACCATGATTAAATGGTCATGGGCTTTTTCAGCATTATGCCAGTGCTCATGGATTTCACCAGAGTGGTAAACTTCTATTATTCTGCATCACTTGCCTAATGGAGGTGGCAGACCGTGATATATATGACATACTGTAACAGTTGAAAGCAGCCACATTAAACCAAACTCACTCACTCACTCACTCACTGAACAATGGCTGTACATGTAAGGAAGATCTACATGTACACGACAATTAAAAGTTTAGTGTTAATGCGTATGTTTGTACTGTGAACGATTCAGTTTGATCACATATATCATTCATGAACATTTTATTTGCACTTTAAATGTGTAAAATTCACAATTTATTTCATTAATATAATTTTTCATTTCGTAATATAAAGGGACCTACCATTTGAAATTTCGGGGGGGGGGGGGGGGGGGGGGGGGGCTGAGATTTTGTGTGAAGATGCTTGATATCTTTTCAGCTACAGCTGCAAAACCAGACATTTAAAAAACTTTAAACTAAGAGCCTATATATTCTCTTTTTTTAAAAAACCAAACACATACACCTGGCAAAAATGATTTTTTTTGTGGCAGGCAACGTATTTTGTTTTCAATAATTTTTGAGCATTATCTGGGTAGATATATTTTTTTCGATAAAATCTCAGGTCACCTTCCTCCCCCAAGAAACTCAATGATCGGTCTCTAATAGATATATTGAATACTTACCCTGTGATACTGAAATAATTGAAAGTTGACATTGTGAGATCCGTCCATGTTGAGTTGATCACTCTGGTAGGCGAAAACCAGGACATCTTGTTAGTGCCGGTCCCATTAAAGATAATTTCACTTCGAATTTGATTGTTGTTCATCAGTAGCACTTTCACCTGAAAGAAATCCTCTTGTTTTTTATAATGCTGTGAGATAAATACTTTTTATCATACACCTTAGACACACAATTACGCTAATTTATGTTATAGCATGACCTCGGCTCATTTATTTACAATCTGTTCAGATAAAGCTTTTATATTCTTAACAACGACGTTAAACAACAATCAAACAAAAACTCATATTCATGATGTTGTTGACTGTTTAAGGACACTGCCCACTTAACACTGACCACGAGTAAAAGTGGCAATGGACCTATCGCTGCCTGTCAATCAAGCAACATGACCGACCACTCAGGAATTCCTGAGGTATACAGAACTACACAGGACTTTGATCAAAGTGATATGTGTTATTCAAGTCAGTTTTTACGAAACTTCTTTTGTCTCAATGTATACTCTTCAAAAAAAGAAACGTGTGATTTGTGTGAGGTAGGAAAATACATTTATACGAGGAACCGTACAAGGTTTCGAGCCAAAATATTGTGGGGAGAACACTTGGTGATTGTACTCATCTCAGTTACATGGGTACATAGGAAAAGTCCAAGGTGAAGGTCAGCTACCATCAATAACGCGTATGTCCCCCGTTGGAATCGGTAGCGGCCCATGGAAGAGACGATGCGAATCACATCCTGGGGAATGCTAGCCCATTCGGCCTGCAACGCAAAAGCCAACTGCTTCAACGTCTGGGGTTGTGGTTGACGTCGGCGTAGCCGTCTATTCAATTCATCCCACAGGTACTCTATCGGGTTCCACTTCCTGTCCGCAGTTTCCGGTGTAACGTTCTCCCCGATGTCTGTAGACTCGTGCTCTTCCATCCTCTCGACGGAGGAGAAATCTTGATTCGTCGCTAAACAAGACATCTCTCCATCGCAGTTGAGGCCATACCCTGTGTTGACGACACCAATGCAGTCGTTGTTGTCGATGCTGTCGATTCAATATGACGCGTCGAAAAGGACGTCTTGCTCGTAGACCTGCTGCTCTTAAACGGTTTCGTACGGTCTGATCGGAGATTCTGCGCAGTCCGGGTATTTGGGATGCGGTTGAAGTGGCTGTGGTCGTCCTTTCACGTAGGTGGCGCAGTCAGATGTAGCGGTCTAGGGGCGGGGGTGATTACTCTTGGTCGTCCCGACCTTGGTCGATCACGTGTTGACCCATGCTGTTGAAACCCATCCCATAGCCTTGTGATGGTGCTGAGCGATAGATTGAAAACCCTCGCTACAGCTGATCGGGATTCCCCTGCCTGCAAGCGGCCTATGACGTTGTTTCTTTGCTTTCTGTTAATCTTAGCATGTTGTTGAACTGTCACTGTTCCATTGACGCAGATGCCAGGCAATCAAAACCCCTGCACTTGAATACCGTTCATAATGCTGCATGGCCCTGATGGGAAACCTAGTCATGATGTCTTTGAAAATAATTATATTTGCTTTTTTAGGCACGTGGTTGCAAATTCATTTCTTACCCAGTCTTCAATGAACCAGTTTATTTTTACATAAAATTACCCTGCCACAGATTACTTTCTATAAACTGTTTCAGGAATGAGTGCTATAAAGAATAAAACTCAAAAACAGTTGTTTCAAGAATGGTATCGCTCGTGTTGAATTATTCTCTTTTTTTCACAACCTTGTGTCATATAAACATTATGCATTACGAATGATCGTGCTCGTCATTAGGCCGTGTGTTGTATAGGGCATGATTACTACGCTAGTTTGTTCATACAATTTTCACTCCTGTGTGTGTGTGTGTACGTGCGTGCGTGCGTGCGTGCGTGCGTGCGTGCGTGCGTGCGTGCGTGCGTGCGTGCGTGCGTGCGTGCGTGTGTGTGTGTGTGTGTGTGTGTGTGTGCGTGCGCGTGCGTGCGTGTGTGTGTGTACGACTGTACGTGTGTGTGTGTACGTGCGTAATATATATTTTGGAAAACATTCACACGCCAATAAACAAATATTAAATTATAGTTCTCGAATTTATGGTTGGTTATCTCCTTTAGGCGCAACAAACAAAGAAACCACCTTAGACAACATGTGAGACGAACTAAAATCGTTCATATGTGCGTACCAGCTGTACACCAGCTGTTTCCCATGTAGAGATAATCTTGCTTCTGAAATGATCATCACAAGGACGAGATGTGTTGGGTGAGAAACAGCCAGGCTTCAATCGAGGTGGTAGAAGTGGGTGGTCGTGGTAGAGGTTGTCGTCCAACCACGCTGAGTAGATGGACGTCCCTGTGTCACTCTGGCCCCGGAACACCACTGTCCACCCGTCCCAGGACAACACATCTGCAAGATCATATGCGATATAAAACACATTATTTCATGTAAAATCAATGTTCTAAAAGCCTCAATATTCCACTTACTTCTGGGTGGATTCCTGGGAAGAACATCTCCCCGTTATCTTATGCTTGTGGCAAGAGGAAGAGACTGAGGATTGGGTGGTCAGGCTGACTGTGTCATTGACCCCAATGGCGAGGATCTTTTCTCAATCACCAAGTCAGTGCTTTGTATGGCTGCGAGTAAAACCACGCCGCTAAACATAGCTCAGTATGTCATTAAGAAACCCATATTTAGTTCGTCATCTCATATTAGTATAACACTTGCTCTTGTGTAGCTCTGTACAAGCAATTGCAGTGCCTCAGACTACTGAAGAACCAGCACCTACGAGACAAGATGTACAAAGGGTGACTGAAACGTTATGTGCCTAACTACGACAGATATACAGTACACACATAAAATTGTGCATGTCTGAAATACAATACTTTCCAAGCTTACAGGATGCATTTGAACCAAATACATAGCCAGGCAGGCATCAAAGTGACTTGGTATTCTCTGTTGATAAAAATGGACAAAACTGGCTACCATGCTGTCATCAAGTATATCCTGCTGAAAAGACAAACTCCAACTACAATCCATGCGGACATGATGTCAACCTTAGAGGATGATGTTCCTTTCTTTGTCACTGTGAGGAGGTGAGCAGCAGAGTTCATGAGAGGAAGAGGGATCATCAAAGATGATTCAAGATGAGGAAGACCTTCAACCTGTGCCACCTCTTAGCAAAATGTTGATTAGATAAATGGTATTATCATTGGTGATCGACGATTCAGCACACGTTGAAAACAATAGGCATCTCTCATGAGAGAGTTGAGAACATCCTGAGGAATGAACTGGGCATGACAAAGGTTTCAGCGCTCTTGGTTCTAAGGCTTCCGACTCCTCATCCGAAAAGCTTCAGGTACGTCCCGTGAGAAATAACGTCATTTCGAAGCAGAACGAATTGCTTTAGTAAAGAAATTTGCAACCATGGATGATTCATGGGTTAAACGCCATTGATGAAACAATATTCAAAACACTGGAAACATCTGACGTCTCCTCCTACGACGAAGCCACCGTCAACTGTTCCGTCATCTGTTCCATCAGCTGTTCCATCAGCTGACAAGGTGATGGTTTCAGTTTTCTGGATTTCCAAAGGAATTCTACTGATGGACTACCTCCGGAAAGGTCAATATGGCCAATGTGGCGTGACACAAGATAACACGTCATGTGCAACATAAGGTGTGCTGTACCACCAGGACATGCACCTGTGTGCAAGTCTGTTGTTGTAATGGCTGCATTGCATTACTGTGGCTTTGAACTGATTAAACATCCTTCGTATTCACCACGTATTTGGCTTCAGATTTCCACCTCTTCCCAGACTTGAAGAAAGAACTGGCTTGCAAGCATTATGCATATGATTAAGACGTAATTTCGCTTGTTGAGGCCTCCTACACCACCAGGCGGAAGCCTTCTACACCAGTGGGATCCAGGCATTCTAGCAATGTTGGCAGACCTCGGAGGGGAAAGTGTTGAAAAATAGTTTGCAACCAATTCTATCAAAGCAGTCCATCATAATTTCAAGATATATTTTTCAATTCCTATATTTCACGAACTACCTGCAAGAAAAGAGGAACTACGGCTCAGGAGTAGGTTGTTCCATAAGTTACCCAAGACAGTCATTTCAAAGAAAAACAGAGGGTTTCCCGATCACAAGTAGAAACATCAGTCAATCTAATTCTGGAACGACGTCACTTATTATTACCCACGCGGTATTACGTTAACAGGTTAACATTACAAACTGTTTTTAAAACAGGTGCGTCATTGCACTTGTTTTGGAGTTTGATAGGCTGATACGCGAACTTTGACCACTCTGGAACTACTTTGGATTGATTGATTGATTGATTAATTCACTCATTCATGAGTATATTTTCAAACATAATTAAGAATGGATACCATATAATGAATGTTTAATCAATGAAACAAAATTGTAAACATGATACATGTGCATGATATATGTCTTCAATTACACAAGCATTTAATATAAAGTGTAATGATCTTGGTCGAGATAACTGTAAAATACACTTCCGTTTAGAATTGCCTGCTGTCTGATTGGAAAATGTCCGAACAAAGGGAATCAGGCGTTTGAAATATCCATGTACAAACGAATGTAGACGAATACTGACCTACATCAGGTAACTTACCAATGTTGATGAGGTGAGGTAAAATGTGGAATGTCGCGTTCAAGTATATTTCAAATATATTATGATGTGTATGCACGTTTGCGTGGCTGCTTGTACTTGTCTGGATTTGTGCTGTTATCATGGCGCTATCCCACTTAAATACCATGCCGCAGTTTAACATAGATACCCCACTGAGACACATTATAGGTACTGCGAGGCATTTAGTCCCTGCTTTGCTCCCTTAATGTCGACGCCAGGCAGGGTAACAACAAGTACCATCTTTGGTCATTTGGTATGAGGCAGCAAGGGGACCGAACCATCGACCAGACGCTCTGTCCGCTGGACCACGGGGGCGGCCCTTATGCTGATGATGTTGTCATGCCATCTGAATTATATATGGGTTATCGTTTATGAATTCCAGACAGATGGGCTCACCTATCCAACTCAACATTTCAATCTGACGCTTTCACATGGCTACATGCAGCAAATTTGTGCATGTCAACCTAACAATGTCGATAATCATCCCGCAGGCATGTTTTTTTCTTGAATTTGCTTCTTTGAATAAGCTAACATGTTGTGTTTGCTCATCCATATGTAGGTATAATATTTCAAATCAGCGTGCTCTGTAAAGAACACAATCCTGACGTGTTCCTGATTCATCAGTACGGCAATAGCAGTGTTGTTTCATCGATGTAAGATATCATGCATATAATGCATAACATTAGTGGAAGTGAGGCGAATATGTTGGGACAAAGGTTTACCATTAGCATCGGGGACCGGTCGGGTTGCCTTGTGGTTAAAGCGTTCGTTCGCCACGCCGAAGACCCGGGTTCGATTCCCGACATGGGTAAAAAGTGTGAAGCCCATTTCTAGTGTCCCCCGCCGTGATATTGCTTGAATATTGCTAAAAGCGGCGTTAAACCATCTTCACTCACACACTCATTAGAGGGGCGGTCGGGTAGCCTAGTGGTTAAAGCGTTCGCTCGTCACGCCGAAGACCCGGGTTCGATTCCCAACATGGGTACAATGTGTGAAGCCCATTTCTGGTGTCCCCCGCCGTGATATTGCTGGAATATTGCTAAAAGCGGCGTAAAACCATACTCACTCACTCATTAGCATGGATTTCCAAAGTATTCTGCATTCTCCATATTTATATTGCAGGATGTTCGGGTGTGCATGCCAGAAGCGATGGGCTCTATGTTGGCATTGTCCATACTTTGTATTCATACACATTTAGCTCTCCTTATTAGGACGCATAGACACAATGGCTTAAGTTGTTGATAACTGAAAGAAAATATCGTTGGTAATAAAGCTCGTTCCCATTACATTTAGTCTATTTCCCAAGTGGCATATTATTAAGCGGCATAAACTTGATATGAAATTAGAAGCTATATCTTTGTGACGTCATCCACTTTCAAACAATTCAGTCTCTAGCCTAAGTTTCTTGCGTTCAACATGGTATCTTCTCCACAAGTCAGAAAACTGTGACAACCCTTGAGACTTACACAGTCCATTCAACAACTGATATATATGTTTTTTGTCACTTGTCACAGATTATGCCATTATATAACTATGTGCAACAAAATGGTTAATTTTCATTGAGAAAATGTCATAAAACGTGAAAAGCTATTTCCATTTGCGTATTTACCTTTGTCTGGAATGGAATGGCTGTACACGCCAATGGTCGTGTACGCCACATGTAGGCAGCGAAAATCTTCGGACACCTGGCGATAAGGTCACTTTGGTGTGTAAGTTACAATGTCATACTCCTTAATGTCGCCGTGGTAGAAGGAGTTCTTAATTAGTTTGACAAACAGTCTGTCCAACTGATAGACTTCCATTATCTACGACCACTCTCATTTCAAGTTTCGAGTGTGTGTACAAACAAGAGAAAAGTCATTTCTCGTTCTGGGCAGACTGGTTTATGGCAGTGGTGCAATGCCAAGTCATCATTGCGGAGGAGTGTGGGAACAGCTATCATTAATTAGCAGATCGACTTGAAGTGAGAATTACTGAAAATAATTACACCGATATCCTGGCCCTTATTGGTAATGCTATAGGTTGTCGACCGGTCTCAAGGTGATGTAGTCTATGTGCAGCAAGCGGATGGATACATGGGATCGCAAAAACGGTACTTCACTCCATATACCCCGAGATAGACTAACATCTAGTCTCTCAAATGAACATTTTTTACGGGGGAAAAAAACAGTTCTTAAAAGTTATAGTTACAAAATGTAATCCAACGGAGCCAAAAGACTTACTTCATTTTCAGAGATCAAACAAATGTGCATAGCTTTGATCCTTGGAATTTCAGAGCACGTGTAAAGATTCCTACCACCCATTACTGACATGCTACTGAAGGTGCGAGTGACAGGAATGTTTACTGCGCCTACTACTTCTCCCCAAACACACCCTGTCACTGAGGGTTGTAAGTGTCTAATGTACAGAGACCTATTTTGAGGAGCTAAGGGGTACCAGCTTAGAGGCGACATTTAGTGTTATTCTAGTCTGTCATAGAGACCCTGAAATACATATATCTAAAAATATCCAATGCAAGTCTATAATGTTTGGCGAGTTTAGATTACTGCAGTATCAGGTAGAAAGTCTCTTGGCTCCTTTTTATTATTATTTATAACAATAATTTTAATGTTATATTCTGTAAAATATCTTCATTTCAGAGACCAGATGTTAGTCTGGTGTGTTTCCTATGTCAAGGCAACTTGATCTATTGAAATTCCTCCAAATATTTCAAAGTTATTTAATATTTCTAGAAAAGTTCAAGGTTCTGTTTGCACTATGTGGACAGGGTGATTGATGCAGCATCGAACAGGAGAAAACCTTTTATTGGAAGTACAAAGACAGAGCCATGTCTTCTGATTGAAAACGTCGGTACATCGGGATGTTCTGCAAATAACGTGTGTCGAGAATATTGAGGTGAGGAAATACTTGAAGCCGACTTCTTTTGATTTGAAAAGACAGTTGTCTATTTGTACCAATCCCACAGAACTAAAGACGGATGTTCTGTATATTTGCTTTCATAAGTAACAAAGCAATTAGCTCATCAATGTTTCTATTCATTTTTACCCAGAAATGAAAAACGTTTAGAAATCATCCCCTCTCCTCACCAGGATAACAAGAGTCATCGGGAGATGACATCAGTATGACATGGGCTTTATTGGTTTCAGGGTCTGTATGGCAAACTAACACAGAGAGAAAGCACAGAGAAGAAAGTCTTGTGAATTTTACTAACTTAATTAGTAACAGTGGCCAGCGCTCATTTCACTTACAATATGGGGGGGGGGGGGGGGGGGTACACCAAGGACTTTATGCGATAAAGGACAATCACTTGATTGTCTGGTCCAGACTCGTTTACACACTGACGTCATATAATTAGAATATTGCGGCGTTGAACAAGAAACAAACAAACAAACAAAAATATAAAGGAAAATGAATGTTGATGCATTGTTGATACATTATGCTACTCTATGAATTCTCGTACCCCTTTCCGAGATTTAAAATAGAATAAATATTTGATGATTAAAATAATTTATATTCTGAAAGATTCTTGAGAACGTATGGATATCATATCATTTCATATAGTATACAGACAACAAATGTAAACGATCGTACCTGATCTGGGTTCCATGTAAACCCAATCGTTGCTTTCCATAAATGTTGAATCACCATCGAACAACTTCACACTGTGGAGTTCGCAGATACCCTCAGTCTGACTGAACGAAGCACTTGCACAAGATAAAGCCAGACAGTGATTCAGACACCACATTGCAGACCATTTGGTAGGTTTATAGCCCACAGTCGACATGGGTGGGTTCGTTAAGCGATATCCACGTGCCACTGAATAAATTTCTTGTCGTATTTCTGCTGAAGCCATCACCATTAGAAATAACAGCTGTTGTAGACCAGATTGTGTCATCATTTTAACAATACCTGCCTAAAGTAACGGCGGATACTGTCGGTAATTGTAGAATTTATCCGTCGGCTCAACTCTCCCTGGAAACTCTCCCTGCGTACAAGATGTTGGTTATATAATCATTTCTGGGAGGGGACGCTGGAATATTGATCCGTTAGATTTACTGAGGCTTTTGTAGTGCTGGGGGCTTTTCAACCTTATGGAAATAGGTAGGCAACTCCCACTTCGTATAATGAATGCAAAGAAACAGTAGCCATTGGTTGTGATACAGTGGACGTCACGAAAGATACTGTGAGACAAGGAGACCGCTATCACCTGGGTCCACGTCACGAGAGATACTGTGAGACACGGAGACCGCTATCACCTGGGTCCACGTCATGAGAGATAGTGTGAGACAAGGAGACCGCTATCACCTGGGTCCACGTCACGAGAGATACTGTGAGACACGGAGACCGCTATCACCTGGGTCCACGTCACGAGAGATACTGTGAGACACGGAGACCGCTATCACCTGGGTCCACGTCACGAGAGATACTGTGAGACACGGAGACCCCTATCACCTGGATCCACGTCACGAGAGATACTGTGAGACACGGAGACCGCTATCATCTGGGTCCACGTCACGAGAGTTACTGTGAGACAAGGAGACCGCTATCACCTGGGTCCACGTCACGAGAGTTACTGTGAGACACGGAGACCGCTATCACCTTGGTCCACGTCACGAGAGGTACTGTGACACCGGGGACATTTAAAAACGAGTCAATTGCAGCAATACTGATTGTATCGTCCTCTGATTTGATGCATGTCAAACAGTGGGAGGTCCTTTCAAACTAAAATGACCGGAATCCACGCAGGAGTGTCTATTTACTGACTTGGCATCGGTTTATAGCTTGACATAGCTCACGAATACATACCGAGTAGCGCAAGATGTCATTGTATCGCGCTTGAAGACCGTGTTCGACTTGATCAGTGTACGTTCTTCTCGAGGGGGATCAATACGGACAATGGTACTTTTAATACCAATAATGATCACTTATGATCCCAGCTGGCTATTTATGTCTTTGGCGCCTTACCCCTGATCTTGTGTTTCATGTAAGGAGTAAACCTGTTCCAATATATGCTTTCCTCAGACATTAAGTTGACACGCGGTGATATTACTGAAATATAGCCAAAGCGGCGTTGAACTAAACTCACTCACTCACAAAATATTTGCTACAATTTGTTCATGAGAGATACGTCTGACAGATATGTACCTGTCGAGGAAAATGCAATCTAATTTGTCATTGTCTTTGTCCTATTCTTGGTCACGAGAATGTCGGAACAGGGCTTATCAGTATTCGAGCGACGATAATTTATCGAAGCAGGTAAAATCATCCGGAGGGGCAGGTCATGGGCTTCGACCCCACCCTACCCAATTTAAAAATAAACATTTAAAACCCAATGCAATGAACCAAAGAATATTGCCTTACTATTGTCATATTTGAACCATCAAAGGTTGCCATCCCCCACCTCCAAGTTATTCGTTCAAAATGTGACCCGTGAAGATCCGGGGTAGAAAGGTCTTCAGCAACCCATGTTGTCGTAAGAGGCGACTAATGAGATCGGGTTGTCAGGCTCGCTGACTTAGTTGATGCATGTCATCGTATCCCAATTGCGTGGATAGATGCTCTCTCACAAAATATTAGCTACAATTTGTTCATGAGAGATACTTCTGACAGATTATACCTGTCGAGGAACATTCATTCTACTATGTCATTGTCTTGGTCCTATTCTTGGTCACAAGAATGTCGGAACAGGGGCTATCGATATTCGATCGACGATAATTTATTGTAGCAAAAAAAATCATCCGGAGGGACAGGTCATGGGGTTCGACTCCACCCTACCCAATTTGAAAATCAACCTTTGAAACCCAATGCAATGAACCAAAGAATATTGCCTTACTCTCGTCAGTTTTGAACCATCCCAATAGTCACCAGAGGTAAGGAAAGTTAGACCCAACTGGTAACACGGGTTGCATGGTCGTCTTAGGCGCCGCAATTCACTCTGCAGAGTTGCGGCATTTGGGCGTGCCTGAGCAAGCACCATTCCAGCGCGTGGCACCTTCGTTACCTTCGCGGTATTATCGCTGCCACCAGTGTGCTACCGGCCATAACAGTGAGTGAGTGAGTTGGGTTTAACGCCGCTTTTAACAGTATTCCAATTATGTCGCGGTGTGTCAGCTTAATGTGGGAGGAAAGCCCGAAGTGATGCAGGTCTTAGACGTTTACCACTTCGATGAAACCCACGAGCACGGGTATGGTGCTGACAAAACTAGAAACATAATCGGGGCGAACCAGGATTTGAACCCACAACCATAGGTTTCTGGTGTGACCAAGGGACGCAACTCTGCACAGCGAATCGCGGCGCCTTAGACGACTGGGACATCCGTGCCCCTAGGTCATTACAAGAATCTTGAAATCCCCCTCTTACCCCAAATGTATATACGTAGTAACATTTATATTTTTGGGTATGTCTTTGGGAATGCAAGCCATTATAGTGAATTGGGAAAAGGTTTACGACTGATTTACGATTTCCCAGATGAATGTTTCGCTTGTTTGTTTAATCAGGGTCGGTCTAGATTGCAGACAAACGGTATTGCATCCATTGTTACTATACCAATTACATGATAGTTGAAATGAAATTCAAACTGACAAACGTAGAAACAATAATTTAGCTTGCAAAAGAGTATTTGGCGTAAAGACAGTCATCACTTCTTTGTAAACATAGCGGTCAGACGGTTGCAAGTTCAACTCCAAGCACGGTTGCGACCGCCAAGAACAGGGGGAGCAGTAGCAGCGCTAATATAGAGGGGCTCCGAGAACGGGCTATCGCTGTTGGGTGTGGTAGTTTCTTCAAATCCCTAGATTCGCCCTCATTATAATTCTTGCCAGCATCATTCGTGTGCTTGTGGATGTGACCAAAGTGGTAAACGTCGAAGAATAAAGTGCGGATCAATATATTACTTATTCTTCTCTAAATCGGTCGTCTAAACAGTTGCTACATGCATTTGAAACCTTAGATTGATCAGTTAGATTCAGTTTCATGTGTTCGTCATTGTGGACTTGTTGGTTTAATCGAGTGTGTGTGTGTGTGTGTGTGTGTGTGTGTGTGTGCGTGCGTGCGTGCGTGCGTGCGTGTGTGCGTGTGTGCGCACGCGCGTGTGTGTGTGTGTTCGTGCATGCGTGAGTGCGTGCGTGCGTGCGTGTGTGTGTGTGAAGAATCATGCATTCTTTACTAAACTTTGCTAAACTTTGGAATATTCTGGCACCAAATCCATTGCCCATATGTTGATCCCATTACCCACGACCATAACTGTATCATTGTTTGTTATCTGCAGCTCAGAAATTGACGTTCCTCTGCCCCTGTCCATACATCACGCTCCTGGGTCATATCAACACAAACAACAATCGCCATTGTCTAAGCGGTGTAGTGCACTTAATTTGTAGTTGCATGTAATATGCGTAAACATTGACTTCCATATAATAAATCTACACAGCAATTGATTTTTCTTCAGAAACGACAACAAAGCACGAAGAACAAACAAATGAAAAAAGGATCCTGCATTCATTGATCATGTGGCCGGGAAAACTACATTAACTAGATGATTGTTCAATCCACTCCCTGCATTGTCAAATCAGGATATGTTATACGAGACCAACAAAAGTACAATACAATCCATGCTCGCCTGAGATTTATTTTGATATTTAATACATAGAGAATCTCACCCGAGTGTCTTTTGATATCAAATATATCAACACGAGTTGATAAAAGTGGAAACATTCCGAGGCTTGCCGAGGATTTTTGCCACTTTTATCAACGAGTGTTGATATATTTGATATCAAAAGACACGAGGGTGAGATTTTATTTATCATCCAACATCATTCTTCCAACTTTTTCAATTTGTAGACAGTAATTAGCAGTGTCTTCAGTGTAAAAAGTACTGCTAACAGCTTCAGTAGCAGAGCCATTAGTGATGTCATTTGATTGTGACGTCATGGTAACCAGTGACGTCACAATGGTCTGCAAAGCATTGTGATGTAATTTCTTTGCAGCGATATCTACTGTGTAGATATCGCTTGATCTAATCCAAGCAATATCTCCTGTGTGAGCCAGTTTTGGATGATAAACTTAGATAATCTACCGTGTAACATCAAGCATTGTACGCAAATTGAGCACCCTATATAGTGTTATGTCCATCTACATTCTAGTGATTGGTCCAAGTGTAAAGAGTTTTTAGAAAAAAACGGTTAAATGTGACAAATTTAGTAAATAATATTTCTTAATTTTGTATGACACTCTCTATTTCTTTAATAGTAATTGGGCAGTCCAGTTCTTCAAACACCGCTTCGTCATTTAGAAATGATCATTCTGAGGTTTCAAATGGCTGCAGCAACTGTTCAGACGACCGATTTGACGAAGAATAAGTATTGATCCACACTTGTGTCTCAGGCGTTCATCACTTTGGTGACAGCCACAAGCACAAGAATGATGCTGGCAAGAATTATAATGAGGGCGAATCTGTGATCGGACGAAACTACCACTGACAGAAGTTCCCAACAGCGATAGTTCGTTCTCGGTGCTCTCTATTTTAGCGCTGCCACTGTTGCAACCGTGCAAGGAGTTGAACTTGCAACGCTATGTTTAAAAACAAGTGATGTTGACGCCAAATACTCTTTCCCGAGCTGAATGATTGTTTCTACGTTTGTCAATTAATTTTGAATTTCTATTTCATTTCAACTTTCATGTAATTGGTATAGTAACAATGTATGCGATACCGTTTGTCTGCAATCTGGACTCAACCTGATTAAACAAACAAGCGAAACATTCTTTTGGGAAATCGTAAATATGTCGTAACCCTTTTCCCAATTCACTATAATGGCTGGCATTCCCAAAGACATACCCAAACATATAAATGTTACTATGTAAACACATTTGGGGTAAGAGGGGGATTTCAAGATTCTTGTTATGGCCGGTAGCACAGTGGTGGCAGCGATAATACCACGATGGTAACGAAGATGCCACGCGCTGGAAAGCTGCAGAGTTGATAGCGACGACTCTGCAACCGGTGTTACCAGTTGGATCTAACTTTGATTACCTCTGGTGACTATTCAGGTCTAACTTTGCTTTCCTCTGGTGACTATACAGGTCTAACTTTGCTAACCTCTGGCGACCATTCAGGTCTAACTTTGCTGACCTCTGGCGACCATTCAGGTCTAACTTTGTTTACCTCTGGTGACTATTCAGGTCTAACTTTGCTTTCCTCTGGTGACTATACAGGTCTAACTTTGCTTTCCTCTGGTGACTATACAGGTCTAACTTTGCTAACCTCTGGCGACCATTCAGGTCTAACTTTGCTGACCTCTGGCGACCATTCAGGTCTAACTTTGTTTACCTGTGGTGACTATTCAGGTCTCACTTTGCTTTCCTCTGGTGACTATTCAGGTCTAACTTTGCTTTCCTCTGGCGACCATTCAGGTCTAACTTTGCTTACCTGTGGCGACCATTCAGGTCTAACTTTGCTTTCCTCTGGTGACTATACAGGTCTAACTTTGCTGACCTCTGGCGACCATTCAGGTCTAACTTTCCTTACCTGTGGCGACCATTCAGGTCTAACTTTTCTTACCGATGGCATCAAACATTTCCAGTCCCTCTTCACGTGTATGCTGCTGAGGTATGAAGCTGTACATTTCCAGCATAATACTAGCCAAGCATAGATTGAAGGGAAATAATGTAATTAAGCCATAAAATTTGGGAAACCTATTGCATTGTATATAATGAATATACGTGAATGTAATTAGAAAATGTAGCAATGCATGTTGACAAGGACGCCTATTGTCTGTATTCCACAGGCTAATGTGAGAATTCTATTCCATGCTAATGTAAAACCTGTCCAGTGGTATTTCCTTCCGAACATTCATTTGGAGCCTAAATTTGCACCCAAACTGAGGGATAATTATTTCCCCTCCGAATTGGTTTTACTATGCCATGTTGTTGCAAATGGTTCTAAGAAATAATACCCGTAATCCCTTCCCTCCTTCATCATTAATAAGGAACACAAAAGGAACTCGGTGCCGAACTCCTAACGGATTGATACGCCCAATAAAAGGAATGAATGAAAGGATTGTAAAATCAATGCAAAGTGAATCAGTGAAAGCAATACATGCCCTTATTACAACAATCACGGACATGCCAAACTGATGAACGTATTCTGATGAATTGTCCCATCGTAAACGGAGACAAGGTGAAAAGGTTGTGTGCTTTTTGTGTCTGTTTAGGGTACCGGCAATGTTCAATCTGCGGTCATTCGTTGTCTGTCTGTCCGGGAAACCTGCCAGAATAACAGAGAGAGTTGGCAAATACATACACACCGGTTCACCTTGATTCATCCGTTGAACAGTATACAACAGGTTATAATAATAGCTCGGCTGGTGAACGAGTAGATGAGACTACAATAGAGGGATTCGGCTGGTGAACGAGTAGATGAGACTACAATAGAGGGATTCGGCTGGTGAACGAGTAGATGAGACTGCAATAGAGGGATTCGGCTGGTGAACGAGTAGATGAGAGTAAAATAGAGGGATTCGGCTGGTGAACGAGTAGATGAGACTACAATAGAGGGATTCGGCTGGTGAACGAGTAGATGAGACTACAATAGAGGGATTCGGCTGGTGAACGAGTAGGCAGTGTCAGTCACTTTCACAGGCGCATATCGTATCCACATTTTGAATGTTTGTTTGTTGTTTAACACCACACTCAGCAATATTCCAGCTAAAAGATGGCGGTTTGAACATAATCGAGTCTGGACTAGACAATCCAGTGATTGACATCAAGAGCATCTATCCACGCAATTGGGATACGATGACATGCATCAACTAAGTCAGCGAGCCTGACAACCCGATCTCATTAGTCGCCTCTTACGACAAGCATGGGTTGCTGAAGACCTTTCTACCCCGGATCTTCACGGGTCACATTTTGAACGAATAACTTGGAGGTGGGGGGTGGCAACCTTTGATGGTTCAAATATGACAATAGTAAGGCAATATTCTTTGGTTCATTGCATTGGGTTTTAAATGTTTATTTTCAAATTGGGTAGGGTGGGGTCGAAACACATGACCTGCCCCTCCGGATGATTTTACCTGCTTCGATAAATTATCGTCGCTCGAATACTGATAAGCCCTGTTCCGACATTCTCGTGACCAAGAATAGGACAAAGACAATGACAAATTAGACTGAATTTTCATCGACAGGTACATATCTGTCAGAAGTATCTCTCATGAACAAATTGTAGCAAATATTTTGTGAGTGAGTGAGTTTAGTTTAACGCCGCTTTGACTATATTTCAGTTATATCACCGTATAGTATAGTCATAGTATATCTCGTGACGTGGACCGAGGTGATAGCGGTCCCTGGGTGTCACAGTATCTGTCGTGACGTGGACCCAGGTGATAGCGGTCCCTGGGTGTCACAGTATATCTCATGACGTGGACCCAGGTGATAGCGGTCCCTGGGTGTCACAGTATCTCTCGTGACGTGGACCCAGGTGATAGCGGTCCCTTGGTGTCATAGTATCTCTCGTGACGTGGACCCAGAGTGCTAGCGGTCCCTGGGTGTCACAGTATATCTCATGACGTGGACCCAGTTGATAGCGGTCCCTGGGTGTCACTGTATCTCTCGTGACGTGGACCCAGAGTGCTAGCGGTCCCTGGGTGTCACAGTATATCTTATGACGTGGACCCAGGTGATAGCGGTCCCTGGGTGTCACAGTATCTCTCGTGACGTGGACCCAGGTGATAGCGGTCCCTGGGTGTCACAGTATATCTCATGACGTGGACCCAGGTGATAGCGGTCCCTGGGTGTCATAGTATCTCTCGTGACGTGGACCCAGGTGATAGCGGTCCCTGGGTGTCACAGTATCTCTCGTGACGTGGACCCAGGTGATAGCGGTCCCTGGGTGTCACAGTATCTGTCGTGACGTGGACCCAGGTGATAGCGGTCCCTGGGTGTCACAGTATCTCTCGTGACGTGGACCCAGAGTGCTAGCGGTCCCTGGGTGTCACAGTATATCTTATGACGTGGACCCAGTTGATAGCGGTCCCTGGGTGTCACAGTATATCTCATGACGTGGACCTAGGTGATAGCGGTCCCTGGGTGTCACAGTATCTCTCGTGACGCGGACCCAGGTGATAGCGGTCCCTGGGTGTCACAGTATATCTCATGACGTGGACCCAGGTGATAGCGGTCCCTGGGTGTCATAGTATCTCTCGTGACGTCGACCCAGGTGATAGCGGTCCCTGGGTGTCACAGTATATCTCATTATGTGGACCCAGGTGATAGCGGTCCCTGGGTGTCATAGTATCTCTCGTGACGTCGACCCAGTTGATAGTGGTCCCTGGGTGTCACAGTACCTCTCGTGACGTGGACCCAGGTGATAGCGGTCCCTGGGTGTCACAGTACCTCTCGTGACGTGGACCCAGGTGATAGCGGTCCCTGGGTGTCACAGTATCTCTCGTGACGTGGACCCAGAGTGCTAGCGGTGACCTGGTGACAAAGGTTATCTCCCTTGCATCAAAACTCAATAGCAATGTTGGTTTTACGAAAACTTCTACAGCACTTCATTATGGTCTCCATTGGTAAAGAAAAAATGTGTTATTGTTGATGATCAGCTGTGGTTTCAAGAACTTTGGAATGATAAAACTAATACCCATAGTAATGAAATAAGAACTTTTAAGACTGAATTCCACAGCATTATCTCAGATGCTCTTTACGATTTGCGGTTTACAATTATATCATGCCTACAGCGTCCCCGCAGGTAAACAGTGCTTCTTCTGCAAAAGTCTGGAAAAGGAAATACAGTTTCTTGTATGCTGATCGTTGTTTGTTTGTTTACTGTTTAACCCAACACTCAGCAATATTCCAGCTATATGACGGCGGTCTGTAGAATAATCGAGTCTGGACCAGGCAATCCAGTGATTCACATCATGAGCATCGATCCACGCAATAGGGATACAATGACATGCATCAACCAAGTCAGAGAGCCTGACCACCCCATTCCGTAAGTCGCCTCTTGCGACGAGCATAGTAGTATTTCACGGCAAGCATGGGTTGCTGAAGACATATTCTATTTCGGATCTTCACGGGTGCTGTCCGATGTACGACTTACTTAAGAATCATTGTGTTCCTCCAAACGTCCAAGTCTGACGTCAACTGTAGTGATGTTGAGCCGCTGCTGGCAGAGATTTTGAATAATATGTTTACTTGTGAAAAACAAATTTATTCAATACACATTCAAAAATCCCTGTGCCAGGATCACCCAAACCCTCTTTGCTGCATTTTGTTATTTTAATCTGTAAATAATAATTATTATTATTATTATTGTTGTTGTTGTCGTCGACGTTTTTGTTGTTGTTGCTGTCGTCGTCGTCGTTGTTGTTGTTATTATAATAATCCTCTTGTTAAGCATGTCTGTAAATAATAATAATAATAATAATAATAATAATAATATTAATAATACAAGAAACAACAAGATGCACATATATGTTTTATTTCTTTATAAATTCGCCCCAGCTTCCCCAAATACATCCACCCATCCAGCCCCACCCCACAATCCGTCCCTCCCCGGGGAGTACGTCCCCAGGTGGACGTGACCGTGTCATCAGTTTGGTGTTAACGTACACGCTTCTGTCTGATTAGTGTCTGACGGAACCATCTGCAACTTTTACTGCTTTCTGAGACAAGGCAAGGGCAGCAGTGATCATGTACTTATTTATCATACTGGGGTTTTAGAGCGCACAAGTCGTCTCTCATTCACTGATGAAACAAACGATGATTTCATATAGTCTTGTTATATCTTAACATTTTTCACTTAAATATCACAATATTTACAATTTTATATTTAAATTCTGCCAAGCTTTAGGCAAGTTACAAAGTGAAGTGCCTGGCACTTTCATAGTCCACGACAGGCGTAGATGTACAGCACTTTGAAAGGGAAACATTATTCATTGAAGCGTCATTATATTTTACACCAAAGCACAGAAACGGCATCAAACTTTCCTGACTTGTATTGAGAACTTTTGTGTCCTTTGTTGTGTACACAGTCGGACACTAGAGAAAGCTGTAAAGCCACTAATACTAAATACTAATATTAATAATGAATACTAATACTAAATGCTAACTACACTATGTATTATAAACACTATATACTAATACTGACACAAATAACTAATGCTTATATTAATACTAAATACTAACTACACTATGTATTATATACACTATATACTACAGGTATATTACTGGTTAGTTGACAGTTAAACAAAACCTGTAACTGCCACATTCATATCATCATATGTATTATTATTAATTTACAAGTGTCATTATATTAAAATGATTGCAGTTACTTTTGCTTGATATATTTCTAACCAGAGACATTCTATGAAGAATAAACAATTATATTAAATACATCGTCAATGACAGACAATAATCTGCGAAACAGATTCCAATGGGCGTCGAAAATAAAACAGAAAAAAAAGAAGAAAAAGAAGAAGATAAAACAGTGGCGAACATTATATGAACGGATCACTTATAATCTGTTATGAAACCAGGTGTTCGCGAAAAGAGTAGCTCTGACCAATTACACAGTTTGCATACCAATGTGTGGGAGTGGAGGACGTCCGGATTAGACAGGTTTCACTTGATGATATATGAACATACATGTAAATTTGGAATTTGGTCCGGTATTGGCAGAGATTCGGATTAGTCAGTGTCCGGTTTAGATGTGTCCATGTAACTAAAGTACACTCTTTTATAACGCGCGTTATTCATACAAAGTGAACATGAATACATCTACTGAATTGATTATTTTGTTTAATATTTTATATATATAACCTGAGAATGTATATACATCTACATGCAATATCGTGAATTGCAATTACTGCTCGAACGATCACATGATCTTCCAAAGCGTTTTCGTTGGTCAAAAGCATATTCATCTGTCAGTGTTTATACATGCTATCGCTTTCCGAAGCCATTTCCCGTCATGCATTGTAAATACGATTTCCCGTGAAACAGGCGCACCTTGTACGTGGTTACGTCACGTGGTGTCCCCGCGCAGCTATTTGAGATGTTTACTGCATCGAGATTGGTTTATAGCCGCTCACTCTCATTTTCACCTTTGTGATAATTAAAAGCAAATATTTAGAAATAGGCATTCGTGGTATTACACTTTCGACAATTGTTTGTTCATGCATGAAGCTCTTTGGATTCTTTTTCGATGACGACAAATTGTTTCTGTTTTTCTTTCAATATTATGTTCACGGCTTGTCCAAACATACAGGAATATTTTGTCTACGATTTCGTGAACGAATCCAGTTCACCTCAGCTGTATTGAATAATCTTGATCACGAATCAAAGCAAGAACATTGATCCGTTATGAAAGAAAGTAATTGCGAAAGAACTATTACCAGATGTAAGTATTTCATGATAAGGAAAATTAATATTGAAATAAACCATAATACTATTTATATATAGATCCATGGTGGGTCTTAATATTGAACCATTTCTGCTTAAGATGCTAGCACGGATGTGCCAACGTAGCGACCGGGTGTTACACGTTATTGAAGTATCGACGGAGCAAACTTCTATAACAATTGCCTACAAAATTCCTTAGGCGGGATTAAGAAAAATATGCACATATCAACATCGAATCAACATGGACAACACTAATCCCGGATCCGTCCTGTCGGGACCCTTGCTTAATGAGCATCGTACAGATTTTCTGTTAAGTGCTAAACGCCTGTCTTGTGTCACCTTGACCCATCCTTCAACATTAATCTGATATTTTAACGAAATATTGTTCAAAACGTCCTTAATCCTAACTCATTCGATCAAATATCAAGTCTCAGATTAACATAAATGCAATCCTTTTAAAATATTTCAATGTACTTATATAAAGTATACGGTTTCTGAAATTCATGAACCAATAGTATATTGTACTTTTTTAAAATATTTATGATTCCATTTCATACTTAGACATCTCAGATCCGCCCGAGCTTCCCTCAAGTGAATATCGTATCTAAGTTCATCAACGTACCCATGTCGGGAATCGACCCCGTGTCTTCGGCGTGACGAGCAAACGCTTTAACCACTAGGCTACCCGACCGTCCCCCCGTCTGCAAGAACCATGAGCACATTATCTAAGAGGTATATTTTAGTGTCTTCCAACTTCAATCATTAATTTATGCCGCGCTAGATCTGACTTGCGAATTGATATTCTACATTTTCTCACATTAACATAATTTCGAATAATACTTATTCTGCATATGTATGAGATTTTAAGAGCTTAGAATAGTCAACTTTCTTTGAGGAGTCATTTGATCTCCATTTTTGAAAGTACACTTCTTTATGTTTTAAGAGTCTGTAATAGATAATTATTTACATGTGTGTTTCATCGGAAATTAACCCCTGTATCGGAAATGATCAAATATGTTTACTTTAAATAAACACATATGGGTAGCATACTAGGACGCACCGAGCTGTCTCATTTATTGGGGGGAATTGTTTTTATTGCGTCATCATAATTATCAGCAATCAACATCTTAAGACCCGCTTACCTGGTACTTTACCTGGGATAGTATAACATGCGATAAACGCTAATTGGATAAATGTGCAAAAGAAATACATTAATAATTGTATTTGGATTATTTTATTCAAACCACATACCCATGTTATGAATAAATGCCTAATTTAAAATTTATATAATTGTGTTAAATACGAACGTTATTGGACAAAATGTGACGTTACATTCACAGTAGGGGATGCCTCGTGATTTATAAATCAATCTGCTTATAGATAAACATGGCCGCCTGTAAATACAGCGCCACCTTGGATTGATTGATTTTTTGGGGGAGACTATAAGATAAAACATGTAAAGTAAAAGATTTTATTTAAAACGACATTTGGAGGCTGTATAACCAGATTCGAGATTTATTTGGTGTGAAAATACAAATATAAATGTTTATTGTTTAATTGTTAATACTGTACTGACCAACCAGGTTTAGACTTTCTAAAATACCAAATGACAAATACGCATACATCTACGTGAGACGATATGTACATGTTTGTCCAGGTCAACTGTTACAAGCCAACATAATATATTTACCGCGAAACTCGATTAAAATTGAGTTAGTTGGGTTTAATGCCGCTTTTAACAGTATTCCAGTTATATCACGACGTGTCAGCTGAATGTGGGAGGAAAGCCCGAAGTGATGCAGTTCTCAGACGTTTACAACTACGGTGAAACCCACGAGCACGGGTATGGTGCTGACAAACCTAGAATCATAATCGGGATTCGAACACACAGTCATAGATTTCTGGCGTGCCCAAGGGACGCAACTCTGCATTTAATAGCGACAAAACCCTTTCCATAATCCAAAGGTCAATGTCCAGTGTACGATTCCGAATAGATCACAAGCAAATTGTGAGGAGAACGTATCCTGCTCCACCGGGGTACCCGTGACAAACACATACAAAGTCAAGTCAATTGTTTACCAGATCTTCAGACTTAAGCCAGATAAACTTAATAGCTTGTTCGAATTTAGGAAGCACTGCCTTCTTTTTCAATATATATATTTGTTTGGGGTTGATTTAACGAGGGGGCTTAAATGAAATTGTTCCCAGGTAAAACTTGCAAAACTGTGAACGCAATATTCGAAAATGAACAAAATGTCACATGTCTGTTCACGAGAATTACATTATTAGGTTCTACCTGGGATAATAACAGAATGCGTATACTCGAACTGACGTAAAGTTGGGCTTGATTACAAAACTCAATAAGTCACTGACAATACTGACTCAGCACTAAACAGACATATTTTACACATACAGGAAAAGCCGTGTTATCCACGTAGTGTGAAAAAACGTGTTATCTACGCATTTGGTAACCGGCAGAATCCCTTACACCCTCACCCCACCCACCTGCACCCCACCCACCTGCACCCCCCCACACACATACCCTCTCTGGACATTCATATATGAAATAACATTTACAAGGTAAATAAACACAATCGACAGAATAATATATTACGTCATTGATACCCATGATCAAAGTTCAATACGGGACTACAGGAATCGCGTTAATCACCGTCAGCAACATTTAGAAATATTGAAAATTATCTGTTATGTGTAACGCATCCTATTGTATACGCGCACTCTACGGGCAATCTGTTCATTGACATCAATTCGCTGTTACTACTCGATACAACTCTCCTCTTTCACTTGATCTTCATGTGTTGGGATTATTTGAATGGATACTAATTTTGTATTTGCTTTGTATATATTGGTTTCAAGACATATTCTAAAACGACACCTGAAAATTTAACTATTTTTCTAGTCTAGAAATTGCGCCTTCGTGCGTGATCACAATTTCTCAAAAGAATTACTCTTACATTTCTAAAAGCGATTATCTATCCTAATCAAAGGCAAGCTGACATAAATTCCACAAATGTCCGTTGTATAAATGTTGCTACTGTCTGAGATATTGCCCCAATAACTACGATAAACTGACTCTCCCCCCCCCCCCCCCCCCCCCCCCCCCCCCCCTGTAACCAAACTCCAGCAATGCCACCATCAGGACATGCTGCCGTAGTTATCACCTCACTGTTAATATACGCCGTCCCCCGACAACCTCAGATGGTCACTGATTGGTCAATCGGGTCACTCTAGCACACTATAATTGACCTGGAATAAAATAAAACTGACATTCTCAAACTTTACTAACTATCCAAGTCTTTGATAAACTGATTTTCTCAAACTGTATTCAATATGAGTTCATCTTCATCTGTGAGAGACAGCAAAAGTGACAGTCATGCGTTTCAAGAGGATGAACGAGTTGATGAAAACGTCTTAGACCCGAAGGAAGAAAAGGCTAAAATTCCTATTGATAATCTGGACTCAGCTTGTATCGATACGTTAGATGAAGGGCAGGACACGGAGAATTTCCCCTACTCTTCTGCACTGGAACTTTTGCCCAAGAGACGAGGCCGGAAACGAAAGGACATGTGTCCGGACGATGCCGAAAAACAACGAGTGACAGCGAACTTCCAAGAACGACAGCGCATGCTCACCCTCAACAGTGCTCTGGACAGACTCAGAGAATGTCTTCCGGATCAGTTCAAGGTTGGAAATCGCAGAACCTCCAAAATCAGAACCCTCCGGCTGGCTGCCAGTTACATCCGAAGCTTGGGAGACCTTTTAAAACAGGATTCGATCATCCGTGAATCAATGCCACCACAGCCGGGATTCGACCCTCGAGTTCCATGTCTGAACGACGTCAACAGACAGGGGGATGGCGGGGAGATCTACACACCTGAGAAGGACATTTCCTTCCCCCAGCAACAGGAGGCTCTGACCCACACAACGCCCGACTACAGGTACCCGTTCTATGGGCATCATCAGTTTGGTTCAAGCCCCCACTTCAACTACAGCAGCCACACGACGCCCTCATCACTGCAGCAACATCCGGCGTTCTCACAACATCCCCTACAGTATCTCCCAATGTATCCCCCGCAGTTCTACCCCCCGGGACTCCATCCCCTCCCACCAGTGAGCATGGCGGATCCCGTCAACCAGCACCTTCGGTAAAGCGGTGAGTATTAGTATAATTAAGTTCAGTAAAATGAAATCATTATTCTATTATGGATTTAACATCTAGGTAAAGAAATTTAGGAGTTATAACTAACTTTCAAAAAGACTAAGATATTTTGTAAAAAATATTATGGATGAAACTGTTTTGTGTGGGGGTGTTATTGTATATTGTTATAATAATTTAGCTAGGTTTGTGCTTTACACGTGCTATTTTTCATGTGTTCTAATCCATGATATTGCTGCAATAATGCTAAAAGCGGCGAAAAACCGTACCCACTCACTCATTCTCAATGGTCATATTCGAATATTAGGTGTTAAGCTTAACATTTGTTTTGTTTTGTGAGTTTAAATAATTACCAAAAACTATCTTTCTTATGTTACAGATGGACAAACAGCGGACTGTATCATACGGTGCTACTCTCAATACAGAAATCAGGACAGACAGAGATCTTCCACGTTCACAGATCTGGTGCTGTACTGAGTTTTGTCCTGGCATTGGACTTTCCTATGGAATACTGTAAGGGACATTCTCGCCATCTTGCATTCTCGCGATCTCGACCTTTGGAAACGAGGTAAATATGCCCAAAACACGATAAATGCGAGATTGCGAGAACGCGAGATTTGGCCAAAATCTCGCGTTCTCGCGATCTCGCATTCTCGTGTTTGGGGCATACTTACATCGTTTCCATAGGTCGAGATCGCGAGAATGTTCCTTACAGTATTCCATACTTTCCTGTACATGTTGTGATTAATGAGTTCGTGTCGCATGTATATATTTAATAATGAGATATAATACCGCAGAATAAAACAATGGTCTTGCGAAAGGATTTTGTTTGGTATTTTTTACAAAGTATGCTGTTTACTTTTCGAAACATAGATTTGAACAGAGGCTAAACATTGAACAAGTTTTGTCAGTATTGAAATAACTGTTCGTGTAAAGAATGGTGAAGGATATGTAGGTCACCAACGGATCTATTTTATATTTAATATTAATTAATTTTATAAATCAGAACCAGAATGTGTGCTTTTTCGAGTACTTGGTACAAAACCGTAGTGTCATGACACTGTATGCCTTGATGGAGTGTACCATCATCAACACAGATACAAGATACGCTTGGATGATACACTGTGTACCGAAAGTGACAGTGATAAACAGATATGTATGTTTCAGTAATACTGTGCGGCCACAGGCTTAATAGTATAGACACTGCTTACAGTACATAATGTAGAGAGCGCAGTTACCCAAAGTGGTCAGATCTGAGACAGGAGGAACACCTGCAAAACCAGCGTTCTAACCTACTGCATATGAAAAATGGAAATATGGAGCTGCAAAAATATTAGCAAGCCAACAAACAGTATTTAAGAAATAAACGAGGAAATATAGTTTGGTACTGACCGGAAATTCTCACAATTTTCAGGATCACGTCGATAATCTGAACCATTTCTCCCAATACCGATTCTCACACTTGTTCCACTTTTGGGTGCGATCGTTTGGCCATTGCGTTTATCAGCGTTGCCCAGCGACGCTCACGCGTCATCAAGATGCGAGCGCATGTTTGAACCTCTAGAAATAACATCATGATAGAACAATGTTATATCGTGAAATAAGCCACGCTTCGTTGTTCATTGTTCTTTGCGATTTATCGCGTAGCTATCTTTTATAAGATATTAAATGTTCATATTAAAATACAATCGGCTTAAAGCCGCACCGTATTCCACATTTTATAGGTCACGCTTTTTATTATAATTGCTTCCCTTTCGGGAAACGCAAAATAGCTAAAAACAAATAGGTTTGCGAGATACGGTCGGGGTTGGAAAGAATATCTTCATGTGGCCTTGGAATAATACATTTTCTTTTGATATATTTGAAAATAGATTTTCCTGTTTGGATTTCACTTGATATTGTGATCAGAAATTGTTTTCCTGCAACTTAAAGCCAACATGCTTACGCAGCCTTGGCATGATTAAATATCAACAAGTTTCCATCCTGTTATAATTATGTTAATTTATGTTAAGTTCAGAATATTTTAAGACTATATCCCAAAATGAACCTGTTCCGAAGAGTCTCTGCTGCAGAGGAGTGAGAGAGTTGGGTTCAACGCCGCTTTTAACAGTATTCCAGTTATATCACGGCGTGTCAGCTTAATGTGGGAGGAAAGCCTGAAGTGCTGACAAACCTAGAAACGTAATCGAGGCGAACTGGGATTCGAACCCACAATCATAGATTTCTGGCGTGCCCAAGGGACACAACTCGGCACAATGAATCGCGGCGCCTTAGACGACTAGGCCACCCGAAAATAAGGATGAGCAGCATCTAATATACATTTAGACATATATTTAACGTTTAAAATCCACATCATATAATCCACATCAAAATAAACGTAAACAGGGGCTTGTTAATATTTTAAACTCAAATTAACTATGTGCAATAAAAGTTGTTGGTGTCTACTTCAAATATGTCAACCACATTAGAATATATTTTATGAATGCTTCATTCACTATTGAAGGAAGAGTTATGTCCCATCTGAAGCAATGCATGGCAGCTTAATTTACTCATAATGTACCAGTTACAACTGGAAGCTGAAATAAAGTGACATCCCTGTATTTGCACTTCTGGTCATGATGCCTTTATAGTCAGTAAAGACATGTGTCTGTCTGTCGTGTCTGGCTACCTCAAAACAAACAAATCAATCTCTGCTTAATCAAAACTAATTATAGTTTGAATCGTCTATTTTCCTACTTTCAATATGATTTCTTTTCCGTAACATTCCACTCTTTACTTCAAATAAAAAACAAAATAATTCAAAACAAGTATTTTGTTAAAACAAATTCGTGCAATGCAAACCATTTGTGTGCTGAATTGCGCATTTCTGTATGCACGGATCCTTCTGAAGACGCCGGGATAGAATAGGTCTTCAGCAACCCATGCTTGCCGCAAAAGGCGACTAGGCTTGTCGTAAAAGGCGACTTATGGGATCGGGTGGTCAGGCTCGCTGACTTGGTTGATGCATGTCATCGATCCCAATTGCATGGATCGATTCTCATGATATTAATCACTGGATTGTCTGGTCCAGACTCGATTATTTACAGACCGCCGTCATGTAGCTGGAATATTAATGAGTGCGGCGTTAAACAACAAACAAACCAAACCAGACTATGCGACAGGGGCCTTCATGTAGTGTGCGCTCAATGCCAACATTTAAAATGCGAGTAAATTGAATCAGATGGTTTGGCTCAGTGACTTAGTTCATCGTGTCGTTGTACCCTGACGGTGTGGCGTTTTTGTCTCACCATATCAACCACTGGCGTGTCTGGTCTAGGCCCGATTACATATAGATCCCCTATGTCATGTAAGTTAGAACAAAACTATATGATTTAGATATCTTCCAGATCGTTTTAAAGCATTTAGAATCAAATATTTATGAAGAGTGAAGAGTCACGTTGAATTTTAGGCGTTTGCAAGGTATATAGAAGCCGTTTAGTAATTTTATCTTGGTTTAAATCGTTACACTTATGAGCATACCCTAAAAGACCTATAAATGAATGCAAAATTGGGTTTGTTAGTTTCCTTGTTTGTTTGACGGCGGTCTATAAATAATCGAGTCTTGACCAGACTATCCAGTGATTAAAATTTTCCAAATCTTTTCATGTTTTTAATCAAGTTGCTCACGTGATTTGATGCATTTCGCGATGTCATACCCACTTTTATCACAATAGATCTTGATTATCGATCAGATCGTCCTGACTGGGCGCCACCGTTTTGTGTGAAGCAAACGCAAGTGATACGAGAGGTGGAATCTGATTGGTCCATAGGAGAGGCTTAGAAGGGACATTACTGGTAATAGCCAGATTATTTAAACTGTAATAAAACTTGTAGGACAGGTTATGTTTGTGTGTGTTTTGTTCAATGTTTAAAGAATATATTAGTTCTATTTTATTTCTGCAAGGAAATTATTTTATCATATATGGTAACTTTCCTAGCTCGTGTATATATGTTGGGTTGAAAATATGCGGAAAAGCTTCATGTTCTATTCAAACAAACACAGACACTTTTAAGAATGAAACCACTTCGTGTGCATAATTGAAATATCCAATGTCACTTGGTGTGCAGAAAACATCCCAGATATCAATATTCTCTGTTAACGCGCTCTGCGTGTACATACAAAAATATATTGACGAGGTCCCAGATTTCAGACAAGAATTCTATGACCTTTCGGTTTCGTTGCTAATGTTCTATTGGAAAATCGAGACAGGTTATTCTCTAGCATTGACATATATTGTATATTCTACAACAATGGTTGTGTACAACATGAATATTTATTGATGACATCTAGTGTTATAAAATATATGTAATGTCTGGGTTTGCTTGAACTGGAAAATTGATACTGACCGGGCCTCACATTCCGGCAAGAGGTAGTGAGAGAGTGAGTGAGTATAGTTTGACGCCGCTTTTAGCAATATTCCAGCAATATCACGGAGGGGGGGCACCAGAAATGGGCTTCACACCAGCAAGAGGTAGGTTATGTGGATTAAATAATATTTAAATCAGGAAACTATAATTCAAAGTAGCTACCTGAACAGACAACTTTAAGACAACATCTGTTTTAATATACAGAAATGTTTAACAAACAAAGGTCGATGTAAACCGTTCTACTTGACTTCAAGCCAGACGCGAATTATTTCTAATTAGCCAATGTAGCGTTCGTAAACATGTGAAATAAATAAATGGTGTGTACATTATTGGGTGGAATTGAAAACAATATTGAAATAATGAACGTGTTCATCAGGCGAGAAATTTCAAAACAATATGCAATATAAGGTGTAGTAGACTACAAAATATGATTTTTACACGTGCACATACCTTTAGCTACATCGGAAATGTTTTTTTGTTCGTATCATTTTATTATTAAATATCAATATCGAAAATCGATCACCATACACTACAATACAGTTCACCTCATAAGGAGCTGGACCCGTGAAGATTCCGGAGTAGAATAGGTCTTCAGCAACCCATGCTTGCCGTAAAAAGTGACTATGCTTGTCGTAAAAGGCAACTAACTGGATCGGGTGGTCAGGCTCGCTGACTTGGTTGATGCATGTCATTGATCAAAATTGCGTGGATGGATGCTCATGACATAATCACTGGATTGTCTTGTCCAGACACGATTATTTACAGATCGCCGTCATACAGCTGGAAAATTGCTGAGTGCGGCGTTAAACAACAAACCACCACCCCCACCTCATAAGGAGCTGTTGTATTTGGATTATTTTCTTTGAAACATGAATACTTTTGACAGGCGACAAATGTAACTTTAAGAACATTAGTTGAACGGGGATCAGCAGAGGCCTGAAACTACAGGAGTTACCAGGGAATAGGTGACTTGACATTTCATGTATACATCATGTAAATAGTATTGTATGTTCAGTCACATTATCCTCTCATTTCTCGTGGGTTCTGTCGCTTTCACGTATTATGTAATACAAATCACATAATATAGTCTCAAAAATAAGGACCAGGAGAAATATAACTTACATATATTGTATGTGGGTATACACAGTTGTACAGACGCATCTTATTATTTTCAAGGTCGAAGTTTGACCCGGGTATGATTAATTTCATTACAAAAACTAAAGTGGCATCGAAGAAGCTTGTAATCTAACTTTTTGAGAAATGACACTTTTGAAAGTATGGTAAATATGCGGACCTCGCTTTCGAAATTTCAGGCTCGCATCCCAAGTACCAAGTTGTCCGACTCCCCATTGTCCTCGGTGCCTTAGATTTGGTACCTCCCAATCTGCTGACTTACATTGGGAGAGTACCCAGGTTTGCCCTCCAGGAATACAACCCCTCTGACAATCTGGGTAAAGCAGAAGGCTGTTGGGGAGTCTTCACATTCTCCGACATGTTCTGGGTGGGCAGCGCTTCCTGGGAGAAGTCCCATTCGCTGTCTGGGCTGCTTGTAGAGAGGCAGGGGCCCTTAGCTGATGATGAGCCTAACCAGCCCGACTGTGCCAGGATCACCCAAATCCTCTTTGCTGCATTTTTCTAATTTAATCTGTACATAATAATATCTCTTTTTTTATATCATATTCTACATGTTTATACTATTGAGACCCCAACTGTTGATTCTGAATGACAATGTACCCACTGAAAAGTTGGTAAAGGATAAAAAAATGATTCTTTTAATACAAAATGTGTATATAAAGTAATGCCATTACTTATTTAAATGTGTTTGGAATCAATGAAAACTGAAAGTTTGATCCCTTAGTGAGACCCTAAAGATAGGTAAAGATATAACATACGCGGATCTGGCATTAGATATATTCACATTCCGCGTGTTGTGGGCATAGGTGTTTGGTTCCATACCTCCTTCAGGTTGATTCATCGAGCGGGCAGGTAAACAACTACTCGAGATCAAGTAAATGCACCTTTAAAAGACGACGGGAATAACAGGTCATAAATTGTAAACACTTAAACATTCTTTTATAATACACTGTGTGTCGAAGCCTGAGAGGACTACACCCACTCATGTACATTGAAACATTTAAAGCTTTTAACTAGCTGGCCCACTTCTGACAATAGGATTTCTCGAGAAATGTACAAAAAAATTATTTGGTTTTTAACCTACTTTTCCTTCAACCTGTGTTTGAATATCTTGAATAGACATGATCACATACGTCGTACAGTATATCTTAAGATACGTACAAGGGGTTGCCTATGTTGCCATTACAACGACAAACCGTTGGATCAAAATAGGCATTCAATAAGTTATTTGTTGTGGGCTTTGTCTTAAGTTGTTTTCTTTAAAATCAGAGGGAAAGAAGCGTGTTTAGAACTGTCACACATACGAGGACGCTTCTATTAGTATTTCACGGTTTCGTGATCGTTCCACAGTGGGATTAAGTCCTATCGGTTCACAGTCTTGTAGATTAAAAGCATAAATGATTCTCTGCAACATCTGCTTGTTGTATGAGTTATCGTTCAGGCTGAATTGGTTGTGATTGTGTGGCAACGTAGCCCAGTTGGTCTTTGTATCAACCACTATTTTGTCTTGTCCCGACTCGATTATTCTCAGACCTCAGTGATATTGTCGTAACTGAGTTTTGGGGTTAACTGGACCATACTATCGTTACCTAACCTTTTGTCGTTGCGCGCCATCATGGTCAAGGTGAGCCATGACTCTACGACTCGCCTGGTCAGCCAAGGGTCATGTAAGTCACGGAGGGATTGCTCTGAACCGTCTCCATCAGCCCTTGCTCTCATTGATCAACACAACAATCAGGTTATTCACACATCTTTTTAATAACGCTCGGTCTATCTTCAAAATACAACTTCTAAACAAGACAGGCTAGACTCGTCACAGAGTGAAAAAAACGTACTGATAGCCATGGACCTCAGTCAACTGCACAAAGCCGCACCAATTCGGTACGGGTATCTTTTTAAAGTGATCGAGTCTTGGCGTTTCTTTGTCACATGTAATAATACCTCAATTTGATTTATTAACAGTTATATCTGACCTTGAACTAATGTGTGTCGTAATCGGAAAAATACTGGAGCCTACGTGACCAATTGAGCATCTTTCTATTGATTTTTTTACTCATTCTGGATTCTTCAAATGAGATTTTGAGATGTTTTTTTAAATGCATTTTAACCTTATAACGATATAGTAAAAGATCTGATTTTAATGAGATTGACCAAATGACATATGAAAATATGTTTCTCTGTGCCTCTCCCACCATATCCTCTCACAGGATGACTCAACTGAAAGCGGAGTGACACGTGGCTTGCAATTCCCAAGGAATATGTCAAGTGTAATAATGAATGCCTTACAACTAACACATACCCGGTCAGAGGACTCCTCAGAAATGCGATGTGGTATTCATGAAGTCTAAAACCTTCAAGTATGTCGACCATCAGTGTTGCGATATATTTGTTCATCAAAAGGAATTTCCTTTTTTTGCAGGCTTATGGTGGAAGACAAAATTCACCAGATAACGATTACCGTTATTTTAGTATCGCGTTGCAAAAATCTTTTCGATTGGCCGAGTGGTAAAAACACAAATGTTTCACCTGTTAAATTGAAGATGATTAAAGATGAAGAGAAAATCAATATTCCGTAAATGACAAAGATGTTTCTTATCATTGTGCATTTCACTGAGGTTGCTATGTTAATTGAAGTGAGTTCTATCACCCACTTATGATAAATAATACATGGAAGATTCCCGGAGAACACCATCAATCATTCAGTGCAGAAGTACTTGTGTTCACGAATGGCAACAGGTTTAACCTGATTTTGATACAAGTATTCAGGTAAATAATTACCTGTTATGAAACACAGCACTGTAAGTCACGAACACAGTTTCCCACACTCCTATCAGCCTCATTTTATGCAGTGAAAACCATTTTGACATTCGTGTCATAACATGAGTATCCGACTAATAACACTTATTATGTCTTTTGGAGTTGAAGTTATTCCACAGATTGAGGAATAGACGACTATCAAGTCAATCAGCAAGACACAGAGGGCATAGTTGTGTCTCTTTTGCGTAGAAGGATCTGCTGGATCATGCATTGGAATTCCAGATTCGTGATGATTGTGATCCTTGGTTTGTCAGTGCCATACTCGTGAGTTTCAAGAAAGTACAAGACATGTGAAACCTGCATCACTTTGGGCTTTCTTATTACATTAAATCTGGCACGACATGATATAATTGAAAAACTGTTCAAAGCTGCGATAAACCCAACTCACTCACTCTGCAGTTGGAGTCATTGGAAGGAGAAGACAAAGGGGCAAGATACAGTGGAATTATCAACTGAAATGTCAACATTAGAGTATTTAATCATCCACGCCCTTTAATACAACGTTAACGTGCTGAGTGAGGAGTTCTAAGCGGAGAAGTCGAGTCTAACTTCTACAGTCAGTTGCTTACCAAATGTATGACAAACATATACGTTGTGTCAGTAGAGTATGCTAATACTATTGTAGACGTACAAGCTATACATCCTAGACATTGGCGACTGCGACTAAAACCGACATTCACTTACAAACGCCAGTGTATCCTCAGGGTCATGGTACATATTTAAATTTTTTGAAACAAACATTTAACTTTTATCGTTCTTGTTTGTAGACCTCCATTGTTGGTGTTAACGTTGTTTGCAGGCTTCTACGGATATGGCGGCTGCTTGTACTAGTCGGGGCTAATGCCGGTTTTATAGTTAGTTTTAGCCAACTGAGATATCAAGCCGCAGTTTTACATGGATACTCCACTTAGACACAATTCACTGATCCGACCAGTCCTTGTTTATCCCCTTAATGCCGAGCGCCACGCAAGGTAACAACAACAACAAGCAAAGTGCTCCATCCAATCTCCGCACATACACTCTAACCACTGAATCAGTCTAGCGAATCGTGAGCTTGCAATTTCAACCAGCGGTTTGTATTGTGTCGTGTTTCATCGAGGAAAAAATTATTTCCCGAGAAATCTTGTACAGTGTAGAAAACAGCGAAAGCACACTGTTCAAATTTAAATACCGTATTCAACGTAATAAGCGCCCAGGGCGCTCTCAAAATTAGAAATAGGGGGCTCTTATTAGAATATTATTTTGGTGGAAAAAAAAACAGAGTTGAAAGATAAATTTCGTGGTTTATGCTGACAGCCTAAAGTGTTTATGTACGACAGATATATTTTCCAGAATTTAATGGCCCATAATCAAGGGTGCATATAACACATGAGTGCGTATTATACGCGAATAAATAAGTCTTGTGTACATTGATCAATCGGAAGGGGTGCTAATTGGGATTGTTCACCAGCCAATATATTAGCAAATGTCGCCGTGGGCGCTTATTAGAGCGGGGCGCTTATTATGTCGAATACGGTATGAAGCTTTACATGTCACGTGTTGCCAGATGCAACCCAACGATTGGCTAATTGAAGATTGCTTTTCAGCGAGACGAGACACTTAAGGAGAATAGGGAGACGGAGTTGACAGATCACACCACCGTCAGAGCTGCATAGGTATCATGTGAGTATATCGTATATTTCCCATTACTTGCTTGGTTCGTTTACCAAATATAAATTTTCATTTCCACAGCTTACTTATCTAAGGAAGAGAATATTTGGATGTCAACTTCTTTATTATGAGGAACACAACGTTTCGGAGTATATGCTTACTCCTTCATTTTAATTGCCCAACGAAATTCTTGTCAAAAGTTGATGAATATGTCTGTGGAAGAGACAAGTCCCCCCCCCCCTTTGGTATATTATATCAGAGGACTTTTAAAAAAAGGAGGGGTTCCATTTGGGCCATTCGTAACTTCGGCTGAGGTTGGGCGTGTGGGGGTGTTGGAGTAGGGTCCCACCCCAAAAGCCTACCCCAAAAACGCAAACATTTTATGTGAACCATAATTACCTAATCTACAACACCCCACCCACCCACCCACCAACTCACCCTTTGGATCCGCCACTAAATATGATTATGTTCCACCGTCAGACTCAAACTCTATCATATAATTTTTTTTATTTATTTCATTCCTGTCACTAAGTGGTTTATGTTATATTCCAGAAGTCAATATTTAATAACGATGCAAGTTCTTCAGACAAAGGTAAAGTCAATACCTAAAAATTTAAAAAAAAGGAAAGCGTAAAATAAGTAATAGTGATTTTACGAATTACGTTTTCTAAACTATTTACGTATTTCTGAATAATTTGTACAAGTGTGATATTAGTAAGACATTAGTTATTGAACGCCCAATTTGACTTGTAAATTTACTAGGCCTATACTTAGGTTACTGTTTTAAATGTTCACGGTGCTATGATTACCAGGCTGAGTTTGACCAGGCCCTGGCAGCCAATCCGGGTAAACTGATCGTCGTGGACTTCTTCGCGACATGGTGTGGACCATGTATACATATTGCTCCTGTCCTTGAGGTAATCAAGTATTAATATTTGTTTTGTTTGTTGTTTAACGCCGCACTCAGCAATATTCCAGCTATATGACGGCGGTCTGTAAATAATCGAGTCTGGACCAGACAATCCAGTAATTGATATCATGAGCATCGATCCACGCAATTTTGATCGATGACATGCATCAACCAAGTCAGCGAACTGACCACCTGGTCCCGTTAGTCGTCTCTTACGACAAGCATAGTCGCCTTTCAAGGCAAGCATAGGTTGCTGAAGACCTATTCTACCCCGAATCTTCACGGGTATCAAGTATTAATAAAAGATATATTAATATACAGTAAAACAGTTACCGCTCTCAATATTTTGAGTCGCAAGATCCTGACTGGATATTTGTATTAATATATGGCTTTTCTTGAGATTAATGTATCGAAAGTGTTAATGTGTCAATCAAGTACATGTATTAACATGACCGGTATTATTTACGTACAAAAATGTTGCTGCGCTCAGTATCGTTTGTCGTTAGATCCTGTGGATATGTTTATTAATATGTTTTGTTGAACGTCGTGACATGATATATGTAGTATTGGCAGGTATTATACAGTTACTGTTCTCACTGGTGTGTTGTGAGACCCTAACTTTCCATTGTGACTTTCCGAAAGGTAAAGCTGCACGCGTGTGTATGTGAGTTTACAGGAACCATACGCCTGCAAGTATTATGTCTGTACACGTATGTAAAGCTGCACGCGTGTGTATGTGAGTTTACAGGAACCATACGCCTGCAAGTATTATGTCTGTACACGTTTGTAAAGCTGCACGCGTGTGTATGTGAGTTTACAGGAACCATACGCCTGCAAGTATTATGTCTGTACACGTATGTAAAGCTGCACACGTGAGTATGTGAATTTACAGGAATTTTAGGCATGCATGTGTTATGTGTGTTTACATGAATCATAGGCATGTCCCTATAATGTCCGTACACGTGTGCATGTGTGTTTACACGAATCATAGGCATGCGAGTAGTGTGTCTGTCCATCATTTAATATGTCTGTACACGTGTGTAAAGTTGTACACCTGTGTATGTGTTTACATGAATCAAAGGCTGCATGAATTATAGCTGTACACGTGTGTATGTGTTTACACAAATAATAGGCCTGCATGTATTATAGCTGTACACGTGTGTATATGTGTTTAAATGAATCGTAGGACATCATTAAATATGTCTGTACATGTGTGTAAAGTTGTACACGTGTGTATGTGTTTACACAAATAATAGGCCTGCATGTATTATAGCTGTGCACGTGTGTATGTGTGTTTACATGAATCGTAGGCCTGCATGTATTATGTCCGTACACTTGTGTATGTGTGTTTACATGAATCATTTGTCTGCATATATCATGTGAGTGAATATGGTTTTACGCCGCTTTTAGCAATATTCCAGCAATATCATGGCGGGGGACACCAGAAATGGGCTTCACACTTTGTACCCATGTCGGGAATCGAACCCTGGGTCTTCGGCGTGACGAGTGAACGTTTTAACCACTAGGCTACCTGACCGCCCTGCATATATTATGTCTGTGGCTTGTGTACGTTATGACTGGTCAGTTATGGCCACCGCTGTTGTTAGATGTTAGACGAGGACATGATCACAGTGTACATAGGTTGCTGCTCAAAATAGTCCTGATCGGATGTTTGTGACCCTGGCGCCTCTCAAAGGATTATTTTTTAAACCCTAAAATTAAACTATAACGCATTGTATATAATACACGTTTTCGAATAATTTTGTATCTATTTTTGCAGTCTCTGTCGAAAAAATACCCCAGTGTTCTGTTCTTCAAGGTAGACGTGGACAAGAATACGGTAAAAGTTACCTCCCATTGTGGCATTATCGGTATTTTCAGTCAAATAATTAGTATTTGCTACCATTGATAACTTTAAGTATAAGAAACCTTTTGCTTTTAAAAATGTTGCTTTTATTGAAATGTATCCTCTATATTAATTATCTCCTCTTTGTCAGAATTACCCCTTCGCCAAATAATTCACAAAAAGACAAGAAAGTAATTTAACAAGGTATTAAACTGTGAAAATGAATACTGAGAATTTGTAAAATGTAATGGTTGTTCACAATGTTGTAATAACCATTTGTGTGATGATAGAGTCGACCTGTATAATCACAAATGTCTGACTGTTATGTTCATGTCAGGAAACGTCCGAGGAGTGTGATATTTCATGTATGCCGACGTTCAAGTACTACAAAAACGGAAAAGAGGTATCACAAAAAGACAATCATTTAGTTTTGATTTATCAGTTGTTCCTTATTTCTTCATGACAGCAAATATAGTAAGTGAACGACCGAATAAAATGCGGAAAAATGGGGGGGGGGGGGGGGGGGGGGGGTATCGAAAGCACTAATTTGTCCATGACATTTCTTGAAAAAAATAGGCATGTTTCGGCCTGTTAAGAAATAGTTTGCCCCATGATATGAATTGTTGGATGTTTAGGCTCATCAATTAAAAGAAATATGTTTCTAATGGTCGATTCCTTATAAGAGTGGATAGTATAATTGCCTTCCACTGGAAATGCACACATTCTGACACATATGAAACCTAACCATGTAATAATGTCTGAATCTCTACCTTCCGCAGGTGGACTCTCTGGAAGGAGCCGACGAGAAGACACTGGAGAGCAAGATAGTCAGCAACCAGTGATGTTCATTGTTGTGATCACGTGAATGAAGTAGTCCATATTTGGAAAAATAGACGATAAACACACGTGAATTAGTGCGTGCAAGCAACGCCAGTGGTACGCATCTGAATGATATTCAACTAAATTAATCATCCCGCGTTTATACAACATGTAGTTCTTGGTAATAAACATAATGTTAACTGATGGAGTGTTGTTATTCCATGCTATTGTGAGTGTCGCCATCCCATACCAGGGAGGACCAGTCGCTCATAGAACAGCCAGGTGGGCGAGTTTCATGTGCGAAAGTGACGTAAGGCTTGCTGAGCAAACCATAGATGTGTGATTGGCTGATTGCTATACCTGAAACAATGAGAACATCACTCGACGCGAAGTCAATTATTTGCAACGTCTTCAATTTTTTTTAAAAAGAATGGAAAGAGGTAGACCACAATATGCTTTGAAAAAGTATCGTTTACGAACTGCATCGTTTACGAAAAGTATCGTTTACGAACTGCACGTGCAGTTGGAATAACCGAAGGGAAGTTAAAAACTATGTTAAAAAAGTGTACTGATTCAACCTGTAGGGACCCACCTGAGGGGACCATCTCAAAACCCAAGTGATGTTTTAAAGTTGATTCATTTCAACAAGAGATGGTTAGAAACGCCATTAAGACTATGTATAAACAAAATATCTATGTCTCTCTCCGTACTCTAAAAAAATATATGGAGACAAATCATTCTTTGACCATTTCAAAATATCAGTTATGGAAATTGCTACACCAATTTGGTTTCCGTTACAAAAAAGTAGGCTCCGAAAATAGACATGCATTATGCGAGAGGTCTGATATTGTTCGACTAAGGAACCATTTCTTACGCACAATACGAGAAAAACGTTACGAGGGTTATGAGCCCGTATACTTGGACGAAACGTGGGTAAACGCTTCCTATACCACAGGAACACAATGGTTCCCTAGCTCCTCTTCTGATTTCTGTGCCAGGAAATTGCCACTTGGCAAGGGTGAGCGGCTTATTGTGCTTCATGCTGGCTGCAAGAGTCGGGGATTCCTACCAGGCTGTTCGCTAGTCTTCAAGGCAAAATCCAAGGACAACCGACACTATCATACCGAAAAGAACGGAGCGGTATTCCTAGAATTGGTTAAAACTCAACTGGTACCGGTATTGCCCCCCAAGAGTCTGGTTGTCATGGACAATGCTCCATATCATGGCGTTCAGATACCTAACACAAAAGCCCCAACGTCTAACAGTAGGAAGGGCGATATGATAGAATGGTTGACACACAAAACAAAACCGTATCCACAAAAAGCAACGAAACCTGTTCCGTATGATATCATAAAGTCTAATAAAACCACACCTGTCTTTAAAGTTGACGAGTATCTTAAAGAACATGGCCATTCAGTTTTGCGATTGCCGCCCTATCATTGCGATTTAAACCCAATAGAACTAATTTGGGGTATCATTAAATCGGATGTTGCCAGGCAAAATACAACATTCAAACTGCGGAATGTACAGAAACTGGTTCAACAATCAATAGACACCATCACGCAGGAAACGTGGCAAAAGTTTGTTGAGAAAGTTGAGAATGAAATAGAGAGACATTATTGGGATCACAGTGGATTGGACCATGCCACAATCAAGCCAGTGATCATCAGGGTAGACTCGGACAGCTGCGATAGCGATTCGGACAACAGCGACACCGATTCCGAAAACACTGTCACGGCTTCAGAAACCTGCAACAGTGACTCCGATTGAACACCCAAAATACGGCTTTTGAGATGACCCCCATATACGGTGCACATGCTTGTTCATTACCTGGCTGTTCCATGAGCGACTGGTCCTCCCTGGTATGGGGTGGCGAAAAATGTCAACAATATGATGATCGTTTGTTGAACAATCTTTTTATTCGGGTGTCCAAAATTATGAGACAAACCATCAGAGTTAGTCTGTCGCTGTGCACATTTTGGTTTTGTTGCAATTATCAAATTTTGAGTTAGTGAGCAATTCATCGGTCTCAGATGGAATCAAACGGACTGTATCAGATCTGTGGAATCATAACTTTCGTATGTGTTTTGGTGTCTACATAGTTCGAACTATATCTGCCGGGGACATGGATGGTACAATGGTCTAAGGCGTGCACAGAGCTTCACATGTAGGGGTGCCAACATCCAATGTTCATCGTTCTGAATCCAGTGCCGTAGCCTCCCCTCCCCCCCTCGATTTTTTATCGAAAGCATGTTTCCTTGTAAAAGTTAACTTGAATAAGAAATGAATAATCTTATCTTAATCTCACTGAACGCCCTTCGCGACAAAACAGTCATGCTCACACATGTCACATGCATGTATACACGAAATACTAACTCAACTGGCCGTGGCGTAGCCTAGTGTAGTGTTTAAAGCGTTGGCTGAATTAGGCTGGGTAGATTCCCCACATAGCTAGGTACTGTGTAGCATGTCAATGCGTGTTCATCAACCTACATATCTCAGCATAGATTCATTTTGCAAGAATAGTATTACATAAGGCAACATATTTAGCCGCCTATGATTGAGCATGCATACCAGTCTAACACACTCTTAATAATTGGGTTTTGTATAGGAACATCTGGCCAGGTTGCGTTTCAAACGTTCTTTATTTGTATGCATTCCTTAGTCCACCCGATATTCAGGATCCGTTAAAGTCCGTAAATAAGAAGAGGAGAGAAGAAATAAGATGGAGAACTATCAAGTGTACACAGGGTTGTAGACGCTAAACATATATTATGTTACATCAATATCATCCTCGGTTTTCCAGAGTATAATATGTCAGATGGACACAGACTGGCAGATGCTGAACATGTATTATGTTACATCAATATCATCCTCGGTTTTCCAGGGTATAATATGTCAGATAGACACAGACTGGCAGACGCTGAACATGTATTATGTTACATCAATATCATCCTCGGTTTTCCAGGGTATAATATGTCAGATGGACACAGACTGGCAGACGCTGAACATGTATTATGTTACATCAATATCATCCTCGGTTTTCCAGGGTATAATATGTCAGATAGACACAGACTGGCAGACGCTGAACATGTATTATGTTACATCAATATCATCCTCGGTTTTCCAAAGTATAATATGTCAGATGGACACAGATTGGCAGACGCTGAACATGTATGATGTTACTACAGTGATATCATCCTCGGTTTTCCAGGATATTGTATCTCCATTCTATAACGATACATACCCTGCTTCGTTCGAAAGGGACGTCACCATCAAAATGTCTCTTATCTCAAACTTAGTACTATTTCCCTAACCTCACTCACTCACTCACACGACACTTGTGTTAGAATTTTTTAAACCCCGTTAATCCTTTACTGTTTCCAATTAAATGGCCCGAAAACAAACAAACAAGAACATGTTGCAGAGTTAAAACATGTAAACGATGCACTGATGTAATAATAACATTAACACTCGAGATACAAATTAGAACATAATTATCATGAACCGTGATGTGAAATAATTCTTGTTAACAAATCGGCTTTATAGGTATGGCCGGACATTCGTATCTTTATCAGAGGCCAAACATTCTCTGTTATAATTGCAAGATATAAAACGCAACCATACTGCTCTTCGCAAATGTTTTATTATACAACAGAGGCGGAGACATATATTGCCTCTTACATCTTCCTACTACAGAAGGTCCCCTTGATTAGAGTCATGAAACGTGAAGTCTCAACTATAGTGCTGGCATCGTCCCCATTGTAGAGCAAAATTCTTCTATCACCGGGTTCTTCCGTCATTCGAATTCGATGCGACGTTCGTGCAATCTCTTGATCCCGCCTCACCAGTGTATGTATAATGCCATGTGGTAGCCAACTGTATTAATGTTGAAACGTCTCACAAATAGATCACATGTGTTTCTGTATCTTTGCAACAAGTTGTTTTTGGTCTGCTCCTTCTAGTTGGTCAACCTGAAAACATTGAAAAGAATGAACAGGAAGGAAGTGTCAATGCAACAATGCAAAAGGTTCGTGCTGGGTCGTGACATGGGAGTTAATACAGTGGTGACCTCCGAAAGTCAGGATAATAAAACATGAAACATGATGTTGATTTGGGACAATATGGAGATGAGGTACAGATAAGTTTACAAAGATTGATATAAAAAGTAATGTGCACATCCACATCCAAAACGCATTGGATGACATAGGAGTGAATTTTGTGTTAACGCCGCAGACCAGTGACTGAAAGTACGAGCAACGATCCACGCCTGACCACGTCTGACCACCAGGTCCTGTGTCGTCAATTCCTCAAGTATGAGTTACTGAGGATGTAATTCTTCCGTGGATTACCACGGGACGTTGCTGTACAAATGGATAGTATTTGTGACAAACTGAACCTACCTCTCTTTTGCTCTTGTAAAATTTAAAGGTGGGGAGGAGGGTGACGCTGCATGCTGTCGCCGTTTCCTGATACAGAGAGAAGCGTGAACTCAGAGTTGGGTCGAATGGTATTGAGGTTATAGCACCGTGGGTCAGGTTAATTAGGTCAAAGGTCACCTGTTTTGGATAAGTGAACCGGTCAAAATAGTTCCACTAACAAGACGCAAGGATTCAGATACAACACATCTCTATGCGTGTGTGCGTGCGTGCGTGCGTGCCTGCCTGCCTGCCTGCCGGTGTATAAATTTTGGGAATCAAGATAGACACAATTTTTATGGATAACAATGTTTATAGATCCCTAAACCGTTGTCAAAACGTCGCTTTTCCCAGTATTAAAGAAGTTGTTATCCATAAAAATTGTGTCCATCTTGTCATCCGTCAATTTCTAAGTAATGCCTATCAAACAATTTAATTTTGGGAATGTTTTGAATAATCTTCCGCCTAAAACACGTCAGTAAATAAAACGACAAAACCCTTTCCATATCCATAAAGAAGAGTTGATTGTGTAATTCCGACTATATCATGAACATGTATTTATGAATCACTATCAAATAGTAGAGGAATAAAGGGAGATAACCCTGCTTACCTGGTTCACGTCGACGTTTACTTTCTGGAACACAATATTGCGATAGGTGTGGTCCTGCGACAAGAACTGCAAGAAGAAGTAACCATTTGCAGCTACATCGGGATCCTTTATAAATAATGTGCAGCTACCACTTATGCCCTGCAAAGAAGGCGGACTTATTTCGCTATTGCACACACTCTTATGAAGGACTGCGAAATGTGTAGAATCGTTCCATTCTTTCTAAGATTCTCTGAACTAATGGGTAAATAATTTATCACAGCTCAGAACAGAATGTGACTCAAAATGAACTTGACAGATGGTTTTCAAAAGATGTTGTTTTTAACCATTGTTCAAGTAATATAACTGTTCAGAAGCTTATTCATTGGCATTGACGATAGTATATTTCGAGATTGTGGCCTCGAAATGTGACGACATGATACTTACTTCAAGGAAAGGCGACATTTCCTTACACGCCGGGCACCCATCTCGAAAGAAGTCCACGACTACCAGCTTGCCATGGTTGACTGACAGTGATTCGTCAAAGTCTCTCTGCCAATATAGTCAGGTACACTTATTAACATTGATATGTGTCACACTTTAAAAACGCGTCATACATACTTACGCGTCTTACTTAAGGCATCAAGCAAGAATTGACTCTGCATTTATCCTATAGCATCTCAATGGACGTGTTACATTATATGTCTATGTATTACAATTAATTAGTTTACGTTGATATGGACTAACATAGCTCAATCCTCGAACACCAGGACTGGTTTCTATGTTCAAGATTATTCCACGTATGTCACTGGAAAACATGATACCTCCATCCTCTATATGTCCAGGACTCGCCTTTCGGTATCCATCCACGTGGCCAATAATCCAATTGATTTGCTGCTTAACTCAGTCTAACGGACCTATCAGAATGCGCGGGACAAACCAGTCTCAGTGTTGGGTTTGCAACACCAATCCGACAGATTACGATAGCGGGTGCAAGAAATTCAACATTGTACATTGAGATCGCGAGAACCAATGGTTAGTGTTGGTTGACTGAAACAGGAAATCCAGAGATATAGTGAGTGAGTGAGTGAGTGAGTATGTTTTTACGCCGCTTTTAGCAATATTCCACCAATATTACGGCAAGGGACACCAGAAATGGGCTTCACACATTGTACCTATGCCGGGAATCGAACAGGGGTCTTCGGCGTGACGAGCGAACGCTTTAACCACCGGGCTACCACCCCCACCCCACCCCCACCCCCCAACACACACACACATCGACACGTTACATCAAGCTACCGGAGGGTGTGTCGAGCGGCTGCAAGTGCCCAGAGGAATGCTATTTATCTCTCAATATCTCACCCGTGTCCTTATGCATCTCATCTTCTCATGAGCAGCTGGCGATGCTGAAACATAGTTTACATTTTAGACAAATTACCGTGAATGTATACTTCCCCTATTTCTTACGTGGAAACTAGGATACAGTATAACCTTTGAAAACAAAGACAAATCCAACGATTCTGGTATTGAGTTATATCTTTATATATATAGGAATAGGTTTTAGAGGTGAGGTGATATGCAATGGACTTTCAGGTTGCAGTCAAGATTATTACCCTTATATAGCTACATGTACGTGCATGAAGGCGCGCGCGTGTGTCTGCTCGCGCGAGTGTCTGCTCGTGCGTGTGTGTGTGTGTGTGTGTGTGTCTGTGCGCGTATGTGTGTGTTCGTGCGTGCGTGCGTTCGTGCGTGTGTGTGTGTGTGTGTGTGGCTGTTTGTACTGGCCTGGACTTATGCCGGTTCAATCGTGCTAGCCCACTGAAATACCGTGCTTCGGTTTAGAGCCAGGCAGGGTAAGAACAAGTACCATAGTTAAGCGTCTATTGGCATGATACCATAACAACTTGACAACGAAGGCGGGCATAGGTTTAAGAGGTACATTGTACTGTATTCAATAAAACAATAAACTATTACCATGGTTACATTATCAATGTCCAATACTACACTGAAACTGGACATCATACATGGACATGATTTAGCTGAATATGGCGTCAGTGAATAAAGTTGGGTTTCACATCTCCAGCTATACCACTTGATGTAAGAGGAAAGCACAAGTCGATGCAGGTCGCAAATGTTTACCACTTTGGTGCAATGGGTATGGTGCTGACAAACCTAAACACCGAGTCAGGGTCCACTAACCCAGTAATTGGAAGATGATAGGTTTCTGGCACGCCTTTGGGTCCAAACACTACATAGCTAATTAATGCGCCTCAGACGACTGGGCCACCCGTAGCCCAAAGCTGGAAATGGAGACGAGTGTAGCACATGCCTTCTTGTTGGATTGCTTTGTGCTTCTTACTGTCCATGTCAGTAATGTTAAAGCTGGGTCCATGTTCTATGTTAAAGCTGGATCGCATTGTTATTAAACCAATAACAACATGTAACATGAGTGAATATTAGTAATCAAAATTTGGGATTTTAAGAGAAATTCACATTTAAACGTTTATGGATCGATATAAAAAATAGTCTTACTTACATGTTCACGCTCCCACAAGAAGGTCGTTTATATGTGAGTGTATGTATACCTTAGTGTATCGGAATGCGTTTACACGAGGCGCTAATCCCATGCACACTATTACTTTATTGTTGCCAAACATTGTCCTGAGTCGTTTTTACGAGGTAAACATATCGCATAGATGAAAGCTCGGCTTTCCTACCTATACATGGCAGCCAGTTACTAAAATGTAACCGAACAGGTTCCACACAAGCTCGGAGTATTCATTCACTGAACTAATCGGTTCTTTATGACTGACAACAATATACAAGGGTATTCACTTTTATAATCGTGCTGATTTTCAATCATTCAATACTAATGCAATTGTAAAAACTATTCAGCAGCACTGTGTCAGTGTGACATTAAACCATGGACATGAATGTGTGTTGAACGACTTGTTATGTGTACAGCACGAATGTGTCGATTTTCCTTGCACAACCGTACAGATATGCCACGCATTATAACGCCCTAGTATCTGTTTAGTAAGGGGTGCGAGTCTTAATGTAAATTGACGGGCAGACGAAGTATACACTCAAGTGTGACGGTGGCTCAAAATAAAACCAACAAAAACATTAATAGCGATGTATTTGACACAGGTATCATAGATTCCGTTTGCCTTGATGTTTCGGTGGCTATGTTCAGCCTAGTAACGTTTTGATAACGTGTGTAATGTTTTTGTCAAATCGAATTTTCAAGTGTATACTCTTCTTTGCCCTGCTGTTTAATATACATGTAGATACTGATATACAGGCGGCGGTCGGGTAGCCTGGTGGTTAAAGCGTTCGCTCGTCACGCCGAAGACCCGGGTTCGATTCCCGACATGGGTACAATGCGTGAAGCCCATTTCTGGTGTCCCTTGCCGTGATATTGCTGGAATATTGCTAAAAGCGGCGTAAAACCATACTCACTCACTCACTCACTCACTGATATACGAACATGTATATGGAGCTCGTTTATCGTTTCAGGGCCTGTATTTGGAGACTTGATAAACAGATTTTAATGCGGTCATGACAAACAAGGTGACTGCTATCTCGCTGTCACGTATCATGTTGGTGTGAATGATGATGATATGTTATGCAAGATATGTCCATCATATGACAGTGGATATAAAATTTATCATAACATGATACATGTGTATGTAGTCAAAATAGCCTTTGGGTCACAGGGAGTCACGAAGCTCAGCAGAATGATGTTCCAAAGCGAGGGTTAAGTAGGACCATGTTTCAAAGCGAGAGCTCGGTAGGACGATGTTTCAAAGCGAGAGCTCAGGAGGACGATGTTCCAAAGCGAGAGCTCAGTAGGACGTTGTTCCAAAGCGAGAGCTCAGTAGGACGATGTTTCAAAGCGAGAGCTCATTAGGACGATGTTTCAAAGCGAGAACTCAACAGGAACATGTTCCAAAGCGAGAGCCGAAGACCCGGGTTCGATTCCCGACATGGGTATAATGTGTGAAGCCCATGTCTGGTGTCCCCCGCCGTGATATTGCTGAATATTCCTCATACCATACTCACTCACTCACTCTACCTGGAATAGATTATCCAGCCGACAGTTTATCCTAGAGTGCATTAAATGAATCAGTTTCCAACGAAGATACAATGTATATACTGTTTAGGAAAGTCTATTATTAAAGTTGCCTAAATATGAATTTATTTGAGACAAAATAATTTTGTGAGCACAAAGCTAAATTGAATAGTATTCAGAATGTGCGATCGATAGCCGTTTTTGTGAGCTACCTCTATTCCGTTTTTGTAGAACTTGAACGTCGGCATACAATCAACACCACACTCCTCTGACGTATCCTGACATGAACACAAGAGACATTTATGATTATACAGGTCGGCTCATTCATCGCACAATGGTTATAACATCACTGTGTGCAGGCATTACATTTTACAAATATTCTGAGTCAGATTGTATTTTCACAGTTCAATAACTTGTTAAATTTGGTGTTTAATTTGAACATTCTTTTGTCATATAATGAATAATTTGTTTGAGGGGGGATTCGGACAAAAGAGAGACAATTAACGTATGTCAATGGTCTATATGTAAGCAAATAAAAATGTATTATACTAAAAGTTATCAATCAATCAGTAATTACCTAATGTGAAAAGGGGGGTAAGTTTTACCTGATTTTCGTCAACGTCGACCTTGCAGAACACAACTTGGTCATATTTATCTGACAGAGACTGCAGTAAATAAATAAATATTCTGAAACTAATGTTGTGTACAATGCTTCCAGGTTTAATTGTGTATGTATACATATATCGACATTATTTCCGGACATTAAAACATCTTTGAGAAGCGCGTGGTTCACAACATCCGATCGTGGGTAGATTAATCTGCAACTTATAGACAACAGTAGACGACTTAGCTGACCGGCAATATTATATCACCTAACATTAAAATACTAGCTTCTTATTGATTAAGGAGCAGGCAATTATTTTCAACATCGCCCGCCCATGTAGACGACGATCAGTTTCCCAGGATTGGCTGCCAGCATCTTGTCAAACTCAGCCCAAAAAGCAGTGGTGTGATCATTAATTCACTGTGAATGGAATATGAAACGTGCAAGTAGTAATATTCCAAATTACAGGACTAAATGAAGGTTCAAACAAATATCACATCTACGACACTATGATTCAAATATAAACTGACAAACTCTCCTTGCGTTCTACATACATGTATAGTATATTCGTAATAAGTATTCATTTTACCTTTGTTTCAAGAATGTTCAACTTTCTTATGTTTCTGGAAGAAAAGAACATTTGCAAGGTGGCGCAGATAATAATTCATGGTATTTGAAACTTTATACTATCCATGATATTAACCACACGTTCATGTAACAGTGACTGTCTTTGTAGCTGAAATTGTGAACAACACGTGTGTGAACACTTAGTGTCATCAATGATTTTCATTTATATGATTGTCATTGTCATTTACGTCCAACGGGGTCTGTTTCGGGGGATAATCGAGACTTGTTTTTCTCTGGCTTTGACGTTTTATATTTACGTATCTAAACCAAAGTCTCAAGATAAAAAAGGCTTTACTTAAAGGCTTTTTTAAATGTTCATATTTGAATAAGGAAAGAACTGGATACATGTAAATGTACTTGCCTGATATACGTTTACCGTAAGCCTGTCAATGTGTCGTTCTGACTATTCATGGTCAGCGTTTCCTCTTATATCACCGGTCTTTCATTGGAACGGGGGATTGGCTGAGAACCTGCTTGCATATTGAAGTGAAACATTTGAATTGCAGTCTTTACTCATACATTGTATCTATGAATACTGCAAGGGGTTTGTTATACTTGTATAGTTGTTCAATCATCCGACTCTCAGGCCTTTAGAAAGGTATTGATGGGAAAGCCATAAGTGAGAAAGAGCCTAGACGTTTACCACTGCACTGAAACCAACGAGAATGAGTATAATGCTGACAAACGTAGAAACATAACTCTTTCAAAGAGCCTGAGAAGAATCTTGCTCAAGCGTTGTTTGGTCCAGGTTACAACATGCAATGCCTCAGGCACATGGAGGACATTTCGAAATTTGACGCACCAGTGACAGAAATTTTGCCCGATGCAATTCCCTGTTTTGACTTTGTTTTTTTTAGGTGAACAATTGACTTGCAACTGCATGTGTTTGTGAAAGGTGCTACAAGTTTGGCAGGAAACGTTCACGTTTTTTGCGAATACCTGGTATCATCACTATTTGATATCATACAGTAGTCGGACTCGTACAATCGACCCTGCCTTGGGCAGTGATTTCTTATAAAAATGCAAAGGGTTTGGTCGCTTATCTACAAAATGACAAACCCACATTAACATGCCACTGTTATTTTCTGTTTAAAGATTGGTTAATACAGTCACCATAAAAATATCTCCGAGAGGTTTCAGCTGATTTGCTGATAAACTGTTCCCAATGACTGTTCATGGTCATATATGGTAATATAAACAAAATGCGAGCAAACTCCTTCCCTGTTTACAAGAAATATCCGCCAAAAGCATTGTCGATTAACGTGTCCGACTATACCATGAACATGTATTTGTGAATCACAATCAAATAGTGATGATACCAGGTGTGCGCCAAACGGTGAATTCCGTCTTTTATTATGTTAGGGATCAAATAATGAGCAGGATTTATGCAGCTGTCGTTACAACGTCTTCACACATGTTGGTAACTGAACATTCAAAAAATTATATCACTGTGCTGCCCCACCGCCCTTGTGGAGAATCCATCCATTGACAGGATTATGCATTTGTTCCAGTCGAGGGGTAGTGAAAACACCTGTTAATAGCATAGCGTTGTACAATTGTAGTGACTGTAGAATAACAGTGGCCATTCAAGAATGTCCATACGACACACGGCTCTTTAGGAATTGCCAGTGGCGTCCCACTTCCACATTAAGCTGAATGAGCTATTCTCGCCACAGTGAGGAAATACTGGGAGTGTACGCTATGGAGACACAAAGACGTATAGGAACATTATAATGTAATAATTTCCTAATACGGGAAATTTCGTATTCAAGGGGTTAGTGATTATCGGTTAATGTAAGTGTTAAAGCACGTTTAATAGATCAGACACGACACACGAACAGTAATTACAAAAGATATTCATCTTGGAAATATGTCTAATCCGAGGTCCACATCACAAACGGGTGAAATGAATGCATCATTTGACCTCCACATTTGCTCATATTGTTTTCGTGTTGTTATTTGTACATGTGCAATGATCGTAAATGTTGTTCGTGCGCATATAACCACTGCACGTCCAAACCTGGTTCAAACATACTTTCCGAACAGTAGGGGCTCGTCACAATATATTTGGAAAACTCTTGAAAATGTGCATTCGACAGTATCACAAAAATAAATCAAAACCACCTTAATAATGACCATCTAAATTTTATGTGAATTAAAACATTAAAACTGTCTATCATTAACCCATTATACTTGAAGGCCAATATCAAAAACCCCTAACAGTATGGTAGTAATCGCTATAAAGGCAAATAAAGGCCGGGGATGGGGGGATAGGGCAAAGAGTTTAATTTATTTATTTTTTTAAAAGTCCATTTCAGCTGGCCGAAGTGTGCGCAAAACGTTTCCCCAAGTTCCAAATACATATTTTAGATCCTTAGGGCATTACTTCTGTGACTGCATACTAGAAACTGATAATATTACTTACTTCAAGGATTCATCTGGGTACTTCCGATACGACCCAAATTTATATCAATATTTCTTGTGACACGAACTTCATTAACCTCGAAACTTAGTTGGACCGGTTTAAATATATCCCTTGTTTCATACTCACCTAATTGTTTTTAAGCATAGATAAATGGGACATTGACATATTGACATAACTTAGTACTTATTGCAGTGTTTCGGTAATATAACTGTTATCTGTGCGAACTCGTTGACATCAACAACTGTATATCAATGTTAGTCAACAGTTAGTGAGAGCTTACACTTTACGCCTATTCAACAATTTTGAAGCTATTCTCGTATATTGCAGTATTAATGAATAATAGAACATACTTTTCCTTTCAGAAATATCATAGAATCGTGATAAAGAAAAACTATTACTCCGAGGGAACAAGGTGTTTGGTCAACCTGCTCAGGTCAACTGAAATCTGCTTCGTTATGTCACATGGTAGGAGCGTCTTATATTATTTTTTCTCTTCAATTTGTTTTCGTCTCATAAGTACGAATACTGTATTATGACAAAGACTTTGACGTTTTGAAATAGCATGTCATAAAATGCACCTCTACGTGTGAGTCTCGTGCACTCTGCATATTTGTGTCTATTGGGCATGCCAGAATCCTATAATCATTGGTTAAAGCTCACCACAGTAATGTTTCCTGGTTTTGTCTGCAACAAACACACATTCAGATGACAGCTATGATAATGACAGAATACCGCTCAAAACGTGGCGCAAACCCGAACTGGGTATCAGTTGTCAGAAATAGTCAGTGGATGGCACAAGAAATTGGTGATGTTAAAGTTTTTATGTCAATATTTACTCAGAGATTGCAAAATAATTATGTATAAAAATAGACACCAAGGATCAATAACAGTTCTTCTTTAGAAACATATTGTAGCTTGAAGACCTTTCTCCAACCGGAATTATATTTACATTGCATCAAAAATATCTCACTACGTAGAAGTTTGTCAAAGTTTAGAACAGGTTACAGTGATCTCAAAATTAAAAAATGTAGACGTTCTAAAGTAAACAAATCCGGTTGGTGCTTTTTGTAAACAATGTAGTGAATATCTTAAAGATAATTTTTAATTTATACGGCCATTGTGTTTAACTGTCCAAAATATTGATAAAGTTAAACCATGTCCAGTGTCCCTAAAAAGTTAGCAAGGTGCGTATGAAGACAGCATGCACCGAATGTAAACATGAACCGCATAACTTCCTAAAGACATACCATAACATTCCTGCAAGCTATCTACAGAGACTACTGAATTATTTGGGAACACAAACCTTTTTGGCAAATCAAATTTGTATCACTACACGATTAGTTTTAGTTTTAGTTTTAGTTTTAGTTCCCCTTTCGTGACAAAAAATAAGGGGGCACGAGTTGCTCCCATGGTCACGTCAAAAGCCTATGATTGTGGATTCGAATCCCGGTTACCCCCGATTATATTTCAAGGTTTGTCAGCCCCATGCCCGTGCTCGTTTTTTTCACCGAAGTGGTAAACGTCGGAGACCTGCATCACTTAGGGCTTTCCTCCCACATTAAGCTGACACGCTGTGATATAACTGGATTACTGTTAAAAGCGGCGTTAAACCCAACACACTCCCTCACTCATGCCAAACCCCATATCAACACGTGATCCCGTACCAGCTCGAGGGCCGAAAGCCAGAGAGGGTTGATGCGGGGGTAGAGGGTTGATATGGAGTATGATATGAAAACTGCCATATAATACCCTTTTTATCATTAACATAAAAAGGTCGAACTGAAAAATGTATCCATTCGTAAAACATCCATCAAGTCCATGTATGCCCTGACCAAATTGTTTCTGAATAGCTTGTCCCTGCCGGTTTCACGTACCATGTTCTTGTCATTCAATTTGTTCAAAAAAACACCCAGGTCCCTGTTTCTTTAAAAATGTCCTCTGTTTTGTCCAAGATAGCATCTAGCTCCACAATTCTAGTTAATACAATCCATTTTCACCTTCCTTGGAAACATGGTCACCGGAAAGCTAGGCGAGCAGACGACACATTAAGGGAGGTAACTCCAATTTCTTACCACCTCGACTGACATCTGTCGCATTCAAAATGCAATGACAAATGTATCAGCCCGGCACGAATGTAATACGGGTCTGGTAACTACACCCCATGTTATATGACCGTTTGTTTGTTGGCTCTATCGCACATGCAAAATGCCTCATATCATTGATAAGTATTTGATAAAAAGCGATAAAATTGGTTAAACGTCAAATATACGCAGACGACGAAATTGAGTTACTCCCCCAAAATATGTTTTGTGATGATTCAAGATTGAAGCTGTTATTAGCGTAATGTGTCACTTAACAATTCAAAATAGCCTTTGAGATGACTCTCGACTGAAACGGTTTAATGTTGCGAAAACGGTTTTAGTTGATGAACCAATAAGGTTCTCTGGAGTGTATGCATACTTGGGCATTGATCCTTGCGGGTGGTGATATTTACCCAGGGTACAATATATATATTAATTCAAATTTGTATAGTATCAATCTCATTAAAATCAGACCTTAGTTCTCGCTACCGCTCAACAAAGATCTGAAGATATCCCATTAGGTCACGTCAGAACGACCTTTGATCCGACCAATCAGTGCGTCGCTTATCAGATTATGAAAGTGACAGTCGGAATGTGATTTCTAATCATGCAATCTCGAAAACTTTAATATGGGGTATTCCGAACGATAATTACGGGTTTAACGACTAAATCCTTACAATCTAGACCATCTATTAGCCATTCGGGAATGTTTTTTTTGTTCAGGTTTCAAATTTGTAATCGAGAATTTGTTAAAATATGTTTCGAAGCGTAGTCGCCAATTTGAAATTTGTGCCGTAAAGCACGAGAAAGCTGCCTTCTGATTAGTCATTCCATTGGTCGGTCAAAGTTCGCGCAAGGTCGGTCTGACGTGACCCGTAATGGGATGTCCTCAGATCTTTGTTTAGCGGTAGCGAGAACTAAGATCAGATTTTAATGAGATTGGTATAGTATTAATATAAAACGTCAACGCCAGAGCATAACCAGTATTGATTATCAACTGATTCCATTGAGTGTAAAATATATGTGAAAATTATATGAATGGATCACTGAAAATCAGTGATGACACCAGGGTAAGCATGTTCCATCCTACCGTTAGCATCCGCCACTCAACTTTGGCATAGCCAGCATAACCTGATAATAAGATAATAAGCTGACTGGTCGTTTTGAAAAAGGGGGTGGTGCGGTTGGCCTAGGTAGTGTACCATATTTTACCGACACCAATATGTGAATATTACTTTTTATATCACGACGTGGCAGCTTATGGGATGTACACCCCAAGTGAAGCATTACAGTGTTGCATTCTCAGATCTTGTCATAATTCTCACTTAAAAAGGTTAAGTTGAGGTCACATAAGAAAACAACACCTTCCCTGTACTGAGCATCTTTAACGACGTAAATATGGCTCTAATGCTTTTGTAAAGCTTTTGTTTACATAATTCCCAGTCCCGTAAACAATGGTCTTAATGGTCACTGATACATTGCCATGTCAATGATGCAACTGGGCCCTGATTATGAAGAATGAAAACAAAACGGACTGTTTTTTATTAATGTTTTTATTCTGTTATATTGGTAAATGATCAAATATATACATATAACATATGATTGTCCATCGCCTGGAACGTACATGTATACAAGATCTGTAGTGTCTTCCGTGAGTGAATGTTGTTTTGCGCCTCTGTCAGCAGTCTTCCAGCCATTTCGCAGAGGCTACACCAACAATGGGGGTCACACATCGTACCCATGGGGTAATCGAACATGGGACTTCGGCATGACGATCCAGTGCTTTAACCGCTAGACCAACCGACGGCCCTACTCTGTCTGGAAGTTGGGGTAGCACCTAATTCGAAAGTTGGCAGTGTCTTAAGTAAAGCATCAGCACCTGTAAGACGAGAGAGAATACACTTAATCATTGCTTCCTTTCCAAACACATCGTGTTGACGCTAGAAGGTTCACCAAAACTAATAAATCGTTTTACATTTATCAACCATTAAACCAGTTAACAGCCTTTAATCACTATCGTCAGCCCAATAGGTAGCCTATTATTGTTGTAAGGAGAATATATATTACTCTTATTTTAACGGGATTAACTAGCTTCGGTTACATTACAAGACGACTAACCACTAGTGAACCTCTATATGTAATGGGAAATGCATACGCTTTATAACTAAACCTTAAGGAATTGCACTGGGTACAAGTCCAGTGTTTAATTTACATCTAGATATTAGAAGAAGCTATATATACTCCATAAATATATCCTAAATACTGGATATAATTCAACATAGCGCAATGTAGACTCACCTCTTTATCGAAGGTAAATTAAATCTTGTAAACGCTTACGTGCCCGAAAGCACAAACCGAGCTCATTACTAAAAACAATACCCATATAACAAGTCTGTGATACACATTCAAAGCAGTTTCACCCATTAAAAAAACTTACAAAGTTAACAAGCAGTTAACCTTGATGTTAAATCCATAATAGAATAGTGATTTCATTTTGCTGAACTGAATTATACTAATACTCACCGCTTTACCGAATGTGCTGGTTAACGGGTTCCCCTATGATCGTAGGTGGGAGGGGGTGGAGTCCCGGGGGGTAGAACTGCGGGGGATACATGGGTAGATACTGTAGAGGATGTTGTGAGAACGCCGGATGTTGCTGCAGTGATGAGGGCGTCGTGTGGCTGCTGTAGTTGAAGTGGGGGCTTGAACCAAACTGGTGATGCCCATAGAACGGGTACCTGTAGTCGGGCGTTGTGTGGGTCAGGGCCTCCTGTTGCTGGGGGAAGGAAATGTCCTTCTCAGGTGTGTAGATCTCCCCGCCATCCCCCTGTCTGTTGACGTCGTTCATACATGGAAGTCGAGGGTCGAATCCCGGCTGTGGTGGCATTGATTCACGGATGATCGAATCCTGTTTTAAAAGGTCTCCCAAGCTTCGGATGTAACTGGCAGCCAGCCGGAGGGTTCTGATTTTGGAGGTTCTACGGTTTCCAACCTTGAACTGATCCGGAAGACATTCTCTGAGTCTGTCCAGAGCACTGTTGAGATTGAGCATGCGCTGTCGTTCTTGGAAGTTCGCTGTCACTCGTTTCTTCTCGGCATCGTCCGGACACATGTCCTTTCGTTTCCGGCCTCGTCTCTTGGGTAAATCTTCCAACGCGGAAGAATCAGACAAATACCCTGTGTCCTGCTCTTCATCTAATGTGTCGAACGATGTAGAACCCAGATTTTCAATATGAAGTCTTGCCTTTTCTTCCATTTTGTCCAAACCGTTTCCATATACTCTGCTACTTTCATGGATCTCAAGATGATCACTCCCGCTTTCTGTTTTAAATGAAGTTGAATTCATTTTCGATACAGATAAAGAGGTCAAGCTTGTTTAAAGTTCAATCTTCTGAATGTCAATTTTATTTCATTCCAGGTCAATTATAGTGTGCTAGAGCGACCCGACTGACCAATCAGTGACCATCTGAGGGTGTCGGGGGACGGTGTATATTAACAGTGAGGTGCTAACTACGGCAGCATGTCCTGATGGTGGCAGTGATGGAGTTTGGTTACAGGGGGAGTCAGTTTATCGTAGTTATTGGGGCAATATCTCGGACAGTTGCAACATTATACAGCGGACATTTAGAGACTTAATAAAACGATGTAGAATACTACATATAATTAACTACTATAAAAAATATTTTTGGTATGTAATTTTAGTGTATGGCAGCATTGGACTTCCAAAATTATTTGTCATCCCTGTAATATTGTCATAATATAATGATAAAAAGGTGACAAGTTTTGAATTTCAAAATATTAAATACTAAATAGATCAAAACATTAGTCGTGCATGATGTTATTTTCAAAATCGAAGCATATGGGATTATGTTTAAACCTTGAAAAAACATTGCCATGATGACGGCCTTGCTGGGGCATTTATGACGCTATCAAGGTCATTGAGAACAACGCCGAACTGGTCCTTTGATCATAGGTAAACATTACGCAACTAAGTAAACTGTCGTAAGCGATTTTTCAATTTAATTGATATTCATTTTATTGACGGGATAGTTTTTCACATATGTTGTTAATCGACAAATAATTATTACATTGCAAGGAAAAAATACTCTTCCGCGGCAAATACAAACATCTGTATTTCTAGAGACTATATTTCATCTTCAAGTAAAATGTCTGAAGTTGGAAATATGATGAATGTGAAAGAGTAATGATGGTTTAGTCCATGCTATATACATATGCTACCAGGCTTTCTGAAACTGCCCCGCTTCGCCTTCATCGTTTACATGTGGTTTGTTTGTTTAACGCCCCACTCAGCAACATTCCCGTTATATGACGGCAGTCTGGAAATAATCGAGTCTGAACCGGACAAACCAGTGATTGATATCATGAGCATCCATCTACGCAGTTGGGATACGATGACATGCGTCAGCCAAGTCATTCAGCATGACCATCCGATCCCGTAATTCGCCTATTGCTACAAGGTTTGTTATAATTGGTAGCGATAGCATTTAATGTCTCAAGGCTTTCGGATAGGAATTGTCAGTTAATTTGTATCAATGAAGGAAAAACAGAGAGTATTATTTTAGATATGTAATATGATATCTTGGAGCTGTATAACGCAGCATGTATTTACTGAATTCTATGTCAAAATGTGTCAGCTTTGTACTTTCTGGGTAAAATGGACAAGATGTCATCGTAATTGATAAAAAGTGTAATAACTGCCTCATACATAATAATTAGATGACAGATAAAACATACATAGATATTGATATCTGTAAACTGTGTTAAATATAAAACGTCAAGAGAATAACCAGTCTCGACTGTAGGCAGATTCCATTGGGCGTAAACGGCAAATTAGTGATGAAAAATGTATGATTGGATCACTGTAAATCAGTGATGACAGTTCGTGTCCACCACCTATAGCACCATTTCCATGTTAACATTAGTATGATCACAGATATCATAACCGTAATTTATGTTGTAGTAACTGAGTATTTGTTAGATATACTTTAAAGATGTGTATGTAAGACACGTATTTTAGGACTTTAGGTATTTGAGGACTAGACCAATTACCTCCCACAACATAACGCCGGTAGTCCTGGCATCAGCGCATGAGGCTATAGTTAGCACCTCGGTAATAATAGTCATTAACGCCCATCCGTCGCCACTGACATAAACATTATAAACAGTGTGTGTGTGTGTGTGTGTGTGTGTGTGTGTGTGTGTGTGTGCAGTGTTTGTAGGCGGAAGCAATATCCACATTGAAGACATGTGAAGACAAATTCAAATTTCAACGGACAAATACTTTACGCAATCCGTTAAAATGAATAGTTTAAAAGTAATTATAAGAGATTTGATTTACGATGTTTTAGTTAATTTGTTTACTTTTTCCGATCAACATTTCACTTTTACACATGCATAATTTAAATTGTGTTTCTTGTGCTTAAATTTTATATGGATGGATGGATGGATAGATAGATAGAACCTAATTAATTGACGATTGAATGATTAAGACCAGGATATTATAGCTTTATAGTTAAAGACTTGGTCGGTGTTTGTAGATGTCTCTTTAAATCCCAGTTATTTACAGTAAAAATATTAACTACACATACATTCGAAAACGGGTATGTTTTATGAAAAAGCCACGTGCTGTCTGTATCCAGATGGTCACGTGATCTCAGGTACGTGCGAGTCCCCGGGGAAGCCCCTACCAGCTGGGTGTGTCACCGTGTCAGGGGGACGCACTGCAACAATCTATGGTGAAATACCGTCTTGAGAAATAACAAGGCGACATATTCAAGAATGATAGTGAAGACACCAGGTGTTCGCGAAACTGGACCTTCCCTATCTGTATGACACACGCGTGACATTACTACAGTAAACTAATTATATTTACTATAAATGTCTAAGTTCTCGTCACGATATGGCTGAAATATTGTCGATGTGACGTTAAATTTTAACCCACACACTACGACAGTAAACTGTGATGAATTGAAAAGATTATTAATTTCAACCATAAAGTTGACCAATTCTTGGAGGTATGCACCTTGTATTAGTGTTTAGTTGGCATGGAAACCTATTTTACCAGCATATGTTCTTTAAGGGTGCAGGGTTTGGGGTGTACTCTAGATATCTCCTTACGAGAATAGAAATAATTCAGGGTTTATTCTGTGGAATTAAACGGTCTCTTGAAACACAACTGACTGCATTACTATATATTACAATAGAGACTGTACTGGTGCAATATCAGTGAAAGCTTACATAGATATACAAGCATTCTCGCTATTCGGAAAACAAATATTCATTTCATGACTTAGTTGCAAATTATCAAATATATTTTACGTACATATGATGTATATAACAAAGACAATTCCAGGAAAATAGAACTATAACGGCGTAGTGCCGACCAAACAGGCGTGGTCAAGAGAAGAACAGAATCATCAATCTGGACAAAATGATAATTAATAAACAATTATCGATCAGGTAAATCTTACACGGTCTGATAATGAGCACAGTAGTATGGTTCTTGCTGTCAAGCTACCTAAACACACTCATGCTGTCATTGCAGAAAATGCATGTTCCCGTCCATAGAATGTCCCAGGAATGTCCATAACATGTCCTTATTGTGTCTTGTTCAATAAACCCACAGTGCAGAAATATATGAATGTATCATGATGGATAATAATGTCTATATGAGGGGAATATCTTCATTTACAATGTACTGGATAGTGTCAATCTGATAAATTTGGTATCACCGGTTAGAATAGATCTTCAGAAACCCATGCTTGCCGTAAAAGGCGGCTATGCTTGTGGTAAGAGGTGACTAACGTGATCGGGTGGTCAGGCTCGCTGACTTGGTTGATGCATGTCATCGTATCCCAATGATGATGTCAATCACTGGATTGTCTGGTCCAGATTCGATTATTTACAGACCGCCGTGGAATATTGCTGAGTGCGGCGTTAAACAACAAAAAACAAACAAACAAACAAACAAAATGGTATCACGATCTGATAAATATGCAAAGGTGAGTTGACTTATCAGGAACTACTTTGTTTAAGTTCTATAAATCGATACCTACCATTCTATATTATTCATGCTTCTATCAAAAATGTTTAGAGAAATGTTTGCCAAGGTGTGAGTGTTTATGAAAATAAACATTGTTGCAGATAATACATGGGGCGGTTCTAAAGCTCCTTTAGTGAATATAGATATGTAGTGAATGTAATAGGAAGAATAACATATAATTACACGATACATAAATTATTACTTACATCTCTTTCCGTATGGTTAACATTACATGATATTTACGATACTTGAACACAATCGGGTAATGTTCTTTACTTTTCCATATCATAACCGTCTCGTCATGGAAATCAATGACGTTCTCATTTCTGTACATGTTCAGTTGCTATATTACTGAATCAGTGCAGATTGTGTTTAACTCATTCTAACTTCAGTCTCGACGTGTCCATCACTGCTACATGTCTAATACTAAACTGAATTGATCGTTTTCTGTTGGTTACCCAGCTATGTCGGAATCTCTGGGAACACTACGGCCGATGCTGCTGCGAAGGCAGCACTCAACAAATCTGTGACGCCACTCCTTATAGCGATATCAAATCTGTAATAAGATGTTACATCCGATATTTGATGCAAAAGAAGTGGGACACCCAGGTAGGTATAAATAAATTACATGACATTAAACCAAATATCGGTTACACCTACTTGGGTTGTCAGTCCAGATTTGAAGAGGTCATTTTACGACGATGTCGTATTGGTCATTCTCATTACACAAATGAATATGTGTTGAAAGGTGAGGATCCTCCATTCTGCATCCCTTGTGATGAAAGAATCACGGTCAAGTATGTCCTGCTTGACTGTGTTGATTTTTCCATCACAAGGGATAACTATTTCAAGGTTACATCTATGAAGGATCTTTTTAATACTGTTGGTTGTCATTTAATTATTGGATTTTAAAGGAAATAGAGTTGTTTAATAAATTTTGTTAATTTGTTTTGTATGAAAATAAATGATATTTTAACATTAGTTGAATAAATTGAAATCTGTGAATGTTTGTGGCTGTATCCTCGAAGGGGGTTAAAGTAGTGCAAAATTATTGTCCCCCTGAGAGGGTATCGTAAGTCCAAAATATTCAAAGTATGTTATTCCTACTATAGTTTTAATCGTAGCATATGTGTTCTTTGGCTAAATTTCCCAATAATTGCCAACAGCTGAAGGGATGATGTAAATCCGGCTGGGGTCCATGCAGGAAGCTAAAGTACTGTAAGTCCCCAGGGACCCTAGTATGGTGATCTACCTTCAGTTGCTGGCGATCTATAGCCCGTTTTTATAATGTGATGTTCATTAATACTTAATGCTTATAAATGCTCCACAACTAGTTTTAAATCTATCTGTGATATTCTAGTTATCATACTGTCCTTCGATGACAGGTTTTTTATGAAGTCTAAATATATGTATATTTAATGTATAACTTCTCGTTACGATATGGCTGAAATATTGCCGATGTGACGTTAAATATTAACTCACTCACTCACTCACTCACTCACACTGATGACATATACTGCTGGGCAAATACAAAGTATACACCCATGGTTGATGGTGGCTTAAAGTGAAACAAAGAAGAATTGTTATTCGATGGTGATGTACTAGTATTTGATGCGGGTATCATAGGCGATATTACTTGCATCATATCCATGAGTATCCAACAGGTGACGCACGCGTGACGTCTCAAGGAACATAGGTTCGCAATATTCAAGTGCACGTCATAACATTTTTTCTCTTAAAGATTATGACGTCACGTAACTATATATTACTACTTCATGTCCGTTATTCAGTTATGGACTGATGAGACTCGTACGTGGTACGAGTTGAAAGCGCTAGCCTATTAAAACTGTGTTCAATCTTACTCCACTTATTTAATTAATTCTATATTGTGCCTGAGAGTTAGAACCTTACTTTACTTATTTAATTATTACTATATATTTCGTCATTACAATGAAACTGCACTTATCTTAGCGTTGATGTGTTTCCACCACAACGCTCTAACGGTCTAGTTTACATACATTCAAGGTAACTCTGTTACATAGGTGTTTATGAATTCGTGTGAGTGAGTGAATAGCGTTTCAGTTATATCCCGACATGTCATCTTGATGTGGGAGGAAAGCCCGAAGTGATGCAGGTCTCAGACGTTTACCACTTCGGTGACACCCACCAGCACGGGTATGGTGCTGACAAACCTAGAAACATAACTGCCGTGCCCAAATGGACTATGAATTCGAAGTAGCACCGAAACGACGTTTGGAAATGACAAAAATCGGAATTATTAAAAATACCATTTATGTCTTCAAAAAAAGTATTATGATAAATCAATTGTATATATTTACGAATAATCTATTTGTTTTTGTTTTTTTCATTACAGCATATTTGTTACCAACTAAAAAATGCTCATCGCCACATATGTATTTGCTAGTGACATGACTTAGTTTATACAGTCAGTCCTGCACAGTTGGTAACTGCATTTTACATCGATGTGTTAATCACAGCCGGGGATATGAGGTGTCAGTTGTAAGTTTCCGTTTGTTACGTGTAATGGTCATGCGGATGCGTGCGGGACACGTGTGGGCCATGTGTCGGTAAAATAGCGACAATATCCCCAAATATATTTTGTATTATTAAGGTAGTACTGCCTGTAGATGTTCCGTTTCATGTAGAACCCAGAAGTCGATTAATGTACCATTTTTAATATGTCAGAATATTATGTCTACTCACACTGGTCGGTAAAAATATTTGTATTACCTATCTTAAACCCCCGGGGACTCGGAGTAGAATAGGCCTCCAGTTACTTATATTTCCCGTAAGAGGTCACCAAATGGATTGGGTGGTCCGATGGTTTGGTTGATTATATGTCATCGTACCCCTTGGCTTGATACAATGATCATAATATCCACGAGTGTTTCTGATGAATACTCGATTATTTATTGCTTACGCATATTGCCTACGACGGCATTAAACAAAAACGTAATTACACAGAACGAATAACGAATAAAAGAACGAATAAAACTTTACGGGAATGAATTAATTTTGAAAATATTTGACAATTCATTTTCCTCCGATTTGACAGAAATAATTTTATCATTTTATTATTTCCGACAATTCAGGAACAGTAGTAACTTGTACTACCCTATCAATGTCCAGTTAATCTTGCTTAAACACTGAACCGTGTATGACGTCGAACACACAAAATTGATTGTCCCATATAAAGCCGACAGTTTACTGCCTGTGTGGTGGCCCAATAACTGGGGAAGCCTCCAATATAACGTGGATATTGACGTGATGAAGACATGAGGCCGCATTTAGCACCTCGCTGTCAATGAGCATTAAGTCTCGCTCATTGCCATCAATATAATTTACTCCCAGTGAGTTTGTGCAAGGGGTCATTGGTCGGAATAAGTCTCACACTGTGTGTATGGTAGAGGATATGGTCTATTTAGTCTGAATCAAGGTACCATTTGTGAAGAAGCGTAGCTTTATTTGATTTAGTGCCTATAGCGATATCGTCTGAGCCCCAAGTCGTATAATTTCTCCGGTGTTTAGCCGTCGCAAATTAATGGATTCATTTTAATAATTTAACAAAGTGTATTTATAACGCGCCAAATTCCATCGAATTTATGCTCATAGTTTTACATTATAGAGATGTAAATTACATAATTTACAATATGTGCAACCTATTGCATTAATTTCCTATTAGATTTTAGGATGTGAACAAACTTAGGTGTGTTTTTGTTACCAGACAAACTAGTGATACATATGAGCTGCGTCATCGCCGCAATTAACCAATCACCAAGGCTGGTCCGTTTAGTCATCCTGGATGACAGGCATAGGTTGCTGGAGACATAGTCTACATGAAATCACCAAAGGGTTGTGCAATGTGTACTGTGTATGATAAACTCATATTTCAACATTTTATTGAACGTTCTGCGTGTCTCACAGGCCTTTGTTCCGATATTGTATATTTCCAAATGGTTGTTTTATGAATCATATTACGTGAGATAAAGGAAACTATTCTTCTCGGTTAGTTATTATGTGTTTGATTTTCCATTGAAAATTTCAATTAAATTAGCAGTCGTTTTTATTTAAAATAACTGTACTACGGCTTAGCACTTAAAGAATACTTCTACATGGTTTTATTTTTTAAAATGTGTTTTTATTTAAAACTTTTTAAATGGGTATCTTAGACATTTTTACAAAAATCAATAAATTTGTTTTTTCTTCGGCACACATTACAACATTTCAAACAGTAGGGGCCATGTGTTTGCAAACCACTGTCTTTATTGAACCAATCTTTTTTTATACAAATTTACCCAGCTATAGATTATTTTATCACAAATTGTTACAGGAATGAGTGATTGCTAAATAGACATAATCAAATTTAAGAACAGTTCTTTCAATTTTCAATTACATAAAAAACAGTCTCGGTATACTTTATTTGCCCCTCAGTTTAGTATGTGGCATATAAATAATAAATCAGTATTTAATTATTTTTTATTTAAATATCCGGATGTACAATTAAGCCTTTTATTAAGACAAGCGGTTGTAATTATCGTCAGTTAAATATACAAATTTACGTAACAGGCGACTGAAGTAAGTGCGTAAGATTAAGGTCTGAACAAACGAAAAATAAAGCGACAAAGCCAGGCAAATAATCATTAAAAAATGTCTGCTAAAAGAAGAGTCCATTATACGGTTCTGACTATAGCAAAAGCATGTGTTTATAAGTCAAAGTAGGGAATAAAGAAAATTATCAAAACACCTTAGAAAAGTGTTAAAAATGAAAAAAATGCATAATTTCCCATGTACCCATCAATTCCTTTAAATGAGGGATCCAACTGTCTTCAGACGTATCTGTCAGTCATAATTTGTTACATTTAATGATGAAGAAATGAAAATAATGTGGTATAGTTTTATTCAGAAGAAGGGACAATTTATATAACACTTAAATTGAAATGTTAATTTCTAAATTTTCAAATTTTCCATTGACAGATTATATATGAAAACGTGTCAAAAGTGTTATGCACTTGTGAATCACCGAGCGTGAAGTCACACTTAATGAACAGGTACGTCGTGTACGAATCCAGATGGTCACGTGATCTCAGGTACACGTCACTCCCCATGGGTCCTCAAACAGATGGGTGTGTCAGTATGACAGGGGTCGGGGGAATGCGTCAAATATGTTTATTTAAATTGAGAAACCATTGACAGTAAGTTATGATTCGAGAAATGCATTGTTCTTATACATCCATATATGCATTTATGTGTATAGTGTATTCTCGCTTAGAACACACACCACGGGTTACACCCAAACCTTGGTGGTTCATCTCAGCAATAGGTTCCTAATGTCCCCTTCTTTTATCTACTTCAGCTGATCTAGAGGTATTTCAGAATCGACTACTTTGATTAATGCGTTTATAGAGTATAAACATAAAAATCGGTATCGACACAGGTTTTTGTATCTATAATACCATAAACGCAAAAAAAACATATTTCAGTCAATTCTTAAATACGTCAACAATAATAACTGTACAGACTGTATAAGATATGATTAACACAAAAATAACTTCAGACAAAACGCAATCAGTGGCATCGTCAAGCCTATATAATGCAAGTTGACACAAGCGGTCCATTCTATCAACCGATCGAGAAACAGTAGTCCGTCAGTAGGCCTGCAATGACCTAATCAGTTTTCGGTTTTTGAAAGATAAACGCCAAAATTGCTTGGTTAGTCAATCAAATGCGGCGGAATATAAAAGGCCTGTACAAAAGAACTCGGGCCCATATACAAGAAAGAGTTACGCATGTAGATACAATTATATATGTTACACATTGGGATATACACGTTGTTTGATTAATTCATTTCTTTTGGCTAATGCATGCTTAATATAAAGAGAAAGATTTAATATATTTGATTCGTTCTTTGTCGTCAGCATAACTACAAAGGCGTTTATCGGTGACATTGCTATTAAATAATCTTTTATATATTTCTTTCGGAGATCATTGTAAAATGGACAGACAAACACAAAATGATTTTCATTTTCTATCTCTAGATTACACAATGGACAAATTCTTTTCATTTTTTCAATGGGCAGTTTTCTTCCTCCATTTACAAACAGTTATTTAACTGTTTTCTTAAGTTTTCCGTAGTGAGTAATGATAAATATATTTCTGGTTGAAGTAAAGTCTTGAAAGTTTTCCATGACATAGTACGTTATCAATTTTATCATGCATGTTCAAACATATACAAGTATTTTCATAACTCCGATTCAGTAATTTCTAAAATCCGATTAAGTTATTATACTTATGAAATCGTTTGTCTCAGAAACTAAATCAAGGTGTGTCAATTTGAATGTCCAATCAAATAACAGTTACCATCGAGAAATGGCATATAATAATATGTCGTGTAACACTAAGTCTTTTTGGGGGGGTTCTTTGACGACCTCCCATAACAATTCGTGTCACTCAGAAAAAAAATATAAATCAGGATATTACAAAAGCAAACAAAGGGCACTGTTGTTAAATGTATACTTGTACATCTGTACACATTCCAAATCCAAGTCCTGCTAGAGGTGAGGGAACCCATCAAGCTAGTGCTCACTTTATTGTATTGGTTGGCAGGTGAAATCTAACGCTGTGGCATTGTTCCTAATGGTGGGGTCTGCTGAATGGGCGTGCAGGTTCGACATTCCAAGCTGAAAAACATGATACGAGCATGTTATCATGATTTATTAAGGAGAAACAGTATTTATCGCCTAGTCAGTTTCAACATTATAGATAAATATAAAACGTCAACGCCATACTTCTATCCAGTCTCGGTAATCCACCGAAACAGATTGGGCGTACAAGGAAAATAGCAGGAAAAATTATAGGAATCACTGAAAAAAGGTCACGTGAAATACGTTTCCTGCTTCTAATCACCGATCGACCCTGAACATCGACACGTGTTTTTAATAAACAAAAATCAATTTTTTTATATAGATCCTGTTCCGCATTCTGTAGTTGAAAACCGTCTTGCATGACCTGCGCATTCGTGACCAACTCGTGTTATTCCGAGACAAGCCGAATAGCGACTTGCAGGTAACGGAAAGGGTTCTTTGGCATCACACACACCACCGAATGGTTTGATAACTGAACTAATTCATATCACATTTCTGGGGATTTTACGTCCGCATTAATTGCTCACTCCCAAACGAACACGAGGGACAAAGATAGCAGTTACCCACCTTTTACGTATCAACAGCCTTTCTCATCCTTCGTGGATAATTTTAGAACAAGCCTAGGGTGTGTGGGTGCATTGACGTATTGACGACACTTTAAACATTATTTCAGTGATATATCGCGACGTAGAAGAATAGCCGATAAGCAGGTTGTATGCATTTACCAGTATGGTGAAACGAGCACAGGTATGGTGCTTACAGACAAAGCGTGATAATTTGTGTTGATAAAAGATGAAAACGTAAAAAACAAGCGGATCCTGGTGCCAAGGGACGCTACTCTGCACACATAGTTGCGGCAACAAATGCTTTTTGTTTGCTTGCAACTGGCCCCGTCACTCTCATACAGCCTTTGTTACAAGAAAGGGAAATAGAATTCGTCAACTTACTTTATCGGATAAACTTTAATCGGTGATTTCCTTTTGCATAGGATTACGCAACTAGATATAAGCAGACAGAAGGACAGTACTCCGACCATGCTCTGAAGAAGAAGGAGCTCGGTCCGGGCCTCGCACGTCACAGCTCCTACCACGTCGGCATGAGAGGCATCACTGACGGTGTTCACGTCGACACTAACCCATCCGTCAATGTACCGGTCAGGTTGTCTAAGGTCGTACGCCTGAACGTGTAAGTTATTGTAGACAGATACATCTTTGTTGAATGATGAAGTTGTAGACACTCGCCCAGTTCCGGCATCAATGGTGTATGCTCCAATAACTTCGCGTTGTTTCTCTGTAACAGGTAAGGTTGTCGATTACTCAATGTTTCCTCTGAGTCTACGATAACCCACGGAAATAAACCCTGTGAAGATCCGAGCTAGGATTGGTCTTAATTCAGACTAACGGGATCACATGGTCTGGTTCGCTGACATGGTTTACGCATGTCATCGTATCCCAATTAGGTAAATCGATGCGCATGATATCAATCACTGGATTGACTGGTCCAGGCTAGATTATTTACAGACCGCTGTAATACAGGTGGAATATTGCTGACCGCAAAATAACAAACAAACAACAATATGAAAATAATCTCCAATAATACCAATAACAAAAGCAATGGATACGGTTGTAAACGGTATCGCACCAGAGCGAGTCAAGGGATATTGGAGGATGTGCCATGTCTTATATGCGTTAACCACTTTCGTGAAACAAAATTGTAGTGTTGACAAACCAACTTCAATGGTCGTGATGTATAGTACGAATCCATTCTTGCCGGATCCTGGGCTGCGTTTCCCAAAGCGATGGTACCTCTACGACTATTGTTATTCAACTTACGTTAGTCGAAGCGCTACTATAACAAACAATCAATCAATCAAGAAATATAATACCGAATTATTAAACAATAGAATGGTTTACTGATTTTTGTAAATCACAAAAAGGAGGCAAACCCAAGCTAAATCAAGTACCATCTTTGACCGACACAATCCTGTAGAACACGTCTCCATCTGTTCCCCAGCATGAGTGACTTGCAGACAAGATGGTCACTAGGGTTTCCGGTTTGACACTCCTGGACAGAGTCACCCTAGGTAGTCTCCCCTTGTTCCCGGTCATCCAGGCGAGACCGTGATTCATAACCGGCAACACCTTCAGAAAATATTATTATTACAAAGCTGCATGCTTTAATATATTCATGATTAATATGATTAATGTAAGAATATAAACAACATACCCTGTCGATCATCTCGTTTCAGCAGATCTGCTGGTTAACCTTTAGTGAGTGAGTGAGTGAGTGAGTGAGTATGGTTTTACGCCGCTTTTAGCACTATTCCAGCAATATCACGGCGAGGGACACCAGAAATGGGCTTCACACATTGTACCCATGTCGGGAATCGAACCCGGGTCTTTAACCACTAGGCTAGCCGACCGCCCCTGGTTAACGTTTATAATTACTGTGTACAACATGTGTATTCATAGTGAGTGTGTGAGTAGGTAGGCATTGATACCAATTGTACCGCAGCAATCCAAGGCGGGGAACACCACGATTTGTCTTCACATATTACGCTCAAGCTAGTGGGGGACTGAACCTGGGTATTTAGCTGACGAGCAAACACATTACCTCCTACTCAACCGCCTCTATATGAAGGAAAATACGATCTACACTGTAAACCCGTACCCTCGTGTGGATTCCGTTCATTGTCCCATAATGTTGACATGTTTAGTTAGGTCTGAACATGTTGAGGGTTGTGTTTAACAGATAAACGTGTATGTTCATAAACACATGCTCATGATATAGCCGGAATCGTACAATCGACTCTGTTTTATGCCGAGATTTCTTTTGGATATGGAAAGGGTTTTGTCGTTTAATATTCCGATACTATTGCCATTCCATTTGGGTTGGGTTGGGTTGACTCAACAACTGGAGATTGACAAAGAAAATTAATGAAGTCGCGTATACTCATCTTGCTACTTTAATACGTATGCCTTCATTGAAGATAATTAAAAAAAGGGGAGAAGTCTATGTGTGTTTTTTTTAACAATTACGGGGTATACAGAAGTAATGGGTGGGCTTTGTTTAAATAGTAAAATTCTAAACACGTTTGAGCTTTAAATATACATATTTAAACGTTCTTAAATTCTAAACATGTTTAGATTATGGGGATGTTGTGTGCAGGCTGTGAGATGATAGCTCATTTCATGTGTTTAGACCATAAACGTGTTTAAATAGAACACACTAAAGGTGTATTCCTAATTTCTAAACATGTCTTGTTTGCGTTATTATGTATATAACGCAAACAAGACATGTTTAGAAATGTGTTTAAATCCAAAACGGAATACACCTTTAGTGTGTTCTATATATATATATATATATATATATATATATATATATATATATATATATATATATATATATATATATATATATATATTTTAAGTATGTCAGTCTAATTGTTCGCCATCAATATATGCTGGTTGTAGGAGGCGACTCGGGTGGCAGGCTCGCTGACTTAATACCCAACGGCGTTGTTTGCTGCTCAAAATATCAATCACTGGATTGTCCGATCCGAACTCGCTAATTGATAGGCAGTCGTTAAACAACAAACACATATACTTATGTTTGTTTGTTTATTGTTTAACGCCGCATTCAGCAATATTTCAGCTTTATGACGGTCTGATAATAATTAAGTCTGGACCAGTCAATCGAGTGATTGACAACATGAGCATCGATCCACGCAATTGAGATACGATGACATACATCAACCAAGTCAGCGAGCCTGACCACCCGGTCCCGTTCGTCGCCTTTCACGAGAAGCATAGTCACCTTATATACATGCACTTATGAAAACAAATAAAATACATAGACGTCGACGCAACATCAACGTGCACCTACTTGAACAATGACCGTTACTGTCGCCGTATTCTGCCTCCCCATCTTTTGCCCATCCCTTGCCTCCACCTTCAGCGTGTAATGGTTCTGGACATCATAATTCAGTCGGTCAGTAGCACACACCAGCGTCCGGTCTTGCAGGTAGAACACGTCACTCACGTCGGATAGGGCCAGACTGATGTTAGCGTCGGGATCAACGTCGGGGTCAGACAAGGTGAAGGTAATCAACTCGACCTCTGTGCAAATAAGTTGGTTCCATATATGGTCACATTGGACTTATAATTGTAACGATTGGCAAGGTTGTTTCTGACCGAACAAACTTGATTCAGAGTGAGAAAAGGAATACGTTAGGTTACGACCCGTGAAGATTCCGGGGTAGAATAGGTCTTCAGCAACCCATACTTGCCGTAAAAAGGCGACTATGCTTGTCGTAAAAGGCGACTAACGGGATCGGGTGGTCAAGCTCGCTGATTTGGTTGATACATGTCATCGATCCCAAATGCGTGGATCGATGCTCATGATATCAATCACTGGATTGTCTGGTCCAGACTCGATTATTTACAGATCGCCGTCATATAGCTGGAATATTGCTGAGTGCGGCGTTTAACAACAAGCAACCAACCAACGTTAGGTTACAGGTTCTGCTACACCAAATGAGAATCAGAAGATTGAATGTTATTGAGTTTCTGGCAGCTGTAATTGGATGATTTCGTGTAGTATTTATTGATATGTTTTTCAATATTTAGTGACCATATCTTTCAATATTAACATGTAATATTAACTAATATTGAATGTAACCACAGATATTTTCAAACACAACATTTGTTGCGGAACTGGGGTAGGTGTGATTAGTTTCTATGATATAGCCAAATTGCAAGGCGTATGTTCTGGCTGTTAATTACCTGGCTGTCTTAAACATTATGACATTGCTATAGAAATATGTGGGGAAACATTTGGTTTTCGTAACCTACGCGTATAGCATGATAGTTCAGCCAACGGTGGACTGGATATATACTGTCGGCCTGTTTCACGTATATGACACTTTGGAAATGTCCCAGACTCCACACAAAAATCATTAAGCAACTGCGCCTGGTTTATAGTATGATATGTAATAAAGACAATATCTCATAGTTAATAACGATTGATTCATACGTAATTGATCCCGTTGGACATCTTCCCGAGGCAAGGGAGTTAACCTACTGTAAAAGTCCAGTGTCCATCTTACCGACGTAAGGGAGTTAACCCAGGAAACTAGACTTTCATAGTCAGTTACCTCCCTTGCCTCGGGAAGCTGCCCGTGGGTATTCCAGGTTAGAAGAGCAACTCAGCAACCTATACTAATCAGAGGAGATCCAATAAATCAGGTGACTTGGTTGAAAAAATGTCATTTACAGGCCGCCGTTATACAGCTGGAACAGTGTCGAGTGCGGCGTTAAAACAAAGGAAGAGTTTAGAGCCCATAATTAATATTTAATTAGGCACCCAGCGATTGCTTTGATTTATCCAACAGTCTACACAGATAATACTGCTTTTGCCCATGGGTCCGTCTGGTAATGATTATCGTTACAGTAGTATTTTAATCAATTTTCAACTGTTGACACACATCAACGACACATTTAATGGTGACCAAAAGATTTCAACTTAGTGATATCTAGATTCAACTTAGTACTTATTTTTCAGATGTTTCGCAAGCATTGAAGCATAGAGATGTGATTGAGATTGATTCTCTTTTAACATATACGTTTACATGATTCCTTGTTAATGATTGCTGGTGATTATCCGGATCTTAATTTTTCTTCTTCCCACATCCTAAACACAAGCCCGTCCCCTGTTTTGTCTGATCCTGGGTTAAATGCCTGTTCGTTAATATGTTAAAGGCAGATGGCTGATCAGAAATAATGGCTACATATGTTCTTTTGCGATTGTGTGAGTGGCGGGTACTACCGATAGAGCGGGACATCACTGATGTGTGTTACACATGTATATACATGTAATTGTCACCGCTATTTTGCCTTTTTGGCGTTGACGTTATCTATTCGTGAAAGAGTGAGTTGGGTTTAACGCCGCTTTTAACATTATTCCAGTTACATCACGACGTGTCAGCTTAAAGTGGGAGGAAAGCCCGAAGTGATGCAGGTCTCAGACGTTTACCACTTCGGTGAAACCCACGAGCACGGGTATGGTGCTGACAAACCTAGAAACATACTTGGGGCGAACCGAGATTCGAAACCACAATCATAGGTTTCTGTCGTGCCCAAGGGACGCAACTCTGCACAGCGAATCGCCCGTGCCCTCTATCTATTCGTAGTACAGGTTACTTGATTGTGTATTCTCAATGAACATTACACTTTATTTGTTGTATGCCATACATCAGATGTTACACATGAGCCACTCACTCATTATCACTAGGGGCGGTCGGGTAGCCTAGTGGTTAAAGCGTTCGCTCGTCACGCCGAAGACCCGGGTTCGATTCCCGACATGGGTACAATGTGTGAAGCCCATTTCTGGTGTCCTCCGCTGTGATATTGCTGGAATATTGCTAAAAGCGGCGCAAAACCATACTCACTCACTCATATATCATTAGTGATAATAACAGCTTAAGTAATCTCTGCTTTTAAAATAAGAATTAAACGCCCACAGAAGTGGTTTAAGGATTATATGAATGTGTTAGGTTATAGTTTAAATGCCACAAATGACTAGAATAGCTTTGATCGTGTATTGTCATGTATTGAATGTGCATACCTGTTCGGGCGTGTTACAACTGCGAGGGTCTATATTATTCCAAAACATTTTATTGACTTTAATACCAAATACAACAGGTGCCATACCGATGTCCTTCGCATAGATTGGACATGCTTTGTAGTTAGTTGATTAAAATTGATTTCCCCCTCCTTTCCGCGAACACCTGGTACCATCACTATTTGATCGCGATTCATGAACACATGATGTTGATCCCTTTATGTGCATGTATAATGTTTATGTTCGCGTTCTCTATGAAAGAGGAAATATAGCCTTGATTTAACATGTTTCTATTGCTCATTCAAGCAAAATATGACATCACTATTGCAATTCTTAACCGATGTCAAGAAAAATGGTGGACATATCATTTAAACTGAACGGAACCCAATTTATCGGGATTAAAAAAAAATTCAAGAAATATAACTTTGCAAATAAAAGATGAACAGCTGAGAAGAATATAGATGCACTGCATTTCTGAGAAAAAAATAGTTGAGTTCAGTTACTGCTTATAAATTATTTTTAATGGTTTTTGGAACAGATCTGTTTCATGCCTTTCACAACAGTAATGAGAGGCGCTGTGAAGAATAATCGGTCTTGTTTGAAGTAGTCCTCACGTTCATATCCCAAACCAACTCGTGTTATTCCGGGAAAGGGGCGAGTGGTGACGAATGCAGGTAACGGAAAGGGGCGAGTGGTGACGAAACTGGAAACTTCCGAGAAGGGCACGAGTCGCCACTGTCCCGGAATGACACGAATTGGTCACAATGGCTATGACCCATGCTGCACCCCTTGTAAAGCGTGAAAGCCCTCGCGAGCACCCATCTCGTTAGATGGAAAACACAGCGTAACATATAAAACGCATAGAACTGTATTCGACGTAATAAGCGACCAGGGCGCTCCCAAAATTAGAAATAGGGGGCTCTTATTAAAATATAATTTTGGTGAAAAGAAACAGAGTTGAAAGATCGTAAATTTCGTGTTTTATGCTGACAGCCTAAAATGATACAAAAGAAAAGTCTGTGCGTATTATACGCGACAGATATATTTTCCAGAAGTTAATTGCCCATAATTAAGGGTGCATATAACACACGAGTGCGTGTGATACACGAATAAATAAGTGTACATTGATCATTCGAAAGGGGTGCTAATTGGGATTGTTCATTCGCCATTATATTAGCAAATATCGTCGTGGGCGCGTGTTAGAGCGGAGCGCTTATTACGTCGAATACGGTATATAGTTTTTCGGCTGGTCGAGGAACATGTAAACAAGCCCGTGAAGAGTTGGAAACCAGAACGTACACGTACCTCCACTGCTGGCCTCGCTTATGTTGATGTGGTACTCGTCCTGGAGAAAGGTGGGTGGGTTGTCGTTGATGTCACTGACGATGACGATGACAGCCGTGGACGTAGTGTGACCCACAAGATCCGACACGACTACAGTCATGTTGGCGACGTATGCCGTCACTGACAACTCCTCTAGATCCACTGTGTGTCTCATGTACAAGAGACCAGTGTTTGGGTCGACAGAAAAGTATGATGAATCATGTTCTGCAGAAAAATAAATAAATAAAATAAATTCTAACCTGATTCAGGATTTACAATTTCCATAGAAGCGGTTGCATATTAAATGCTAACATAAGCCCCTTTTCACCAAAATAAATAAACATGATTTTAACTCCCCAATGAGCATTTTTTTTGGTTTCGTAATAGCGAGTGAGTATGTTGGGTTAACTTTGAACAGTATTCCAGTTATATCACGGCGTGTCAGCTTTATGTGGGAGGAAAGCCCGATGTGATGCAGGTGACAGACGTTTGTGAAACCCACGTGCACGGGTATGGTGCTCACAAACCTAGAAACATAATTGGGGCGAACCGAGATTCGAGACCACGAATATCGGTTTCTGGCGTGCCCAAGGGACGCAACTCTGTACAGAGAATTGCGGCGCCTCAGACGACTGGTCCATCCGTGTCCACTGTTTAATAATTCCAACATCACTTAATCACAAATTAATCACTTAATTAATTGCCAAAGAGGCAACACAATTGGACCGTTGCTCATCGTGTCCCAGTGGCGTGGGTCATTGCTCTTGGTCTGAGACACCATTGTTTACATGCTGTTGGTTGCTGACTGCCTTGTAAAACATCATTCACTCACTGACTCACTGGTACTGTTTATTTAACGTAGAATTGGCATATAAATAACATGGACGTCATAGCTCCCGTATGAGTGAGTGAGAATTTTTTACGCCTCGTTCAGCAGTATTCCAGCAATATCACGGCGGATGACACCAGAAATGGGCTTCACACATTATACCCATGTTAGGAATCGAACCCGGGTATTTGGCGTGACGAGCGAACGCTTTAACCACTAGGCTACCCAACCGCCCAGCTCCCGTATGATATCATGAGGAGTGACTGAGTCGGTTTTAACGTTGTTTGGAACAGTATTCCAGTTATATCACGGCGTGACAGCCTTAAGTGGGAATATTCCATAAAGACATGTACCAAGTAATCTCATAACTACTTCAAGTTAAATGTTTATGTATCGCATACCGATTAGCGAGAACGTAATCTTGTCATGGGTGTCCACATCACGGGCCGATGTTATTGCACCAATGATACAGCCTTCCGGTAGTTGCTCCGGTATCTCTATGGGGTCAATTCTATCCACTTCCGGGGCATTGTCATTAACATCAGTAACTATGACAGTGAGGTGAGTGACCGATGCGTACGACCCATCAGACGCTCTAAAACAAACATCAGACAGAACATTTAATTTTTTTATATATCTTGAATAATAAAAAAAAATCAAAATTGACATGCAAATATAACATGGCGTCATTATGAAGCTGTTAATTGCTTGCCTTATTTGCACGTTGTACAATGACTGTTCTTCGAAGTCCACGGGGTTCATCAGAACGAGGCTCGAACCTGCACATTTGAATGTGTACGAGTGTTCCCCCACAACAGAAAACAACACTATGTCCTTGTCCTGGTCAATGGCCTTCAGGTCGAGTATCACCTACATGAGAATACATCACAGTACATCAGAATACATCAGAATACAGCATAGTACGCGTCGTCTGCATGTCAGATACTAAAGGGTATCAACCTGGCAAAGTGAGTGAATGAGCAAGGGGCTTCGGCGCCTTATTGAATATATCACAATACAACAGGTCATCTTCAGGGGAGGTTCTACAGAGTATCAACCTGGTCAGTGAGAGAGACTGAGGCCTCAATGCCCTATTGAATATGTCAGATGTATCATGACTGAAATTTGTCAGTTGCGCACGGGAGGAAAAACCCAAAGTGATTCAATCATAGACATCCACAAAATCGAGCATCTTGTAGACAAATCAAATGTTTGATCAGGGATAAATCTGGGATTCAAACCCACAAACGATCTTGGTACTGATAGGGATGCAATTCTTCGAAACAATTTGCGGCGTCTTAGACCACTTGGCCACTCATGTCCATGGATGAATATCGACAAACTTGGTCAAATCGTAAATGAAAAAATATGTCTGTTAGATCGAGGCACCTACACACCTTTCGTACATCTGTGTTTTCTGGGACCTCCACCGTAGAGCCACCGTATGGCCGCGGGAACACGAACAGAGGAGCATGGTCTGAGGAGATTAAACACACAACCTAATCGTCAGAAGTCAACCTTCCATGCCGTCACAGTTCCTGGCAGTTTTCTAAAAGGGGGGATATTATTTCAGTCACTGCTTTATTCCTTCATAACCTTTATAACTCTCAGAATGGAAGGGTCGGACACGTTTTTCACGACATCAAGCATGCCCAACGAACATGTCTTTATATATATTTTATTCAATCTTATTCAATCAAATATGGTTTGCCAGTATAGCCTGAGACAAATCCTCATCTTACCTAGCAGAAATCTCCATTCCACCCGGTTCTCCTGCCCCCAGAGTATAAGGAAGTTGATGAGGAACGGACGTGGTGTTCTCAGTTTCATGAGCGGGTTCCGAAGTACCTGCGAGCCACTCCCAACACCCAGTCCTCCGTTTCCATCCCAAGCTAACCAGAACGTCCGAAAGGTGGAACAATAGAGCCATCGTCCTGTTGACTTGGTTGATGGCTTATTGCAACTCCTCAGACAGCTGTCTCGGATGCCGTTCACGTTGGCGTTTGGGGTCGCCCCCAAGATAACCAAGAAAAACCGTTGGTCTGGTTTATTAAACCGGTGCTTCTCAGACAGGATAAAATATGCATCGGAACACGCCTTTATCTGGAAAACCAGGGAATTCTTGCCAGTGATTGGCACACCTCTCTCATTCATGGTGATGATCTTGTGCTGCGTGTCTGTCTCTGCTTGGATGTAGGTGCCTAGGGGAGGAAATACTCAGTTACTTGAAGACTTGGTGACTTGTTTGAAACGGATTCCGGCATCTATAGCCTTTGTTTGTTGTTTAACGATGCATTCAGCAATATTCCAGCTATATGACGGTGGTCTTTAAATAATCGAGTCTGGACATCATGAGCATCGATCCACAAAATTTAGATACGATGACATCCAGTGTGGACCAGACAATCCAGTGATTGACATCATGAACATCGATCCATGTAATTGGGATCGATGACATGCATCAACCAAGTCAGCGAGCCTGACCATCCGATCCCGTTTGAAGCCTCTTATGACAAGCATCGTCGCCTTTTACGGCAAGCATGGGTTGCTGAAGATCTATTCTAACCCGGATCTTCACGGGTACATCTGTGCCGAATCGTTGCATTAAATACAAAAGAAGTTGAAACCCGACACTCAATGCTATCTTTTAAATGCCACTTAAAGCTTGATTGAGTATCAGGAATCAGGAATTCAAGCAGTATGGTTATAAAGTAATAATAATATTAACTGATACTATTGTTCTTAAAACAACTACTCAGCTGGGTGGAATACACAGAATCATTCAGGACATAAAAACATATAATGTTTGCTGTGTAATGCACGGTTTAAATTGAATTAGGAACCAACGTTTGTTTGTTTGTCGGAGGCACTCGGCAATATTCCTGCTATAATATGGTGTCTAAAAACAATAATGTCTGGACCAGACAATCCAGTGATTGATATCGATCTACGCAACCGTGATACGATGACATGCATCAAACAAGTCAGGGAGCCTGACCACCCGATCCCGTCAGTCGCCTCTTACGATAATCATGGCTAGCCTGAGACCAATTCTAACCCGGAATCTTCACAGGTCTTGGAACCCACGTACCTGAAAGGATAGGCTCCGTGAAGATAGAGACAAGGTAGATGAGTAAACACTTCTTCATATTTCAGGTTTCAAACTACATAAATGTGCACTTCAATCTAGTATCCATACATGCTCGCCACATGTGTATACGACTCCACGCCAAACTAGCACCTATAGCGCGGACTATCCTCCCAAACAATATCATGTCATTAATACGTACTACTGCGTTATGGTTATGGTTTGGCTGTAGCCTCGTGGGAGAACCATCAAGATCTGTATCAACATACACTCGGGGTACATAGGTATAATGAGTAGACTGTTGAGGTTAAGAGGTGCATGTATGACACTAATGTCGCAAGCTAATGGCAATGTGGTATTGGATTTATAATACCTTCTCTGCAATTCTTTCGACACATCTGTTGAAATTGAACTAAGGGAAGGGCATACCATTTGATCGTCGATGGGGTATTTTCTTGTTAATATAAAGTATACCTGCCCGGATATGTTACCATGTAGTACCTCAAGAGCCAGCTACATCGGTTCAGCAAGAAATGACTTTCCATCAAAGGCTCACTGCAATCGCAGCAATCTGAAATGACATAATTGTTATCTGATAGAGACACCGATGTGCCTAAACGAACATGTGTTTTTCTCATACAGTACTGAAGGTCAATTCAGGCTTCGGGCTTTCCTACCACATTAAGCTGACACGCTGTGATATAACTGGAATACTGTTAAAAGCGGCGTTAAACCCAACTCACTCACTCACTCACTCACTCTTCATTAAATGAAAGATGATCAGCCTTGGGCCGCCTCTTTTTGTCATTTGTAGTGGAACAAGAGAGTGTTTGAGCCATGATGTAGGTAATAGAAGTCAACACCCCCGCTCCCCACCCACCACGGAGTGTCTACAGGGACGGTGCCGCAGTGGAAGCCATGCTGCAACACCAGGGCTACAGGGGTGGTATACTCCAGCAAGTACAACGCGAATAGCTACATTTGTCTACCAAAAGAAATGTCCAGCTGGTTCGGCACGTGACAGAACATTGGAGACATATAGAATTCGGAGGTTGACATCACCAGATTGGCCCATGAGCCACCGCCTTCTGGCATAGGACTCTAAGCAATACTTAAATTTACATAAGTATTTCATATTTCATCTTTAAAATTGTTTGATATGATATGAAATCAATACTAGGCAGGGTAACAACAAGTACCACGTGTTAACGGCTTTGGTATGACCCGACCAGGGGATCGAACCTCCGACCTTCCGCTCTCCGTGCAGAAGCTCTGTCCACAACACCTCGGAGGTGATGGCAACAGAGATGGCAGCCCTCCGTCTCTACAACTACTTCAAGGGCGGATCCAGCATTTTTAAAAGGTAGGGCACGAGATATCAAAATCATCTCTCAATGATTTAATTGTACTGCCAACACCATACTACATTTGGTAAAACACATTACAAATGTTTATGAAGAAAATCTATATTTTTTAAGGTATAATTTATATAATAATATTACAAGGGAGATAACTGAGAAGTGTGTTGCAGATATGTGGTCTTCTTTTTCTCACTGAATGTATACTATGAATGTTATTTTGGAAATATATCAGTTTCTGGTTGTGACAATCCGTACATAATGAGAAACATCTAAAGTTGGGACTTCTTTAAAATTATCACTGATGACAATTCAACAAAGTGGATAAACCTTGACAGATTCCTTACTTTCCTAAAAGGAAAACAAAAAAAATGATCAGCTGAAAGAAAAACAGAAGGTTTAACGTTTATCTTCAAAGTATGTGATACATTTTGTGCAGAAATCTACAAAGAGAATGTATTTAAACAGAGACCTTGAAATTTGACGCTATTCTGTACATACGACTGCAATGTCATATCACTTGCTGTACACAAGTGCGCGCGTGCGTGTGTGTTGTGTGTGCGCTAACGTTTGCTAAAGAGTAGTGGTAGAATTAGAACGGAGATTCAAGTTAGCGCGGATAAATCTACAGGTATCCTAGATCTACAATGAAAACACGACGACAGTTGGCTGAAATACACCTAATCATGTTAATATTACCAAACATGGAAACTAACGTTAATTGTCACATAGAGCTCCAAAGATTGACTCATCAACGTTAGAGTGTTGTGATGGCTTCATTAAAAAAACAACCCAAAAACAATTAAATGTCAATAAATACTTCATTTCACAAATATCAAGATGTCATATGATATGTAATGATTTAGATCGGTTAAATATTTGTAATCTCATTAGTGTCATTTGTTCATGGTGTGTCAAATAAAGATTTTTCACGTGTGGATTTCCTTAGAGGGTCTGCAAAGATGGATTAACCTGGTTACCCGCACAGAACACGTTCTCTCCGGATTTATTTAACCGGAAGTGGGGAAATCCCTTCAAACGTGCGTGAGGATTCCCCCGGCAGCCATTGACATGTTTGTTTGTTGTAGGTACGGAAGTCATATTAGAAACGCGGAGCAGGAAACAGGTAATGATTATCATTTTGAGGGGAGGATTTGGCAGCGTACTGGCCTCGGGAACTAATACGTAAAGCAAGTGCATCGTGGAGAACGTATCCCTCCACACGTTACATCAACACGATATCGATAAATAAGCCGCGGGACACGCCTTTCAGCTTCACTAGCCTATCATTCACAACATCAATTCAGTCTTCTTTGCAGGTTCACATTCATACTTTTTTCAGTTGATCGTATTTTTGTTTATTGCAATAAACATGATCAATCGGATTCTATTGACAATGACATCGTGAATGGGGTGTGAAAACAAGTCCAATGCTGAAGTATTTTCTCAAAAATTATCATGGTTATGTTTTGGTAATAATGAGTTACACCCAAAGAGTCCACTGGCCAACAGGTCCTCAGATATTTTGCCCGAAGAGCTCGCTATTAATATAGATTTCGGATTTTGCATAATATTATATCAACACATGACTGTGAAATAAGACATATTGATGTTCAAACATTAAACATTAAAACGCAAAAAAAACATGCCCAACCTTTACTGGCTTTAGCATGTTTAGAATTTAGCACCACAAGCATGACAAAATTTACAAACATGTAACAATACCCTATGACGTAATTTGTGAACATTACTTTGAGACTTGTTCGGGCTAGCAGACTCAAAAGTCTTATGGCGAATATGGTAGATGATCTATGAAATTATCACGAACTTGGCACCTCTATAACATTATATTGTAAGATTTGTTTTTTTTATATCCAACCCAAGTGTTATTCAATATAAGTATAATAATTTGCAGTCTGAAATTGTGTTTAACTGACATTTTGTGTCGAGAGGGTCGTGCGTAGTGGCTTCGTTCAGAAAATGGCCATGAATGTCCAGTCAGCGAGTTGTTTGTAAATTAGCGTTGATCTAAGTAAACATTATTCTATACATGTATATCTTACCATATTTGCACTCTAATGGTCCCAGCAGTGGCAGCAGTCAAAGACGTTAACAATAACGGGCTACCTGAACTTGTACTAAAGCTCGATCTTACCCGAAGAAAACACTCAAAAATACCATCATAGTTTCTATTTTCCCCACAAACACCACGACCCGCGTTATCGTGGGGGATGACTATATGAAAACAAGTTTTGATAATAATAACATGCATTCATTGTTTTTTCAGATACGGAACTTCGGACTGGAAAAGTAACAAGATCCCACTGAAGATCATAGGCTTCTGTGGAGATTCCAAGTAAACCATGGCTTGTTGAGTACTGATGTTTAGGGGAGTGAGAGCAGTGAGGTACTATCTTGTCCATCTCTCCCACCAGGTCATGCAGAGCATCAAGGACTTCAAGCTTCAGTTCACAATCCAGTATGTGGGCTACATCCCTGACATCATCCTCCTGGTGGCCCTTGGCCTGGGTCTGTACATACAGTGGCACCTCACCAATAACACTGTCATCGCCGTCATCTCGCTGTTTGGACTCTTTGTATTCGGAATATCATGTGCCCTGAGGTACTACTTCAGCATGCAGAGTATTGGCAATGCTCTGTTCCACATCTGGACCGGGTGCCTTGTTGGGATTATCGCCTTCTCTGAGAAAAATGATTATGATGATGTCCTACATGAAGTTATGGAGATGCTGTTCCTCACCAGTATGGTGTCCGTGTGGTTCTGGAATATTTTCGGAAGGATCATGCATTTTGTGAAGTTGGACGCGTGCATACTGACCCAGTCGGAAGGTCTTGAATCTCTTGGACTTATCATTGCCACCTTTGTGATGGACACCTCTAAGGGACTTCCAATGTCCATGTTAATCGTTGCCTTTACCGTGCACCTTATAGCATTACGAATGAAGTCTTTTCTTGGACTCATCAGCTTCCTGAGTCTACTCTGTGTTGGAATCTTTGTATTCTTTCCCGGATTCCAAATGTCCCCGAACAAATATGCTCTGATATGTTTCATTGGACGTCACGCATTCCAGCCAATCATTGACTTCTATTTTTCAGCCTTGACAACAATTGAGCGATGGAAGCCATTTTTTAATCTGTCTAAGCTACTACGTTATCTAGTTATTCTGTTTGTGTTTGGTCTTGACCTGGTTCTAGCTTCCTTGATTGGAATACAGAGCTTTAACCACAAGGAATGGTTTGTGGTGGTGCCAGTTTTTGCCGCATTTGCCTTTATATGGATTTTATTTCATCTTATTTATTTCATATCTTGCTGGAAATTGATGGGCAAGATAACTGAGTGTAACCTGACATATATAAGCCTAGCCGATGAACAACAAAGTTACAACAGAATAATGGCATCAAAGGGTATCCGCCATTTTGGTCTGATCTCGCACCGTCTCATATGCCTTTCTTTAACCACAACCATTATTCTGACGGGTATTGGATGGGAGACACGGACTGGGTACAGTCTGAGCTTGGCTTGGATCTTATTGCCAATTGAAGCTATGTCCTTGAGTCTCTTCTATGAGCTCGGGGATTTCCTTGGTGGGACATGCACAGGATTTGGCCTCATAGCTCCGGTCACAAACATCAGGTAGGGAGGAATTTATTTTGCTAAGCAAGTCCAACCTTAAAAATTCGTTTTAATGACAAGTCCACCATTACCAGAGGACTAGAGAAAACCTTTATTCACTAGTTCTCAGAGTTTGTACTAGTCCTGTTTGAACAAGACTAAAATGTTTGCAATGTTTTCCAGTCGCAGGTGTAACGTGTATGCGACAGCCAGCAGCCTCTTGTAGGTGTAGTTGCGCTTGACGCTAATTTAGTTATCTAACATTATGCAAACACCATCTTCCCGAGGCAAGTGAGTTAACTGACTTTTAAAAGTCCAGTTTCCACCCTTGCCAAACTAGCCTGGTATTATCATGATTATAGAGTTACATTTTGGTTGGACTAACAAGTCTATGCATAGTCCTATCAAAATCTCGCAACGAATGGAATACCAGATGCAGATTTCGGTCAACTGCAGGACTTAAAAAGCATGTGCACTGCCAACTTGTCAACAGATATTTTCCTAATCTTTTCATGTTTTCAATGAAGGTGCTCACATGATTTGATGCACTTCACGATGTAACAGCAGTTTTATCACAATATAGATCTTGAATATTGATAAGATTGTCTTGACTGGGCGCCACCATTTTGTTTGAAGCAAATGCAGAGACACAAGAGGTGGAATCTGATTGGTCCATGGGCAAGGCATCGAAGGGACTTAACTCGTAATAGCCATTACGATCGAGCCCAGAAATTCCAGCCTAGTTTGGCAAGGGTGGAAACTGGACTGTTGTAGTCAGTTAACTCTCTTGCCTCGGGAAGATGTGCAAACACATGCAAACATATGCTTATATCATGTGTATTTGTTTTGTTCATTAGCAATGATTAACTTTAAATATTAGTCTTAAATATTTTTATTGCTCACTTTTGACATTAGACCAAATTTGGCATATTAGATAATTGGGGATAATGGTGTAACAATTCACAGAATGTTCCATGTATCACGATAGTCTGTATTCATGGTATTGTATCCTTATTTGAATTAAAATATTTAATTTATCTTTCATGTCTGTTGGCCAAGCCATGGAGTTTGAAATTATTATCTGAACATTCCAGAATAATGTTTCCGATACTGAAAGTATTACCTAGTTGAATCATGTAATTTATCATGCTTGTCATTACTACCAGACCTAATGGCCCAGCCAAGCTGCTCTCTTCGGCTTCCCTTCAAGACATGACAAGTCGCGCCACCAACACACTCAACCACATCCACAAGCTGTTTGGCTTCCACATGATAGACAACTACGGCTGCGACTACTCCACCAGTGGACTGAGCGAGGACTACCTGAAGAGCAAGGTGAACGCCTTCTTCGAGCGGCGGACAGCGGACGGGCCACGGTTTGATACCTACATGCTGTACTACAGTGGTGAGGTGTATGAGAATGGAGAGCTCGCGCTGGCAGGTAAAGCTTCAATTGTGGTGGTACTATTAACATGATTGAGTGTATTTTAGTCAATTGTTTGTGTGTTGTTCAATGCCATATTGCGTGGATCCATGCTCATGAAATTAATCACTGGATTGTCGGGTCCAGACTCGATTATTTACAGACCGCCATCACATAGCTGGAATATTGCTGAGTGCGGCGTTAAACAACCAAGCAACCAACCATCTGTATCACACACATTGGTTTACATAATTGGGTTGGAACGACATGCATCAACCAAGTCAGTGAGCATGACTTGCTTACTGACGGCGAGGGGGCACGGGTGGTCCAGTCTTCTAAGGCGCCGCGATTCGCTGTGCAGAGTTGTGTCCCTTGAGCGGGCCAGAAACCTATGATTGTGGGTTCGAATCCCGGTTCGCCCCGATTATATTTCAAGGTTTGTCAGCACCATGCCCATGCTGGTGGGTTTCACCGAAGTGGTAAACGTCTGAGCCCTGCATCACTTCAGGCTTTCCTCCCATATTAAGCTGACACGCCGTGATATAACTGGAATACTGTTTAAAGCGGCGTTAAACACAACTCACTCACTCACTCACTGACGGCGAGCATGACAAACATGGGTAGCTGGGTATGAGTTCTATCCCAGATCATCACAGGTGATTAGTCATTTGTATGATAGTTGGTTTTTTTATACAGAAAACATATTACCTTTGTCTGACATCATGACAGATTTAATTTTAGAATGCTACATTTAGCATGTTTACTAACATGACAAACATCTTTCTTCAAACAAAACAGAGGGCACGGGTGGCCCAGTCATCTAAGGCGCTGCAAATCGCTGTGCAGAGTTGCATCCCTTGGGCACGCCAAAAACCTATGATTGTGGGTTCGAATCCTGGTTAGCCCCGATTATGTTTCTAGGTTTGTCAGCACCATACCCATGCTTGTGGGTTTCACTGAAGTGGTAAACGCCTGAGACCTGCATCACTTCAGGCTTTCCCCCCACATTAAGCTGATACGCTGTGATATAACTGGAATACTGTTTAAAGCTGCGTTAAACCCAACTCACTCACTCAAACAAAACATGCTAAAGGGAGGTGGGTAGCCTTGTGGTTAAAGTGTTTGCTTGTTATACCTACGGCTGGGTTTAATTCCCTAAGTGGGTAGAATTTGTGAAGCTCATTTCTGGACTTGCTAGCTTGCACACCCTTAACTACATGCACGGTGATGAAGCTGAAAATATTGCTAGCATCTTCACTCACTCATTCTGGATCTGATAAAACAGTGCTGTACTGCTGTGAGTCCGGAAGACACACACTCAGCCAGATGACACATTTTGAGGGGTTTTGTGTGTTGAGCTACACCTTGTATCATTGTTGCATATTTTGACTGAGTCTGGTTATTTTCTATAGAAGAGAGGGTGGTGTTAGTCACTAGGGGTTGTTCTGAGAGTCCTGGACACTCATAGCTGTGTGTTTGCATTGTGCATAATATGTTTCTCTTGGGGTCTCTCTCAAATAATTCTGGAGTGGCTCAGTTGTCAGATTAAAGGTTCTGGAATTTTCTGTACAGAGTTGTCTCCCTGGAGCATGCCAGAAACCCAGATTATGTTTCTAGATTTGTCAGCATGGTGGGCACCATACCTGTGTCTGTGAGTTTCACCAAAGTGGTAAACGTCTGAGACCTGCATCACTTCCGGCTTTCCTCCCACCTTATGCTGACATGCTGTAATATGATTGGAATACTGTTCAAAGCTGTGTTAAGTTCAACTCACTCACTCACCCACCCGACTCACTCACTACATTGAGTTCTGATTGTACAATGTTTAGTTGTAGATGCACAAGCAGACAATGCACGCTGATATATGACTGTTCCAGACAACAAGAACCTGAAACCAGAGACCTTGCTGGAGTGGTGGGCAACAAAGAATGATGGCAGTGGTTCCCGCCTCATCATCGTCCTGGACGCTGGTCACTACACCTCCTGGACACGCAACATCCGAAACTGCGTCGGCGAATTCGTGGCTATCCAGACCTGCAAGTACTCCCGACCTGCTGACCCCGAGTCCGGGGGGTCGGGTGGGGTGGGGAGTTTTACGGAGGACTGGGTCAACTACAATGTAGGCAAGGACATTAAGCCCAGCTGGACAGACAAGACCAGACCAACAGAAGCCATATATGTCCTGTCCAAGTACTGGTCCGACTTCACTTTCCATCTACCAACTTCTGAAGACTTTGCTCAATACTGGGACACCAATTTCCCCAAAATCACCAAGCCTTTGATCAAAGCTGTCAATCTTCCAAGCCTCGGTGCTATTTGTTGTATGTGTACGAGTATTTTACGCTGCTTGCGTCGGAAACAGATGAAGTGGCTTCCTCCTAAGGAAATTGACACAGGCCATGGGTTTAAACTGGTCAGGACATAAGTTATTATTTGTAATAAATATGTAATCAATTGGATTGGTAGCCACTGATACAATGTAAAATTGTCAACTTTTGCCATATTTATTTTATTTTAAGGCCTTGATCTTGTCAGGCTAGTCTAAGTTATTCTGTATAATATTGTACTGAAGTGGCCACAGAATTATCCGGGCAGTCGGGTAGCCTAGTGGTTAAAGCGTTCGCTCGTCACGCCGAAGACCCGGGTTCGATTCCCGACATGGGTACAATGTGTGAAGCCCATTTCTGGTGTCCCCCGCCGTGATATTGCTGGAATATTGCTAAAAGCGGCGTAAAATCAAACTCACTCACTCACAGAATTATCCAGTTGCAGAGGTACCGATAATTAGTTTATATGCACACACCGGTGCCACTAATGTCACATGGTATTAGTTACTGGTTTTATACTGGACATCTTATGTCGGGAGACACTGCATGTTTCTCATGGTTTTATCATTTGTTTGTCACCTTTATTAATTTATCCATATCATGTTTTTATTTTGTCCTACATTTTTGGTTACTGTTAATGACTTTATGTTATTTTATATGATTTTATATGTATGATATTGCATATGGCTGTGTATTATGTGCACATGATGTAAAATGTTGCATATGGCTGTGTATTATGTGCACATGATGTACAATGTTGCATATGGCTGTGTGTTATGGGCACATGATGTACAATGTTGCATATGGTTTTGTATTATGTGCACATGATGTACAATGTTGCATATGGCTGTGTGTTATGTGCACATGATGTACAATGTTGCATATGGCTGTGTGTTATGTGCACATGATGTAAAATGTTGCATATGGCTGTGTATTATGTGCACATGATGTACAATGTTGCATATGGCTGTGTGTTATGGGCACATGATGTACAATGTTGCATATGGTTTTGTATTATGTGCACATGATGTACAATGTTGCATATGGCTGTGTGTTATGTGCACATGATGTACAATGTTGCATATGGCTGTGTGTTATGTGCACATTATGTACAATGTTGCATATGGCTGTGTGTTATGTGCACATGATGTACAATGTTGCATATGGCTGTGTATTATGTGCACATGATGTACAATGTTGCAAATGGCTGTGTGTTATGTGCACATGATGTACAATGTTGCATATGGCTGTGTGTTATGGGCACATGATGTACAATGTTGCATATGGCTGTGTGTTATGTTATATAGCGATACACAGCCACGCTGTGTGTTATGTGCACATGATGTACAATGTTGCATATGGCTGTGTGTTATGTGCACATGATGTACAATGTTGCATATGGCTGTGTGTTATGTGCACATGATGTACAATGATGCATATGGCTGTGTGTTATGTGCACATGATGTACAATGATGCATATGGCTGTGTGTGATGTGCACATGATGTACAATGTTGCATATGGCTGTGTATTATGTGCACATGATGTACAATGTTGCATATGAGAATAATGTGGTCATTGTTTTCAATGTAAAACTTCAACCTTACTCAAATTTCCTACTCAGTATCTTGATAGAGCTTAAAGAGGGATTGTCATTTGCCCATTTCGAAGCTATATCTTGACATTTTAATAACTGACCCATGTAGAAGCGAGTCATTGTTTCTCATGCTGTGTTGAGAGGGTAAAAATTGATGGTTAGAGGGTAAAAATTGATGGTTAGAGTGATATAAATCATACAATTTGACATAGCAGACTGAAAAAGTGAGGCGAGATCAGATTGCTTTCAAGATTATTGCACTTATATAGCGACATGGACTGAAACAGTAATAGTTGAACAACGTAAAACAAATTTGCTAGTTTTGCCAATGTGCTCAAACCTTTTCCCTCTTTAGAATAACCAGAGGCTGTAACCATGGTAACCAACTGGAAAACATCCCAGTCGTTATACTATCCATGGTCTTCTATCCAAATGTTGTGTTTTCTATAAATATGATAAAGTTTTGATTATTTCATAAGCACGATTAGCATGATAAGGCGGCACCATTAACATGATTAAGATTTCATGGTCCTTGGAATTTCTACGTCAAGAAGCAGAAGGCCATGAAACAGACCAGGTATTGACTGACGGACAGGAGAACTCGGTGTGTGGCCAATATAACAGATATCAACTATTTATGAAATCATTTTAAAACTACTCTTGATTATCATGATTATATACCACTCAAAGGAAGTTAGAGAAGACCATATGTTTCATATGACTATAGTCAATCTGTCATGTTTACCTGAGTTATTTACATTGGGGATCCAGAGGACTCAAAGCCTTTAACTGAAGGGGACCCAGGTTAAAAGATAGGGGTCACAGAAATGTCAAACATTGAATATTGTACTCTACCGCTAGTGACTTAAGATTTGCATGCTCAGGGTCTGTTGGTTAATAAGGAATATGACATTTCCAAATTGAAATGAATCTACAAGTGCTAGTGCTGGAAGATCATGAAGTATTTGACAGGGTATGGTATTTTCTAAATGGTTACTTTTGGAAATAAATTTTGAGTGGTACCAAATTATGAAGTAGCAGCATTCATACCTAAACATGCATGCAAAATTCTGCATCACACTGGATACACTCTGTATTTCTTTTTAAATTGGTTTAATTTTGTTTATGCATTACCCCCGGAAGGACATGTAGGATGCAAGTTTTTGTGTCTTCATCCTTGACTGATGTTACCTAAGTGGTAAATGTCTTTGACCTGACTGACTTTGAGCTTCCTTCCCACATTTTCTTGAGGCGCTGTAATATAACTGACATACTGTTCAAAGCAGTTTTTAACCCACGTTGTAATATATAATGTAACTGACATACTGTTCAAAGCAGTATTTAACCCACGTTGTAATATATAATATAACTGACATACTGTTCAAAGCAGTATTTAACCCACGTTGTAATATATAATATAACTGACATACTGTTCAAAGCAGTATTTAACCCACGTTGTAATATATAATATAACGGATATAATGTTCAAAGCAGTTTTTAGCCCACGTTGTAATATGTAATATAACTGACATACTGTTCAAAGCAGTTTTTAGCCCACGTTGTAATATATAATATAACTGACATACTGTTCAAAGCAGTTTTTAACCCAACTCATTGGCTGTGATCATTTCAGCTTTCTCTATTTACAGTAGAATCACCTTTGAAATAGTTAGATGAGAAACTAGTTTAATCACATAAATGTTGGTTAAGTGGTAGCTAGAGATTTTCAGAGGTATGTTTGCACAATATGGAACAACCTTTATGTAGGTTAAAAAGACTTGGTTTTTAGTATATACAGTGGAATCTATCTAAACCGGACTTCTGTAGTACATTCAGGACTAAATGTGGTCCTGTATTGACAAACATCCAAATTAGTGAAAGCCTGTTTTTTACAGATTCCACTGCAGTAGGATGTGTTTTGAAGGCTTGAGCCACGACTGATATCAGAGTGGATTTATGTAAAGGATGCTGTCGAGTCATCGCTAGTCAAGTGGAGTTATTTGTACATGAAACATTTTTAGGCAAATGCCTGAAGTGGTTGACAAGACCCTGTCACAATGCCACATGTCACCAATACCCTTATATTCCTCAGGTCACATGTTTTTTAATACATTGAGCATTCATGTTAATAACAGCAGATTTGAGATATATTTTCTTTTAATTGACATTTATTACAAATAAAAAGTACAAGTTATGTACAATTGTATTATCAATGTATTCTGGTTTTAATGATATTGCTCAAGGCTTCAAATGAACATGAAAGACCATGTGCCTTACTACAAGATACCAAAAATTATTTGAATTTTTTGTATTTGAGAAAGATAACATGGATGTCTGAATGTTTTTTTATAATGATAAAAGTAAAATGTGTTCTTAAAATATCAAAGTCAATGAATATTGCAATTATTGAATACAGTATGGTATACATGTACTTTATGAATGGATATTCACAATTGACATAGTCAGGATATTAACATGATTATGTTTGTTTGTTGTTTAATGCTGCACTCGGCAATATTCCAGATATATGAAGGCGATCTGTAAATAATCGAGTCTGGACCAGACAGTCCAGTGATTGACATCATGAGCATTGATCCACGCAATTAGGATTGATGACATGCATCAACCAAGTGAGCGAGTCTGACCACCCGATCCCATTAGTCGCCTCTTACAACAAGCATAGTCGTCTTTTACGGCAAGCATGGGTTGCTGAAGACCTATTCTACCCCGGATCTTCACAGGTCTTTTAACATGATTTATTTACTCTAGTTATGATAGCAGTATGAAGATCATGAATACCGCTGTGACATGATATGCATATTTAGTTTTTGTGTTGCAGATAACATAGATAAGCAATACTTGCTATGTTTACAGTATCCTGTATTGAAATGTCTCATTGTTGTATCAGTAGCAAGCCTCATGATACATCGGTACAGTTGTACACCATCTCGATGCACCGAGTGGTGAGACACTACAGGCCTACTTGCTGTAAATCTGGAAAGTCTTGCAAGCAGGAAAGTAATGCCAAAACTGCGAGTGACACACAATTTCATGACAGTTATTGTTGCTGACCAAACAAAAGACGTAAGGAGGCATATTTCTAGAATTCACCTCCACACATTACCAAACCAGTGCATGATTAAACAAATACTCTCTCACATCCTGTGTTTCCCTATTTACACATTGTCATTCAGTGTCAATAGTCTGATTAGAGTTCACTAACGAATTGTTGGATAGGCATTACTTAGAATTTGACGGATGACAAAGTAGAGATGATTTATGGATAACAACTTCTTTATTTATATAGATCCTCATACTGTTGAGAATGGTACAAGGATCCATACCAAAACGTTGCCTTTTAATACAGTAAATAAGAAGTTGTTATCCGTAGATTATCTCTACTTTGTCAGGGGCGGTCGCGTAGCCTAGTGGTTAAAGTGTTAGCTCGTCACGCCGAAGACCCGGGTTCGATTCCCGACATGGGTACAATGTGTGAAGCCCATTGCTGGTGTCCACCGCCGTGATGTTGCTGGAATATTGCTAAAAGCGGCGCAAAACCATACTCACTCACTCACTCACTCTACTTTGTCAAGTTCACTAACCTGCCACATCTCGTCAAGTTGCTTACATAACATGGAGTAGTGAAAACATACACCAGTCAGTCTTTTCTGTTAGATAAACACGCCTCCCCAGCCTCCCTTGTCAACTGCTACAGTGCATGCATCTATAGTTTAAAACACACTGACTGACACTCAGTTACTATTTTACCATTCCACTTCCTACTTATCAAAGAGAATGTGCAACAGTAGCTTTGAAATTTGGTAATCTTAACAGGGTGTCGCAAAACTTTCCAGATGCTGTTGAAGCTATTGTTAGCCACTCGCAGTAATTTCATGGCGCAAAACTTTCCAGATTTACAGTAGTTGTAAATTATTCCTTTGAGAGATGAAATCATGTTTATGTCTTGTAATGACATTGCATCTGTGGGGATCCCAGGACCGCAACCTTTGCCTGTGACAAGAAGCCACGAAATTGATCGGGTGATCAGACTCAGTGACCTGGAATGTCTAAACTGTCTGATATACGCCTCTGTGAAGATCTCACAAGATTAGAGTTAGAATTGGTCTTCAGCAACCCATGCTCGCCTTAAGAGGTTACTAATGGCAACGGGTGGTCTGGCTTGCTGACGAGCATGTCATCGTATCCCAATTGCATAGATCAATGCTATAGAAGTCAATCACTGGATTGTCTGGTTCAGTCTTGAATATTTACAGCCGTAATCATATAGATGAAATACTGCCGAATGCAGCATAAACAACTAACAGTTGACTGAAATACACTTAATCGTGTTAATATTACCTAACAAAGAAACAAACATTGTCCTATAGACCTCCACTGAGTGACTCAACAATGTTAAAGACTGACTTTCTTTGGTATAGCGTGAAAATCATATCTGTATATATGTCTAAGAGTATCTATTCCTGTAGTGAAATTGTTCCTTTGTACTATATATATTGCTATATTTCTCTACAGGAATTATTCCCATGGAACAGTATTTTCTAAGAACATTTGTCCACGATACCTTTACACTGGCTATATTTGTTCCGGTTGGAACTAAGTCCATGTGAAGCTGATCATCGTGGACAATTACAGCTTACCGTATTCGACGTAATAAGTGCCCCGCTCTAATAAGTGCCCACGGTGACATTTGCTGATATATTGGCTGGTGAACAATCCAAATTAGCACCCCTTCCGATTGATCAATGTACACAAGACTAATTTATTCGCGTATAATACGCACTCGTGTGCTAAATGCACCCTCAAATATGGGCATTAAAATTCAGGAAAAATATATCTGTTGTACATAAACATTTCAGCATAACCATGAAGTTTATCTTTAAACTCTGTTTTTTTTTCACCAAAATAATATTCTAATTAGAGCCCCCTATTTCTAATTTTGAGAGTGCCGTGGGCACTTATTACTTCGAATAGGGTAATCATTGTTGTCCTGAAAAAGTGTTTTGATATATTGGCTATGACATGTATGAACAATCACTGTTGTATTATATTTGGTTATCCATTTTTGCTTGTGATATGTGATTATGCTACGTGTGGCTTTCATGTTCAAGTGTTTGCTAAAATGTGCCATATCGTTGATCTGGTGGTGAACATTGGCATTGCTTATTACAGTAACCATATCAATGATTGATTTTGATGCCTTTCTACGTTGAGATTTTTCTATGCAGTGTTAATGGTGTTAAAGTTTGTGTTTGAGAAACAAACAATGCAGTTTGTTCAGTTTTCAGTTAAACATGTCAAATTTATCAAGTTTCCATATTTAAAGATGGATGCATGTCAGTCTGATATATTTTGTCTTTGTAATGTATTTGTCAGCATACTTGTAACATGTCTTTTAAGTCTGGTTCCCATCTTCAGCGGGGAATTTTGTGTCAAATTGGGCATTTAATGTCATTTTGCTTGTATTGACTGGATTGATATTCACGGGGCATATCTAGAATTCAGACAAGCAAAGCTGAAATACAATAAACAGAAACCAGGGTTAGATGTTTTGTTTGTTTGTTTGTTTGTTTGTTGTTTAAGGCCGCACACAGCAATATTCCAGCTATATGATGGCGGTCTGTAAGTATTCAAGTCTAGACCAGACAATCCAGTGATTGACATCATGAGCATCGATCTAAGCAATTGGGATAAGATGACATGCATCAACCAAGTCAGCGAGTCTGACCACCCAATCCCGTAAGTCGCCTCCTATGACAAGCAGTCGCCTTTCACGGCAATCATGGGTTGCTGCAGACCTCTTCTTAACTTGATCTTCACATTCCGGGTTAGAATTGGTCCTCGGCAACATTTGCTTGTAAGAGGATCAGATGCTGAGTCTCAATGAGTTGATTGAATGCGTGTCATCGTTACCATGTGTGTGAATCATTGCGGTTAACATCAATCACTGGATTGTCTGGTCCAGACTTGACTCTTTCCAGGCCTCCCTCATACGGCTGGAATATTGCTGAGTGCAGCATCAACAACAAACTATGAAACAGAAGTTTTGCCAAACGTGCACCATCAGTGGGGTTCCAATTTTATGGTGGTGTCCTACTGCATTCTTCTAGTTCTTAGTAGATCATATTCAAAGGGCATCTAATATTCAGGGGGGCAGTCGGGTAGCCTAGTGGTTAAAGCATTCACTCGTCACACCGAAGACCCGGGTTCGATTCCCGACATGGGTACAATGTGTGAAGCCCATTTCTGGTTTCCCCTGCCGTGATATTACTGGAATATTGCTAAAAGCGGCATAAAACCAAACTCACTCTCTCACTCACTCTAATATTCAGACTAGCAGGTGAGTAATATCACAAAATGTAATTATAGCTAATATGCACAATCAGTGGGGTTTCAGTCTTGATGGGGATATCTTATTGATATAGTAATTACTCAATGACATTTAACCATGTTGACTGACTGGCTTGGATTGGGTACATGTGTAACCAGATTTGATTTGTTTCTATTGTAAGCCATTTTTGTTTTCAGTCTCGATGAAGGGGTTATTGTAGCATTTCAGTCATCAACAAGCAGCAACCTAATTATTGGTTGATGATTAAAGGTTATCCACCCCTTACTACATACAACCACAGACACCACCATGCCCCCTCACTCCATGTACATACCACCCCACACACCATGCCCCCTTACCACCCCACACACCATGCCCCCTTACCACCTCACACACCACCAGGCCCCCTTACCACCCCACACACAACCACCCCACACACAACCACCTCACACACCATGCCCCCTTACCACCCCACACACCACCATGCCCCCTTTCCACCCCACACACCACCAGGCCCCCTTACCACCCCACACACCACCAGGCCCCCTTACCACCCCACACACCACCAGGCCCCCTTACCACCCCACACACCACCATGCCCCCTTTCCACCTCACACACCACCATGCCCCCTTACCACCCCACACACCACCACCTCACACACCACCAGGCCCCCTTACCACCCCACACACCACCACCTCACACACCACCAGGCCCCCTTACCACCTCACACACCACCACCTCACACACCACCAGGCCCCCTTACCACCCCACACACCATGCCCCCTTACCACCCCACACACAACCACCCCACACACAACCACCTCACACACCACCATGCCCCCTTACCACCTCACACACCACCAGGCCCCCTTACCACCCCACACACAACCACCCCACACACAACCACCTCACACACCATGCCCCCTTACCACCTCACACACCACCAGGCCCCCTTACCACCCCACACACCACCATGCCCCCTACCACCTCACACACCACCATGCCCCCTTACCACCTCACACACCACCATGCCCCCTTACCACCCCACACACCACCATGCCCCCTTACCACCCCACACACCACCAGGCCCCCTTACCACCCCACACACCACCAGGCCCCCTTACCACCCCACACACCACCAGGCCCCCTTACCACCCCACACACCACCATGCCCCCTTTCCACCCCACACACCACCAGGCCCCCTTACCACCCCACACACCACCAGGCCCCCTTACCACCCCACACACCACCAGGCCCCCTCACACACCACCAGGCCCCCTTACCACCCCACACACCACCATGCCCCCTTACCACCCCACACACCACCATGCCCCCTTACCACCTCACACACCACCAGGCCCCCTTACCACCCCACACACCACCAGGCCCCCTTACCACCTCAAACACCACCATGCCCCCTTACCACCCCACACACCACCAGGCCCCCTTACCACCTCACACACCACCATGCCCCCTTACCACCTCACACACCACCAGGCCCCCTTACCACCCCACACACCATGCCCCCTTACCACCCCACACACAACCACCCCACACACAACCACCTCACACACCACCATGCCCCCTTACCACCTCACACACCACCAGGCCCCCTTACCACCCCACACACAACCACCCCACACACAACCACCTCACACACCATGCCCCCTTACCACCTCACACACCACCAGGCCCCCTTACCACCCCACACACCACCATGCCCCCTACCACCTCACACACCACCAGGCCCCCTTACCACCTCACACACCACCATGCCCCCTTACCACCCCACACACCACCATGCCCCCTTACCACCCCACACACCTCCATGCCCCCTTACCACCTCACACACCATGCCCCCTTACCACCCCACACACCACCATGCCCCCTTTCCACCCCACACACCACCAGGCCCCCTTACCACCCCACACACCACCAGGCCCCCTTACTACCTCACACACCACCATGCCCCCTTACCACCCCACACACCACCATGCCCCCTTTCCACCCCACACACCACCATGCCCCCTTTCCACCTCACACACCACCATGCCCCCTTACCACCCCACACACCACCACCTCACACACCACCAGGCCCCCTTACCACCCCACACACCACCACCTCACACACCACCAGGCCCCCTTACCACCTCACACACCACCACCTCACACACCACCAGGCCCCCTTACCACCCCACACACCACCACCTCACACACCACCAGGCCCCCTTACCACCTCACACACCACCACCTCACACACCACCAGGCCCCCTTACCACCCCACACACCATGCCCCCTTACCACCCCACACACAACCACCCCACACACAACCACCTCACACACCACCATGCCCCCTTACCACCTCACACACCACCAGGCCCCCTTACCACCCCACACACCACCAGGCCCCCTTACCACCCCACACACCACCATGCCCCCTTTCCACCCCACACACCACCAGGCCCCCTTACCACCCCACACACCACCAGGCCCCCTTACCACCCCACACACCACCAGGCCCCCTCACACACCACCAGGCCCCCTTACCACCCCACACACCACCATGCCCCCTTACCACCTCACACACCACCAGGCCCCCTTACCACCCCACACACAACCACCCCACACACAACCACCTCACACACCATGCCCCCTTACCACCTCACACACCACCAGGCCCCCTTACCACCCCACACACCACCATGCCCCCTACCACCTCACACACCACCATGCCCCCATACCACCTCACACACCACCATGCCCCCTTACCACCCCACACACCACCATGCCCCCTTACCATCCCACACACCACCAGGCCCCCTTACCACCCCACACACCACCAGGCCCCCTTACCACCCCACACACCACCAGGCCCCCTCACACACCACCAGGCCCCCTTACCACCCCACACACCACCATGCCCCCTTACCACCTCACACACCACCAGGCCCCCTTACCACCCCACACACCACCAGGCCCCCTTACCACCTCACACACCACCATGCCCCCTTACCACCTCACACACCACCAGGCCCCCTTACCACCCCACACACCACCAGGCCCCCTTACCACCTCACACACCACCATGCCCCCTTACCACCTCACACACCACCATGCCCCCTTACCACCTCACACACAACCACACCACACACAACCACCTCACACACAACCATGCCCCCTTACCACCTCACACACAACCACACCACACACAACCACCTCACACACAACCATGCCCCCTTACCACCTCACACACAACCACACCACACACAACCACCATGCCCCCTTACCACCTCACACACCACTATAAAGATGGCACCACCTCACACACCACTATAAAGATGGCTCATTTGCTTTTAGAAATATCTTGGAAAACTGAAATCAAGTTTGCACTGAAGCTTCATCTTTGAATATGTTAAGTGTGCATTCATAACACTGAACTGTATTGACATTTGTGATGTGTGCTTCCTAATTTATCTATTTTCATACATGTCATGTCTTTCCTGTACATTTGATAAGCTTTTCCATTTGAAGATGAATAAACAGGTCTTTGAAGTGATGGCCTTTGATTTGAGTCCAACCGAACATCGTATCATTATCCATTTCCTGTTATCTTTTGTGAATGTGTAATGTTGCTAACAACAACTTAGGGTAGACTTGTAGCTCACAAGTGAGCTTATGTTGTAGCACATCACCCACCTAATGCTTTATTTATTTGTTGGTTGGTCTGTCTACCAATCCTTCTGTCCCTATCTATGTCCGGGGGCACGGGTGGCCCAGTCCTCTGAGGCGCCGCGATTCGCTGTGCAGAGTTGCGTCCCTTGGGCATGTCAGAAACCTATGATTGTGGGTTTGAATCCCGGTTCGCCCCGATTATGTTTCTAGGTTTGTCAGCACCATACCCTTGCTCGTGGGTTTCACCGAAGTGGTAAACATCGGAGACCTGCATCACTTCGGGCTTTCCTCCCACATTAAGTTGACACGCCGCGATATAACTGGAATACTGTTAAAAGCGGTGTTAAACCCAACTTCTTACTCACTCACTATCTATGCCCATCCTGAACCTGTTTGGCATCTCCTCTAAAAGCTTGAGTTACGTGAAGTTGTAACATTGTGCAGATGCCATCAAAATGTCCACCTAACTATTAGAGGTCTATGTACAAAACACACCAATAAATATAAAGAAACACTCTCGACCATCAGTCTATTCTGCCCATACTGAAGTCTCATTCATTTATAATATCACAAAGCTCCTAATGCATAACAAATAGACAGGATTTGCGTGAAGATAAAATGTATCATATAGCAAAACTTATCAATATTTTATAACTGAGTGTGAGCGTTATATCAATTTATTTACAAGGAAGTTGGTACACTTGTATGATTATACAGTGAAATACATACAGTATGTTGTGTATGTGTTGGCTGATATATCATTAATGTCTTCTTGTCTGATGAATCATGATATTGTCTAATTTAATGCCTGTTTATCAATATTGTTTAAAATCTAAGATGAAATATCAACCATGACATAAATATAATATAATGTCAGCACTGAAATCGCACCAGAGGCAAAAAGTGAAATTGATGCAAAACAAAATGATATGTGGTAGTAGCTTTTTGTACAACCTCACTCACTCCTGCCAAAACTCATTGGAAAGTGCAAATTTTGTATTACCACAGTATGAGAAACACACAATAGGTCAAAGGACAAAGTTGGTATCAGGTATGACCACATCGGGTTGCAATGCTGTCACACAACGCCTTCTCATGGACGTCCTGATTATCCTGCGCCACTCGCGCTGCAGGACAAGTTTTGAGTTTCGGTAATGTTGCCGATATAAGGATGGCATGCGTAATGTTTACCAATGTGCAAAACATACATTTACAATATATTCACGGTGATGCAATCCCCGCGTCAACTTTGTATTCAGCCCTTCTGTACACGAATTATGTGCCTGAAATATACCGCCAAGTAGAGTATTTCAGTGGGACACACACACTGACTCTATTAGTAGTAATACCCGTGAAGATCCGGGGTAGAATAGGTCTTCAGCAACCAATACTTACCGTAAAAGGCGTCTATGCTTGTTCTAAAAGGCGATTAACGGGATCGGGTGGTCAGGCTCGCTGACTTGGTTGATGCATGTCATCGATCCGAATTTCGTGGATCGATGTTCATGATGTAAATCACTGGATTGTCTGATCCAGACTCGATTATTTACAGACCGCCGTCATATAGCTGGAATATTGCTGGGTGCGGCGTTAAACAACAAACAAACAAACAAAACATAAGGTCTGACAACTCATCTATTGTCAATGTTGATAGTACTGTTATATATACTATTCATAAAGATCATAAATTGTTTCAGGTTTCAGTATATCCATGAATTCGAAAACAACGCTTGTGTTGAAATGCAGACGCCAACTTTTGCAGCATGACAGGTTCAAGCTTTAAAAACAGAAAGGCCAAGAAACATTACAATTTAAATGAATCGGATACTATACATTAACTGATTATAAGAGTGATAGTCTTGGTATGTTTTCCAAAGAGACACTGCAGACAGACGTACATGACAAGAGTACCAGAAAGAGACGACGACTGCGATACAAGAGGGAAGACTGTCATCGGGCCGATCTCCAGTTCCAGCGCCGATTCATAGTAGCATTCCCAAGCACCGGCGTTCACGCATATCATCCCACTGGCGAGCTACACTAGATATTCATATGTTATTACACACATAGTCATGACCTCTCTGCGATGGATTGATACTTTCACTATCATGTTGTGCATGTATAGAGTAATCAGCAGGAGTGTGTGGGAAGCAGGGGAACCCGTCACAAACACACACAAAGGCAAATCAACACGGGAACATTTGGAATTTCTTTTAACTAGGGTATGGAATGTCCAAAGTACCTTTTGGGTGTCATGCCGTCTTTATTTAGAAAAGGGAGCCTTCATTGCTTTATGTTGATTTGAATTATTAACTTTGTTTTGTATCAAAATTGAGTTATTCTAAGTGATGCAAACAAAAGATGACAGGACATGAACTGAAATAGACAGACACTCTCCTGTAGTGATTGAAAACTGTACAGTTATTTTATTTCTAAATAAGTGTTTTTGACGAGGAAAACACCTACTGACATTGCTATGTTTCATGAACATTTTCTTACAAGTGTACAACATAACAAAGCCTTTTTATTTTATCTTGCAGCAGCAGATTCAGGGAATAAAGCGTGGTTTGGACGCACGAAAGATATGTCACCAAGAAAGCGAAGCCCAATAAAAAATAGATCCGCGAAAAAACGCTTTGACAACCGGTCAAAAAGCCTATTTAATAGTTTAGCTGGACTGAAACCTTCCACAGGATGGGAGGGTTTCACTAACTTGTACAATCCCTCTGAACCGTCACAGTGTATTTATGGAGGTTCAGACTATTGCACAAGTAAATTTGAATCTAACCGGCCCTTGTGCACCCTTTCAGATGAATGTAGATCCAAAAAGGTTAATGTGGAAACTATGTTCCAAAAAGTAACAAGTATTTATCACAAAGTGACGAAATGTCCCCCGCCTGTATATACACCATAGTACCAAATATGAAGACAATCCAGCGATTAGTTCTTGATATATTGCGGCAACACCGTTTTCCAACTCCAAAAGCAGATTTGCCTGCTGTGACCTTGAAAATGGGGTCAAGGTCACCAAAACCAACTAGTATATGCGGAGTCTGTATATTCACACCATAGTTCCAAATATGAAGACAATCCAGCGATTAGTTCTTGAGATATCGCGGCAAAACCGTTATCCAACTCCAAAAGCAGATTTGCCTGCTGTGACCTTGAAAATGGAGTCAAGGTCACCAAAACCGACTGGTGTCTGCAGAGTCTGTATATACACCATAGTTCCTAATATGAAGACAATCCAGTGTTTAGTTCTTGAGATATCGCGGCAACAAACATGTGGGACGTACGGACGGTCGTGAATACTATGTCCCCCGCTCCGCGCTTTCGCGCGGCGGGGGACAATGTTTGGGAATAACACCTCAGGTGTAGATGATGATCAGAGGGTGACAAATGTCAGTAATCAGTTTTTCCAGGTAATCCACTGTACCCACAAATATTATTTTTTCACTTTTACTAAATTAACTCTTCTTGTAGGTATGAATTGCTGATGCTGTTCCACATTATAGTAAAGGCGGACTAACTTACCCATGCAGGATATGGCCCTAGCTCTTCTAACAATGAAAAGAGATAGTAAAAGATTTGGACTATATTTTGAAACAAGGTCCAACATGAGTGAATGAAAGATGAAGTATATATTTGTGGTTATAGGTTGAACATGTTTAATGGCCCATAAATCAAGTCATACTTTGGTTTCATGACAAGTTTCTACTTGTATACCATGTGAAGAGGTCTTGGAAAAGATGGCATAAGAGGATTCCAAAAGTAGATCAGAAAGTAATATTTCAGTATTTGGTACGAGGTGTTGATGAATGTCCTCTAAAGTATCTTACAAAGGGAAAATTATCCCAAATCAAGAAGTTATCTCTCTTCAATCCACAGGAACTCAGGTGTTTGTTCCTGAACCCAAATGTATATTTTATGTCACGGGTGTGAAATACGTTGCCTTAAAGAAATATGTTTGTGTGTAAATTGTAAGTGCACATCCGTTTGCTAATATTATTTTTTAATTAACATAACAGAAATAGTTATTTCGTTTGTCAAACTATATCTTTCAATTTGTATTTGCTAAATTGACACGTCTGACTTTCTGCAAATGAATAAATGAACACTTAGAGACAGATTGAATGTTTGTTTTACGCCGCACTCAGCAATATTCCAGCTATATGACTGCGGTCTGTAAATAATCGAGTCTGGACCAGACAATCCAGTGATTGATATCATGTGCATCGATCCACGCAAGTGGGATCGATGACATGCATCAACCAGGTCAGCGAGCCTGACCACCCAATCCCCTTAGTCGCCTTTTACAAGCAGTAACAAGAAGTAACATATTTTAACGTATTTTGGTATGACACGGCCGGGCCAAAAGAACACACACCGAGGCGGTCTCAATGTTTCAATCCTTAAGTGTGATGCTGGCCCAGATGCCATCAGTGCCTAAAGTAAACAAACTTGGACTAGCTTGCCCTAGTCCTGCTCCATGACCGTGGAATATATATATTTTATGAAAAAAAAATAATCTAGAAATGCATACAAAAGCAAGTCTAGCCAGCTCAAGCTAGCTCAGTTCTGAAATCAGCATAGGGAATTTTGTTTTTATTTTTAGTCAAGAAGGATATTGTGTAATTTAAGATTTCAGAGATTAAATGTTAGTCTAAGCTTGCCCATGCCTGCTTCATTAGGGAAGGGGAACAACTGATAAGATCATGGCTAAAGAGTGTCAGATTCAGTGAGAGGGGGAATGCTGACAGGGGGAGTTTGGGCTTGTGCCAGTAAGTGTTGAGGGGAGTACGTTACTGTTATACGACAATAGTTCCGTCAAGGTGTAATGTTCACTGCAATGAAAATATAACTTTTCTCAGACAACCCAGTCTTTCACAATGAAGGATATAATAAATAACACAACGGGAAACCGAAAACCCGGGTTCGATTCACGACAAGGGTAGAATGTGTGAAGCCCATTTCTGGTGTCCTCAGCTGTGATATTACTGGAGAAGTGCTTAAAGCGGCGGCGTAAAAGCATATTCATTCAATCATTCACATGCAGCACGCATAAAGAGAATGAGTTATTTTCCGCGAAGCAGAGTGTGTTTCTGCACCCTACTCCACGCAACGGAAACATCGGTTCTCTTTCGATCAGAGATGACACCTCACGGGGCTCTGTGGTCGTCGTGCGTTTTTAAATATTCTTAATGAGGACATTTCTGCAAATTGTACAGTTTGTATAACCAGCTTGACAATGTGGCTCATTATTTACTGCATTATCAATAATATGTAAATCAACTTACGGTTATGATGGAGTCTTTTAAAGTTCACAATATTGGAATATCGTTCGCCCTGACGACAGACGGGATCGGGTGGGTAGGCTCCCAGACTTGGTGGATGCCTGTCATCGTATCCCATTTGCGTGGGACCGCCTTCGTGGTCTAGTGGTAGAGCGTCCGCCTGGAGAGCGGAAGGTCCGGGGTTCGATCCCCGGCCGCGTCATACCAAAAGACGTTAAAAGATGGTACTTGTTGTTACCCTGTCTGGCGCTCGGCATTAAGGGGCTTAAACAAGGACTGGTCGTCTCGGAGTCAGTATACTGTGTCTGAGGGGTATTCATGTTAAACTGCGGCATGGTATCTCAGTGGGCTAGCACTATAAATCGGCATCAGTCCGGACTAGTACAAGCAGCCACACACACACACCTGCATGCACGTCGCTATATAAGTGCAATAATCTTGGACGCGACGTTAAACCCAATTTCACCTCACCTCACCTCACCTCACCTCACCTCACCTCACCTCACCCATTTGCGTGGATCGATGCTCATTATATCGATCACTGGATTGTCTGGTCCAGACTCGATTATTTGTTTATACTGCCGCCATGAGCTGGAATATTGCTAACAACAAACTAACAAACTTTTATATGTTTCAAATAAGTGAATTTGGAAGGGCGTGCAAATAATCATATAATGTTCTTTTTCTCAGTAAAGAATGAATCCAGATTTCCCAAAGACTTCAATCTCCTTTCGACTCCAACACCGCATGTAAAGACACCATTTTATTACCTCTGGGTTTGGGTGGTTTGTTGTTTAACGCCGCACTCAGCTATATGACGGCGGTCTGTAAAATAACCGAATCTGGACCAGACAATCCAGTGATTGACGTCATGAGCATCGATCCACGCAATTGGGATCGATGACATGCATCAACCAAGTCAGCGAGCCTGGCCACCCGATCCCGTTAGTCGCCTTTTACGGTAAGTATGGGTTGCTGAAGACCTATTCTACCCTCACATTGAATGCTTGTATCATAGGCAAGATTTGCAGGACGGGCTCTGTATTAAGAAACATCAATCAGTGACATTACTCACACCCTCCCCCTTCGTCTCCCCCTTGGCAAAGTACCTTGGGGGAGGGATGCACCTTGAACTACCGGTGACATGGCTAGAACACGCATGTTAGCCACGGAGGGACGTCTAAATAAGGGGTGAGGGAAGTCAGGTGTATTCCTAGAACTCAGGGATATTCTTAGAATACAAGTCCAAAAAGAAGATATCCTGATGGTCACTGTATTGACAACATGGGGGATTGCAGACGAGGTGCTACTGGTCAGGGGGTATAACCTTATTAGGAACATTGTCAGGAATGTGAGATATGTTAAGGAGAGATATATATGATTGTGAACCAGCCGAGCTGGGCAGTTGAGACTGAGAGTTAGAGCTAACCGTTGTAACTGTCTCAATAAAGTTGTTGTGGACCCTCAGACGGACTTGTGTCGTATATCGAAGGAGACAAGAAGAAGTATCCCCTAGAACACAATCTTCTACGGCGGATATATTCGATATATGACACAAGTCCGTCTCGGGGTCCACAACAACTTTATTGAGACAGTTACAACGGTGTGCCATCGCGTTTGAACATGTTTACTTAACGAGATCAAATGATTTCACGGCCAACAAATCATACACTGCAGTCATCACAACAAAACATGTCATCTTCAAAAACAAACATACCGTCTCATCGTCCTGTGCCAAGCACATCCTCACCCTCACCCTCACCCTCATCCTCATCACAACAGACACCAGGCCAGATATACCCTGTCCAGAAGGTTATTCGGTGCAAACTGGTGGATGGTAAAAACAGGATTTCCATAATTATCCGTAAAAACCAATCAGGCAAGAAGCGTAAGCGTAGTTCTCAGCATTTTTATTTTCAATAAGAGTTTAATTCCATTGTCCCATTACCATATGTGTGAGAGCAATGCCAGTGAGGGTTGAGATGTCGGGTTGGCCAAGGTTATTTAATGATCCTGATCACATTATCTCTTAACCTTTCATACCCTGATTTTTACACTACATTATTGTCATTTCTCTCATAGGTATGCAACTGGGGCAACTCTTTGTAAGGCTTCTGCTTTACATCACAGCAGTTTCTTCAACGAAGCAAATCCAGCGACTGAATTATGGAGTTGTATTTCAGCCCCATCTTCCAGTGCACTTTTCCACGGAAAACTGGTTGCATACTTACCAGATTAACATCCCCGGAAACCAGCACTTCCACAGATGCGGGGATGTCATACTGGGAATGCAACCTGAGCACTGATCCGACAAATTCAGACACACCTGAATGCGCTCAAGACCAGGTGTGTGGCAAGACTTGATGCAACAAGGAAGTTCTTGTGTAGTATCATACCAAATTCCAAACAGCATGTCAGGTCTCTGTCAAAGCGGACACTTTGTAATTTTGTTGGTAGCTTTTCTAAGACTCTAATGACGTAAATATTTTAGCTAAACATATCAATGCCGTTGTCTGCCATGAATATTTAGTCTCAAATAACCTCCAACATGCCAAACATTTATCCTCTTACATGTCCTTAGTTGACTCAGGCTTTCATAATGCCATGAAAGCAATCAAAGCCAATCATGACATTATTCATTTTGCATCAATAACGCTCAACAGAGACGTCAATTCTTTTAAGTCCTCGTTTGTTGCCCTATCGGCATTACTGATGGATCAGCTAGAGAAGGCGTCTGCCGTTGATCACCAACAAGAGGAACTAAAATTAGGCCTCCTCAGTTTGATCAATAATAGACTCCTCTCCTCTCCTGATCTCAGAAGAAACTCTACATCAAACTATCCTTCACCTTACCAAACTACTTTCTAGCACTCGACCCAACTTTGTACTTCTGCAGAGAGACCACTCCACTGTGTTAATCTATCTCATCCCTACCCTATCCCTAACCTGTCCTTCCGTACAACGCATGATTCCAGGGTGTTCCTTCTGTCCCCTGAAGTCTCCGTGCTCCTGTGCTTTGTCAACTTAATCTATCTTCTTCCCCGCATCCTTCAGCTCTTGCACAAACAACACAACACACTTTACACACTGTCAGTCTTGCCCTTCTTCAACATTTCTTTGATGACTCTATCCTTTCTGCTATTGTCGGAAATACTACTATCAAAAGGGCTATCTCAATCACCAATATTCCTCAATTTCACTTCTACTCTCACAACTTTTCTCACTTTTAGGCACGAGATAACCAAGACGATCTCAGTCTCAAAAGAATGGTTGCCAGTGCCAAGAAAGATGATTGATTGTTTGTTGTTTAACGCCGCACTCAGCAATCTTCCAGCTATATGACGGCGGTCTGTATAATAATCGAGTCTGGACCAGACAATCCAGTGATTGACATCATGTGCATCGATCCAGGCAATTGGGATCGATGACATGTATCAACCAAGTCAGCGAGCCTGACCACCCGATCCCGTTAGTCGCCTTTTACGACAAGCATAGTCGCCTTTTACGACAAGCATAGTCGCCTTTTACGGCAAGTATGGGTTGCTGAAGACCCAATCCACCCCGGAATCTTCACGGGTCGCCAAGAAAGATAAAACTGTCTTCCAAAATCTAGCCGAACCTTTATTAGATGGTGAAATTCATATTCCAAATTCATGGCCCGACACTAATTCCTTTATTGTTATAGCTAGTACCATCATGTCGTCCTTTTCGGTAATCTTAGTTATTTGGCTTTTCTTGAAATTACGTTCTTTAACGACTTCTCTTGCTCTTCTGACCCATGCCAGACCTATTCATTCTTTACAACCACCATCTTTTGACTAAAAACAGCTCGTGCCTACCACATCAAAACCCGACACCCTTTCTCTACCTGATCTAACAGAGTATCACGTTTCTAACTGTTAGGAGTTCTATCCATTCTACTTTGTCTTATCAATTTCACTCTTATATTTAAACAGAAGAAATCCAATCAAAACTGCCTTGTCTTAGAAATCACCACCGTTCCGGACTGTATTACTACATGTTATTGCTCTTTCTCTATGTCCATCTTACTGCACCATCAACCCCCCTACTTATATTCACAATCTCAGTCGCTCATTACTTATTTCCTAGTCTTTCTCTGGAATGGCCCAACTTCTGCATAAAAAAACAACCTTACGGACACCTTACTTTATCTACCAACTGAAATTTGTTTAAATATTTTTAATGCCAAGAAACTGAGAAAAATGCTAAACCAACCTGTCAACACCTATATCCTGTTAATCCATGGAGGATATATTAAGGCTTTGAATGACGATACTATGAAACCAAACAAGGTGCTGTACCCAAATCTTACCATAACGTAGTATTACTTCCTACCACCCCCAGTTGTCATAGTTGTCTTGAATAATTATCATCTGTATATCCATTCTTACCAGAAATGATTATGTCCATACTTTACCATATCTATTATGATGTATCTTTGCCAATGCCCATTGTCACTCTAAGGACACAAACGTATCCTAATCTTCGTCTTTGATGAACATTAGTCAAATGTCAACTATTGTTTTTTGCATTGTATTATCATGTCTGTATCATTTATCCTTATCTAACTGTCAATTCTATTTTTTGCTTTTGAGGTTTGGTTGGTTTGTTGTTTAACGCCGCACTTAGCAATATTCCAGCTATATGACGGCGGTCTGTAAATAAACGAGTCTGGACCAGACAATCCAGTGATTAATATCATGAGCATCGATCCACACAATTGGGATCGATGACAGGCATCAACCAAGTCAGCGAGCCTGACCACCCGATCCCGTTAGTCGCCTTTTACCACAAGCATAGTCACATTTTACGGCAAGCATGGGTTGCTGAAGACCTATTCTACCCCGGATCTTCACGGGTCTTGCGTTTGAGGACAAAAGCTTCCCGTCGCAGAGGGGTATTGTCATAGCTTTCTTCTAACACCAAATTCCTTTTAGAAAATATATATTAATCAGCCTATATCGGTAAACCAATATGACTATTCTTAAAGTAAATTCTGTGTAGTGAATGCACTAACTGACCACCGCATACAAGATATTTTATGTTTCACAAATGCTGCTAAACTCACGGTCACTCCAGCTGTCGGACAGTGGCCCATTATGCAAGTCTGCCCAGCCAGGCTGACACAAAGGGTCACTCTCTCTTAGAACCAGTGATTAGTCACGTTACAGGGTCGGGACACATAGTCAGTCCGACTGTGAAATAAGCGTCAGTTAGGAAATATAACAACCTACTTGAATAAATTCTTAAATAATGACACACCCACCCATGGTTACAGCCGATCAACCGCTGACACCTTGGATGTTGTCATCTTTAGTTATGTAACGTAATGAAGGCCTGAGTTGTATATATACGGCGGTCGGTGGTAGAAAACTTCACTCCACTTCCACCGAATAACGCCATCAACTCAGCAGCCTTCTCTGTTCTTCAAGGTGATAGCCAGTCGTGACCGCTCTACTACCGCTAATTCCCCCAATTAAGTAGTAACACTCAAAGGACGTCCATGTCACCCAAAAGACACGCTACGTCAAACGCATTTGCGATTCGGTCAATGACATTGCGTCCTCGTCTCATCTGCTATGCAGGGAATACGAAATTTTACACAGGGAGCAACTTCATTTGTTTATGGATAAGGCGAACACTGTAGTTAAAGAGAAACATAGAAGTTATGGGGATTTTATAGACGTAGTGTTAAACAAGCTTATTACCAGCGAAACAGAGATTCGTAATTCTTCAAGAAAACAGAACTGTGTAAAGTGTGATAGGTGGGATTACGAAAGGGGAAAGAAACTGCCAGAAACGCAAACCATTTAGAGAGGGGACGCGTCGCAACCGAAAAGACTCGAGACTTTTCCAGTCCTGATTTCTGCACGGTTATCACTGAGGATGAGGGGCACAGTCACATTGCATCCGGACACAAAGACACGCACAGCATCGCTCTCACTGACCCAAAGTACATGAACCCCAATAGCAGTGACAAAGTTAGGGAAGTGCTGCGACAAATGTGTAGGGAAACGATTTAGTTCATTATGGCGGTGATAAGAGACATTGGACTGCAGTTTGCTGTGATGGTTTGCCCTTTTCTATCATAAAGAAATTGAAGGATGAAGCGTGTGTGAGCCAGGCATGCCACAGCAGTTTCTAAAACCAAAGGTCTCGCACAAACAAGCCTGTACAAATGCATTTTCAAAATTAGAATGTGATTGAGTGTATCTTAAAATCGAACTAAATTGGACAACCCTTCTGGAGTATTTCTGTAAAATAATGGGCTTGGAATCTGAAGCAGCTAACTGCCCAAAACGCAAGCGACCATCATAGGGCTCTGCTCCTTGCTTTCCATCTCGGCACTCTCCCTAAGCTCATCAACCCCTATGTTACATCTGTATCTGCACCCCATTCGGCCAAAGGTTTCCCAAGTTGCATGCAAAGTCTCCATAAATGCTAGCTACCTTTTGGACAAGGTTTTCAGATATTCGCAAGGGATAATTAACTTTAAAATGGCAGTCCGTCGGAATCACCCTCCGCTTCCTCATCGTGCCTACCGCCAAGAGCAGGGTAAAACCATGCACATATCGATAACATGTTTAACTGTATACATAAACTCAAATGTATCAAATAAGCTATCGGAGCAAAATCTGTCAACCTCATCTTTATTATTCCATTGTGCCGTGGCTCCCTCAAAATTGTATATATTACACTTTAAGATGAAGATGGACAGGGAGCACTCGTGTCAAGCCAGGCACCATGTTGTCTCCGAAGACGTTTATGAAAACAATGCAATGAACACTCTGAAGCACCATAAGTGGAGGACAATGAATGGCATGATGCGAGTGGTGGAAAAGCTAAAGAAGCAATTACAAACGATGGAGTAAATATGGTGGTACTGTCTTTCGACGGATGCATCAAGTTTGCCGGTACAGCCGTTTTGCTGCATCACTTCAAGAATGACGAAGCGTTGACAGATGGCAAGCCTTCCGGTATCAACTATAGGAAAGACGCTCAAAGTGAAGTGGTGCACAGATTGGCACCACCATCCTTAATAGACGTCAGAGTACCGTGTGATCCGGGGTAGAATAAGGCCTTCATCAACCCATGCTTGCTGTTAAAGGCGACTATGTAAGAGGTGACTAACTGGATCGGGTGGTCTGGCTCGCTGACTTGGTTGATGCATGGCATCGTATACCAATTGCGTGGATCGATGCTCATGGTGCCAGTCACTGGATTGTTTGGTCCAGACTCGTTTATTTTACAGACCGCCGTCTTACAGTTGGAATATTGCTGAGTGCTGCGTTTAACGACCAAATATAGACGTCAGAACGCCTGAGAACACATATCAAGTAGGAGACAACACAACCGCAAGGACACCAGGGCAGCTGTTGTCAGATATGTACCAGGACTTTAACCGACAGTAAATAAAGATTTGTCACTCAGCAGTTAAGTAAACAATCCTAAAGATGAATTTTTTCCCAGGTACTCATGAACATTTTGAGCTTCAGATTGATATCTGACCCACAGCCAGCAGGCAGGCACTCAAAGAGTATGACTTGGCAGTCAGACTGCACCTACTAACTTATTTCAGATTTCACCATTTGTGTAGGGAATTATAGTTTTTGGTCAGCATGTCAATCTGGAAGTGTCAATCATTGGATTGTCTGGTCCAGACTTGGTAATATTGCTGAGTGCAGCGTTAAACATCAAACAAACAAGAAACAAACAATCTGGAAATGACACACAGCTGGTGGCTGTAATGCAAACAGGCATCTATTGTCTGGCGGCATGTTTTTACAACCTGTTTGAGATGTCCGAGGATTGACTGCAACGATACCTTTGAGTATTTTATCAATTTTAATATGAATTATTAAGCAAGTGTTTGCACTATGACACAAACCCTCTGTCGCGAGAAGCTTTTGTCCTAAAAATAAAAAAATGATTAACTCAGGATATTATCAAGATCTTAGCCGCACCGGAAACCAAGATTTTCGGGTTTGCACTCCTGTGTGGAATTAAGGGACCTACCATGATCTAGGTTCTATGATCTCTTGATGTATGCATGTTATTTGACTGTATTAAAATTAACTATTTTCCGGGGTTGCCCAACCAGACACTGTCATGTTGCACAAACAAACAGTCGTCTCAGCGGCGCGACTCAATTAGCCAGTGTAACACCGTCCCATATCCCACCGGAAATACCATGTCAACAAAAACTAAAGTACGAGGGGAAGGGTGATGGGGGAGCGAGGGTAGCCCCCCTTTTGAAAACCAAATAGGGAGAAGTGCACTTTAGTGGGCGCAATTTTTCAGATCCAATTAGTGCTGTAGGGGCTCGAATGCGCTTTGCTGGCTCACTGGCTTGGTCACTGGCTTGGTTAATTAATGCGTTAATTAGTCAATGCTCTACCACTGGACCATGAGCACTATCACATGTAATCAGTGCTCATGTAACAGGTCATTAGCACCCCATTTACACGCACATGCAATTTATAGAATTGCACATGCGTGTGATGTCACGCTCCGCCCTTCCATTCATCTTTTCTTGAAGCCACAGCCACCATTGTATTGTCAACATGAACGACCAATCCAACCATGCCATGGTTTATGACAATGTCTTCCGATGTCTCTGGCTTACTGCCCATGGGGTCATATGTGACTTTGCAGGAGCCTGTCCCGGTTGTGGTAGTGTCCAGTTGACACGAAAAAAGGACTCAAGCTGAGGGAAAGACACCCTGGTTTGGCAATGCCGGACCAAGAGCTGTGGGCAGAAAGTATCGATTCGGAAAGGGAGTTACTCACCCCACCTCACCCTGTCACAGCTCCTCCTGTCACAGCTCCTTAACATCTTTACTACTGGGTGTACAAGACTCCCGGTCACGTTGTACAGCGGGAACTGAGAGTCCGTTCCAATCACCTGTTAGTGGATTGGAAGATGTTCTGCTGGGAAGTCTGTATGACAGTTATTTAGGCAATCGAGAACCTAGTTGAGCCAACTGAAAACGCCACTGCATAAGCCACGCCTTGACGTCTTTTTTCCCAAAGTGACAAGCCTGCAGTTTCCGTCCTGGAAACCAACCTGAACAGATGAGTCCTGGTGGGACAATATGTGTTTAAAGGATGACTCTAATCTAATTAACCTTATAAACGCTTGAAAAGGTAAGAATTTATGGCTAACCCTTGCCAAAGATAGCTAACCCTAAGGACCGCCAAGGGGTGTTGGATCGCATCTTCCCAAGGTAAGAGAGTTTACTGACTCTAAAAGTCCAGTTTCCACCCTTACCGAACCAGGCGGGTATTATGGAGTTACATTTTGGCTGGGCTAACGAGTCTATGCATAGTCAAATTAAAATCGCACAACGAAATCGAAATCCTGTTTGTAAACTGTGGCGTAGATATTGATCGATTGCTGGAATTGCAAAACATGTGCACCTCAAACTAGTTTACAACACATATTTTTCAAATCTTTTTATATATATTATTCAAGGTGCTCACGGGATTTGATGCACTTTGCAATACAGTGATCCCTCGTTATTGGGCTCTTCGATAAAGCGCTACCTCGGTTACTACGCACGGTATCGCATGGCTCCCAAATTTTATGTACACTTTTAATACTGAGAGTTTTACACAGACATGATTGTATTGTTGTTCGTCGTTTATTTGCACATAACGCTTCTCATTGCATAATCAACCGTTTATCGCTGAATGGAGTTCTAATAATCTGTTTGAACACATCCGTGGCAAGTCCCGGAAATACGATTGTTCTACTAGTTAACTTTTCACACTATACATCCTTTGATCTTAGAAGCGCATGCATGCAATAAAAGAGAACTACAAGCGAAGTTCACAAAAATCACAAGTTAATTAGTGGGCAATCCAATTTGTGGCGACACTGTCAACTCACATTAGTTACTGTCACAACACGACGGTTATTCCTTTTGATTCGGATCAAGTAACCGTATCAAACCAATTAAACTGGCTTGACATACGTTGCTGTATATAAAGTGAATTTATCAGATCAAGGGCCACGGCCGAACTAATGGGCATGGCCTCAGCACTACACAATCAGCAATCTAAAAAACACCAAAAAATCCTCATCCTAACCGACTCCCTCAGTGGACTACAAGCCCTCAAAAATAAAAACACTAAAAACCGCCCCAAACTAATAAATCAAATACTCAATAGCTCAAACAACTTAACTAAGGTAGGTAAACAAATAGAGTTCATTTGGATCCCCGCCCACGTAGGAATCTTTGGAAATGAAAAGGCAGATAAAGCAGCAAAATTATCCCTTAAACTCCCAGAAATAAGCTTAAACTTACCCAGCTCAAAATCAGAAATCAAAAGTGTCACTAAACAAAAAATTAACAAAAAATGGCAAAATATATACCAAAACTCAAATAGCCAAATCAGGAAAGTACTCAGAAAACCCCTAAATAAACCCAAAATACTACACACATCCAAAAAAATCGACAGAATAATTACCAAACTACAAACAGGCCACACCAAACTAAATAATCACCGTAAAATAGCTAAACTACACACAACAGGAAACTGCCCACATTGCAAACAACAAGAAACACCAGAACACGTACTCATTCACTGCACACACTACCAAACACACCGAACAACACTACAGACCACCCTAAATCTTAAAACCGGACTAACACTAGAATCAATCCTAAATCCACAAAATAAATTAGAAAAATTCAAAGCCTTAGGCATATACCTAATAAAAACAGGACTAATTAGTCGCATTTAAACCCCAAATAAAATATTAAAACCAAAACTACCTTATTTGATAACCACCCAACACACACAGCTCCCTTAGTTCGTCCCCCACCCACTCTTGGCATTCTTTCCAAATCTCAAAATTTCAAAATTACTATATAAGTAACCCCTAAAGCCCCCTCCTGGGTTGCACAAACTCACTTTTCCCCTTTTTGGAAACACATTAAATGGCCTGGCCGGGCCCGTGTGCGACATACGCTTGCAGTCGGAAAGCGCACGTTAAATCTCCAATATAAGTAAGTAAGTAAGTAAGATCAAGGGCATTCCAATTTCAACATGAGGAAAGCGTACACAGTGCAAGAAAAGCTAGACGTCGTGAAGAAAGTTAGAGATTGCGCTTCACAGGCCAGTGTGAGCTGCCAGTCCGGCGTTCCAGCGGGGACCATCAGGGGGTGGATAAAGAATGAAGAAAAACTTCAGTCAGCTGCCGCCGAATGCCACGACAGCAAAGGACCGCAGACGAAGAGGATCCGTGGAGCTGACGACACCACTCTGGACAAGGCCTTGTTCGAGTGGTTCACGCAATCCAGACACGATGGTATTCCCCTTTCCGGTGAAATACTTAAGGTTCAGGCCCAGAAGATGTCGAGGCAGATAAACGGGGACGACCACACCTTCAAGGCAAGTGATGGCTGGTTGTGGAGGTTCCAGCGACGTCACAGGATCAAGTCCATCACCGTCAGCGGGGAATCTAAATCTGCCGATGTTGAATCTGCTGCTGCTTATCCATCGATACTCCGAGATATCATTGACGCGGAAGGCCTCCAAGATGAGCAGATATACAATGCAGATGAGACCGGCCTGTACTATCGGATGCTCCCAGACAAGACTCTCGCCGAGAAAAATGACCCCAGGCGGAAGACAGGGTTCAAGAAGGCCAAGCAACGTGTTACAGTGCTGCTCGCTTGTAACAAGACCGGACATCATAAGTTGAAGCCACTTGTTATAGGAACAGCGAAGAACCCCCGCGCCCTCCACCACGTGAACCGCTCTACGTTGCCAGTGGTCTACCAAAGTTCCAAGAATGCGTGGATGACGGCATACATCTTCAAAGACTGGTTTCATCCCCGCCGTACGACATTACCTGAGACAACAAAAACTCAAAGAAAAAGCAATCCTGCTTTTGGATAACTGCCCAGCCCATCCCCCTGCCTCAACGTTGTCTTCACACGACGGCAAAATCAAGGCCGTTCTCCTGTCGAAAAACACAACGTCAATAATACAGCCCTTGGATCAAGGTATAATAAAGGCATTTAAATCGCATTGCAAGAGGAAACTTATCACCAATTTGATTTCGCTATGCCCCCAACAGACTACATAAAGACGGTCACAATGAAGGACGTCATTTTCATAACGCACTACGCATGGGGTCAAATTACAACAAGCACCATCGACAATTGCTGGAGAAAGGGCCTGGGCAGCGCCTTTGATGATGATTTCCTCGGCTTCACAGAAACGGACATAACCGAGGCTGTTGCTAAGTACAAAGACTATGCCGGCGAAGAAGCCCTCAAGGTCGATCCGATTTCGGTTAGACTATGGGCCACATGCGACAATGACCTCCCGACCTCAGAAAACAAATCCGATGATCAGCTGATCGAGGACGCCCGATCAAGTAGCGATGATGATGATGAAGATGAAGATGCTGAACCTCTACAGCCGCCTCCCGGTGTCCCCCGACGTACAGCGGAAGAAGCGGTAGCCGGTTTGGAGGTTTCCATACAATATATACAACAGAGCCCCAATAGCTCATTCAATACCACGACCTTGCTGCACGCAAAACTCCTCTTGGATATGATGAGGAGGGATGTTGTGAAATCTAAGAAGCAACAATGCATTACGAATTATTTTAAATGAGAGCTAACAATTTGATCGGACAATACAGTGTACTGTATTTACAATGTACAAACCTGACATGTTTTTATCTTATCTATTGAATGTTGTTGTATGAATGTGTATCAAATGCAATATAAATGTATATATTTCTGTATGAATGTGTATCTAATTTTTTGTTTTGATAATGTATATATTTCTGTTTAAATGTGTGTATCTATATTTGTATGAATGTGTGTGAATGCGCACATGTAATAAATTCTAGTGCTGGTCAAAACTCTCGTTTTCCGTATTTTAAGCAACATGACCAATCAACGCCACTGAAACACCCCGTGCTTGAATAATGAATTGTGATTGGCCCTTCACTCATAGCGTCTGTTACTACCATTATCGATCGATATTTACATGTAAGTAGACTACTATCACTTTGAATGTGACAGTTAAGGCTTGTAAATAATAACAAACGGCGAAAACACAATGGAAATCTTTATTTTTACACTATGAACCTTAAACAACCTGTATCATTGCAATGTGCGAGACAAGGCGAAGATCATGAGATTGGCCGAGCGCGCTCCCCCGCCTCGGCCTCGGTTAAACGGCTCATCGTCTATAACGCCCACCAATTATTTGGACCCAATTGGTAGCGTTGTAGCGAGGGATCACTGTATAAGACCAGTTTTATCTCAATATTGATCTTGATTATAGATCAGATTGTCTTGACTGGAAGCCTCCATTTTGTTTGAAGCAAATGCAAGTGATACGAGAGGTGGAATCTGATTGGTCCATAGACGAGGCATAGAAGGGACATAACTCGTAATAGCCACTCATCCTCAGTCCACGCTGGTAACCAGTTAGCCACCCCACCAGAAACTGCAGAGTCTCTGTATGGTCTACGGCCTACTCCCAAACCATCACACATCTGTAGAATTCCCATCTCCCTCCGAATCAGGAGCATTCCTCCCCTCTACCGAACTGACAGGTTCATGTGACTGAACAAATCTTTTGCAACTTGCAGATCATCAATAGGCGTCTCTTGAAGTGACATTGTTCAATTTCCTAAAGTCAATACAGAACCTGCAGGATCCATCTTTTTGGGTCACTAAACAGGTGAAGACCAAGGACTAATACTACTAAGCTCCGTAATGTTTTGTAAATATCATCTTCTGCTATTTGATAGGGGTTGCCCCACCAGTACTGATGGACTAAGTGATCTCATCTGTCTCATCTGTCTGCCCTAACAAACTGTCTCCACCAACGAAAACATCCCGAAATTCTGCGACTAAATCAGACACAGACTGTTATTGACTTTCTGAAAGATCAGAGGAACACTGATCAACGGGAGTAGTGCACTTTACCGTGCCCACTTTTTCAGATCCAATTAGCGCTGTGGGAGTTCGAATGCGTTTCGCCGGCTCACCAGCTAGGCGTTAATTAGCCGATACTCTACCGCTGGACCACGAGTGCTATCACAGGTGCTAAGTGCTCGTTTGACGGGTCATTGGCACCCCATTAACACGCATGCGCAATTAAATAAATAATAGATTGCGCATGTGTGTCACGTCACGATCTGCCTCCCCATTCATCAATTGTTGAAGCCACACCCGCCATTGTTTTGTAAACATGAACGACCAATCCTGCCACGCTATGGTGTATGATGACATGTTTCGTCTCACGTTCGATGCCATGACTCTTGTCAACTGGCTTACCACCCGCAGGGTCATAGGTGATTTCGCAGGAGCCTGTCCCCGTTGCGGTAAGGGACGGTTGACTCGAAAGAAAGCGGGAACTTCGAGTCAGTTCCAATCACACGTTAGTGGATTGGAACATGTTCTGCCGAGTAGTTTGCATGACGGTAATTGAAGCGGACAGCGAAAAGATTGGCGGCCCTGGAACTGTGGTGGAGATAGACGAGTCCAAGTTTGGGAAACGCAAGTACAACCGTGGGAAAAGGGTCGAAGGAGTCTTGGTTCTAGCAGGGATCGAGCGTGAGAGTCGCAATTTTTTTCTGACGACGTTGATCGACAGGAGTGTGGCCACCCTCATCCCGGATATCAAGAAGCATGTGGCGAAAGGGACGACCATTATTACCAATTGTTGGAAAGCCTACAGCTCCCTTGGAAAGATTGGCTACACACATCAAACAGTCAACCACTCAGTGAACTTCAAAGACCCAGAGACCGGGGTGCATACAAACACCATCGAGTCCACCTGGCGTGCCGTGAAGAACTGTGCAATTTCCAGTTCCGGGACTCAGAAATCCCTCTATTATTTATACTTTGTTGCGTACATATTTCGTAAGAAATACCTCAGTGGCGCCCCGCATAAGTTCATGGCCTTCCTTGATGCCGTGAAGCGCGTGTACACGCCCTCTCTGGACAGTGTTGCAGCTCGTCTCGAGGAACAGAAGCTCTCCATTCCATAGAGAACGTAGTTGCGGCAACCGAAAGCGCCACTGCCTAAGCCACGCCTTGACATGTTTCAGCCCAAAGTGACAGTTCCCAAACAAACAGACAGCCAACCGAATCACGTCTGCAGTTTCCCTCCGGGAAACCAAGCTGCACTGATGAGTCCTGTTGGGACGAAACGTGTCTAAAGGGATGACTCTAATCGGATTAAACAGATTAACACTTGAAAGGTAAGAATTTGTGGCTAACCCTAACCCTAACCCTAAGGATCGCCAAGGGGTGTTTGACCCTAAAGACGTGTGAGAATTTGAGGCTAACCCTAACCCTAACCCAACCCTAACCCTAAGGATCGCCAAGGGTTGTTTCACCCTAAAGACATGTAAGTTTCCCTGAGGATCGCCAAGGGGTGTTGGAGTCACGGTATAGCGAGACACCGGCCTCGCTACGGTGGGGTAATTGAGCGGATGGTAGAGTCGGGGCTGCACCCTTTAAACTGCATTGTTGCCCTGATCAACTACTGACTACAAGTGACTTGGTAAGTCCTGGCTTTCAGCATCAGCAGTAGGAACATCATCATCACAAGCAACCATGTTCTTCCATGCCAACTGTGCCCACTTCTGAGGAGCTGTCTATGGTCACTCACTTGCTATTCTCATCGTATCCCAATTGCGTAGATCGATGCCCATGATGTCATTCATTGGTATGTCTGGTCCAGACTCGAATATTTACAGACCGCCATCTTATAGCTGGAATATTGCTGAGTGCGGTGTTAAACAACAAACACACATTTGCTATTCATATTCAACACTGAAATGACTACTACATCCTTTGTCATGTTGGACTAGACTTCTAGCCACTAAAATTCCCTTGTTTCTCTTATAATTGTTTCGCTCAAGTAGCACAAAATGAACTGTTAACCATTGGTTGCAGTTTAAAGACCTCATCGTCATGTGAGATAACTGAGACTGGACAAAAACAACAGGCGGCAAACCTCCATGCAACTTTTATACACCAACTCTCGAACTTTATTTATTACAACCACACCTCTAACTTGCAAAAACTATCTTAAAATAAACCTATTTTATTCCTATGCTAATTCTCCCCCACCTATATCCAACACTTCGCCATGAACATTATCCAAAATAACAAAAGTAAGAACTGGTGAAAAGTGAAATGGTCTTGATTGAAGACACGAGAGCCAACTACATACTTTACCCGTGAAAGAACGACTGACGATTCCCTACCCAGGATAGGCTCGTACAGCTGACACGCTGACCATGTGACCAGGAAAACAGACACAAGCAATCGGCAAGCTCCTCACATGTCGGCTCTCTCAATCATGGTGGCTCTCTCAATCATGGCGGCTCTCTCAATCATGGCTGCCACCTCACCGAGCGTGCCAGGAGCATGACATCATCATGTCTCCCATCCACTACGCCTGCATGGGTATATGCCACTACAACAAGGACTACAAAGATAGGTACGTCAGCCGCTCACATCCCCTTAAACTTACCCACCGCTACGGGCTAAGTATATGAATTTACCCCCAAATCCTGAATCCACCACATACTGTTAAGTTTATGTGCTTGGAGAATTACCACAAGCTAAGAGTACAGATCAGAGATGACATTGTTCAGTTTGTTTCTCATTACAGTGAGTGAGTGGGTGTTTTTTAACGCCACATCCAACAGCTTTATCATGGTCATTAATCAAATCTTGGACAATCGAACCAGTCATAGATAGCACAAACTATCCTCCTCCTCATCGAGTGAGTGAGTGAGTGAGTAAGTGAGTATGGTTCTATGCCGCTTTTAGCAATATTCCAGCAATATCACGGCAGGGGACACCAGAAATAGGCTTCACACATTGTACCCATGTCGGGAATCGAACCCAAGTCTTCGGCATGACGATCGAATGCTTTAACCACAAGGCTACCCGACCACCCCTCCTCATCATCGATGTATGAGGACATGCCATGAATCAGTTCACAAAAGCTTTATAGGCAATCGTATATATCGGGAAGTGTTCTACACCAATTTCTTCTACAGAAATATGGTCTGTAAGTTAGGTTGTTAGGGGGACCTAACCTCTGTTGAGTACATATCACACAGCCTGTCAGCTTGGTGTGGGAGGAAGGCTGAACCACCAGTCTTCACTACTCAGACACCAATGCAGCCAACGGACATGACAATCTAGATTCTACAGCAGCTGATATTTTACTGCCTCCATGTCTACAGTTGTATGACGTTAAACACTGCTTGGAGTGTCATGTCAGTTGTATCATGGTGTTTCATTGATGTGGGGTTGTATCATGGTGTTTCAATGATGTGGAGTTGTATCTTGGTGTTTCATTGATGTGGAGTTGTATGATGGTGTTTCATTGATGTGGAGTCGTATCATGGTGTTTCATTGATGTGGAGTCGTATCATGGTGTTTCATTGATGTGGAGTCGTATCATGGTGTTTCATTGATGTGGAGTCGTATCATGGTGTTTCATTGATGTGGAGTCGTATCATGGTGTTTCATGGATGTGGAGTCGTATTATGGTGTTTCAAGGATGTGGAGTCGTATCATGGTGTTTCATTGATGTGGAGTTGTATCATGGTGTTTCATTGATGTGGGAGGAAACCCCAAAGTAACACAGTTCGAGGAGCAAACACCTGACGGGTGATGAACAAAAAGAGTAACAATAACATGTATCTGGTATTTAAACAGCACATCCTGGAAGGGATAAGGGAGACAACTCTGAACAGTAAAATGCGTTGACTTCAAACACTGCATTTGCCTCTGTAGCTCCCTCATAGAGTTGAGACTGACAACAAGGAGTTTCCATCAGAGATACTTTGTAAGACAAAACAAAACATCAGACTAGCATCATACCATTAAGTCCTTTATTTTTCTGAATTACATGTCACATATACAAGGTAATGAGTGAGTATCGGGATGAATGCTGCTAACCAGAGTTCCGCGTGATCAGCAACTTTGATCTCTAGGTGACTGCAAAGCCATAAATGTATAATTACAATCAACAATGAATCTAATGTTTCATATATACTACTCAACTCCTGATGAGGATACAGTGTGAGTTCACACACTTACAAAGTTGGGCGACAACAACGTATCACTTAAAATGAAGCTAAACATGCGTCCATTTCATGCCCATTATCGCATCCTATTTATACGACATTTCCAAACAACTAGACTTATTCCCCCTGGACAATCAGAATGTTAAGTATCAAACCCTATCAAATGTTGAGTGGTATATTTTGGTGTCTGTTCAAAAAGACTTAATTGCAGATTTATATCGCACACAACAAAAGTATATTACAAAATAATTACAGATATCATAATACCGGTACTCCATTTCATAAAACGTCAAAATTTCATTCCTAAAATGTTGAGATTGTTTCCTAAAAATATAATAATAAATTGATAGCTTATTGCACAAGAAACTAAAAGTAACAAAATGAAGAAACACAGTGGACTTTTCTAAAAACACAATATTATCCGACAGTACATTTAACAAGATTTCTGAATGATGACCAACACTGAGTGGATTTAGTACCAAGTAAGGGTATGCAGTATTATCAGTATATCGGTAAATTGAGGTTCATTCTTTCTACGATACGTATCACAATATTTTTCACGCTTGATATATCGGGAGATGTCAAAAACCGATTTTTAAAAGTTATTTTCCTGCCAAATGCCTTTACTACCCCGCAGCATGCATCCGGGGCCCCCAAGATGGCTGCGTATTTATTGAAGGAGTAAACATTATGTTGTACCAGCATCTTGTTTTGTTCCATTTATGAACTTCAATTCATACCTTAATGTATCAGATCGCTGCTGAATTCAAAATTAATAATTATACAATATATTGTGATATGTATCGCAAAACAGCCTTGTGCATTGCCACATATTGTGATACCCATCCCAGGTACTGAGCATTACAGACTTATCTAGGCATGATGTACCGACTGAGACACAGATGACACAGCCAGCCTGGTCATTCATGACTGCCTCCCACCCAAGTACTATTCATACTGTCTTTTTTCAGGTACAACTGTACTGAGCAACATTTGTGTAGGCATCAGAACATGTACAAGAGTGCACAAACAAAAAATAAAAACAGGATAAGTCCTTTCACTACCTTACCCTGAAAAATGAACTAAAGAACAGACATTAAACATAAATCAGAATACAGTCTCCTCAAATAGGACATGAAAAATGTTTTAACATGTACATGGGAGCTACATTAAAAGATGCTGAAAAATGTGTACAGTTTGTAATTCAAGCTATATGATGGCTTAATGTTTGTTGTTTAACGCCTCACTGAGAAATATTCCAGCTACATGACGGCGGTCGGTAAATAATCAAGTCTGGACAAGAATATCCAGTGATTGACACCATGAGCATCGATATATGCAATTAGGATGTGATGACATGCATCAACCAAGTCAGTGAGCCTGACAACCCGATCCTGTTAGTCGCCTCTTACGACAAGTATGGGTTGCTGAAGTTGACTTGTGGGGATGTCCTGGGAACGTTCCATGACTGACATGAGAGGATGACGTTCTGTGGATGTTCAATGATGAAGTGAGAAGATGATGGACAAATGATTTCGTGTTTTACACTGCTTTATCAGTTTTTCAGCTATATAATATGGTGGAGGAATGCCTAGAGTGAGGCAGGTCAATGAGTGGATGCTACTCTGTAACGGTTCAATAATTGGCCCTGATGCTCTCAGTATGTTTAATGATTGATATGAACGGATGATGGCGACAGTCATCATGGTGGGTTTCACGTCAGCGATGACACAAACTGTCCAAGCTTAAAGGCACAATCCATCTTGGCTTCGTACATCACGATGTCGTCGTCAAGACTTCCTGAAGCAACTGTAAAAGAACAACAGCCCATCAACATGTCATTTCTTTATTCATGGATCATGTAAATCAATATTAAAAACATAGAATTGGATAATATTGTATGTTCATAAAGGTAAATAAGCAATGTCAAGCTTTCCCCCTCTGAAAGCCAGTGTGGACTGAACACAAACAGTTTCATCTTCATCGGAGGCAATATTGCCATTGTTGGTTGTGATTAATTCAAATGACTCCGTGCCTTGTTTTATCCCCTTAGTGCCAAGCACCAGCTTTCAACGTCTTTTGGTATGATGCTGGTAGGTATCAAACCTCTGACCTTCCATTCTCTGGGCAGATGCTCCATTTACTAGAGTGAGTGAGTGATTGAGTTGGGTTTAACGCCGCTTTTAACAGTATTCCAGTTATATCACAGCATGTCAGCTTAATGTGGGAGGAAAGCCCCGAAATGATGCAGGTCTCAAGACGTTTACCACTTCGCTGAAACCCATGAGCATGGGTATGGTGCTGACAAACCTAGAAACATAATTGGGGCGTACCGTGATTCGAACCCACAATCATAGGTATCTGGTGTGCCCAAAGGGACGCAACTATGCATAGCGAATCACAGCGCCTTAGACAACTGGACCACCCATGCCCCTTCTATTCACTATACCACAGATGCAGATGTCTTAAGGCTGATATGAACCATGAAAAGGTCTATTCACAGAATGATTATAAACAAGTTTCAGTGGCTCAACACAATCTATATGACATGATTAATGCATGATCTGATCATGACTCAGATCTCTTCTGAAATTCTGGCTAGTGAATTGACAAGAGTTCTCTCCCTTGGATCAGAGCACACATAACAGCAAAAATGAAAAGAATACAAATCTAAGCAAATATAGATAGTCATCGACATACCTCGTTCAACCTTGGCATTGTGAAACAGGGAGGACTTGACCTTGACTGTGAGACATGTGCGGGTCAGACAATTGAGATCCTCCAGCATCTGAGCAAAGAATGACACGACATGTGAACAGGAGAGCTCAAGCAGCATTGAGGTCAGATCAAGATGAAGAATTTTAATATACTATAATCACTGTATAAAGCACCCTGCTCCTTTAATCACCCCTGACCAAATTCTGGACAAATTTGTAGACTTGTAATTTTCATAAACACCTCTGTATAATACTGAAAATGTACAGTACAGTGCATATATTGTGCATATAAAAGATTTCTTTTGCAAAAAACAGCAGCGCAAAAATGATACATAATTTCTTTTTAACTATTATTACTATCTAAAAGTAAGTAAGTCACTAAAGTCTGTGAAATTGAAGCGTGTCTCTGGATTTCTTTTTGTTATATTGTAATAAGATAATTTAACATTTTTTCTTATGAAAAATATTTCCATTTCATAGACTAGATGTTATTCTAGGTTTAAATAAGCAGCTGCCTCAGTCAATTTGTTTTACCAGGGTGCTTATTACAGTGAATAGGGTACATAGCTACTCCACATGGGCAAAATTGTAAAACTATGAATGAGTGAGATAACAAATGTATATTTTGTACAGTATTTCTGTTACATATAGAGACATGTCAGTGATGCAGCTCTGCACAGTGACCTGAGTATTGGTTGGTTGGTTGGTTTGTTGTTTTACGCCGCATTCAGTAATATTCCAGCTATACGACGGCAGTCTGTAAATAATTGAGCCTGGACCAGACAATCCAGTGACTGATATCATGAGCATCGATCCATGCAATTGGGATCGATGACATGCTTCAACCAAGTCAGCGAGCCTGACCACCCGATCCCGTTAGTTGCCTCTTACGACAAGCATCATCACCTTTTACGGCCAGCATAGGTTGCTGAAGATCTATTCTACTACGGATCTTCACGGGTCACCTGAGTATTGGTCAACCAATAAGTACAGTCGATATTTGACTGTCCCACATGTCCGGATTTTACATGAGCTTGACATAACTCCACGAGGTGCTGCATGACAACTTACAAGGTAGGGTTCAACCGATTTTACATGCCTCTGCTATAAACTAAAATATCCATGGGCTGGCCGCAACTGACCTCCACGAGGCCCTGTACAACAAGATACAAGGTAGAGATCACCTGACCCAACATTCATCTTCTAAAAACTAAAATATCCATGGGCTTGCCGCAACTGACCTCCACGGGTGCTGCACGATAAGGTACAAGGTAGGGTTCAACCGATTCTACATGCCTCTGCTATAAACTAAAATATCCATGGGCTGGCTGCAACTGACCTCCACGAGGCCCTGTACAACAAGATACAAGGTAGAGATCACCTGACCCAACATTCTTCTTCTATAAACTAAAATATCCATGGGCTGGCCGCAACTGACCTCCACGAGGCCCTGCACAACAAGATACAAGGTAGAGATCACCTGACCCAACATTCATCTTCTATAAACTAAAATGTCCATGGGCTGGCCGCAACTGACCTCCACGAGGCCCTGCACAACATGATACAAGGTAGAGAGATCACCTGACCCAACATTCATCTTCAATAAACTAAAATGTCCATGGGCTGGCTGCAACTGACCTCCACGAGGCCCTGCACAACAAGATACAAGGTAGAGATCACCTGACCCAACATTCATCTTCTAAAAACTAAAATGTCCATGGGCTGGCCGCAACTGACCTCCACGAGGCCCTGCACAACAAGATACAAGGTAGAGATCACCTGACCAAACATTAATCTTCTATAAACTAAAATATCCATGGGCTTGCCGCAACTGACCTCCACGGGTGCTGCACGATAAGGTACAAGGTAGGGTTCAACCGATTTTACATGCCTCTGCTATAAACTAAAATGTCCATGGGCTGGCCGCAACTGACCTCCACGAGGCCCTGCACAACAAGGTACAAGGTAGAGATCACCTGATTCAGCATTCATCTTCTATAAACTAAAATGTCCATGGGCTGGCTGCAACTGACCTCAACAAGCTCCTGTACTACAACTGGCTGCAGGTAGGGTGTGTACTTCTGGTAGATGACGGTGTTGCGGACCCCTGGGTTGGACATGATGTACAACATCACCGACTCCAGCATGAACTTCAGCAGCCACTTGTTGAGATGTCCCTCGGGCTTCCTCCACGGCCGGGCAATCAGTCGAACCTTCTCATAGGAGCTGGAACAGTGAGGAGGTGAGGTGAAAAAGGGGTTTAACGTCGCGTCCAGAATTATTGCACACAAAAATCACGTGCATGCACGTGAGCGAGTGAGTGAGTGAGTGTTCGGGTGTGTTGGTGGATGGCTGCTTGTACTAGTACTCCGAAATAATGCTGATTTTATAGTGCTAACCCACTAAGATACCATGCTGTAGTGACTTTGAGTCAACTAGTCCTTGTTTTAGCCCCTTAATGCAGAGCACCAGGCAGGGTAGCAACAAGTACCATCACGTAACACCTTTTTGGTATGACGTGTCCAGGGACTGAGCCCTGGACTCCCGCTCTCTTGCCGGACGCTCTACCACTACATCAGAGTCTGAGAAGGTGAGGGCAGGGATACGCAGCACACATGCTGACTTTTAGAGTGAGGGAGTGAGTATGGTTTTACACCGCTTTTAGCAATATTCCACCAATATCATGGTGGGGGACACTAGAAATGGGCTTCACACATTGTACCCATGTCGGGAATCAAACCTGGATCTTCGGCATGACGAGTGAACACTTTGACCTCTAACTCACTTGTCAGTGATTATATTGTTTAATGGCAAAATTATCTACAACTCTATGGTTACATTATCAGTGACAAAACATTTCTTTCCGACTATGCACACATTCCTTTTGACTTTATATTTTTGCATAAAGATAAAACTTCAGTCAACTTCAGTGTATGCATGGCCAGATCATTTTATACCTGTATCTAAAATACATTTAGACAGGAGTACAGTCAAACGTTTCCCAAACTGGACATTTTGTACCTATATCTCTTGAGACCTGTTGGACTGGCACTAATCTTGCTGACATATTCACTGGCTGCTTGGAAAGAGATTATGGTATCACAATAGATGAGCTTGTATGGGGCTAATCCTTAATGAGTAAAATTGAAGTATTTGCTGAATACTATTCTAATATAGGTGATGACAGATTTACTTAAATAAAATAGTTCAAGGCAATCTATAAAACTATGTAGACATAACATATATATGTCTTCCAATCAAATTTAAAAAATCTGCAATATTTCTTGGGGTGATCCTTGATCAACACTTCACTTCCCACAAACATATAGTATATGTGGAAAACAGATGTCAACAAGAGTCATCAGAAAGATGACATATTCCCCTGGACAGCTAAGTAACCACTAGTAAATGTGCAATTCTGTATGTAACCTTCTGTTCTGTATGTTGACCTTCAACAGTTGAATGTTCTTTTAGAAGCATACATTGTTTACCCACTGAATGGTTTCGAATTCTGGCCCAGAAACGAACCCATTCCCCAATGAGACTAGGTCCAACTTCTTTCCATAAAAATTGTAAAAAATAAAAATTCGTAAAAAAATATATATCAAAAGGCATCACTTCAGTATGTGCCTGATAGCTTTGCCAAGTTTCGATCAAATACACTGAATGGTTTTCGAATTCTGCCCCGGAAACGAACCCCATCCCCAATTGAGTCTATGTCCAACTTCATTCCATAAAAAATTAAAAAAATAAAAATAAGAAAAATCCCAAAATATCAAAAGGCACCACTTCAGTATGTGCCTGATAGCTTTGCCAAGTTTCGATCAAATACACTGAATGGTTTTCAAATTCTGCCCCGGAAACAAACCCCATCCCCAATTGAGTCTATGTCCAACTTCATTCCATAAAAATTTAAATATATAAAAATAAGAAAAATCCCAAAATATCAGTGAGTGAGTGAGTTTGGTTTTACGCCGCTTTTAGCAATATTCCAGCAATATCACGGCGGGGGACACCAGAAATGGGCTTCACACATTGTACCCATGTCGGGAATCGAACCCGGGTCTTCGGCGTGACGAGCGAACGCTTTAACCACTAGGCTACCCGACCGCCCCCCAAAATATCAAAAGGCACCACTTCAGTATGTGCCTGATAGATTTGCCAAGTTTCGATTAAATACACTGAATGGTTTTCGAATTCTGCCCCGGTAAAGGAAATGATTTCGGACGGACAGACGGAGAGACGGACGGACAGACAGACTGGCTGATGGCTATATCCCCCCGCATTATATGCTGGGGGGATAAAAAGACCTGAACGTATTACGGGCAAATTCAGACACATCTTGGGGCACATTGAGGGACACTCAGCGGGACCTCGACAAATCACTTATCAGATCAAAAATAGACTATGGTTGTGAGGCCTTTCACTCAGCATCAAATACTAGTGCTGTCTTGAGCAACCTCGACAGAATACAATACAAAGCCCTAATGCTGGCCACAGCCGCAGCAACAGGCACTTCACTAGAAGCACTACAAGTAGAAACGGGAGAACTCCCATTGAAACTAAGAAGAGAGCAGGCAATATTATCGTACTGGGGACTAACATTAAACCCTTTGGTTGAAAAGATATGGCAAGACAAAAACACTCGAGATGAAGCCCTAGCTTGGAAAAATCCCTCACTAAAGCCATCTGGGATATAAGTACGATAACTCATCCGAAGTCACAATTGTGATGACATTCAGCCACCAGAAAGTCATTACAAAGCGTTACATCCTCCTTGAACTTTAAAAACTCCCAAAGTTGACACTGCTTTAACATCAGAAGTCACTAAAAAAGAAAACACAACCCTTCTACAATCAGTAGCTATCACTAAACTACCTGGGACCATATAAACACTGATGGATCCAAGAATCCTATCAACAACAGTGCTGGTTATGGGATCCATATCCACAGCTCTAAACCCCAAGCACATTCGGTTTGCCTGCCTGATGGTCAGTCAGTATTCACTGCAGAATTTGAGGCAAATCATCATGCACTCAAACTCATACCGGAACTTCCGGAAGCAAAGGCAGTTGTCCTATCAGACTCACTAAGAGCACTTCAAGCCATCGGCAGCAGGAACTCAAACTCCAGGCCAAACACAGTCAATAATATCCTATACGAATACACAAAACTATCGGACCAAGGGCAACAGGTGGAGCTGTGTTGGATCCCCCCTCACATAGATATTCATGAAAAAGCAGACACACTGGCGAAGCTAGCTCTAGACAAAGCGGAGATACATAGAGATTACTACACGAGTGCCTGTCAGATACCATTGATCTTACAACGAGTTGTTACAAAGCGTATCTAACTCGCTTTCACTCGTTAGATACGTTTTGAAACAACTCGTTGTAAGATCAATGGTATCTGCCAGGCACTACTGCAGTAATCTGTTTCTTACACACCCTAAAATCGCACCTTTTTAGCATCGAACCGATGAATTTTGTCTATTCTCATGATTGCAGTAGCGCATTAATACATAACACCAATGGCATAAGTGACGTCATCCTATGTGCTGCTTACTTCTCATAAATAATGTGACCCTACACAAAAAGGTTTCCGCCATGTCTGTGGATTATCAAAGCGATGATGATAATGCAAACTAGACAAAAACAAAGAACACGCTGGATGCCGAGTTAAAAGTTTACACCTCAAAGAAATTACCAAATATGTACAACAATGTTTACTTCCGTATGACATCACTACCGCCGGCTGGTGACCGACTTTTACAAAATGGCGTGTTCACTGACAACAGTACGCAGGATTTCCAGAGGAAGATTTTCGTTGATTGAGGGATCGTATACACATAAATGTTTCACGTAAGTAATCAGAAACATTCTGACAATCTGCGTACTGTTATTTCTTTACCATGTTTTCCAATGTAACAAAGAGAATTAGTCAGAAATGCAGATAACTACCGTCATCGTTGTGCGTGATTTAGCGTCAGTCATGGCGTCACACAGGACGGAAACTTTTACGGTTTCTGTTGAATTTACCACATCATTGTTATGTATATATGTGTAATTCCATAATTAGTGCAACGATACTCTTCCCATGAATAATCTAAAACGCGTGATGGAGCCAATGTATGCAACAATTAGACGAAAGTACCTCTAAAAATGTTACAAAGTGTAAAATCTGAATTTTGCTTTGATTACATTGCAGCAAGTACAGTTTTCCGAGCACAGTTTTCGTTTTCCATACCTAGACTCTAATTTATTTCGCATGATTTCATCTAGATAATTTGCATTGGTGACAAAGACCATATATCCATTGTTTCGAAAATGTATGAGGAATTCAGGGATGCATGTATAGCAGCTGAGTTTGAAATATACCTGATCGAATAGGCGTCTCATAACCGGCATTTTGTAAACACAATCCAATCCAATATGGCGGAACGTATTTTCCAAAACATTCTAAACGATTCTAGGCTTATCAGCGACGTTTCAGAATTATCATTAGTGATTTGATACCCGTGATCGCTAATATGTTATTTGTCTTCTTTAATTATTCGAGTAAACATCCAATATTTAGATTTCTAAACACACAATAAATATTTAGGCCTAGATCTATATAATGCTGTGAATTGTGATTTGGCGAGGTTTACAATGTATCTAATTTTCAGAAGTCACTTTCAGTAATTTTGAATTGCCTAAAATGACAGTAAACGACAGTAATGATTTTGAATTTTATTTTATTTTGAAGTGAGGGTTGAAGAGGAGGGACTTAAGTGTCGCTGTGGCATCCAGGGGGTTTACACTCTGAAAAACGATAATGTTGACATAACAACAGATAATGTAACTGATAATAATACCAAACAAACTCTCAGACGAGGACGAGTTTGTTTATTTTTATTATTAATTACACGGTCCTGTTGTTCACGACAGACGTAGGTGAACATTCGACTGAAGCACGAGCAACTTATGAATGACTTACACACAGGAAAGTAGTCCGTCATCATCTGACCCCAGGTCATCACCATGGAGTAGCCAATCACGGGCATGGAATTCGATCTCACACATATGTTTGATACCATTTATCTCAAATGTGTTTCTCACCCACAGGTGTGTAAGAAAGCCTATTCCCTTTACTAAACTAGAGATAAAGCGCAAAATCAAAGCCTCTATAGCCCAAAGATGGCAAGCTCAGTGCGACGCAAGTAAGATCGGCAGATGGCTATACAAAATTCAACCCAAGATCCAACAAAAGCCAAACTCATACTCAAATGAAAGGAATGTTGAAATTGCCATCTCATCCCGCAAGACTCGGTCACATAAAGCACTATGACAAGGTTTGTTCATCTTGCAATCAACCTAAATCCATTGCTCACTTGTTAATTCAATGTCAGGACCATGCCCAAACAAGAACTGCAGTTAGATCCGCTATCTGTCATAGATTTTCTAAAGCCAAGAGATGCAATAATAATATATAGCGAAGGCCAAACTAACTCTATTTCTGAGAGATGGACAGCTACTTGAACGTACAAAACAGGGCAGCCAAAGATAAAAATGAAATTATATCAATATACAAAAATAGAAATCATATACCAAACTCACAAGAGATATGTATACCCAACTCACACACATGAGTCCCAAAGAGGGACAGGTCAGCCGAAATTGCTGAGGCAGAAGGCGACCTCTTAAACACTTAACGCAACAACAACAAACAACCTTTGTCCTATTGAATAGTATGTCTGGGAGATGGGATCTTCTTACCCTAGGCTAGTACCTATCCAAAAAGCTGTAACTGAAACTACTAATATTTTGTATCACATTTTTCCTGGATCCTAATATGTATAATTTGCTGTTCTATAATTATATGAAATTTTGTATAAATGTTACACCATGATAACTTATAAAAGCACTTGCTATGGATCTAATTATTATATGAAAACTTGAATTTTCGGTGCCTAACGTTTTTTAATCTTAGTTACCTTTATTTCTGTCCTTGTATCATTATTTTATTAATCATTACTGTTATCTGCTCCACTATAACACACATAGGGTATTATTGAGGCAAGCATTGGGTACTGGGGACCTATTCAGTCCTGGAATCACCGCAAGTATTGGGTATCAGGGAGACAAGGGTACTGAAGTCTATTCTGCCTCGGCGACACACATGGTACTGGGAACTTATTCTGTCCTGGGCCCACTTGCACAAAGCGATCTTAGCACTAAGATGATCGTAACTCCCATACTTTAACATAGGCTTACAACAGTTGTAGCGCTAAGATCGCTTTGTGCAAGTGGGCCCTGGAATGACCACAAGGAGACAATCATTGGGTACAAGGGAAACAAAGGTACCGGTGTCCGTTTTGCCACTACCCAGCTAGACAGACAAGCCTAGGGCTCTGGGGGCTACATCTGATGTGTCTACGCACCTAAGAGCAAATGGCATTTCTGGTAGAGGGGTCTGTGTCCCCTGATCCAACAGGCTTCCATCGTCAGCTTGATTCAGATCTGCTGTACTGGTTCCAGCATCACAGACATACTTATCTCCCCTTGTCTGAGGCTCTCCATCAGGAAACTCATCCAGCGACACTCTGTCTGCCTCCTGGTACAACATTATAAGGTCAATATGATCGCTCATTAACAATCCTAGATGCACATTTGAAAGTCATTCATATAAGTTTCATCACTATTTTACCTTTTACGACCAAAGAAATCTGATTCGGCAGATAATCAAGATTGATTATTCTAAGGCATTGTTGTTTTGAATTTGACTGGGAAACGTAAGCATGGTAGTGGCATTTGTTGTAGTTCCAGTAATAAAAGTTATTTTAAGGGGATCAATCCCCATAAATATAATAAATATCAGATTCCTCAGACAGATTTCTAAATGCCATGCATACATTATCCACCATATTTAACAGTATGTCTCATACCATCCACAAACTTACCATGACCAAGAATAATATCATAAAACATATTTTTGGATCCTTATGATTTACACAATTAACACTTGGTCAATAAAATTTAATGATAATATTTTTTTTGAAACACAAATTCAAATAGCTAGTCAGTGAGTGAACATAGCTAAGATTCAGATACCAACTTAATTGTCCCAATGTCCTTGTATTTGTTGATCACTAGAGCCTGATTCTGCAAAGTGATTTTAACCCTATCATGATTGTATACATGTACATGGACTTATGATAGCCATAGTGCTAAGATCTCTTACAACAAAGTGAGTATTTAGATGCCTACCTGGTCCATGCTCCTGAGCATTGAGGTGCGACCCTTTGTGTTCTTGTAGGAATGGATCAGCCATGGTCTGGCGTTGGCAAGACTCACGAGTCTCACTTTGGCCACACCGACACGCAGGATCTACAACAGACAGACACATCAATACAGTACAGACAGACAGTACAACCTCGGGTGATATGGGACCTTTGGGTTATATGGGAACCTCGGGTGATATGGGACCTTTGGGTGATATGGAACCTTTGGGTGATATGGGACCTTTGGGTGATATGGGACCTTTGGGTGATATGGGAACCTCGGGTGATATGGGACCTTTGGGTAATATGGGAACCTCGGGTGATATGGGACCTTTGGGTGATATGGGACCTTTGGGTGATCTGGAACCTTTGGGTTATATGGGACCTTTGGGTGATATGGGAACCTCGGGTGATATGGGACCTTTGGGTGATATGGGAACCTCGGGTGATATGGGACCTTTGGGTGATATGGGTCCTTTGGGTGACATGCGACCTTTGGGTGACATGCGACCTTTGGGTGAGATGGGACCTGTGGGTGAGATGGGACCTTTGGATGAGACTGGAAGTTTGGAGTGAAATGTCCACATTACAGTGATTGGTCACAGTAAGTGAGGTTGATCTCTGTTGAACAAAATAAAAACAAGGAATACAGTACAGACAGACAGTACAAGCTCAGGTGATATGGGACCTTTGGGTGATATGGGACCTTTGGGTGATATGGATCCTTTGGGTTATATGGGAACCTCGGGTGATATGGGACCTTTGGGTTATATGGGAACCTCGGGTGATATGGGACCTTTGGGTGATATGGAACCTTTGGGTGATATGGGACCTTTGGGTGATATGGGACCTTTGGGTGATATGGAACCTTTGGGTTATATGGGAACCTCGGGTGATATGGGACCTTTGGGTAATATGGGAACCTCGGGTGATATGGGACCATTGGGTGATATGGGACCTTTGGGTGATATGGGACCTTTGGGTGATATGGAACCTTTGGGTTATATGGGACCTTTGGGTTATATGGGAACCTTGGGTGATATGGGACCTTTGGGTGATATGGGAACCTCGGGTGATATGGGACCTTTGGGTGATATGGGACCTTTGGGTGATATGCGACCTTTGGGTGACATGCGACCTTTGGGTGACATGCGACCTTTGGGTGAGATGGGACCTGTGGGTGAGATGGGACCTTTGGATGAGACTGGAAGTTTGGAGTGAAATGTCCACATTACAGTGATTGGTCACAGTAAGTGAGATTGATCTCTGTTGAACTAAATAAAAACAAGGAATTAATAGTAGGCCATTATTTAGAACCTGCAGTATTTTCAGTACATGCCATAGAAATGAAAGCAACAAAACAATTTCCATAGTCATTAAAGAAATCTCGGTTGATTCCATTCTACCATTTGGACAATATCAGAAGCATCAGTTTATGAATCACAATAAATTAGTGAAGATACCAGGCGTACATGAAAAGGTGAGCATGTGCTGCACACTGGTGGCACAAATCACAAACACATGCAAAGGCAACTCAAGTGTTCATTAGAACAAACATGGGGAATTGCATTAGATATCATTTTGGTAATTGCAAAGTCCTTCACATGGTTAGCATTAAACATTTGGAAAGCCTTGCTAAGACCTTGCATGTTGTTACCCTGATAAAACAACGTTTAAGCAAGAGGCATATAACACTCTTTGAAATCTCCATAGAGAGAGCAAGCTCAATTGTACTTCAACATTCATGAAATGTAGACAGGCACCACAGGCTGTAGCTGCTGAAACACTGCTGGAAATGGGTGGTTCCATTCATGTGGCAGGAATCAGTGGCAACCCATTATTCATCTTCCCGAGGCAAGAGAGTTAACTGACTTTAAAAGTCCAGTTTCCACCCTTGCTGAACTAGGCTGGAATTACTGGGCTAGTGCCACCAGTGGCTGTTACCAGTTATGTCCCTTCTAAGCCTCTCCTATGGACCAATCAGATTCCACTTCTCTTATCACTTGTGTTTGCTTCACACAAAATGGTAGCGCCCAGTCAGGACGATCAATAATAAAGATCTATATTGTGATAAAACGGGTCTTACATTGCGAAATGCATCAAATCACGTGAGCACCTTGATTAAAGACATGAAAAGATTTGGAAAATATCTGCTGACGACGAGTTGGCGGTGCACATGCTTTGCAAATCCTGCAATCGACCGAAATCTGCATGATAGTTTACGAACCGGATTTCGATTTCGGTTGATTGGACTATGCATAGACTCATTAGCCCAGCCAAAATGTAACTCCATAATACCAGCCTAGTTCGGCAAGGGTGGAAACTGGACTTTTAAAGTCAGTTAACTCTCTTGCCGAGGGAAGATGCCCATTATTGTGCATTAGTGCACTTTCTAAGAAAATATACTTTTCTTGTGCTTTGTGAAAAGTGACACATCCTTTTATGACCTGCCCAACACAAACACACCTTCTTTGGTATTCACAAGCATTTACTGCTCACTCTGGCTGTGTGGATAAATTAGGATTACCCCCACTCAACCACAGCAAACCGCCTTCAAAACATTAACACACCACCTAGGGCCGCGTCGGGTACTCGGGTATTCGGGTACTCGGATGGGTACTGAGTAGGACCCCGGTACCCACTGCGGACTACCCGGATCCGTTGTTAGTCACGTGATATATTGTTTAATGACAAAAAAATTCTAAAACTCTATGGTTACACTACAAGTCACCAAAGTTTCCATTTCTTTCTGACTATGCCTCCATTCCTTCTGACTTTTATATGTTTGAATAAAGATAAAACTTCATGCAGTAAACTTCAGTGTATGCATGACCAGATCGTTTTATATGTGCATCTACATACTTTTTGCGAAGACAACCTTTTCCCAAAAGGACAGTTTGTGCCTATCTCAGGAACCAAATACTATTTTCTCTTCTCCTTGCCCAATTTTATACAGAGACACTTTGAATATGCATATTCAAATTTCTGTAATATTTGGCAAAATGGCCACAAAAGTCAAATTAAATGAAGATAATCAGACACAAGAATGTTGTCATACTGGTTTGAATCTCATTTGATGTGTTTGAAGGTGGACAGAAAGACACATCTTGTCTGATGCTTGAAAACATGATAGTGTGTTTTCACTGTGTGTTGGTCCACTACATTGAACACCGCATCTTTAATATTCCTTCGTCAGAGCTACGTCCTAAATACATAGAAGCAACATTGCTAATCTACTAAGTGTGAGGGAGTGATTGATAAACACTGCTTTGAACATTTTGTTTCATGTCAGTGTCAACCAAGTGTTGAGAGAAGAGTGTTAGGTGTTTAAGACACAGATCTTTGAATCCTCTGCATTATTCAGTGGATGATTAATGTCCTTGCATATTGTGGAAAAGATATTCAGGACAGAGGTATCAGCTTAGAGGCATGAACACCCAATAATCTGAAACACATCAAGTGCTTCACCTAAATGTTCGGCACCATACAATGTTGCGTCATGTCATTATCAAGGAGTGAGGTGAAGGTGAAATTGGGTTTAACGTCGCATCCAAGATTATTGCACTTATATAGCGACGTGCATACACGTGTGTGTGTGTGTGTGTGTGTGTGTGTGTTTGTGTGTGTGTGTGTGTGTGTGTGTGTGTGTGCTAGTCCTATTTATAGTGCTAGGCCACTAAGATACCATGCCACTCACTCACTCAGCACGGGGGCTGGTAACAACATAAACAAACTCGGGCAGATTACAATAAGAAAGAAACCCCAAATACTTTTTTCAGATCAATTTGTCAACAAATGACAACACAAGCAAAGTGCAAATCCTTTTTATCAAACATCACATCTATCTGAGAAAGGTTTATGTCATTCAATTTAAGGACTGCATTTAGTGCTTGTAATTTGAAACTGTCAGTCATTTTGTAGTAAAACTATTATCACCAGTAAAACGTGTCACCTGATTTTTTTTTCTCCAAAATACTGAATCCACCAGAGGGGGGGGGGGGTGCGCATTATACTGGGGTGTGCACTATACTCAAGAAAATATGGTACTTGATATGTTGAAGTCAATGAATTTTTTAAAATATTCTTTTTCAACTTAGGACATATAGAAAGAGTGAGTGAATGGTGAGCAGCTCATCCTGGCAAGCTCCTTGCAGCCATTGTCTGTTCGCGGAGCTCTCTGTACTATCGCTGGCACCAGTCAAAACTCCCCACTGTGATAGGTGGCCACAACCATGCTTGGAGTTGAACTCGCAACCGAATTACTGTTATGTTTACAAACAAGTGAAGACTGTCGTGACGCCGAATTCACTTACCACTGCTAAATTACTTTCTTTGTTTGTAAATTTGAATTTCTATTTCATTAAAACTATCATCTTATTGATATAGTAAGAATGTAAGGGAGGAGTTGGTTGATTTTCCGTTAGTCTGCAATCTCGAACCAATCTGATTATACAAACAACAAAGTAAATTCATCTGGAAAACATGGTCAATCGTAAACCTTTTCAAAATTCACTATGATGGCATATTCCCAAAGACATAAACAAAAGTATGAACATTACTACATTTGGGGTTAGCGGGCAAATTTCAAGATTCTTGTAATGGCCGTGCCCACACTGGTGGCAGCATTGTTACCGAGAGTGCAACGAAGGCGTCTCGTGCTGGGAAGTAGCTTGCTCATTCTGGCAGCTAAGGGACATAACTCTGCAGAGCAGACTGCAGTTCCTTAGAGATTGAGTGTGTGAGTTTGGTTTAAAGCCACTTTAAACAGTATTTCAATAATATCAATTAAGAAAACATAAAGAATTGTAGGTCTTAAATGGTTACCACTTTGGAGGACAACGGTCCACGGCCATTGGTACAGTGCTATTAAACCCGGAAACCAGTGCTAATCTGAGATTCAAACCCACAATCACACAATCCTTGCACATCTAAGGGACGCAACTGTGAACAGTGAGCTGTTGCACCTTTGAGCACTGAGCCAAACCCATGCCCCTGTAGCACCTTGCATTTATTTTATTTTGCTTGTTTGTTGATTACCACACTCTGAAATAATCCCTCTAGATGGTGGCGGCCTGTAACTAATCGAATGTGGACCAGACAATCCAGTGATTGATATAACAGGAAGCAATCAACATTATGGGGGTATGTGCCTGAGTCACCAAGCAGGACCACACGAACAATGAAGTATGTGGCTTCCTATAACTGGGGACCTATTTCAACCTGCAATTTTTCGGTTGTCACAGCACGTTAGGCCACTTTTTAAATGACTAGGTACAGTTTTATGTAACAATTCATGTCACTGGTCAAATTTATTACCAGCATTCTTAAGTCACCACATCAGACGATTGACCATGGGCTGTCAACCAGTACACGAGTACTGCTAACAAAATGCCCAAAGTCAAAAGAGTCTATGAGTTCCACTCTCCCCCATTGGGTCCAGAAGATAAGAAGCCTCCTATTTCAAACTGTATCGATGAGAAAGGTTCAGTCCCCCCAATCAAGGACATATATGCACATTAAGGACAAATACCTGTCTCTCAGTAGTTCAAAGCACCAGTTATGCACCTGCATCACTGATAACAGGGAACTGCCTACCCCTATGCATCATTAACAGTGTCCACTACATATAACAGGATGACCAACAAAGCCACAGCTATTGATCAGGGAGGTCAGTTGGACCTTGAACACAGTAATGAGCTCGGTTGATGAAGATCTACCCTGATTTGGAATTACCGTATTCAACGTAATAAGCGCCCACGGCGATACTTGCTAATATATTGGCTAGTGAACAATCCCAATTAGCACCCCTTCCGATTGATCAATGTATACACGGCATATTTATTTGTGTATAATACGCACCCGTGTGTTATATGTCTCTTAATTATGGCCAATTATATTCTGGAAAAATATATCTGTCGTGTATAAACATTTCAATCTGTCACTATAAACGTCGAAATTTACGGTCTTTCAGCTCTGTTTTTTTTTTCACCAAAATAATATTCTAATAAGAGCTCCCTATTTCTAATTTTGAGAGCACCCTAGGTGCTTATTACGTCGAATACGGTAATGGTTCATGCCAAACTTGAGCTATCAAATTCAAGGTTTTTTCAAGGAGTATAGTTTGACCCAAGTGTGTTTTCAATCAGATTAATTAAGACATTCTTACCATATTTCAGAAAGGCTCCATTTGTATATTCAAATACACTATTAAAACAATCACATGTTCACACATCAGTGTTTTAATATCATTTACCAATTGAGATACAGACTAAACTTTCGCTACATGATGTAAACAGGAATTGCAGGACAATATAATTACATGATATTCAGCAGAGCGAACAGAAGGTGTCAAATTCAAGGCATTTTCTCAAGCTTTGGGGTTATATATGATGTTTGTTTATGTGTTGTTTAAAGCCACACTCAGCATTATTCCAGCTATATGACGCCAGTCTGTAAATAACTGAGTCTTGACCAGACAATCCAGTGATTGACATCATGAGCATCCATCTACGCAATTGGGATACAAAGACATGCATCAACCAAGTCAGGGAGCCTGACCACCCGATCCCCTTAGTTGCCTCTTACAACAAGCATTGTCGCCTTTTACGGCAAGAATGGGTTGCTGAAGACCTATTCTAAATTATAAATGGTTATTTTCAAAGGACAAATCTGAGGGTAAGTTAAACATACATATACAAAACCGCGAGGACTCACAAGCTATACAAAACCGCGAGGACTCACAAGCTGAACAAACTCAAGTGACTTGGGGGCGAGTACTCAACAAACGAGTTAATTCTATTGTCCTATTTCTGGTACCAGTTTCAGTCCCAGACAAAGAAAGAATCATTATTTGGTTGAAATGGGGATTCCAACCCACACTCTGTGGACACTGATGGCCAGGATGTTACACCCCATTCCTTCCTCCAGAATAGGTCTTCAGCAAACCATGCTTGCTGTAAAAGGTGACTATGCTTGTCGTAAAAGGCGACTAACGGGATCGGGTGGTCAGGCTCGCTGACTTGGTTGATGCATGTCATCAATCCCAATTGCGTGGATCGATGCTCATGATATTAATCACTGGATTGTCTGGTCCAGACTTGATTATTTACAGACTGCCGTCATATAGCTGGAATATTGCTGAGTGCGGCGTTAAACAACAAACAAATCATTCACAACCAGAGCAATGACATATGCTCACATTGATGAGGTAGAATAGGTTAAACATAGGGCCAAACTCTCTTTTTGGTGTCCTCAAAGCCCCAAACTCCAATTCTAACCACCCTCCCTCTGCCCCTTCTGAGACCACTACCTCTAACTCTACCCTTTCCTTACCCCCTCTGACAACAAACCAAACCAAACCAAACCAAACCAAAACCTCCAGCATTGTGTACAAGGAATATTCACTCTTGACATTTGCAACTTTCTGATTAGTGTTAAAAATATCCAGTGAACAAAACAAGGTTAGAACTACACCATCTTCTTCTTCATTTGAAGTAAGACATCCATTTCCTCTCGTAAAAGCCGTCCCTTGAAGAAATATACTAATAAACGAGATGGTGGAGCCATCAACAGCCACTCAACATCAGAAAGTCGGATTTAATTAAATATATATTCCTTCTCTTCCTAATCTGCAGTACGGAAGTGCTGGCCATTAGGAATGTAGTTGAGGTCAGTCAAGAAGAGTTTCGCTAATGCTTAAAGTTTAAACCATACTTCTTGCCAAATGTTTTTCTCTCAAGTGCCTTAAAACATATTCCCCAGCTGAGTCCAGTTCTCCTTGTGTCAGTCTGGATTGTCTTTAGTAGTCTTGACAACAGTACTGAGTGAGGTAGAGTACAGAGTAAGTCAAACCTTGTGCCACACTCTGCAATATAAAAGCTACAACACCGCAGCCTGTGGTCAGAAATACTAAATTTGTATCTGCCTGTAGTCAGCAGTATTACTGCTACATCATGGGCTGCCTGTAGTCAGAAATACTAAATTTGTATCCGCCTGTAGTCAGAAATACTAAATTTGTATCTGCCTGTAGTCAGCAATATTGCCGCTACATCATGGGCTGCCTGTAGTCAGAAATACTAAATTTGTATCCGCCTGTAGTCAGAAATACTAAATTTGCATCTGCCTGTAGTCAGCAATATTACTGCTACATCATGGGCTGCCTGTAGTCAGAAATACTAAATTTGTAGTCAGAACACAGCAGTCAGAAATACTAAATTATCACGACAGTGCTATAGTCAGCAGACTCACATATAGTCTCTAATATGAATTTTTATATATATATTTTTTTCCGTTAAATTGTCTTTTCATATGTAATAACAGGGGACCAGATTTGATACCTCACTTGGGTACAATATGTGTGAAGCTTATTTCTCGTGTCCCTATCATGCTATTGCTAAAAGTGGCACCGATTTTCACTCACTCAGATGATTCTTCATTTTGAGGAGTCATGAGCCTGGCACTCTGAATCCCCATTACCTTACAGAACATCACAAGGACACCTACAAACAAACACACAGTAACTACCAGGGTATATGGCGAACTAGCTCATCATCCCAACTGTGCTATAATCTCACAGATTTATGTAAGAAATGAAGACAATTTCTTTGTTTTATATAACTGTTATTTATTGCATTTACAGCTATGTGTAATTACAAGATATTATAATGATACCCCAAGAGAAGAGAAATGGCAGCTTGACCAATACATGTTCAAGTCAAAGACAGCTGTCACAGTATCTCCTATCATGACTCCATGATCATCACATGTCCCTCCAAACAGTGTGGGGGCACAGGTGGCCCAGTCGTCTAAGGCACTGCGATTCGCTGTGCAGAGTTGCATCCCTTGGGCATGCCAGAAACCTATGATTGTGGGTTCGAATCCCAGTTCGCCCCCGATTATGTTTCTAGGTTTGTCAGCACCATACCCCTGCTCATGGGATTCACCGAAGTGGTAAACGTCTGAGACCTGCATCACTTTGGGCTTTCCTCCCACATTAAGCTGACACGCCTCGATATAACTTGAGTACTGTTAAAAGCGGCGTTAAACCCAACTCACTCACTCCAAACAGTGTTTTCTAACTTAGCTTTCTGAACCCAATTGCACAAAGCGATCTTAGTGCTACGAATATCATAAGGCTATGTTAAAGTATGGGAGTTATGATCATCTTAGTGCTAAGATCGTTTTGTTAAAGTTGGCCCAGAACACATGAACAGTTTTTTTCCATTTTCAATTTCCAAACAGTTACTTCCTGCTCTACGATTAAACACATTTACTATGCCAAAACACCCAACTGCCCGGACAAAGGATACTTCCTCTGCATCTACACCATATACTACCATTGTATACACCAGTCTGGGAATGAGGTCAACACCCACTCATGTACTTCTAACCAGGATCGCGTTCATGACGTCAGCTTGACATTGTTTTCGGACAGTGAGGGTGTTTGGGTGAGAAAGGGGTGGTACTGCCAATCAACACCTCTGGATCAGAATCATGTGATGCATCTAATCATGTACCTACAAGAACGTGATGGACATGCTGTTCCCCAGGATTAACACAATCATCCTGATACAAGACCACTTGCAAATTCATACTGATCAAATATTGATTCACCCTTTCAGCTGCCCATGGTTGGAGCATAGATGACTTTTTCTCTGGTATTTTGAAATTTTGTAATTGTTAAGACTTTATAGATAATGTCTGGTTATCCTTTTAATCTTTTGCCAATTATACAGCACTGTAGCTCACCTGCCACATGTTTGCAGGTCATGCTCTTGAAATGAATTGGTAGTGAGCTCCTAATGTACTGCAGGCCTTTGGCCTCTTGTGCACAGAGAACAAAAGGATTGAAACGTGAGTGGGTGAGTGAGTGAGTGAGTGAGTGAGTGAGTTGGGTTTAATGCCACTTTGAACAATATTCCAGTTATATCACGGCCTGTCAGCTTAATATGGGAGAAAAGCCCAAAGTGATGCAGGTCTCAGATGTTTACCACTTTGGTAAAACCCATGAGCACGGGTATGGTGCTGACAAAACTAGAAACATAATCGGGGTCGAACCCGGATTCGAACCCACAATCATAGGTTTCTGGCGTACCCAAAGGACGCAACTCTGCACAGCAAATTGTGGCGCCTTAGACGACTGGGCCACCCGTGCCCCCCATAAGAGATATAGCCTTTTGACATTTATTTAAGGACTGACTGTTATTAAAAAAAAACTTACATGCAAACTTTCGTCTGAATATGCTTTTAACTCCTCACAATTCAGACTTTGTTTTTAAAAGCTTACACTTAATTTGAGTTTGGGTTTAGGCATAATTGTATGAGAGGACAGAGATGTCAAAGTAATGTTAGTACATTGTCCATTTAGGTTTCATTTGATTATCATGTGTGGATGAGAAAATGCACAATAAAGCTCAGCGATGAAGATGATGTTTTAACCTTATTTGTTCAGTGTACATTTTTAACTCTCATCAGAAAGTTGCAAATGTCAAGAGGGAACTCTCCTTATACACAATGCTGGAAGGAGAGAATGGGCTGTAACGTCCTGGCTATCAGTGTCCAGTGAATGTGGGAATGTGACTTAAGTACATACCTAATGTAAGGTTAGCATTTTCAGACTGCAGTTTATTATCAACGCGCGTCGGTCCGACGTTGTTTAATGAACAATTTGCATACTCATATATGCAAGGGGCCGACGTATGGTTCTCAGTAGGAAGTGACAACTTGGTGACGATGGTTGCGGTATACTCAGTTTTACTTCATACATGTAGATATATACATACAAAAGACACTATGTGCCTGGTCAGCACATGGTGGTAGTGGTTGTTGTCTAGGTGCCCCGGAGCACCCAGCCTAACCCTAGCTAGGCTAAGGGTAAGACCTTTCTTTTCTCTCTCCTCTGGACCAAGGCTTATATAGCCAAGGTCACCTGACATTTAGTAAGTAATAAATATAAATATAAACAGTAATTCATCAGCAGGATGGCAGACAGTCGATGTACACAAAGATGGGGATTAACAATTAGGATTAGCATCTTATAAATAACAGCAATTGAGTGTTTCAAGGCATATAGATGTCATGGCTCCAGGGTAATGAGCCTTTGCAATCAAATGTTCTTCAGACAATGGGTGTTGTAAATCAGTCGCTATGACATTATGATGAGGAGGAATACATATTTAATGAAATCCAATTTTCTGATGCTTTGTGTCGGTTGATGGCACCAGCATTGTGTTTATTAATATATTTCTTTCAAGGGATGGCTTTGACCACAGGAAGTGGATGTCTTATTTCAAATGAAGAAGATGAGGTACTTCTAAGTTGGTTCACTGTACATTTTTTACACTCATCAGAAGGGACAATGCTGGAAGCATCCACTGAACCTGGGAAATATTCCCCCCTCCCCGTCCTTCCAATTCAATGGGATAATGAAGCTTGCTTTGTTGAGGGCTAAAATGGGTATTTATTGTTGACATATGTGTATACACACAAGAATATGCAGCCTTTCAAATGATGCGAAAGATAATGATCACATGCACAGATCTGGGGTAGAATATGTCTCCAGCAACCCATGATTGACGTAAAAGGCTACTATGCTTGTCGTAAAAGGTGACTAACGGGATTGGATGGTCAAGCTCGCTGACTTGGCTGATACATGTCATTGTATACCAATTGCATAGATTGATGCTCATGATGTCAATCACTGGATTGTCGGGTCCAGACTTGATTATTTACAGACCACCGTCATATAGCTGGAATATTGCTGAGTGCGGCGTTAATCAACAAACAAACAAAAAACAAACAAACAAACACAGACCTAGGTTGCTCTGACAGATCATGTTTCAAACGCCTTGACAGAACATTTTGCATGATCATTTTTATTTTACTTATTTTATTTTATACCTAGTTATGTACAGGTATTTCTCTGTACCATGCCAAATTTGAAGAGCATCAGGTTTTAATGGTGTTTAAATAAATCATACAAACACCGCAAGACAAAAGCACCACACCTGAATTATTACCAGTCTACTGTAATGATGAGAATGTCTTAAATTTGTCACATCCATTTCAAGACTAGCTGTCTGTAATTGGATGCCTAATTCATATTAAACTTCATACAGTGTGATCACAGTCAGGATATTCTGGGCATAACCATAATCCCTAAACCGGAATATATTTATGTGGGTGAGTTAATGATCCTCACACTACAATACAGCTTACCTGGTGTTTTGGCAGGCTTGTGTGTGGTGGATGTAGACTACTAATGGCAATATTGATTGCTTGGAGACAAGATAAAGAGTGATGAGATCTCTCTACCAAATAACATATAATGCAGTGAGGACTAAAGGTTTCAGGAGACATCCGTTCTGGGGAAGCCCTGCTAAAAGTCTGTGTCTTCGAACCTACAACAATGCCTTTCTTCCAGTGGGTTACTTTGTCTTGAATGCAGTTATTAGGGCTATGACAGAGAAGAGAAAAACTCTATAATCAGAAACTGAAATAGATTTTCTATTTTAAAGGTACACACATGACAACAATGACGGAATGATGGCATTGAGAAGGCTGCAAAGTGGTGAAAAGGTCTTGACCATAGTAGGTTGCTCTGATGTGAAATAACTGTAATATTGCTGACTACAGGCTGTTGTGATATAACTGTAACATTGCTGACTACAGGCTGTTGTATATAACCGTAATATTGCTGACTGCAGGCTGCGGTGATATAGCTGTAACATTGCTGACTACAGACTGTTGTATATAACCGTAATATTGCTGACTGCAGGCTGCGGTGATATAGCTGTAACATTGCTGACTACAGACTGTTGTGATATAACTGTAATATTGCTGACTACAGGCTGCGGTGATATAGCTGTAATATTGCTGACTACAGACTGTTGTGATATAACTGTAATATTGCTGACTACAGACTGTTGTGATATAACTGTAATATTGCTGACCCAAGGCTACCATGATATAACTGTAATATTGCTGACTACAGACTGTTGTGATATAACTGTAATATTGCTGACTACTGGCTGTTGTGATATAACTGTAATATTGCTGACTACAGACTGTTGTGATATAACTGTAATATTTCTGACTACAGGCTGTTGTGATATAACTGTAATATTTCTGACTACAGGCTGTTGTGATATAACTGTAATATTGCTGACTACAGGCTGTTGTGATATAACTGTAATATTGCTGACTACAGGCTGTTGTGATATAACTGTAATATTGCTGACTACAGACTGTTGTGATATAACTGTAATATTTCTGACTACTGGCTGTTGTGATATAACTGTAATATTGCTGACTACAGACTGTTGTGATATAACTGTAATATTTCTGACTACAGGCTGTTGTGATATAACTGTAATATTTCTGACTACAGGCTGTTGTGATATAACTGTAATATTGCTGACTACAGGCTGTTGTGATATAACTGTAATATTGCTGACTACAGACTGTTGCAAAATACATTAATATTGCTTGCTGGTGGACATTGTGATATTACCAGTACTGCTGTTGACAATGATATATTACCTCATTTACTCATGGAGCCAAGAAAGAAGGCAAGAGACACTGGACCGTATATGTGATCGTGAAGTTATTCATATCAACTCAGCATTTCAACTAAAAGCATAATTTCAGCCATCACTATCCATATTCATTGACATTGTTTCTTTGAGAGAAAATTAGTCAGGCTCATAATCCAATACAACTTCAAAGATTCACTTAATGGCATTTGTTGATTAGATCCTTGTCGAGCTAGGATTTGAATACAGAGTGTATTCTAGAGCCGTCACAGGAGCAGCATCACACACACACACACAGACAATCATGCAAGTGGTACTGGACAGACCAAAATCAAAACTTGCACTGATGTCAAATGTGTCCGCACTCCAGATGAGCTCATATTTGCATAGACTACACACAATAAATAAATCACCATGACCCAATTATCTTTATTTACTGATCGAATGCCGGCATCACATGTACATGAATTCTACTCCAGTGAATAACGCACAAAAGTGCTACGTTTCACTTATTGCAACATGTTAGCTGTAACATGTTATCTGATGTGATACATGATTTTCTTTTTTTTGTTTAACGCCTCTCTCAGCACTATTCCAGCTATATGACGGAGGTCTGTATATAATCAAGTCTGGACCAGACAATCCAGTGATTGCCATCATAAGCATCGATCCACGCAATTGGGATACGATGACATGCATCAACAAAGGCAGCAAGCCTGACCGCCCGATCACGTTAGTTGCCTCTTACGACAAATGATGACTATACCTTTTCAGGTAAGCATCGGTTGCCCTATTCTACCGTGGATCTTCACGAGCCTGTGACATATGACACACTTGGATCATGACATGGACGAATGCAAATAACAGAAGTCACCTGAAACAGTGTTATAAGCAGTGTAATAATGTATCACTCATTGGTTTATTACCAGCTACCCTACAGACTGGACCCAAGGCAGTAAAAGTATATTGAATACCCACAGTAAACTATCACTACCCAAAGTGAATAACAATATATGAGTAAATACTCTTAAAATATCCGGAGCCCTGCTGTGTAGTTTGAATTTATTTAGTAAGTATACTTTAATTTCAAGTTTCAACATTTCTGTTAAACCTCCAAATTTGGAAATATTGGTACTGCTTTTGGGCGTGGGCATTGGTGACCAAGTGGTCACTGAAAGATTTGAACATATTCTTTTTTCACTTAAAGATGGAAACATATTCGCAGAGTCGTATTCCTAAAAGAAGCGAATATATGTGCAGACTTGTATTCTTTAAAGATGCATACATATTTGCAGAGATATTTTCTCTTTAAAGATGGAAACATATTTGCAAACTAGTATTTTTTAAAGATGCGAACATAAAGATGCAAACATATTTGCAGACTTGTATTCTTTAAAGATGCTAACATATTTGCAGAGTTGTATTTCTTAAAGATGCGAACATAAAAATGCAAACATATTTGCAGACTTGTATTCTTTAAAGATGCACATATATTTGCAAACTAGTATTTTTTAAAGATGCGAACATAAAGATGCAAACATATTCACAGACTTGTATTCTTTAAAGATGCTAACATATCCGCAGAGTTGTATTTCTTAAAGATGCGAACATAAAGATGCAAACATATTCACAGTCTTGTATTCGTTAAAGATGCAAACATATTCGCAGACATTCGTACAGAAGCTTTGACAAATGTTTAGATGTTCCCCCGCCAGGATCTATTGCTCGCTTATTGATAAAAGCGGCAACTCACTCACTCACTCACTCACTCGCACTCATGCAGTGATGTGATATAAACACATTCCAAAACAGCATTAAACCAAACTCCCTCACCAAAAAGTCAGTGTTTTGTCAGACTAGGGGGCAGAAGTGGCCTAGTCTTCTAACATACTGTCCAGAATTGTGCTAGAAATCTATTATCGTGGGTTCAAATCCGATTCCCTTGACCATGTTTTTAGGTTTGTAAACAATATATCCATGCTCATGGGTTTCACCAAAGTTTAAGACCTGCATCACTTAAGGCTTTTCTCCCACAGAGTCCCGTCATGTAACAGAAATACTGTTGAAAGTCGAGTTAGACACAACTCACAGTAAGTCCCCTTCTGATGAACAACAGTTCTGACACCACTTAACCAATCCTCATGCTACATTTGGTTATTTTACATGCATGTCAATTATCCCAAATGGAAAGCAGTGGACAGTAATTCCAGGTCCTGTAGAAAACGACAAATTAATCATGGAAGCATTGGGGGACCCCTTGCCCCGACCCTGACCGTGCCAAATATCCATTGTAGGAATAAATTCCTCATTCTCTGGAGTAGTATTGGTGTGATTATAAACCTGCAGGGTGAGCAGACGGTCTCTGGACCTCCCTTTGGCCACGTCTCACGGAGCAGTGATCACAATCACTACAGCTCATACATTCTCCAATATTACGCCGATACTATGCCGAGCAATTACGTTGATCCTTGTTTGATCCTTGGCCATATGACTCTCTTCAAATGTTAGCAATCTCAATGAAAGTTGATGACAAATCAGGGGCAGCCTAGTGGATAAAGGGGATGCTTGTCACGCTGAAGGTCTGGGTTCGATTCCCCAAATGGGTACAATTTGTGAAGTGCATTTATTGGGTCCCTCACTGTGATATTACTTGAACATTGCTCAAGTGGCGTAAAACAATATTCACTCACTCACTGATGACAGATCAGGAGGAAACATTTTTTTAATAATTTGTTTTGATTATTTGGGAGTTATATTTGGTTAATAAGATCTGCTTTAATTAGGTATTTGCCTAGGGCTTTAAAGTCGGATGTGTAATTTAGTGGGTTTAAGATTTTTTCTAAAGTAAACTCAGAGTTTAAGTTTAGTGTGTTTTGGAGTGTTGTTCTGTGTGTCTTGTAGTGTGGGCAGTGGATGAGTGCATGTTCTGTGGTTTCTTTTTGAGTGCAGTATGGGCATGTGCCTGTTGCGTGTAGTTTTAGTGTTTGAAGGTGGCTGTTTAGTTTAGTGGGACCTGTTTGTAATTCAGTTATGGCCCTGTCGATTTTTTGGGATGGGTGAAGAATGTTGACTTTAGTTAGATTTTTTTTAGTACCTTTTTGAACTGACAGTTTGAGTTTTTGTATTTTGTTTGCCATTTTTTGGAGATTTTTTGTTTTGTGATGCTTTTAATTTCTGATTTGAAATTTGCAGATTTACACTTATTTCTGGGAGTTTTAGTGAAAGTTTAGCTGCTTGGTCGGCATGTTCATACCATAAATTCCTACATGTGCGGTAATCCAAACGAATTCTATCTGTTTGCCTGTTTAGGTAGTTCATTAGAGCTTTATAGTATTTGATTAATTAGTTTGGGGCGTTTTTTAGTGTTTTGGGTTTTTAGGGCCTGGAGTCCACTGAGGGAGTGTGTGAGGATGAGGATGTTTTCGTGGGTTTTGAAGGGCTGTGGCCATGACCATGAGTTCACAGCTCACAATAAACAATGTATTTGAGTGCTTACTAAGACAGTGTTCCTCGACAAGTCCCACATCAAGTGTGGCAAGTTGTTTATTCAAGTAGATCAAGCTGTTATGACAGCCACCACCCTAGAGGAAATTTTTGTGGAATCCCACTATTATTTTCACTTGGGAGCTGCAACCATGTAGGACAATATCTTTCGTTCTTGGTAACCTATCAAGTAATCTAATGATATGATAATTACAAGCAAAACACTGCTCACCTCTGTCGTGTCAGTATAACACATAACATAACACTGTCATTTACGTTCAACAGATTGCGCTAACTCACTTGGAGCCTGTACAATATTCGTCATGGCTCAACCTATCTCAGTTGAACATGCGCTATTGGAAATTCCTACTTTTGATTTCATATCAAGCAGTTGAAGTTAAGTTTGCGAAGATAGTTCAGTTTGAAAATATCATTTGCTATCAACCAATATTACATAGTTAACAGTCTTGGTGCTATCGTTTGCTGATCAGTTTTTATAGTTAAAAGGTAGGGCTACTCTCATTAATTACATGATGCATTTAAGGCCTGGTCGGAGGGTTGACACTTGCACTAATTTGGAGATGCATTAATTGGCAAAATGTTGGCAGCTTAAACTCTTTGGTGATCTTGTTCCACCTGGATGAGTGAGAGATGTTTTACACTACAGTCATGAGTATACAGCCGCTTGGCCTGTAAATAATAGAGGCACACAAAACAGTGGTTAATGATGTGAGTATAATGTACTTCACTGTCTGACACTGACATTTGTTTTTCATGAATGATCAGACAACCCAAACTGTACATATTCAATAAGTCACAAAGACTAACTCAGTATTCAAACCCATGTATCTATTAAAAAATTTATTTAAATAAAGGCTACAAAACGTGTTCCATAGCCATAAGAAATCTCTGCCAAAAGAAGAGTCGATTTTACAATTCTGACTGTATCTTGAGGATATGTTTCATAATCACTATCAAATAGTGATAACAGGTTTTCGCCAAAGGTGAGCCTATCCTGCCCCACTGGTGGCATCCATCACAAACACATGCAAAGGCAAGTTAATTATTCACATGAAAAAACATGGGAACATATGGTATAAGGAAAAACAAGAAATTGCATCGGACATCATTTTCGTCATTGATGCGTCAAATTTGGAAATATCGCCCAAGAAACTTGATTATGCTCAGATGAGGGCCTCCAGCATATGATGTCAGCACTTTGACCATCTAAACTCCCATTCTCTGAAATAGACTACAATAGGTGTTGTTAAGACCACATTGTGGAATGAGGCCCTTCATATAACACAATCTATTGTTGATGGGAGCGATCCTACTTTATGTCTGGAAATAGCAACCAGATTGCAAGTGGTCTGGAACCAAATTTGCCATTTATACAAACCTTTTACAACATATCTTTGCTCCAAACAAGATCATAATTCAGTGGAATATATATTTCTCAAAATATTCCTATCCCCTATAAAAATCAATCAGCAGCATCCTGGCTTCATCTATGACATGAACATGTCAGGGAAGCATGGCAGCATGGAGAAACTAATGGACGTGTTGTATATAGGAAATATACCACAGGGCTCCAGGCAGTGCAGAAATAATCTAGGTTATATTTCGGGGCAAATCAGGGATTAGAGCCCATGACAAGCAGATCCTGGCATGGCAAAGAGAGGTAACTCTGTAAATCATGTTGCATTGCCTTTAAGACACCGAGGCTGTCATCCTCCTCCAAGAAAAGAGGAATTTTTTTTTTCATATCAAACAAAATGTTTATCTCCCAACAATGCACCAAGCTGATACTTTCATGAATTTTGAGTGAGTGAGTGGGCAAGTTGGGTTTAACGCCGCTTTTAACAGTTTGCAAGTTATATCACGGCGTGACAGCTTAATGTGGGAGGAAAGCCCGAAGTGATGCAGGTCTCAGACGTTTACCACTTCGGTGAAACCCACGAGCACAGGAAAAGTGCTGACAAACCTAGAAACATAATCAGGGTGAACCGGAATTCGAACCCACATTCACAGGTTTCTGGCGTGCCAAAGGGAGGCCACTCTGCACAGCGAATCGCGGCGCCTTAGACGACTGGGCCACCCCTGTACCTTCATGAGTTGTGAAGTCACAGAGCTATATGTAAACTTTCCTCAGTAACAAATGTGCTATTTCACAAGAAATACAAAACGTTCAATTTATCATGTATGATTATTCACTGATCTTTGTCAGAAAACCATAGAGTCCAATAGCTGCCAGTGAAGCAGACTGAAATTAATTCTGGCATATATAATAAAATGTCTTAAGACCATATTTCATCACTTATTAGCCAGAAACTGAACATTGTCAATAAATATAAGTGACAAAACCCTTTCCATAATCACAAGAAATCTCCCCAACACGATTCTGACAATATCATAACAGAGTTTGTATGAATAACTATCAAATAGTGATGATAAATGTTAGCATAGCGGGAGGCCAGAGCCTGTCTTTGATACTAGTAACAGATGGTATAGTTTGTATTGCACTAACAAGCCTCCCACCTCACGACATTAATGAGACTTTCCTTGTGGAATCTCAGACTATAATTGGCATTGTATGACAACATGTTGTCGTGGGAGAGAATAAACAATGATAATACACTGATAATTTCTAAAATATACTCATTATTTCTATGTCCTTGAGAAACAACAAACAGCTACTGACAATGACCTCATCAAACACGATGCTCACTTGATATTACTAACCAATTTGAAAGTAAGAAAAGGGATGCTTGGTAAGATGTGTTGTGTTTGTCAAGCAGTTTGAAGATTAGCAAAAGTAAAAATTCAAACACTTCAGAGAGGGCAATCACCTATATGTGTGGGTGGGTTGGTTGGTTGGTTGTTTAACGCCGCACTCAGCAATATTCCAGCTATATGATGTCAGTCTGTAAATAATCGAGTCTGGACCAGACAATCCAGTGATTAATATCATGAGCATCGACCCACGCAATTGGGATCGATGACATGCATCAACCAAGCGATCCCGTTAGTCGCCTTTTACGGCAAGCATAATCACCATTTACGGCAAGGATGGGTTGCTGAAGACCTATTCTACTCCGGAATCTTCACGGGTCATGTGTGGGTGGGCATGACACTGTGTTTATTCCACGGTGCTGCCATACTGGTCTCTGTATTAATGCCAGACCAACTTATTTTCCTGTCATATTGAATATTTGCAAAAATTAGAAACAGAGAATATTTGTTTAAAATTATTCTTTTTGTTTTCAGAAAATTAACCTGAAATCAACCTCCTAAAATATAGGGGTTTACTGGAAGGCTTAAAATTGTGGTTGGAAAAAAACTATGGCTGTTTGAATCTTTAAATCTAATTAAAATTGTTGATTGCATGGTACATAGTACTGACATTTCTATTCTTGTAACAAATACACTCAAAGTTGAGAGTGTCAGTGGTGGTTGATTTTCTTCTAATACAGAAATCTCCATCTGTACATGTAGAATTAGCTCAAGGCTTGTGAGCAGGTGCAATTATAGCTATGAATATTATCAAGCTGTGTCAGTACAATTCTTGGAAATCAAGTGAAATGGTCCAGATGTCGCCATGCCGAGATGCTTGATGACATGAGATAGATCCAGGTAAATCCATGAAAATATCCCATAATTTTGTCTCCTTGACCAAAAATAAAACAAGAGTAGTGGGGTGAGATGAAAACGGGGTTTAATGTCACATTCAAGATTATAATTGCACTTATATAGTGATGTGCATGCACATGTGTATGAGTGTGTGGCTTTTATATCATTTCAGGCTGTCAGCATAAACCACAAAATTTACAATCTTTCAACCTCGTTTTTAATCTCACCAAAATTACATTCTAATAAGAGCCCCCTATTTCTAATTTTGAGAGCGCCCTGGGTGCCTATTACGTCGAATACGGTATTCGCCATAATGCTTTGAAAGATTACCTTTTGTTTGTTTGCTGTTTAACGCCACACTCAGCTGTATTCCAGCTATGTTGATCTATGTAATTGGGATACAATGACGCATGAATCAAGACAGCAAGTCTGATCACACGATCCCATTAGCATTGTCACCTGTTACGGAAAGCATGGGTTGCTGAAGGCTTATTCAAACCCAGATCTTCACAGGTAGAAGGATTACGAGCCTGGTCTAAAAGTTGGTAAAGGGCACTAAGAAGCAATGCGTTTAAACCATTGAATATGGAATGCCTTATGTTTGATTAATTTGGTAATGAATCCACTGCCCCAATGTTGCACGAAATGGAAATGTTTAGTTGAGTCTTGCAAACTTATTTCAGTCATGAAAAGGTTATTTTGCGTAGGCCAAATGAGAAGGGGGATTATAATTTTTGTGTTTAGTTTCATTCCGACCACCAACCCTATTGGGAAATAAAACCCCACAAAACAAATAAGTTTATCAAATAATCATATTCAGATGCTGATAGCTGTATATGTCTCCATATGATCATCCACATATCCCAACACCCATGGTGGCCATTCAGAAACCAGACAAGCTACAATAGTGCCACGATACTGTAGCTCACCTGGATATGTGAGTGAGTGAGTGAGTGAGTGAATATGCTTTTACGCCGCTTTTAGCAATATTCCAGCAATATCACGGATGGGGGACACCAGAAATGGGCTTCACACATTGTACCCATGTTGGGAATCGAACCTGGGTCTTCGGCATGAAGAGCGAACACTTTAACCACTAGGCTACCCTACCGCCCCTCCTGGATATGCAGTTAAGTCAATTTGCTGTCGGCTTTGATATTCAAATATTGTCTGCATACATGCTGAGGACTAAAAACTAACAATAAAATCTAATAACTGGAACAAAGTATGATGTCATAAAGAGAAACATACATATCAATGTACTCACTCAGTGTGGCCATTATAAGGACAAGAAGATTAAGAACCAAATATGAATTTGGGGAAATTAAAATCCAAATTGAAAATTTTGCTGAATATAAAACATACATGTTGAATTACACTATATACATAGTAAACACCAAATTTCATTACATTTTGAACATATTAATGACAACAAATAGGCTTTTCAAAATGGCTGCCATGGAGGCCATACTGAAAATCAGATTCAATCCTCTTGAACAATTTCAGGTGTCTTCAGTGTTTGCAACAAGCATACAAAGTTTCAATGATATTGGTTAAGTGGATTCCAAGGAGATGCTTACTACAGATAGGTAACATTTTTTTCCAATATGGCCAATAGTAGCCATAGTTAATTTTGTAATCATGATGTCTGGAACAAACTTGCTGCACCATCAGGTGACCATCACACCCACCAAATTGTAATCATGATGTCTGGAACAAACTTGCTGCACCATCAGGTGACCATCACACCCACCAAATTGTAATCATGATGTCTGGAACAAACTTGCTGCACCATCAGGTGACCATCACACCCACCAAATTGTAATCATGATGTCTGGAACAAACTTGCTGCACCATCAGGTGACCATCACACCCACCAAATTGTAATCATGATGTCTGGAACTATCTTGCTGCACCATCAGGTGACCATCACACCCACCAAATTGTAATCATGATGTCTGGAACAAACTTGCTGCACCATCAGGTGACCATCACACCCACCAAATTACCTCTGGCCCCGAAAGATTTTTAGAAGATTTTGTATCGATTTTTTTGTAAATCAAAGATGGCACCATAATGAAATTCCAATTTTGAAGCCCAGAACAAACTTGAACCCACTTATAGTGACAAACATCGACACAACATTTCAGCTGAATCCAACAAGCTGTTTAAAAAAGTTATGGATGACGATGCTGATGCCAACTTCAGGCCAGGTGAGATAAACAGTGTTCTGCGCAGACAGAAAATGAATGATCTATTTAAAGTCGAAAACAAACCTGACACTGAAGAAATAAGAGAACATTATTGGTAGACATGCAACTTTAACAAAATGCTTTCCTGGTTAAGTATTGATTCATGATCATGTGCAACAGATACCACAATGAAATTGCCTTTAAACATCTTCGTGAGATGTCAATAAAGCAAAATCTGTTGCCAAGGTGACAAAATAGAACTTCCGTATTCAACGTGATAAGCGCCCAGGGCGCTTTCAAAATTAGAAATAGGGGGCTCTTATTAGAATATTATTTTGGTGAAAAAAAACAGAGTTGAAAGATGAATTTCGTGGTTTATGCTGATAGCCTGAAATGTTTATATACGACAGATATATTTTTCCAGAATTTAAATGCACATAATTAAGGTTGCATATAACACACGAGTGCATATCATACGCGAATAAATATGTCTCTGTGTACATTGATCAATCAGAAGGGGTGCTAAATGGGATTGTTCACTAGCCAATATATTAGTACATATCGCCGTGGGCGCTTATTAGAGCGGGGCGCTTATTACGTCGAATACGGTATTTACCTTTATGATAAAATACTGTTTTCATCTCACAACATCTATGTCTTCAAATCTACACAGAATAGATTCATCATTATTTCTCAGCTTAGAAACAAAACCCAAATTGCCACTTCAATATTTATGTATGAAATGTGTAATGTAGGTTGTATGTTGAGAACAAGAGTTAATACTAGAGTCAACTGTAATATACATGTCATGACAGATTAACTACAGTCATATGAAAATATCAGATGGTCCTAAACATCTTTTGACTTGTATAGAATAGCAAATAGCTGTACACACGTTTTCTTTGAATCTACCGGTGTTTTGGTCAAGACACACCCAATGATATAACTTTACAGGATTTTAATGCAAGGATCGGCAAAAATTGAATCTGAAACTATTTTTATCAGGAATAATATATTCCAATATCTTGTTCATTTAGTTGCAGCTTTTACTAAACATATTTAAAATAATAATAACCCTAAGCAAAGCAGCTGATCGCTATTGTCGGTTATTATTTTTCACATGGAACCAGTCTGACCTGTCACCGTCAAGGCTCCCGCGCAGGTGATCGCGAGAACTACTTGTTGACATAGAATCGTCAAACTATAACAAATATGACTTTTACCCAGTCAAAGTATGGCATTTATGATATATGTATCCATTCTCTGTCAACTAAAGTTTGTTTCAAGGCAACAATAGCGGTAATCTGACCGTGGTTGCTGTTAATAAGGGTGAGTTGTGCGATCGGAAGATCACTTCACATACGATTTTGCCGAAATTAATTACAACATTATTAAAAGGAATTTTGAATAAAATTAATGAAATAAGTTACAAACATAAGTCCAGATATACAAAGAAACTTTGTATAGCCAAACAGTGTAATTACATGATGATTTTGCGTACTTCAGTATGGATTTGTTGACATGGTATTTCTGGTGTTACATGCTCATGGTAATATCTTTCAATGGGGAAAAAAACATAAAAACTCATCATTTCGTGTATAATGCGCAACCCCTTCTACACAGCTGTGGGGTTTGTTTTTTTAAAGTGCCCACTATACTCAAGAAAATACGGTAGTGAGTTTGGTTTCAAGCTCACAGCTCTGAACATTATTTCAGTTACATCACAACATATCAGTTCGATTTGGGAGAAAAGACCCAGGAGGTGCAGGTCTAACAGCACAAGCCCTTGTATGGCACTGACAAACCAATAAACAATCAGGACAAGCTGGGATTTGAACCAATCACTCTAGGCATCTGGCACACCTCTCTGGACACAAGTCTGCACAGAGAATGCCTGCCTGTGCCTCAGATGACAGGATCAATAATGCATCCCAGGAATGAACAGGAAAAGTCTGCCACTGACAAAAGTTAAAACAGTGACACTCAGAGTTAAGGTAACATGTGCCTTGAGCACAAGCACATGCAGCCATTTCGAGTCATTTATCAAGATCTAAGTGTGAGTGAGTGAGTATGGTTTTACGCCGCTTTTAGCAATATTCCAGTAATATCACGGCGGGGACACGAGAAATCGGCTTCACACATTGTACCCATGTTGGGAAGCAAACCCGGGTCTTCGGCATGACAAGCGAACACTTTAACCACTAGGCTACCCGACCGCCCCATCAAGATCTAAGACATGTAAACCTTTCAACTAACTTATGTCTGTCTTTTGTAAGCCATCTTTAAATATAAATCTTGCACAGCCACAATGTTATGCCTCAAAGGTGCAATTGTTCATATAACCCTTTGTTAAATGTGGAGGATACAAAGCTTGTGTCCAGGAGAAAGGCACTTCAAAGCCTGTCTAAACAGAGATGAGACCTACAGAAACTGTCTGCCAGAAGCCCTTACAGTCCAGAATCTAGGGACATGTCTGCCATTCCAGAAGACCAACAAGAGTCTTGTGAACTCAACATTATAAGCGGTGACATTATCTCCCCATGGCTGTGTAAACAGGATCTGTCTGTATCAATACCATCACATACTGCTGAACAAATACACCACAAACATCCCATGGTTTCAGTTGATGATGTTTACTGCTACTCCTGAAGCAGTATACATAAAAATGTTTCCCTATTCCTGAATAGACCTCACTACAATGAGTAAATATTGTTTAACTGTTGTTTATCTTCCAGCCACATCATGGCAGAGAGCACCTGAATTGGGCTTGAACTATAAAAAATAATAGTCTTGGTTCTCAGGCACCACTCGCATCATCATAAAGTCTGCAGCACGTTTTGTTTTTATTTCCATTTTCAAAAAAATATAAAAATCCTAATACTTAAACGCAATGCACAAAAAAAAAAAAAATGGAAACCAAAACAAAACGTGCAATGAACTTTATGATGATGTGGCCAGTGCCTGAGAACCCAGGTTGTTCTTGGATAAAAGGCACAATACATTATTGCAAAACACCAGAAAGTCCCAAGGCTCCATCTTAATGTCTAACATTCCATGTGATCTATGAAAAAGTATCGGTAATCTGGTCCAAGTGATCGCATTGGCGAGGGACTTTGAACATTAATTTCTCAATGGCAAGTGAGTGAGTGAGTGAGTGAGTGAGTGAGTGTGGTTTTACGCCGCTTTTAGCAATATTCCAGCAATATCACGGTGGGGGACACTAGAAATGAGCCTCACACACTGTACCCATGTGGGAATCAAACCTGGGTCTTTGGCATGACGAGTGAACACTTTGACCTCTAACCCACTTGTCAGTTAAACATACAGTGGTCCCTCGCTACAACGCTACCAATGGGGTCCAAATAATTGGTGGGCGTTATAGACGATGAGCCGTTTAACCGAGGCGCTCGGGCCAATCTCACGACCTTCGCCTTGTCTCGCACATTGCAATGATACCAGTTGTTTACCATTCATAGTGTAAAAATATATATCCATTATGTTTTCGCCATTTGTTTTTATTTACAAGCCTTAACTGTCACATTCAATGTGAATGTAGTCCACGAAAATCTATGTCTATGAAAATATCGATAGATAATGATAGTAACAGACACTGTGAGTGAAGAGCCAATCAAAATCCATTACACAATTACGGAGTGATTCAGTGGCATTGATTGGTCATGTTGCTTAAAATACGGAAAATGAGAGTTTTGACCAGCACTATGCGCATTCAAACACATTAATGCAAATATAGATACACATTCAAGCCAGATTAATTGGTTTGATACGGTTACTTGATCCGAATCAAAAGGAATGACCGCCGTGTTGTGACAGCAACTACATGTGAGTTGACAGTGTCGCTTCAAATTGGATTGCCCACTAATTAAGAAAATAAACTTCGCTTGTGGTTCTCTTTTATTGCATGCATGCGCTTCTAAGATCAAAGGTCGATAGTGTGAAAAGTTAACTAGTAGAACAATCGTATTTCCGGGACTTGCCGCGGATGTTTTCAAACAGATTATTAGAACTCCATTTAGCGATAAACGGTTGATTATGCAATGAGAAGCGTTATGTGCAAATGAACAACGAACAACAATACAATCACGGCTGTGTAAAACTCTCAGTATTAAAAGTGTACATAAATTTTGGGAGCCATGCGATACCGCGCGTAGTAACCGAGGTAGAGCTTTATCGAAGAGCGAGAGTGAGTGAGTGAGTGAGTGAGTGAGTGAGTGAGTATTGGTTTTGCACTCCTTTTAGCAATACCTGATTATCCCAGCAATATCATGGTGTGAAACATCAGACATTGGCTTCACACATGGTACCGATATTGGGAAATGAACACAGACCTACACCATGACGAGCTTATGCTTGTACAACTAGGTTACCCCATCGCCTTCTTCGAGTAAGAAGAGCGAAAATTTGAAAATTGGATATTTGTTAATCAGATGATCACATATCATATCTTTCCTGATGCTCATTTCAGGGAAAACAGGAAATGACACAGGTCCGTCCAAACAACGCTGCTTGGACACAAACAATTCCTGGTTTAAATTTATGTCAGCCTGCATTACACAATAAAAATGGTATTACAAGGGATCAGAAACTGAATCTGTGAGCTGCAAAGTGCACAATTCCAACCTGAAATCAACGCTCTGCCGTATCAGGTCAATATCTAAATAGAAGACATAAAGTGACAATTACCAACGCATGGCCGAGGAAGTCATCAGATTCCATGTGCCATAAACCTGCTGAATCAGCATCAACTACACCAGGACGCAATCAAACGCATATCAATCACGTCTATTTTCTACATGCTATAGAGGATTTGTCAAAATAATTTTACTTTTACTTTGAAAAGTGCTTAGCTTGCATTATGAAGGCATCAATCTGTTACTTGTAAAAAAACTGTTGAAATAATGTCTGTCTGGAAGGGTGAAAGGTCTCTGTATGGTCCATGTGAGGAGAACAACTTGAATTGGGTTCACTACTGGAGGAGAATCAATGTCTTAACTTAGAAGGAAAGCATATTTGATGAAACCATGTGAAGAAATTATTTCAGGACATCTTCAGACATGTAATACTTGAAAGGAATGCTTTGCTATTTTAGTTGTAGTTCGGTTGCACAGATTGTGATTTTGCAGATATTAAAACCTTTGTCAAGGGAAAAGACCATCATGATTTCTAATTAAAGGTAAGTCAGTCTACGATCTCCTTCAGGGATATCACACATTCAACTCAAGCATCCTCAGTGATCTCCATGATCTCCTTCAGGGTTATCACACATTCAACTCAAGCAGCATCAGTGATCTCCATGATCTCCTTCAGGGATATCACACATTCAACTCAAGCAGCCTCAGTGATCTCCATGATCTCCTTCAGGGTTATCACACATTCAACTCCAGCAGTTTCAGTGATCGCCATAATCTCCTTCAGGGATATCACACATTCAACTCAAGCAGCCTCAGTGATCTCCATGATCTCCTTCAGGGATATCACACATTCAACTCAAGCAGCCTCAGTGATCTCCATGATCTCCTTCAGGGTTATCACACATTCAACTCAAGCAGCCTCAGTGATCTCCATGATCTCCTTCAGGGTTATCACACATTCAACTCAAGCAGCCTCAGTGATCTCCATGATCTCCTTCAGGGATATCACACATTCAACTCAAGCAGCCTCAGTGATCTCCATGATCTTCAGGGTTATCACACATTCAACTCAAGCAGCATCAGTGATCTTCATGATCTCCTTCAGGGATATCACACATTCAACTCAAGCAGTCTTAATGATCTCCATGATCTCCTTCAGGGATGATATCACACATTCAACTCAAGCAGCCTCAGTGATCTCCATGATCTCCTTCAGGGATATCACACATTCAACTCAAGCAGCCTCAGTGATCTCCATGATCTCCTTCAGGGATATCACACATTCAACTCAAGCAGCCTCAGTGATCTCCATGATCTCCTTCAGGGATATCACACATTCACATCAAGCAGCCTCAATGATCTCCATGATCTCCTTCAGGGATATCACACATTCAACTCAAGCAGCCTAAGTGATCTCCATGATCTCCTTCAGGGATATCACACATTCAACTCAAGCAGCCTCAGTCAGTCTACTATCTCCTTCAGGGATGATATCACACATTCAAATCAAACAGCCTCATTTATGTCCAAGATATCCTTCAGGGCAGAAAATAATTTGTACTTTTTACCGTAAAATATGTGTTATGATTACAACTAGATTCGAGAAAATTAGAAATAAATCAATGATACAATTGATTGGGTCATTCCTAGACACAATCCAGGCCCAGACAAATTGCTCATATACGCCCTCTCTGTCGATAAATCTTTGCACTTGGACATTATTACGGGGCTCATGCCACACACCCCATATCACCAAGTACTCAAGACTAGATTTACTGAACCTTGCATTTGTTGGCTAAAAAAAGAAGCTTTTCATTATTTCTTTTATGTATTGATTACATATAAACCAAGCACAGACACAAATGAATATGGCTGAAATCAAGCGTGAGTGTTCCTGCTGGCATTAAAGAGTTTATACATATTTCATTGGACTGTTATTGTATACAGGCAGTTGAAGTTCAAACAGAATGCTTACAGACACTTTGAAGATTGTTTAAAGCTTGGCATCACTAATGCAGCAGAACACATCAGGTGTATGTCGATAACAAATGACCCAGCTGCATCAGAGCTAGACAGGAGAATCCTTTCATTGTTATAGTAAGACTGAACGATGAGACATGAGTGAGGTAGTTACTGAGAATTCCAGTTATAGCATTGCATGTCAGCTTAATGTGGGAGGAAAGCTCAATGTGATGCAGGTGTCAGGCGATGAAACCCATGAGCACAGGATTGGTGCTAACAAAACCTTAGGAAACACTATCGGGGCAAATCAGGATTCAAACCCAAACTCATACGTTTCTGCCATCTAATCCATGTTGAAAATCAAACTGGGGACTTATTATCAGGGTGTGATGAACAAATTCAGCAAACATCTGCTATCATATATACAGTGATTCATATTGATATATTTCACAGTTGCATGAAAGTACTTGTCACTCATGATTTTGAGTGAGCAGACCAGTCCTTGCCTGAATGCCAGGCAGGGTAAAAGTTACAATCTTTTGGTACGATGCGGCCGGGATCAAACCCCGACCTTCCACTCTCCAGGCAGATGCTTCATCCACTAGACCACGGAGAAGGACGTCATACTTGAGAGGAAAGCCTGAAGTGATGAAGTGAGTGAGTGAGTGAGTGAGTGAGTATGGTTTTACGCCGCTTTTAGCAATATTCCAGCAATATCTCAGCGGAGGACACCAGAAATGGGCTTCACACATTGTACCCATGTCGGGAATCGAACCGGGGTCTTTGGCGTGACGAACGAACACTTTAACCACTAGGCTACCCGACCGCCCCCTGAAGTGATGAAGGTCTCAGACATGAAAAACTTGGATGAAAACAACAAGTACAGACAAGGTGCTGACAAACCAAGAAAAAAGGCAAATCTGGGATATAAACCCTAATGGTTTCAGTCAAGATGTTGAAAATGAAAATGTGACACTTAATAACAAACAGATGCCACTCCATACAAACAGCTCACATGAAACTTTCAAGTGAGCTACAAATTGGGAAAACATTTGTATTCTGATATGGAATTGAAAAAAACAAAGAACTCCTTACCAAAAATTCCCATTGTAAAACCCCGCCTTGCATGTGTGAATAAAGAAATAACTTCAAGAGTTGCTGAACACATCGTCACATGTTGTTGACTTGCATATTATACCCTTCTCTTTTTCACAGGAGCAACCATTATTGACACAGCTTAGGACACTAAAGGACCTTCCATGTTCACTGGCAAGTCAGTCAATGCAAACAGCCAAATCCCCTATAAACATTGAAGGCAGTCACCTAATCACTATACGGTTTCACTCTCTCTATCACTGTCCTCCAATGCATGAGAAACAGGACTTAGCGGCTTCAGAAGCACCATTGGCAAAACCAGAGCTTGTAGCACAGTAACTAGCTGGACGGCAGCAATTAACTAAATGCTATTAAGCCAAGAAGCCAGCATAGTTGACACAAATAATCCCCTTACTGAGAAATTAAGATGGAAAATTTGCAATTTGAACTGTCATTGTTGGACAGAGAACATGTTAAGTGAACATGAGCCTTGCCTGGTATTGCTTTGATTGTGAAGAAAATGAGCTCATACGTGCAATAAAGGTTTGGGTCTGAAGCTGGGATGGAAATAGCTGTTATTCCATGGGCAGTAACATTCCTGGGGACCAATCAGCGAGCAAGTCTAGTTCTTAGCCTGTTTGTATGGCCATACTTTAACAACATTTTTGACAGGATTAATGGACGAATTTGTGGACCAGAATCCAAGTTAAAATTCATAGTTCCACTGCTCTTTTTGCAATTAATCATGTTACTTTGGTGTATTTATTTTAGACATCAGCAGAATGACCATTATAAGGATTCCTATTTAAAATTTAAACAGTCATTGGTTTACGTTTGAAGCAATCATGTGGTTGTGAAAAAAAATAATTGTTGGCTAGTGCTCTTTGCTGAGGAGTGAGTGTTTTGGTGAGTGAGTGTGTGTGTGTGTGTGTGTGTGTGTGTGTGAGTGAGTGAGTGAGTGAGTGAGTGAGTGAGTGAGTGAGTGAGTGAGTGAGTCTTATCTGTGGTGGTAACTATGCTTTAAATTGATGGGATCAAGGTTTTGCCAAATACAATCACTGGACCCTTAGGTTACTTTGATAGTACTTTTGGCCATAAAAGAGTGACTAACAGGATCAGGTGGTCAGATTTGCTGACTGGGTTGATTCATGTCATTGTATCCCAGTTGCATAAATTGATACTCATGATGTGAGTCACTGGATTGTCTGGTCCAGACTGCTGTGATATAGCTGGAATATTCCTGAGTTCAGCGTTAAACAATAAACAAACAAACACAAAGATCTTGCTTCTTGCTTTAGCACAAAACATGGGAGTGGCTTTGGAAAACAGTAAGTGCCTGAAGGTCACCTGAAGTTTGGGATATTTGCTAGATATTTAAAAAACATTCTGAATTCAATTATCATATGACAAGAAATATAACTGATATATAGCAGCCCCAACATTATTTTCAACATCGCTGCCAGTTTGTGTCACAAGAGTAACTCCATACACAGAGAGACCCACATTTTTTAAACAATCGTTATTGATCTGTAGATTTAGGCAGAACTTTTACCAGACATATAAACTTGTCAAATAGGCAATCAGATCAGTTCCTAATGTACAAAGTAGCAGCCTGACATGGTACACTCACTCTCTCTGTTTCGCTCACATTACACATGACACATGTCAGTGTTTGTTATTGACTCTAATCATACTGAGTTGGTAATAGTGTCTGTACACTTCATCCACACAGAATGTCCAGACAGGTGCTAAACTTACATCTGATGGATACAGTTTTGTGAGAGTTTTGCCGAAGGGTCTTGTCAAAAGATCAATGAAGCTGAAGTTTGAAAAGAGCCTTTAATGCTGTAAAAGCATGTCTGGCAGATATTTGCAAAAAGTGTGACAGTTCTTAAGGCACTGTGAAAGGCCAACAAAACACTGTGACAGACCAATACAACACTATGACAGACCAACACAACACTGCGATAGACCAACTCAACACTGTGATAGACGAACGCAACATTGTGATAGACCAATACAACACTGTGATAGACCGTACAACAATGTGACAGACCAACACAACACTGTGATAGACCAATACAACACTGTGATAGACCGTACAACAATGTGACAGACCAACACAACACTGTGATAGACCAACACAAACCTGTGACAGACCAATACAACACTATGACAGATCAATACAACACAGTGATAGACCGTACAACAATGTGATAGACCAACACAGCACTGTGACAGACCAACACAACACTGTGATAGACCAACACAAACCTGTGACAGACCAATACAACACTATGATAGACCAATACAACACAGTGATAGACCAACAAAACACTGTGACAGACCAACACAACACTGAAACACACCATCACAACACTGTGGCAAACCCAATCAAAACTGTGGCACACCAACACAACACTGTGATAGACAAACACAACACTGTGACAGACCAACACAACACAGTGGCACACCATCACAACACTGTGACACACCAACCCATCACATTGGCAGTCTAGTGACAGTGACAGTAAAACACGTCTTTAAGCCTTTCTCACAACAGACAATTCCTGGACTCCCTGAGTGCTTTGTACTGTAACTATTTCAGGCGCATCACTGCATGTTAGCTGAAGGAGGAGGAAGGGATGCAGGTCTTAGACGTTTCTCCCCAACTCTGCCAGTGAAGTGTGTCTTCCCCAGGAGCCTCGGCAGGCTGTGTCCTGGTTCAGAGAAACCAGTTGTAAATCATGTCAGGTGATATGCAGTGAGTGAAAGAATCCATGATGTTTAATTCTACAGTCAGCAATATTCCAGCTTCATCATGGACACCTGTCACAAATCAAGTCTGGCCCTGGCAAACCAGTGACTGAATGCATGAGCAACGAAGGAACACCTTCAGCCAGGATTACAATGACAGCCAACCCTAGAATGTCCACAAGTTTAGACATTGACCTCTCGGCCATCTACCTCAAGCGATTTAAGCCAGTGTGTGAAAAATCACGCTGATATTCTTACATAACTTGCGAGCCATTACCTCTGACATGCTAAGTAATGCTATCGATGATAAAGTCTAATAATTCAGCCTGAAGTCTATAGTTTAAGGTTGAATATAGGTTTAAGCCTTATTATCTATAATGACAGAAGCTTCAATGGCTCTCTAAAACCTACTGACAACAATATTCAATCTTCGTGCTAGTCCCTTTTTCAGTAAAGTCGCCATGAGATCTATTACTGTCATAATATCTTCTCATTCATCACAGCTGCCATGTTCAATTCAAATGGTTTTGGTGAAGGAGATTTCTTATTCTCTTCATACTAGAAAGCTTCTTTGCATGAAATGGGCAATATCAACATTATGAGCATAATAACCTCAGAAGAATATTTTCGCTTAAAATGTTTTGCATTCCGTGAAATGAGCTATGACATTTGGCACAATACCTTTCAAATCAAATTCCCTTTCAATGATTGATGGCTGAATGTAAAGTTGATAAATTAATAGTAAGTTGATAAACGTAACTGTTTAGGGAGATACTGGTTATTTCACGAAATATATCTATATCTATATATATATATATATAGAGAGAGAGAGAGAGAGAGAGAGTGAGAGATTGTCCACTCAATTAGCTCCACCAACCATCACGAGATGTCATGGGGTTTACCGTCGCATTCAAGATCAATGCTCTTAAATAGCAGCTCACATTGGGAAGAGGGTAGAGGTGAGAGGAGAGGAGGCAGGCTGCTTCTAGTAGTCTATATTACTGTATTAATCCACTGAGTTACCATGCCACAGTTGAACCAAACCATCAACCAGTCCTGTAAACTCCATAGGCAGTGTAACAAGAAGTACCATCTTTAAACATCTTCGGTAAGACACGGCCAGGGATCGAACCATGAATCTTCCGCTCTGCAGCCAGACGCTCTATCCACTAGACCATGTAGGAAGTTTCAACATTTAGTTGACAGCAAGGAGACTGGATGCATGAAACTCATACAGTGGACATGTTATCAGGGATTACTTCCTGGGAGTCGGACAACTGGATGGCCAACGTAGGTCTGAGATTGATGAGGATGACTTGTGCACATGACCAGAATGATGTCAAATTCAGCTCCATATGATGGATGAGTAAGACAAAATGAGTGAGTGAGTGTGGTTTTAGGCCATTTTAGCAATATTCCAGTAATATCACGGCGGGGGACACCAAAAATGGGCTTCACACATTGTACCCATGTCGGGATTCGAACCCGGGTCTTCAGTGTGACGAGCGAATGCTTTAACCACTAGGCTACCCGACCACCGCAAGACAAGGAATGACCAAATATGGTTGGAGTGAGTGAATGTTATGAAACGCTGTAGTCAGCAATATTACTGCAAACATCTGGGGTGGTGGGATAGCCAAGTGGTTCAAGTGTTTCCTCTTCATGCCAAAGGCCTGGGTTTGATTCCCCACATGGATACAATGTGTGCAGTCCATTTCATTTCTGATGCCCCACCACTGTGATATTGCTGGAATATTGCTAAAAGCAGCTAAATACCATCATAATAACAGTAATGTGTAGTTGTAATGCGCTGGAATCTATCCACAAGGTGCATGCTCAAAGCGCCACTAACTCAACCCCAGTAAACATCTAAGGCTAGACGGTCTGTAAATAATTGAGTCTGCACCAGACATTGATTGACATCATGAGCATCGATCCAACAAATTGGGATACGATGACATGCATCAACCAAGTCAGCGAGCCTGACCACTCGATCCCGTTAGTCGCCTTTTACGGCAAGCATGGGTTGCTGAAGACCTATTCTACCCTGGATCTTCGGTGGAGGACACCATAAATGGGCTTCACACATTGTACCCATGTCGGGAATCAAACCAGGGTCTTTGGCATGACGAGTGAATGCTTTAACCTCTAGGCTACCCGACTGCCCCAGTAAGTCACAGCAACTTGTGACACTGAATCACTTTTCCTTAAAATAGATCCTAAATACTGTATGGAATTTCATTACTCATTCATTGCCACCAATTTGGTCACAGAGGCGTACACATAGAAGTCATATTTTGGAGCTATTAGACATTATTATTTGGAAATGTAATAAAATATGTTTGTTTTTGTTCTTGTAAATTGATCATAAACTGAAATGGGTGAGTGAGCGAGTTTGATTTTACACCACTTTTAGCAATATTCCAGCAATATCACGGCGGGGGACACCAGAAATGGGCTTCACAAATTGTACCCATGTTGGGAATCAAACCAGGGTCTTCGGCATGACGAGCGAACGCTTTAACCACTAGGCTATCTTACAGACCCTAAACTGAAATGTGCAACAGTATCTGAATGATTTCACACAAAAATACTAATTGTCTTCGATATTAATGGAAGAACATACAGTGTGCTTGTGTGGCATAAGAAATGTTTGCATGTGTGAAACTGACTAGGTGCTAATCGAATCTACTTCTGTATAGGGGGACAAATTTGTCAATATGTTTTGGACAATATATAACATATTTTCTTAATTTATTTTGACATATTTGTCTGTTCCTTTGCCCTGGGAAGGAAACTTTGGTTTTACAACCCTAGAATAACTTGGGAGTTGTGTTGTAGCCTGAACTTCCAGCAGTGTCTTAGAATGAGAAAACAAGGAGGAACTCCAGAAACTGGACCAACTAGATGTAAACAGATCTCCCCTTTCACCATGATTTACCAAACAGGCTTAGAACTTTTTTTCAGCTGGCTTGTCCCAAATACATGGCTCGTTAAGCAAACTGTGATCTCCAAGCATAAAAGTCTCAGAGCTACAGAAGATTGGGCTCTTACATGTTACTTATCTTTTGTATACAACTGTATTCTATGTTACATAGATAAACGTAAGCACCACTAAACAGCTAACAGTTGGATATTAGGCACTATATTATATAGTGAGTGAGTTGGGTTTAATGCCGCTTTGAACAGTATTCCAGTTATATCACAGCGTGTCAGCTTAATGTGGGAGGAAAGCCCGAAGTGATGCAGGTCTCAGGTGTTTACCACTTCGTTGAAACCCACGAGCACGGGTTATGGTGCTGACAAACCTAGAAACATAATCAGGACAAAACGGGATTTGAGCCCACAATCATAGGTTTCTGGCATGCCCAAGGGATTCAACTCTGCACAGCGAATCGTGGCGCCTTAAGCAACTGGGCCACCCGTGCCCCCCTTTATTATTATATATATATATATATATATTATTATTATTGCTGTTGTTGTTATTATTCCTCAACCCCTTCATTTTAGAACTGACATGTTAAATCAAATCAAATGAGAAAGCGTATATGATGAAAATCATACATTTTCCTGTCTTTGAAAGGCATTAATGTGATACACATAACACAATGTTTTGGAGCAAACACTTACTCCTTCATCAGGTGAGTAAATGCTATGAGGCAGAGAGCATATAAATGCTATGAGGCAGAGAGCATATATATGTACCTGTAAGAATAGGAATTTCCATTCTATTACCTATCAGTGCTGATACCCCCCAGCCTCCTGTTTGCCCATTGTCCAATCAGTGATAATTTAAGTCCTGGCTTCCAGTTTTCCATCTTAATCATCTATCAGCGCTATTTAGTGTCAAGCCTTTGCTTCCATTTGTCCATTGCTATCTCCTATCAGCGCCAATTATATGTTGGCTTCCTTGTTCCACCTTTGTTATCGCATTACTTTTGTTGTTGGTACAGTTACATATATATGTTCTCTGCCTCATAGCATTTATTGCCCATGTGCGAAATACGCATCAGTCGGAAAGCGCACGTTAAATCTCCAAAGAAAGTAAGTAAGTAAGCATTTATTCATCTGATGAAGGAATAAGAATATACATGTACTCTGAAATGTTGTTTTCCTCATAATAAAGAAATTGACACCTATAAATTCTCTTCCTTAATTTTCATGTTTTCAATTGTTAATAGTATTCAAATTAACAAATTAAACTGTTTAAAACTGAATAGTTTTTTAAAAGACTAAAGGCATCAATAACAAAGTAATTGAGAAAAGAAACACATTCACTCTGGTATGAAATATCAAATGTTTATTCTGAATGATATCAACAGAATATCCAACATGATGAAAATAAACTTGAAGTTGAACTTCGTATTTGAGCATTTAGTATTAGTCAGTGTTAAAAGTACAAGAACATACAAGAAACAATTCAATTACTTCTTAACACGAGAAATTCAAAATTTGGCAAAATTGTGACTTTAAACATGTGCAGATAAATAACAGATGGTCACAACAACAGTGCATCTGTGACTGCACACTTATGTGCACCTGTTCTGTCAGGATTCTTGACAAAGGACAAAAACAACGTACATCAAATGAAATAACAGCTTCATTAATAACATATATAGCTTGTTTCAATGAAGGATATGTCATGTGTCAGAATAGGATCCAGGAGAGAAGTTCAATCAATGAATCATAAAAAAAGCCTCAGGTTTTATATATTTTGATGGTTGGCGAGATTGTTTGGCTAAAAATCCCAAGTCAGTGATGAAAATAAAAACAAGGATAAAATTATACCTTTATATTCTTAAATTGTCACCAAATAAGGCAGGTGAATCTATAAATAGTAATCCTCTGTCTTTATCTTCCACTTTGAGCGAACGTGTAGAGATCAGAGAGCATGCTTCACTTGTCTGGGCCAGGCTGAAAAACAATTTACGAATTTTTTTCCTTTGAAAGTGGGGCTATCAGACCTCAGTGGTTAAAAATAAAAATTCTATACAGAATTCTTTTTTTCCCATTAGCTGGTAACCAAGCAACAAAAAATATATAACACCTTAATTCTGAAATGTTTCAATCTTCTTTGGGATAAAGTTAGTTTTCATAGGCTGTTTTACACAAAATGTTTCTGCAGTCCATGTGGCATCCTTTGCGAATAAAGCGACAAAACTCTTTCCATATCCAGTAGAAATCTCTGCATAAAGAGTCGATTGTACAATTCCGACTATATCATGAGCATGTGTTTATGAATCAAAAAGAGCTTTCAAATCTTTTCTACCACATGGAAACAAAGGTGCAGGAACACATGTTGAAATAATATATAATATATAATATATAATAAAATATTTCACTGTTTACTTTAAGTATAATGTGACTGTGGAATGACATAATATGTCTGTAAAATGAAAAGTTATCACTTAAAGTTTGTGTATTTTGTGTGCATCAAACAGTTAAGGAAAAGTCAATAATGGTCTCATTTTGGATCAGTAAATGAAAACTATCATTTCACTTATTACAAAGTGAAAAGTGCTCAGTGTTTTCTAATTACATAACAAACTATAAAGTCATATCACATAACTTTGAAGCACAGCCTCTTTCAAAGAAAAAATAACAATAAAAGAATAGAGGCCCAGAGCCAGGAGTAGTTACACGTTTCCAGATGTTCTTGGTCAACGTGAAATACGTCAGTATGCAAAACTTTCAAAAAATAAAAAAAATAAAATGTTATAAGGGTTGGATTGGGGTTAATTTCATAACAAAAAGAAAAACAAAAATTAAAACTAGAGTAGAATTTTTCTTATAAAAAACATATTTCAAATACAGCATCAAATATGGTTTAGTAATTTTTTCCAAAATCAAACCTAAAGAGTCAGGTCATTTGTAAAACAAGACATTAACATTAACTGATTCAAGATTATGGTAGAACACATAGATTATTAGGTGTTCCGCCTTGCCTGTCTCACTAATGAACACCCCACATCTCATCATCTCCCTGTACCCAATACCTACAGGTGCAGATACAAGTCAAACTCAACCTCATGTGATTCACAGACATTGACAGTTAATAGCCACAGAAGCATTGAAATGTTGGTTTAAAAAAACAAAATGCCTTCTGCCTTACATTTTTTTAAAATTTGGATGAAAATCTAATCTGGTATTTATTAATGCCTTATCCCTATTTGCAAACAATATACACATCGGCTTCAAACAGGATAAGCACATGTCATACTCACATGTGAACAGTACCATGCCATGTCAGTAAGGGTTTGATCAGCTCACTGCGTGTTTAAAGGTTTATCTCCATATCACATAGGCAGACAAGCATATAAATCAATAAGTAGTACATCTATAATCAGTCCAGTATTCAGGTAAATTTATGTTATTCACACAATATTGTTAAAATAGTTAAGTACACAATTTGTCTTGGTTGCACTTATTTATCCTCCACAGTTGAAGCGATGAGGTAGCCTGGCTGTTTCCCATTGACTTGAAGCTGATTTGAGCTGGGATAAAAGTGAACGGTTTTCTTTGGGTTGTATTCATAGCCACTGAGGTCTGATGCGTCGGAGACTGACCGATCTCGCTCATCAATTAAAGGGGCAGCAACACTGTCCTTCGGTGCCAGTAACGCAGGGTGGAGATGTTTCAGACCATTCATTTCCATTCCATTTATTTCGTGAGGAGCAACATTGTGCTTACGGTTGCCATCGGCTACAGAGATGCTGAAACTCCGGGTCATTTTTCGTAGTTCTTCTTTATTAAACACACATGAACAAAACAGTCTCCAGAATTCCTTGCGAAATTTTTTGCCAAAAAAGTAATATGGCACAATATTGATTGCTGAGTTCATGATAACTAGAAAGTTGGCGACTTCACTTAGCGTGTGATATGGCGAATCAAGTTTAGCAAGAGAGCTAAATGCCCACATCATACGTGAGACGAGGGCAGGACCCTGGCAAATGAGAAACACAACAACCACTCCTATCAACATTATCGTAGTGTCATTCCGACGCTTCTCACGGACATTGATTTCCTTGCCTTTTTTACGCGAGAGGTGAACTGCACGTATGAGAAAGTAGTTAAGAACGGCAAGAGTCAAGAACGGGAGGCCACACACACATATTAGATACATCCAGGAATGAACAATTTCTTTAAAATACTCATTGTTCCCCACTGCTGTCAACTCTATCATGTACATCTCCATTGTCTGGTTGTTCATATCCTCATAAGTTATCTCCAACGTGTTATATTCAAAGAACCGCGGCAAATTGAAAATAATTCCAGCAACAAACAAGGCGATGATGACTTTTCGCGCCCTGCCCCGACTGCACATTGTCTCGGCCCTGAATGGGTGACAAATCATGATATATCGGTCAACAGTAAACGCCAGTGTCAACCAAATGGACGTCACCTGGAATGTTATAGCTATGGGGTGTACATAGGGAAAGATGAAGGCATAGTATGGTTCCTCGAACAAATCCACTGAGTATTTCTGCGGGGGCTTGGTGTCCTTAATTAGCATCAGCATTGTGACAATAAGCACGAGTGTATCACATGCGGCCAAGGCTGCCAAGAACATGTAGGTTGATGAACGCATGGATTTTGTTGTGAGTACAACAATTGACAAGATATTGCCAATGATACCAAGGCAGCTTATAGTCATACCGCCAACGCCCATAAGATAGTACGTAAGAAGCTTACGATTGAAGGAGTCATCCTCGGTGAAATTTGGAAAGTCCATTCCATAAGACGTGTAGTTGTCATTGGAACTATTCACAGCTGTATCTGTTGTCGTCATTCTTATTTTTCCAACAGCAAAATTGAAATAAATATCACAGACAAATTGTCAAGAACATTTGTTTCGATTTCATTGAGAATCCTGTGATGATCATGTTGTCATCCTGCATTGTCACCATTCAGATCAAATTCTCTCAGCATCCCAAGATGCCAGACGGCATACTGACACTGACAGCAGTATCATGTCATCCATATACTCCCTTCTCAAGTCATGAGGCAGCCAAGGATATACATGTCTTTACTGTTTCATTGGGTCCAAGATTCATGGACTGGGAAAACCCACCTGTGTTGAGGAATGTTAACTCTGTACCTTCCCACACTCATTTCATGATTCAGCCAATCACAAACCACCTATGTCTTGCATCAACCAATCACAGCCCTGGTATTTTACGCATCAGCCACAATCACAAACTAGCTCCCATTTGACTGGTATGTATCTTGACACTCTTCATCAATGGTGTCTCGTTGCAGGTAATCAATTTCTTGATGTAGTTAGACTGATAATCCTTACATGCTTCTGTATGTGTTTCTGACGATAATGGGTTCAGACAAATGTGTTCTTTTTACACATAATCAACATGGAAACTCCTTATGATGTTAATATGTCTTCTGAGAACAGAATCATTTGGTGATTTTCTGAATGAAACAGTTATCTGTCTGTTGTTCAAGCATAACAAGTGATTATTATCACATCTGTCCGTTGTTCAAGTATAACAACTGGTTATTATCACATCCATCTGTTGTTCAAGCATAACAACTGATTATTATCACATCCGTCTGTTTTTCAAGTATAACAACTGATTATTATCACATCCTACAGTTGTTCAAGTATAACAGAGTATTATCACATCCTACTGTTGTTCAAGTATAACAGAGTATTATCACATCCTACTGTTGTTCAAGTATAACAGAGTATTATCACATCCGTCTGTTGTTCAAGTTCATACACTATGGTCACAAGTTTATAACACAGCTCATCCTGTTGAAGACTGTTCTTAACTTAACTAAGGTCTTGACAGGCCAAGATCTAATAGGAAATGGCAAAATTGAGCCTCCAAAAGAAACAGTCTCTGTCCAGTTTGGTTCCCTTGTCACATTAGGATGCAATCTACGTCGGCTTTCTGTAAACCCCACTCGTAGTCAGGTCCATTATCACTTGTTATATAACTTGAATCACCATAAAAAAACAACCAAACTCTTACAAACATTTGACGATTTCTTCTTCAAACCATCGTCACATATTCCATCTTCCTGTCGCAGACAGCAACCATTCTTTCTGTAATTAAAAGAGAAAAAAATCATGAGTTGAGCTGTCCAAGCTTAAAGGGCATTTCTTAAGGAGTTGTGGACAATTGCAGTGAGCGAGCGAGTGAACAACGGATACTACGCCCGACTCCCTCAAGAATCAATAGCTCCATACACCGCAGTCTGTTTAGAGAGCTATCTAGTATTCTGGCATCTAATTGCAGCCCTGCACTGATGTAAGGTTCTGTATTGTGGGACTGGGAGAGGTGTTGCTGGAGAGCTGCTCTCATTGGTTGCAGGTGACTGTGCGAGGAGGGACTTATGGGTTCTGAGAGTAACAGATTACCACAGTCCAGTTGTGAGACGGCAGAGTACTATATAGGTGTGTGAGGAGAAGCTAATGAAAGGATGTTGGGATGAATACACTCTCTGACTCTTCTTCAGCTCAGTGTTTGAGCTGAAGAATTAGGAAAGCCTATTCACACTGACATTACTATGCTTCATAAACTATTCTGACCATTTCCTAAAGCTTCAAACTCGTCATAGATCGGCAGAAGGCGGCCAGATGTTTCATCCTCATTATTTTAACCATGTGATCAAAAGCATGGGTTTCTTTCTCTGCACACCTTACATCGTGAAATCAATTTGATTTTGTTATTTTTTGTTTCTATTATAAATTCGTTTCCTATTCTTCCTTTCTATCAATAATAACTATTGATCAGTTGAACCTCTTGGTAATATGAAGGTTGATCTGGTGCACATATTTCTATGCAGGAAATATTAATAGTGTGTGTGTGTGTGTGTGTGTGTGTGTGTGTGTGTGTGTGTGTGTGTGTGTGTGTGTGTGTGTGTGTGTGTGTGTGTGTGTGTGTGTGTTAGTATGTTGTGTGTGTGTGTACATGTGTGCATGTGTTTGAAGGTTGAAGGTATGAAGGTTGATCTGGTGCACATATTTCTATGCATGAAATATTAATAGTGTGTGTGTGTGTGTGTGTGTGTGTGTGTGTGTGTGTGTGTGTGTGTGTGTGTGTGTGTGTGTGTGTGTGTGTGTGTGTGTGTGTGTGTGTGTGTGTGTGTGCACGCGTGCGTGTGTGTGTGCGTGCGTGTTAGTATGTTGTGTGTACATGTGTGTGCATGTGTTTGTGTGTGTGTGTGAGGGTGGAGAGAGAGGGTGTCAGAGTGTGTGTGTGTGTGTGTGTGTGTCATTATTAAAAAGGATATCAACTGATTGTGTATGGGCAAGACACTTACGATAAAGGGAGACAATTTGATGGGAGATAACTCTCGTATGACAATAATTCCATGTTCATAGCAGTGAAATATCAAGTGCTTGTGATGCAATTTCATTGCAGCAATATGTACAAATTAGATATCGCTTGATCTCACCCAAGAAGTTTTAGGAGCCAGTGTTGGATGATAAAGTGACATGCATGCACATGTCTGTCTGTCTGTGTGTATGTCTGTCATTATAATGCTAGCCCACTGAGATACCATGCTGCAGTTTTAACATGGATAACCCAGTCAGACAGATATGGTAGACAAATCAGACTGACACAATGACATTAACTCACACTAACAAAAGTCAACTTGAGAACTGTTTCTTATTAATCCACCAACAGAATGCAAATCAAAGTTCTCTTGCCATATAAGTTTATGCAGCCATGCCACTCAGATGAGCTCTAAGCCCTTTTGTGTAAAAAAAATATCAAGTAATAGTGATATCAATATCAAGTAAAAAAAACCCTAAACAACAAAGATAGACCTCAGCTATTGAACTCATACCGGTATATATTTCTATTCATCCTCTTTCTGTCAACAAATACAACAAATGATGTTAATTTTCTCAACACAAAAGGGTCATATAAGTTACAATAAGCTCATATAAGTTACAATAAACACATATCCATCACAGTAGCGGTTATATGGGAGTTTTCCTGTCAATTACAGTTGGACAAATAGGACACTCAGGCATAGAAGAGTAGAGATTTCTTGTTTGACTTATATCACTTGATACCTGCCCAAGGGCATCATTAGAGATACCAGAAGCTTATTTCTAATCTGTGTTAATTGAACAGAGACAGAGGACTTCACAAGTTCATAATGAACATCACTCATCCTCCGTATCTTCCTGTGTTTCTTTGCTGTTTATATGAAACTCAATTCTTATTTGAAAACATACACATACTTGAATCATACTTGCTACTACTGCAAACTATCCGGACCAAGTTTCCCTTTAACATCATCAATTTAAATCTAGTTTCCTCAAATTGTTGATTCCATTTTGGCCCTTTTTTAGAACACGAAATGACCAAGCAAATATGTTCGATCTATATGGAGGTGTACAGGGTGAGTGGCCTTTCTAATGCAATATAATATATAACATCAATGCCACAGGTGAGGTGGGTGAGGTGAAACGTCACGTCCAAGATTATTGCACTTATATAGCGACGTGCATGCTTGTGTGAGTGCGTGCATGCTTGTGTGAGTGCGTGCATGCTTGTGTAGGTGTGGACTGATGCCAAATTTATAGTACTAGCACACTGAGATATCATGCCTCGGTTTAACATGAGTACCCCACTCAGACACAGTATACTGACTCCAAGCCGACCAGTCCTTGTTTTAGCCCCTTAATGCTAAGCACCAGGCAGGGTAACAACAAATACCATCTTTTAACGTTTTTTGGTATGACGTGGCCAGGGATCAAACCCCGGAAGTTCCGCTCTAAGGGGCAGATGCTCTACCACTAGACCACGGAGGCTGTCTCAATGTCAGAGAATAACCCGTCTCAAGTATCTGACAAAGCAGATTCCATTGGGTGTAAAAGGCACAATAGAGGTGAAAATTATAGGAATGAAACACTGAAAAACAGTGATGACACCAGGTGTTTGCAAAAAGGGTAAGCATGTCCTGCTCTACTGTCCTGTCTTACTAATAGTAGCACCCACCATAAAAATAATTTGCATAAAAAATATATATATGTGTTAGCCTGACGCCACACAGCATTTGAAAATGCAATTCTGCAGAGTGTATTGTGGTGTTCAAGACCTGTCAGGTGCCTGTGCCTCTTTCCCTTTTGGTCTCTGTTAAGACAGAGGGTATGGGTCATTAGGCAGCAATCAGTTGACATTGTGGCGGGGGGCCTGGGATTTAAAAAATAAAAAAATAAAAAAATGTTCCTGAAAAATATAATTTTACCTCAAGTACTTTAGGAAATAAATTCTCTGCTGAACAACTACTTGATGTCCTGACAAAAAAGTGTTGTTAAAAAGGAATTGTTCAGCTACTTTCAAAGAAAATAATTGTTTGCCTTTAAATGTTTTTGTCTCTTATGATAATTTAACTCTTTTAGAATATTAAATGGTGGGCCCCTGAGTATATTCCACCAAGGCAGTACATGTCACAAGGTCAAACTCAAACCAACATGGCATTAAAATAGCTGAAGGTCCCACAAATACACACTAACAGACACAGTTGGATAGACACACAGAGAGCCATCAACAACATCAATAGTAAGAGGCTGGGAGTTACAGCTTACCATATAGAATCTGACAGATATCTGTGCTGAGGGAAATTATTATAATGCAAACTTATGTGACAAAAAATTAATGGTGACATATTTTCCACAGCTGGGATAGGTCGGAATCGCTGTCTTGTTGGCTCTGAGCAACAAATTAACCTATTGACAGAGCACAAATTAACCTATTGCCAGAGCATCAAATTAACCTTTTGCCAGAGCATCAAAAAAACCTATTGCCAGAGCCACAAATTAACTTATTGCCAGAGAAACAAATTAACCTATTGCCAGAGCACAAATTAACTTATTGCCAGAGAAACAAATTAACCTATTGCCAGAGCACAAATTAACTTATTGCCAGAGCACAAATTAACCTATTGCCAGAGCAGCAAATTAATCTATTGCCAGAGCCACAAATTAACTTATTGCCAGAGAAACAAATTAACCTATCGCCAGAGCAGCAAATTAACCTATTGCCAGAGCACAAATTAACTTATTGCCAGAGAAACAAATTAACCTATTGCCAGAGCACAAATTAACCTATTGCCAGAGAAACAAATTAACTTATTGCCAGAGCACAAATTAACTTATTGCCAGAGCACAAATTAACTTATTGCCAGAGCAGCAAATTAACCTTTTGCCAGAGCCACAAATTAACTTATTGCCAGAGAAACAAATTAACCTATTGCCAGAGCACAAAATAACCTATTGCCAGAGCACAAATTAACTTATTGCCAGAGAAACAAATTAACCTATTGCCAGAGCAGCAAATTAATCTATTGCCAGAGCCACAAATTAACCTATTGCCAGAGCAACAAATTAACCTATTGCCAGAGCACAAAATAACCTATTGCCAGAGCACAAATTAACTTATTGCCAGAGCAACAAATTAATCTATTGCCAGAGCACAAATTAATCTATTGCCAGAGCAACAAATTAACCTATTGCCAGAGCAGCAAATTAACCTATTGCCAGAGCAACAAATTAACCTATTGCCAGAGCACAAATTAACTTATTGCCAGAGCAGCAAATTAACCTATTGCCAGAGCAACAAATTAACCTATTGCCAGAGCACAAATTAACTTATTGCCAGAGCAGCAAATTAACCTATTGCCAGAGCAACAAATTAACTTATTGCCAGAGAAACAAATTAACCTATTGCCAGAGCAACAAATTAACCTATTGCCAGAGCACAAATTAACTTATTGCCAGAGAAACAAATTAACCTATTGCCAGAGCACAAATTAACCTATTGCCAGAGAAACAAATTAACTTATTGCCAGAGCAACAAATTAACTTATTGCCAGAGCACAAATTAACTTATTGCCAGAGCAACAAATTAACATTGCCAGAGCACAAATTAACTTATTGCCAGAGCAGCAAATTAACCTATTGCCAGAGCCACAAATTAACTTATTGCCAGAGAAACAAATTAACCTATTGCCAGAGCACAAATTAACCAATTGCCAGAGCACAAATTAACTTATTGCCAGAGCACAAATTAACTTATTGCCAGAGCAGCAAATTAACCTATTGCCAGAGCAGCAAATTAACCTATTGCCAGAGCAGCAAATTAACCTATTGCCAGAGCACAAATTAATCTATTGCCAGAGCACAAATTAACTTATTGCCAGAGCAACAAATTAACCTATTGCCAGAGCAGCAAATTAACCTATTGCCAGAGCACAAATTAATCTATTGCCAGGGCAGTAAATTAACCTATTGCCAGAGTACAATTAACCTATTGCCAGAGCAGCAAATTTACCTTTTGCCAAAGCAGCTAGTCATCCACTTGGTCATTGTTTTAATCTGTATACTTATTTGACATGTATTGCCACAGATATTGATGTTCCCCACATATATTTCTTCCATCATAGTGTGTTTTACTAATAATTAGATCATAAAAATACTCTGTTAATTTTTCTTCTATTTTTCTCAATTTCAAACTGCTCAAAATATTTACATCTATACATAACAGGCAATTGCAATGTACAAAAGAAACATATCACAAAACATTTTCCTGAAGGTTGACCTACATAACATGCATCTCTCACTGTCTGGCAGGTCGTTGGAAATAATGGTGGATTCTGTGTATCTTCAGACCATCATACTGATTCCTGGATTTATCTGGACCCACTCAGACACCCGAATTCAGCCCCAAGTCTATAGCAAATGTCAGTTAGAATTCCTGATTTGGTACTAAAAATATCCCAATTCATGTTATGAAATCAGTAACAAGTATGTTTTGTGGAGGTGCTTGTATATCCCTGATAAAGGGACCAATACAGAAGAACAGGCAAAGATGCTTAATTTTACTACATTGCATTTATATAATACAATCTAATTGAATTAAGAAAACGAGAATTTAAATACAAATCAAAACTTTGGACAAAACAAAACAAATCCCTTAATATGCTGCCAAAGCACTTAATTAGAATCATAGATAAATCACTCCTGATTGGTCAGTCATGATGTTTGATTGGCAGGTGGTGTCATGAATTGCAGAGCTTATAAGGCCACTTGAGGGCCCACAGTGACCCATAGAAACAGCAAGGAGTCACCATGCATCAAGACAGTAGCTGATACATCACAGAGTTCAAGTTAGTGAATTTAGAAAATACTGGGGACCCATGAAGATCCAGGGTAGAATAGGTTTTCAGCAACCCATGCTTGCCGTAAAAGGCGACTATGCTGTAAGAGGCGACTAACAGGATCGGGTGGCCAGGCTCGCTGACTTGGTTAGAGCATGTCATGAGCATGTTAGAGCATGCCCAATTGCATGGAGTGATGCTCATGATGTCAATCACTGGTTCAGACTTGAATAAATACAGACCGCAGTCATGTAGCTGGAATATTGCTGAGTGCAGCATTAAACAACAAACAAACAAACAAACAAACAAACAAGAAAATACTGGGAAACGCTTGATAAGGGGGCAAGAAATAGCCTTGCACCATTGTTACCAAGAAGGAAAAAGTAGCTGATCCATAAAATAGTGTCATGTATTCATGTTCTGGCAACTTCTAAATGTCTAAGAAAGACTCCAAAACAACATAGTGCAAAAGTAACAATAAAACTGGTAATCATTTTACAATATTTTACGGAATGTCATGATCATCTAACTGACAACCATCAGTTACAAGCATGTTGCAACAATGTATCAGTTTCATGCTCCCATGTATATAACGTCCTATGTACACAACAAGCAGGTCTGTTATCAGGTGTATGTCCATCACGCACGGCACCATGTCTTTACATTAGGATCAGCTCACTATACCTTCAACAAAGGCAAACATACACATCCAACTGGCCCAAACCATCACCCTACCAAAATAGCCAACCTGTCAAGACGCATTTATCAAGCTGACAGAAGGTTAATCTGATCAGGAACTGCTTCTATATATATCGTAATCAACATCACTTTTAGTCTGACTCCTAACCACCTCCACTACAGCAATTTGAACTCTGGAATTATATACTGCAACATTGTCCTATTGTGTTTCTTCCTTGGTTTCAGACTTAACTACAAAGGTCATTATTAGATCAAGTACAGTTCACATTTCCACTGTACCCAAGTGCATTATTTTGGGGGAACAAATGTTTTTGTTTCAGTTCCCTGGTCATAACATGGGAAAATGTTTCAAACAAAATTAGCAATTTAGACACAATTTTTGTTCTTCAAAAAGCCCTTTATTACGTTGCCATGTGAGAAATGTTCACCTCTCTGGGAAAAAAACAGTGTGAACTTGATAAGAAGATTCAAACAAAAGTCTGATTTATTCACTGATTGTTTGGCATTTGATGCCGCACTCAGCAATATTCAAGCCATGTGACGGAGGTCTGTAAATAATCAGGTCTGGACCACACAATCCAGTGATTGACATCATGAGCATCGATCTACACCCCTGGGATATGATGACATGCATCAACCAAGTCAGTGAGCCTAACCTCCCGATCCCATTAGTCGCCTCTTACGACAATCACAGTTGCCTCTCACGTTAAGCATTGCCTGCTGAAGACCTATTCTCTACCCGGATCTTCATGGGTCAGAAACATCAAATTGCCCTGATAGAGTTGATGTGAACCTGATTACCATGAGGCTATCAAAACACCACTACTAGCCTAGTAGCCTGATCAATTTGTTTGCAGGGTGCCGTTGGTACCAAACAACCATGACTGTCGTAAGTCTATGTTAAGGTATGGGACTGTCGTAAGTCTATGTTAAGGTATGGGAGTTACGATCACCTTACCACTAAGATCGTTTTGTTCAACGGCACCCAGTTCAATAAAGTTTAAAAGACATCAGGCACAACAATACACCTCACAGTTCTGGATTCTGTTTTAACTTCTCTGTTCTTTCATGTCATTCACAGTCATTTTCGGCAAAGCAAAAATACAGTTGACGACATTGCAATGAAAACAATTTATTTTTAATAATTTGAAAGGTCTAATTTGTGGATTAATGATAATCGGTTATATTCTGCATGTTTGCCTTCTTAAACTTAAAACATAGTTTAACATTACTACTCTGTTCAGTGTGAGACAATACTTAATCCCTTGAAACACATCACCATTTGAAATTGCCTTCCAGTAGCAATTGTGAAAGAAGAGCTTTTAATAAATATTTCCTTTCCTTAGCCATCCCCCACGGCTATTATCTTTAAAACATGATATATTATCATCAAAACAGGTTTTGCATAGCAACACTAACAGAAATATTTCCAGTTTGAAATCTGTGTTCAGGCAGAAGCTACATGTAATACAACCCTGGTAATAGGCCTGGGACGGGTTACACGGGTGCTCGGGTTGGGTGGGTCATGAGTAGGACCAGGGCACCCACAGGACTACCCGGACCCCAGGTTAGTCATGTCAGTTATTGTTTAATGACAAAAAAATCACTATAGCTCAGTGGTTACACTACATGTCGCTAATGTTCGCATTTCTTTCTGACAAAACATCCATTCCTTTTGACTTGTTTATGTTTGAATAAAGATAACGCTTCAGTCAACTTCCGTGTACGCATGATCAGATCGTTTGATACGTGTATCTAAATAGTTACTGCCTGGGCTGCGGTGAAACAATTCCCAATCAGACATCTTGTTCCCAACTCTTGAGACGAGCAGTGGGTACCCGGGTAGGGTTGGGTAATAGGCGGGGTCGGGTAATAGGGGGTCGGGTAATAGGGGGTCGGATAATAGGGGGTCGGGTAATAGGGGGTCAGATACTCCGGTAGTAGATTTGGACTCGTCCCAGCCCTACCAGGTAAGTCCTGCCCTTCCACTGAAAGCCTGAACCGAAGTGGAACGTTCTATATTCCCAACCCTTACCTGTTATTCCAGGCAGAAAGCAATGTATCAGAGCATGAAGCATGGTAATGGTGAACCAAATGGACTGGCGTTTTTGTAGTCAGTTCAACCCCCAGTCTTCAGTCCAGACTGACAGCAGACTAATTCAAATCAGCTTAAATCTCTTGAGTTAATGAGATCCAATTTAAGTCAATTTGGGTGAGCTGACACCCATACAAAATGAGTTCCCCAAGGTGCATTATAAAGTACTGTTACTTTCCCCAAGGCACATCATTAAGTACTGTTTCTTTCCCCATGATATAAGCTGACTTTTTTAAACAACCAACCACAGGAAAGGCACAAAAGCTTCACAAGTTCAACAGGGTATATCAAAGTATGCCATTAAAACCTCAAAGGTGTTTTTGCTCTAGTTTAGCCACAATCATAATTTACTCAACAACCTGACCAATTTTCTAATCAGATCTAATTCCTTTTCCCAGTGCAAACCAATGTTATTTCTCGTTTTCCCACACTGTACCCATGTTGGGAATGAAACCCAGATAGTCTGCATGAGCAATAAATGCTTTAACTACTTGGCTACATGCACTGCCCTTAAGAGATTCGGGATTGAAATGGGTACACTCTAATGAGAACAACACAGTTTTACCAGTATACATGTATATTGCAATGACATTTCAAACGATGTGTATTTCAATATTTTTTTCTGTGTTCCGGGATATTGGAAAAACAATAATATAACAAGTTTCGTTAATTGTACAATTAATCCTAAAATCCATACAGACATTCATTTAAAAATAGTATTTCCCATTGAAATTGATTTACAAAATGGCAGAAACTCGAATTTTTCTCACACATTATTATCTCCCCACAAAATGACTGACTACAGAATAGTGGCGCCTGACAAGGCTGACTTTGACATTGTTGCAAAGCAGAGGGGAAACTAGGAGATGTGGCACCACTTTGGCCAAAAAATTGTAAATAGTTCCCAGAATATCACAGTACACATCACAATACCGATACTTGTATTGCAACACAATCTTTTTTGCCAGTACAGCCCTACTCTTAAGAGTGTCCACAGTATTTTGACTTGATAATTTTACACCAAGAACAGACTCAATCACAAACCAAGTCAAAGCTATACAAGGCTCAGGTTAAAGAGCCAGTTAGATTGAAATTATTAAAATAAAACACTTTGAGTGAATGCTACTATTTTATTACACATATCAATCCAGCAGCTATGATTATGTTAATTCAACTGTAAAAATACCTCATTTTCCAACAAGGAGCTGACCACATCCACATATATTCTATTGAAATATTAAAAGAAATTTTAATAAAAATATAACCATATATAAATATTTTCAATTCGGAGACTAAATTTTGGCTATGTTATATTAACCAATAACTCACATGACTAACCACGGGTCTGGGTAGTCCTGTGGGTACCCGGTAGGGTTGGGATGAGTCCAAATTTACAACCCAGGAACTCAACCTCCTATTACCCGACCCTACCTGGGTACCAGCTGTAGGTGTCAAGAGATGAGTATATAATGACAGATTGTTTTACTGGAGTCCAAGCTAAACTACATGTATTAAGCTACATGTATGAATTGACCTCGATCATGCATACACTGACCTGGACTTAAGCTTTAACGTTTCTCAGACATGTAAAAGTCAGATGGAATGTGTGCACAGTCAAAAAGGAGTGCGAACATCAGCAGCGTAACATTGTAGTGTAACAATGGAGTTTAATTGTCGTCGTCATGAAACAATATATCACTCGACTTACCATGGGTTCGGGTAGTATTGTGGGTACCCGGGTCCTACTCAGGGCCAACCCGATCCAAGTACCTAAGTTAACCGTCCCATCCCTAGTGTGTTAAACATAGTCCTTCTAGATCTTGAAGAATTTGAAAAGGCCTGACAGTTGTAATTTGAAAAAGTTATTTCTTCACAAAATCCTTTCAGACGTCAAATGCCAAAGTTGGTAAGAGGCCATGATGTCGGCTCCTGTCAGTGCCAAGAACAGAATTTTCGTCAATCTAGAAATATTGCATCCAGTAAATAGTAGTAGATGCCATTGACCCAAGGAAGAAAGCGTGATTGATTTGAAAAGAAATGGACATTTGTCAGTTGCTGTGACGTCCGGTCTTTATCGTCAGTGTCTAACAGGGGTTTGATTCCCTCCCATCAGGGACATGGGAGTTGATAAGACTGGATAACGTACCTAGCCTCCCAGACCTAGTGGCCTAGTGGAGTAGGTTGTATACATGACATATATAGGAAGTGGCGCACAGCGTCCCTCGGAGACGGTTGCTGTCACATGATCAATCTGACAAATAGGATTAGGCAGCATTTCCAATCATAACGTACAACACTAACACAGAACGTGTGGCATCACATGAAACTTTATACGGTTTGATAGGATTGACGTCAATGTTGTTTACAGTCAGACATTGGAATTAGCAGATCAGTTGATTTAGGTCTCGTTTCACATAGAGACTGCTGCCATAACAACATATATGTCACACTAACATATAGTCTTAGACTAACATCTAGTCTCTGAAATAAACATATCGTATAGAAAAAACAGTTGTTCAGTTATCTTAATAAAAATATAATAAAAGGGTGCCCAGTAACTCTCTTCATTTTCAGATACTGCTAGACTTGCCAAACATTATAGACTTGCATGGGCTGTATTTGATATATATTTGTATCAGGGTCTGTAAGACAGACTAATATAGTCTATGAAATCTCTCAAAACTAGGGATTTGTAGTGGAGGTTTAAAGTGTATCACAATATTTTGCAATGCACAAGACAGATTTGCAATACGTATCACCATATATATAATAACAAAAATTTAATTCAGAAGCAATCTGATACATGAATTGAAGTTCATAAATGGAACAAAACAAGATGCTGGTACAACATAACGTTTGCTCAGTCAATAAATATAAAGCCATCTTGGGGCCTTGGATGCTCGCTCCCAGGCAGCAAAGACATTTGCCAAGTATATAACATTAAACACAAGATAAAAGTCTCAATTTGAAATCCACCGATATATCGAGCTAGAAAAAATGATATAATGATACGTATCGTGGTATGAAAATGAACCTCAATTTACCGATATACCTGTAATACCTCACACCCTCACTATTACACAATACTTTTCTCTCCTCTGAATAAATTGTTTTTGTGGAATAGAACTGGCTAGACTTTATAATAATCAAGTTTGGGTTTCCGAAAATACATATAATCCCACAGTCATGGTGCATGGCTATGACAGTGTTAATGTCAATACTGTTCCCATCGACTTACAATACACCAGGTCCAACAGAAACAAACATCACACATGTACTGCTGTGAGACATCAAGATGATGATGATGATGATGATGATGTATAAGCATGAAAAGAGAAAATAACAACAATAACAGCCGCTGTACTGAGTGTTTACAGGCATTTACAAGTTGGATATAATCAGACTAGATGGTGAGGTGAAATGAGGTTTAACGCTGCGTCCAAGATAATTTGCACTTATATAGCGACGTGCATGCGTGTGTGTGTGGCTGCTTGTACTAGTTCACACTGATGCTGATTTTATAGTGCTAGCCCACTGAGATACCATGCCACAGTTAAACATGAATATCCCAGTCACACACAGTCTACTGACTACAAGTCGACCAGTCCTTGTTTTAGCCACTTAATGCCGAGTCACGCAGCCAGATAGGGTAACAACAAGTACCATCTTTTAACGTCTTTTGGTATGACGCAGCTGGGGATCGAACCCCGGACTTTCCGCTCTCTGGGTGGACGCTGGGAGATCATGACATCTAGAGAGACTACATTACACGAGCACATGTGTCATACCAATTCTACAAATTGATTATTCAGAATTCTTATATTTCACAAGTGAGAGCTACGGTAATACTTGAATTCTTACCCAAGTTTCATAAAATCAGTATGACACACGTGCGAGTGAAATAATTTCTTTATTACCCATTATTTCTCATTCGTTTTGAGCTCCGCCTTAGAAAAATGCACTGATCATGACTGCCATCTTAGAAAAACACATTGTCAAATGACGTCAACCATCTTCAGCTGTGACGTCCTTTATATTGTGAAGTCATTCCACCAGGTGTCCGGAAACCGTCATATGCGCCGGACATGTCCGATTGGGAATCTCAAATGTCCGGTTTAAAATATTGCTTAGCGGACATTATTGTCCAGACATTCTTAAATTTTGACCGGACATGATCAACAGTTAGGACTGAGCAGTTTCTCTCTGCAGTTGTAACACAATGAAGATTATCTACACTGACAAGCTTTATTGTTTGATTGCTGTAAATACATCGTACCTACATGATAGTCCAATCGGTCAATCACTGTAATAGGCAATAAACTGAGTTGACACTGATTAATCGAGGATTGATTTCTGAGAACATCTTGTTAATTTGAGTGAAAGGTGTTTACAACTGTACACAAATACCTTGCATCATCGATGTACCTCATTATCCTCACAATGGTACGATACGTAACCTCAGACAAGTAGCGAAAGCGTGACGACAGCCAGTCGACCGATGCAGATCAGTCGAGCGGATCTGCCAAACCCTCAAAGTCTGGACGATCAATTGTAAGTCGTGGCTTTCGACTTTCACTTGGTTGACATACAATGAGGATTTGCAGATTTTATCGTTTTCAGTAGCTAGTCGTATATTGAATCTTGATTGACCGCCATTTTGCTTTCTGTGACGATCGATATCATTTTTTTATGGTCAATAATTAAGTACAGATGAAAAAAGTATTCAAATAACTATTGGTATCAACGATATTTTAGTATTTGTGATCATATTATCTGTCTTGTTTTTAAATAATCTTTAGTTTTAAAAAAAACTTTTCCCGTGATGTCACGTGATAACCAAATATGGGATAATAGTCTCGATCCAAATGTTACAACGCGTACACTTGAGCAGACTCATGAATATAACTCATGAATATTAATTAGACCATTCACTACGTTAACAGATCGTTATTATAATAGAAACAAACGTATGTTTTCCATGTATATCTAAAATGATATTACTTGTTATTAATTGTCCGGTGAATTAACAATTTAAATTGAAACAATTCATAATTCATCATATTATAAATACGTAACAACTTGTAATGTGTGTGAAAAGTCGTCCTAAAATACGCTATTTGAAGGGGGCGTGGCCTAAATGCAAATGTCCGATTGGGATTTTAAATTTTCCAGACCCCTGCATTCCATCACAATAAGAATCGAATGACGTCAATAATGCTGTCCAGATGACGTGAACAAAACACAGGTGCACATGAAGTGATATTTGCACACACAATTGTTACGGGAGTATAAATACACATACAAATGAAGCAAGTTATAGATAGATACATATAAGTGAAGCTGGCCATGAGTGAGTGTACTAATGTGCTCCTAGATCAGAGACCAGTGAAGATCCGGGTTCGAATGGGTCTTCAACAACCCATGCTTACCGTAAGAGGCGACTATGTTTGACGTAAGAGGCGACTAACGGGATTGGGTGGTCAGGCTCGCTGACTTGGTTGATGATGTCATCATATCCCAATTGCGTGTATCGATGCTCATAATGCTTAGGAATCACTGGAATGCCTGTCCAGACTTGATTATTTACAGAACACCATCATATAGCTGGAATATTGCTGAGTGCCGTGTTAAACAACAAGCAAACAAACAATCTTAGATCAGAGGATCAGAAGAAGAATGGTCAAAGAAATCTGAGAAATATCTGACTAGAGTATGAAAATGAAGACTAAGGTTCTCACATTTTAATGCTAAGTAATCCTGGCTCCTGCATAGTAAAGGAGTTCTTAATCAGTGTTTTAAGTTGAATTAATGTCAATAAAAATGCAGAAAAGGAAAAATATGTTCTATCCACAGAACCCAACATCTTTAAAACCTCCACCATAACGTCGCTCCTGATTCTAATATAGAAGTTGTTCATCCACCTATCTTAACACACTTAATGAAACATCCAAAAGAAAAACCTTTCTGAATTCAAATTTCTTTAAAAAAAACTGAATTTCTAAACTATCAAAAGACAATGCTTATGTCTTATCACCAGAAGCAAACGTACCTTTAAACAACAAATCTGCACAAAATGACCTACCATGTTCACCAGCACACTAAGACCAAACAGACAGCCTATGCATCGTCCATGTCTTGATGTTATCACAGTAACAAGGGGCAGACCTACAGACACAAGTTACAAGACATTCCCTGTTAGTTTCCAATTAATCAATATTTGTCATTTCTTCCCGAGCTGGCCTTCCTTTCTGCACTCATAACTGATGTAGGACAACATGTGTTAACATGTACACTCACAGTGAACTGACGGATGTAGGAGCCACAGTGATTAGAAGTCTGGTTGCACTGATAAACCATTCATAAGATACACTTTCTTTATTAAACCTAAGGGTAGCCCAGTCTGTCATTGATGTTTGATGACCTGGATTTGTTTCCATGGATATAGTATGTGGAGCCCAATCTTGGTGATTAAGAACAACTAATATAACTGGAACATCAAACCTAAGTCACTTGCCTTGGATCAGTATTTTCATATTTAGTGATAACTTCCCAAATGTGTGTGATGTGACCTTGAAAGTTTGATAACTTAAGGATCTGAGGAAGAGTTCAAAAACTGATCTTTGAGTTGAACTACAATACTTTAATAAAGACTAACAGTTATAGTCTTAGCACAATGACCTTTTTTCCTCCCATATTTTTACATAAACGATAAGCGTAGAGCTGACTCACAATCAAAACTCCCATAGTCTAACATAAACATACAAGTTGTTGCGGTTTGACTCTCCTAGAGCTAGGTCTATCGTAACTGACATTCCATAACATACACCAACTGCCTTAAGTCCAGTACAACATTTTAACCTTGGCTTAAGACAGAGCTGAGCGACTGACGACAGTTGTAGTACTATACCAGGTTTAACTCCCACACGAGACATAAGACTTACGACAGTTGTAGTACTATACCAGGTTTAACTCCCACACGAGACATAAGACTTACGACAGTTGTAGTACTATACCAGGTTTAACTCCCACACCTGACATAAGACTTACGACAGTTGTAGTACTATACCAGGTTTAACTCCCACACCTGACATATAAGACTTACGACAGTTGTAGTACTATACCAGGTTTAACTCCCACACCTGACATAAGACTTACGACAGTTGTAGTACTATACCAGGTTTAACTTCCAGACCACAGAACACAACACCTGTCCTATCCCTGGGCACATACTTAGGATAGTCGTTATACAACAACTGTCATAACTCCTACACTTGGACATAGACTGACGATAGTCGTAACACAGGTCATAATGCCCATACTTGGCCACATACTTACCATAGTCGTAACACAATACCTGTCATAACGCCCATACTTGGACACATACTTAAGATAGTCGTAACACAATGCCTGTCATAACTCCTACACTTGGACACATACTTACGATAGTCGTAACACAATATCTGTCATAACTCCTACACTTGGACATAGACTGACGATAGTTTTAACACAGGTCATAATGCCCATACTTGGCCACATACTTACCATAGTCGTAACACAATACCTGTCATAACGCCCATACTTGGACACATACTTAAGATAGTCGTAACACAATGCCTGTCATAACTCCTACACTTGGACACATACTTACGATAGTCGTAACACAATATCTGTCATAACTCCTACACTTGGACACATACTTACGATAGTCGTAACACAATACCTGTCATAACGCGCTTACTTGGACATAGACTTACGATAGTCGTAACACAATATCTGTCATAACTCCTACACTTGGACACATACTTACGATAGTCGTAACACAATATCTGTCATAACTCCTACACTTGGACACAGACTTACAATAGTCGTAACACAATATCTGTCATAACTCCTACACTTGGACACATACTTACGATAGTCGTAATACAATATCTGTCATAACTCCTACACTTGGACACATACTTACAATAGTCGTAACACAATATCTGTCATAACTCCTACACTTGGACACATACTTACGATAGTCGTAACACAATATCTGTCAAAACTCCTACACTTGGACACAGACTTACAATAGTCGTAACACAATATCTGTCATAACTCCTACACTTGGACACATACTTACGATAGTCGTAACACAATATCTGTCAAAACTCCTACACTTGGACACAGACTTACAATAGTCGTAACACAATATCTGTCATAACTCCTACACTTGGACACAGACAATAGTCGTAACACAATATCTGTCATAACTCCTACACTTGGACACAGACTTACAATAGTCGTAATACAATATCTGTCAAAACTCCCATACTTTGACATAGACTTACAATTATCATAGCACCTAGTAAAATCCCCTTGAGGAACCAGTCCTTGAGCAAGCATTAAATACTGCTGTTGACTTAACCTTATTTATATCTAACACTGGAGACGTATTCATGACTTACACAAAGAAAACAATGATATTATTCTGAGGACAATCAGTTCAGAAATCTGGATGTGTGATAGGTCTCCAGTGAACAAGCAAGGCTGACACTGACTGATGAGAGGACATAGAACCACTTGCCTTGTCACCACACACTCAGGCACCTAACACACCCACCAACACATATCCCTAACATAACAGCTTCATCACAAAAATAAGTATGCATTTCAGTGCATTAACTAGGAATGAAAATTACAGGATCCTTAAATTTGTCAAATGATTTGAGAGGAAGAGAACTTATGGATGTCAACTTCTTTATTCCTCATAATAAAGAAGTTGACATCCATAAATTCTCTTCCTTATGTGTATCACTTCTAAATGCCTTTCAAAGACCTGAAATGATTCATGGTATAAAATTTAAACAAGCACAGTCATCAGATTCTGAGTGAGTGAGTGAGTATGGTTTTACGCCGCTTGTAGCAATATATCACAACGGGGGACACCGGAAATGGGCTTCACACATTGTACCCATGTCAGGAATTGAACCCAGGTCTTCGGCATGATAAGCGAACGCTTCAACCACTAGCCTACCAGACCATGCCCCCCTCAGATTCTGAGAGGAAAATATAGTGCCACTGCATTGTATCTCACCTGGATATGTTATAAACAGTTCAAAATGTTAACAGATCAGTCATTTAAAAAGACTTACTGACAGCATTGCTACTAAAATATTTTCAGCGTAATTGAGGATTAAAGTAACTGATATAAACAAACTACCCACAATATTTCTAGAAAAATTGCAAGAAAAATATTGTAGAACATTGTTGTAATACACAACAGTTAAATTTATTTTCAACAAAGTTTCACCTCAGAGCCTCATATATAGTCATAAACCCAAGGAGAATGTTTCTAATGCCATAACAAGATTTAAAATTGTCTCAAAAGACAGTCAAACAAAATATTAACATTATGAAGCTGCAGTGATGGCCATATAGTGAAATATAATGGTGAAAGTTGGATTCAAACCTCTTGAACAAATTCAGGTGTAATCATTGGTGGCCACATGAGGATGTGAAGTTTCAGCTTCATTGGTTCACTGGTTTCTAAGGAAGTGACGTTTAACCTTTAGCCAGCTGAATTGTTTTCACATTTCTTCGCCCTGCTTGCTGGATAATTTTAGCATAAGGCGCTCTAAAGAGGAACTGCCAAGATATGCATTTTGAGAGAACATACGTGATGAGTCCCACTGCTAACTACACATGTACCAAATGCCGTTATCTTTAGTACAAAAATGGCTGAGAATGGGCCATTAAGCGTTTTGGGTTTTTTTCTTCCTAAAATCAGATTCCAACCTCTTAAGAGAGCATGCGTGCTTGCGGGGTTATCATTGGTGGGAATGTGATGTTTCAGTTTCATTGGTCCGGTAGTTTCTGTGTAAAAGATGTTTCTGGCGGATACAGGACACTGGGCATACAGGCCACGACATAAGCTTACGTGACTTTCAGTCAGGTGAGCTTAAAAAGGAAGACATTTTACTGTTTTAAATGATACAGTCTTGCTGTATGCCTATTGCATGCTTAATAGATCGGCAAGATGAGTGTAACCTCCCTTTCATGCACAGATTAAAAACAACTCCATATAAAGAAAGATGACAATGAGTGAGTGAACGAGTTGGGTTTAATGCTGCTTTTAACAGTATTCATGTTATATCATGGCGTGTCAGCCTAATGTGGGAGGAAAACCCGAAGTGATGCAGATCTCAGACGTTAACCACTTCAGTGAAACCCATGAGCATGGGTATGGTGCTGACTTAGAAACGTAATAGGGGCGAACCGGGATTCAAACCCATGATCATGTTTCTGGCATGCCCAAGGGACATAACTCTACACAGAGAAATGCGGCGCTTTAGACGACTGGGCCACCTGGCCAAGCCCAGATGACAATGAAAGTGGCTTGTTTGACCGTTTCACATGTTTGTACATATTATCATTTTGCCCATCATGTTTTGATCAACATATAAATGTGCATTTAATGAAATAACAAAATATGTTTAACAAGACAACATCAGGCAACGGTCCCTTATTTGAACACAGATACAGCTTGCATCTGACAGGTTCAAACTAATGATGTACAACAACACAAAGCTATCACTAGATTAGATTCATGGCATCTTTGATGTTTTATTTATCTATAGCCGATCCATATACTACGCTTTCCAGGTGAAGCAAGGTTATTGTCCACGTTATACCCCAGGGGACATGACGTACATCCTATTGTGCTGATAACCTTGATGTTCTATGAGAGGAGGATTACATTACATACCATGGTAGATGCCAGGAACCGTGCCATCACACAAACCTGTGATTGATATTATGAGCAAAGATTCACACCATTGGACTATGATGACACCCTATGAACCAAGTCACCAAGCCTGACAACTTGATACATTTAGCTGCTTCTTATGACAGTATTGGTTGCTGGGGACATTTCTGAACCAGAACCTCTATGGGGCGTCAGTTTGCAACACTTACAACCGAGTGAAGTTAAATGTTTGAAATCATGAGCATTGATCGACCAAGTCAGCAAGCCTGACTACACAATTTGTTTGTCTGTTGTTAAACGTTGCACTGAGCAAATATTCCAGGTATATGACGGCGGTCTGTATATAATCCAGTCTGGACCTGACAATCCAGTGATTAACATCATGAGCATCGATTGACGCATTTGGGATATGATGACATTCATCAACCAAGTCAGCGAGCCTGACCACCCAATCCCGTTAATCGCCTCTTACGACAAGCATAGTCGCCTTTGATGGCAAGCATGGGTTGTTGAAGACCTATTCTACCCCGGATTTTTATGTGGCAGTAAATTATTCATTTAGTTTCAAGATTCATACATTTGTGTTGACACAGTATCAACATTAAAAACTTATCAACACATCGATATCATGATATTTGATGACATCCCAAAATAACCCTATTCCCATATCGCGTAAATTTAAAATTAATTAATCTGGAGAATTTCAGTGGGAACAGAGATTTCACTGTTTTGAAAAAAATATGCCAATTTTACTCACTCAGTGACTTAGTTTAACTCGTCCATGTCCACAATTTATGCTGACCATGTCAGCAACAGCTTGCTTGACCATTCACTGACCACCTGGTTGTCGTTCCTACTGGTAAATGTACTCAATCAAGCAGAACAGGTCTGTTAACAGCTGAATAAGTCACCATCAGTCATAGTCACCATCAGTGAAAACAGCCCAGGATCGCCCTGTAGGATGAATGCCTTAAACACAATGACCAAGTGAACACCAGCCGTCACAAGCATGTCTCTACTCCTCTGGATTTATTCAGGGCCTTCGACATTGTTGTGTTCACTTGGTCATACTGAAGTTGTTCAAACATTCTGATCCTACACTGACAGGACTGTATTTACAACACATAGTGGACGTTTAGTCCTATTATCAGGTGGAAATCATCTGTATGCCTTCTACAAACATATCATTTGTACTCCTTCCTACAATGGATGTGATAGGTTGGAAAGAAGGTATTATTCCAGTTATTCCTTGTGCATGACACTTACTAATAAGACACTCAACTTTGTTTAATATTTGCCCAAATCTCTTTGAATGATATACAACATGCTTAGAGAAAGAGTAGAAATATTCGTGTTGTATCCAAAACATTGGCCACCATGAAAACTAGCATGACATGCTCATATGTCCAGCCAGTCTACAGAGTGTATGTGGTGTATGACTGAGCATTCATGGTGAAGGACTGAGCGTACATGGTGTATGTCTTAGCGTACCTGGTGTAGGACTTAGCGTACATGGTGAAGGACTGAGCGTACATGGTGTATGACTTCGCGTACATGGGGTATGACTTAGCGTACATGGTGTATGACTTAGCGTACATGGTGAAGGACTGAGCGTACATGGGGTATGACTTAGCGTACATGGTGAAGGACTGAGCATACATGGTGAAGGACTGAGCGTACATGGTGTATGACTTAGCGTACATGGTGTATGACTTAGCGTACATGGTGAAGGACTGAGCGTACATGGTGTATGACTGAGCGTACATGGTGTATGACTTAGCATACATGGTGAAGGACTGAGCGTACATGGTGTATGACTTAGCGTACATGGTGTATGCCTTAGCGTACATGGTGAAGGACTGAGCGTACATGGTGTATGACTTAGCATACATGGTGTATGACTTAGCATACATGGTGTAGGACATAGCATACATGGTGTATGACTTAGCGTACATGGGGTATGACTTAGCATACATGGTGTATGACTCAGCGTACATGGTGTATGACTTAGCGTACATGGTGTATGACTTAGCGTACATGGTGAAGGACTGAGCGTACATGGTGTATGACTTAGCGTACATGGTGTATGACTTAGTGTACATGGTGTATGACTTAGCGTACATGGTGAAGGACTGAGCGTACATGGTGTATGACTTAGCGTACATGGTGTATGACTTAGCGTACATGGTGTATGACTGAGCGTACATTGTTACTGACATTCCATCTTTTTTATTATCCAGGAGCAAAAAGAATTAAAAACAAATTAATTTCTTTCTTTAATACAAATATTTTAAGCTGAAACATTAAAAATGTCTTTGACTAAACTTAAACAAATATTAACACAAAAAGTTTTTGACACAGCCCCTAAATAAGGACAGGAAGTCAGCGCGTACAAACAACAGTAAAAGTCCAGTCTCAGCTGGATACAAATTGAAGTATTTGTTCCCAGCACATCAAAGAGCTGTAGCAAGAGCAGATCAATTCCTAATTCGCCATGTACATATATAAGTCCATCACACAGTTCTCTTCCCCTGATACAGTCGAGAACATGGAGTCATTAAGCCCAACAAACACATGATCAAATACAGTGATTGTGAACATGTTAGTTTTATGTTGTTTTTATGTGTTTTATCCTTTTTGGTAAACATTGTCTATTTCAAATATTAATGAATAATCTACAAAATGGGAATGTGGTGATAAATAAAGTCTTCTTTAGGTGAAGTCAAATTGTTGGCGTCATCTAGTATTGTCATACACGTCTGCCTTAAATGAGACTGAATAAACTGAATGGCAATAATGCGTGTGTGTCATTTTCCAGTCACGAATATCATACACATGTTGGTTAATATATGAGTGTGAGCTGGGTTTAATGCCGCTTTTAACATTATTCCAGTTATATCACAGCGTGTCAGCTTAATGTGGGAGGAAAGCCCGAAGTGATGCCGGTCTGATGCAGACGTTTACCACTTCGATGAAACCTACAAGTACGGGTATGGTGCTGACAAACCTAGAAACATAATTGGGGTGAACCGGGATACGAACCCATAATCATAGGTTTCTGGCGTGCCCAAGGGATGCAACTTTGCACAGCAATTTGAGGTGCCTTAGACAACTGGGCCACCCGTGCCCTAGGTTAATATATGAAGAATTACTCATATTCAAAAGAAATTAGATTGGTTCGATGCACAAATGAACATACGGCTATGTTGTGTGAACCTGACGCTCAAGAACACATCACATGTGACGTCATAGATCCATGACTCGACATGCACGACATGCACCATTTGTCTCGTGCAGTATTAGCGTGTAAAATTTGTAAATCACGTGCAGCATGTCATGATAAGAATAAAGACACTCTGTGGTAAAACTTGACTGATAGTTAGTTTTGTCATTAAGTGGTACACATTACAAACATCTCTTCTTAATGAACATACTTCTCTGAATGTTCCTATGGTTCGCGTTTCTTTTAGATGTGAGTATATAACCGTAAAAATATTATTTGAAAGGATAATGCACATTGTCAGGAAAAGTACATCAGACATGGTCATGTGTTCTCAGCACATGAGGCAATTCATTATTGGGACTGAGTTGTTGAACAGTATTTTAGCTATTTCACACCGTGTGTGAGCTTGATGTGAGAGGAAAACCTGAATTGAAGCAGATTTAGACAATTCATGAAACCCATGAGCACGGGAATGGTGCTAACAAACATATAAACATAACCAGCACAAATCTGGGATTAAAATTTGTGATAATAGGTTCCTTGCATGCCTAAGGGAGGAAACTCTGCACAGAAAATGGAGGTATCACAGATGAGATGCCCCCCAATGCAATATGGAGAATTGAAACATAACACAAAGTAATTAAAGGTGCTCTCCAGGCTCCATATCACACGTCATGAAAGAACGCAGAATGATAATGGCTGAAACAAATAATCATTTCTTTCATCACGGTAACTGTGATTTTTAGTGATGACCATTCCTCTGTTCTGTAATGTATAAAAGACACAAATGATTCTTTCCAGCCCGTGTTTCCCCCATTGGTCATGCACAATGCTTGTAAGAACCACCAACATGGTAACAGCATACGACTGCTTCACTTTGTACTTCCAGTTTTGTTTGTTTCATGTTGTTTAACGACGCACTCAGCAACATTCCAGCTATATTATGGCGGTCTGAAAATAATCTAGTCTGGACCAGACAATCCAGTAATTGACATCATGAGCATTGATCAACGTAATTGGGATCAATGACATGTATCAACCAAGTCAGTGAGTCTGACCCCCCCATTCCCGTTAGTCCCCTCTTACGACAAGCATGGTCGCCTTTTACGGCAAGCATGGGTTGCTGAAGACCAATTTTAACCCGGATTTTCACTGGTGTTCCAGTTGACATGGCATGATATAACTGAATACTGTTTATAGTGATGTAAAACTAAAGTCATTCATTCATCTAATGATGAAATGACCAGGGCCCCTTTCCACATAAGGATCTTAGCATTCTGTCAGTTTAGGTTAAAGTATTGGAGTTACGACCATCATGGCGCAATGACTATCGTAAGTCTATATTACAGTATGGGAGATACAACAGTCCTTGCTCTACGATTGTTCTTGCAAGCTCTCATTCCTTGTGTGCAAGTGTGCTTAAAATAATGCTTATATTCACCCATATAATGTCAACATTTTTTTTCACAAAAAGGATTGAAAACAGTCTGTCATCTGACCTGTCACACGTGTAAAACGCACGAGGAGCTTACACCCCATCATCATCAGCACAAGATCAGCTAAACAAAACCATCAACAATATCATAAATGTATAATTGCACATAATAACTTTAGGAAACAATTCCGGAATCAACTAATAGTGGCATTAGCACCCGCAAAGACATGTAATGCACAGTTGTACAGCCAAATAGCCTGGATCAGACAAGCCATGTAGCAAGTTGCATGCATCATATCTACTTCAGTAGCATCACAGCCTATTAGTCTCATCAGGTGTCCCCAATCAATAATCAAATGGTCAACAATGGCCATTCTTGTCCGGGATGACCTCAGCTGACCGCTGCATACAACACCTGGGAGATCCACCATCATGAAAGGACTGCACTATCTGATTGAATCAGGTTGGCTGATGACGTGTTTTAGTGATAGTAAAAGATGTCATTAAGGTGGGTGAGTGAGTAAGTGAGTGAGTGAGTGACCCATTTTTATTGGAACAATATCTTCATGAGGCACACCAGTGAGTGAGTGAGTGAGTGACCCATTTTCATTAGAACAATATCTTAATGAGGCACACCAGTGAGTGAGTGAGTGAGTGAGTGAGTGAGTGAGTGAGTGAGTGAGTGAGTGACCCATTTTTATTGGAACAATATCTTCATGAGGCACACCAGTGAGTGAGTGAGTGAGTGACCCATTTTCATTAGAACAATATCATCATGAGGCACACCAGTGAGTGAGTGAGTGAGTGAATTAGTGAGTGAGTGACCCATTTTTATTGGAACAATATCTTCATGAGGCACACCAGTCAGTGAGTGAGTGACCCATTTTTATTGGAACAATATCTTAATGAGGCACACCAGTGAGTGAGTGAGTGAGTGAACAATTTTTATTGGAACAATATCTTCATGAGGCACACCAGTGAGTGAGTGAGTGAACAATTTTCATTGGAACAATATCTTCATGAGGCACACCAGTGAGTGAGTGAGTGAGTGAGTGACCAATTTTTATTGGAACAATATCTTCATGAGGCACACCAGTGAGTGAGTGAGTGAGTGAGTGACCAATTTTTATTGGAACAATATCTTAATGAGGCACACCAGTGAGTGAGTGAGTGAGTGACCAATTTTTATTGGAACAATATCTTCATGAGGCACACCAGTGAGTGAGTGAGTGAGTGAACAATTTTCATTGGAACAATATCTTCATGAGGCACACCAGTGAGTGAGTGAGTGAGTGAGTGACCAATTTTTATTGGAACAATATCTTCATGAGGCACACCAGTGAGTGAGTGAGTGAGTGAGTGACCAATTTTTATTGGAACAATATCTTCATGAGGCACACCAGTGAGTGAGTGAGTGAGTGACCAATTTTTATTGGAACAATATCTTCATGAGGTACACCAGGTATAAGCGAAGCCTATTTGTATGGAATTGGACCTCGGTCTTTACAAAGATACACCACAAGGCTTTTCAGATCCTCAAGTGTAACGAACCATCGCCTATCATGCAAATACAAAAGCAGCAATACTTGTGTTGTACAGGCATGAGGACAACTCTCCCTAAAACTGATTTTATGGGTTATTCAAACTCAATTGAACTTTCCATAGTTCTTACTTGGTTCAATTCCATAAATGTTTGTTCAACTTCAAGCAAAATCTGTCAAGGGTCAGAAATAGGCACGCAACCTTTGATTTTGAAAATATAAACCAATCTTGTTGGCAAGCAAACTTGAACCTTGTTGAAATACATCTATATATGTCAATGTTTTCATCCCCAAAAAACAAATATCACACCAGTGATAGTCTAGACTGTGACCTTTGAACATTTATCATAGCCAAATTGTCCTGTCTTCTTAGGGACTTTTCCCAAAACCAAATTTAACAAATTCACCTCATAAGTAATAATCTAGACAGACGGAAATTGACTATCAAAATAAGATCATCCTCTGAAATATCTACTGGTTCTGTAGAAAAACACATTTAACACGACACATTTATGGACACAACAATTTGACATATAGATAGTGCCTTTTCCAGTCTTTAAAATAGCAACAAATCAAAACATAGGTGGGAATGGCTTTAACCCCTGGATGCCAGAAGGATATATATGTCCCCCCTGTTCAACCCCGACTTGAAGTGGAATAAAACTCAACATACATCACACACACAAATAGGCTTCACTCTTTTGAAACCTGTGGGAAATTCCCGTGTTCTGTGAGAAATAATCACATAATAATAAACAAAGACATGTCCAATAATAATTTTTTTAATTTTAAAAATATAAATTCTTTTGGGTATTTGATTACGCGAAACTGATGCCAACAAACAGGTGCATGTCTTGTCCAATTAAGAGACATGGTAAAACTAGTTTTCCCCTAAGCCCACCCCACCCCACCCCACCCCACCCCACCCCACCCCACCCCACCCCCGGTAATTGTTTATCTATTCAAGACATTATTTACATAGTAAAAGCAGTCATTTTATCTTGATTCAAATTCCATGTTACAAGTCGAGATTTTTCCATACCAAAAACGAAAATAGGAGAAGAAACACATATTAATCAAAATACAAATGTTGTCTTTCTCCAATATTTTCAAAGACATAAAACTACCTATGACATCAAATAAAATGTTTTCAATGTTTTATCAATTGATTTCATATGATGATAAGGCTAGTGTGAAACATTAGTCAGAATGTTGGAATCTAAGGGTTAATTCTAAAGTGAGAAAGGATCATCAATTTTTGCTATTACTTCATGATTACTTTTTTAATGCTGAAAAAAAACAATCGTTGCAGAGTACTTTTATCGGTGTTTGATAAAAAGTGGAGAAAAATGCTGGTTTTCAATGCAGAACAAAGGTTGCACAACCTTCATTTTTCAGATCTTATGAAAATGTATGTTAGAAAACTAACTCTGCATCCAGCGGGTTAAAGGCCACATGACCTTGATCAAAATAAGCTGCTGTCAAATTGCAACCTTTCACCACAGAGAGGCATCTCTCCTTGCATATATCTGATGCAATAAAGTCCATAAGACGGAGGGGGGGGAGGGGGGGGGGGGTGGAATGAGAGAATCCAAATTTACACACTTGTTTTTTGCTGATATGTCATACTCAGTGTTCTAAAATAAAAATCATCTATAAAAGTTATGATGCTTAATTTGACATTAGTATTTTGCCAAGTGGTTAAATATGTTTAATCCATAAGATCAGTAATTGAAAGAAGACACCATCATTCATTTCATTTAGTCACTGGCAATTGTACTCTTATAAATATCAGGTAACGAGGTCATTTACAAAAGCCTATTATTAAACAAAGCAGTCATAAAGAAACGTGACCCCCGCTCCCCTTGGCATGCACAAGATTGTGTCTGAGCGTATGAGCTCTGTGGAATTATTAAGATCCCCTTTCTTACATGACATGCCCCGCAGACTCGGGGTTAGGAGGAAAATTGTTTCTTACAAGTCGGAAATGAAAAAACTCCAAGTAATCTTCATTACACATTGGCATCTTAAATGGTGGTCATCAGGCATGACAATAGGATGAAAGTAGAGACTCTCCTTCCACTGATTACTATTGTATAATGCGCAAATAATTCACATAGCAAATAAGAAATAAGCAAATAAATGTCATTTTCTCAAAAGTAATTCTATACAGAAATTAAATGGTGGTCATTCCATATTTGCATCAATAAAGACCCCAATACTTGGATAATCAAAAAGGGGGTCACTTATTAAAAGCATACAAAAGTTAAATCTGTTTTCAGTGAACTAACTTTAATAGTTCAAACACTGATAAAACTAAAACTTAATACTTACAAGGTAATTATATTCCCTATCTGCACTGATGTCATCTATTAAAAATTTGTAATATAGACTAGTCCCAGACGAATTCCGCAATCACGGAAAGATCTGCAGAAAATCAAATTTTGCAATCAAATGATGCCCAAACACATTTAACATGCAATTCAAACAAACATACAAAATATGAATCCTACAATGAAATGAAAACTTCAAATATATAATTCTCACTTTTAAACATGACTACGAAAAGTTGTCATGTTGAACCAAACCTGAAAGGTCTTAATCTGTAACAACTAAAAAATATAACATCAGTCTCCATTATTCATTCATCTTCAGAAAGTTTTCTCCAGACATTTAATTACAACTTTAAATCAAAAACTGTTTTCCTCACAATAGGTTACAATCATAAAATCATTGTCCTCCTCTCAACTGGTTACAACTATAAATAAAAGCTGTATCCTCACAACCATAAATTTTAAATAAGTGTATCCCTCACAGCTGGGTACAACCACAAATAAAAACTGTTTCCTGACAATAGGTTACAACTGTAAATAAAAACTGTTCTCCTCAGAACTGGTTACAACAATAAATAAAACTTGTTCTCCTCACAGCTGGTTACAACCATTAATAAAACTTTTTTTCTTACAACTGGTGAGTACTATAAACAAAAACTGTTTTCCTTACAATAGTTTACAACTATAAATAAAAACTGTTCTCCTCACAACTGTTTACAACAATTTATAAAAATTATTTTCGTCACAACTGGTTTGAACTAAAAATAAAAATTTGTTCTCCTTTAATCATAAATATAAACTGTTCTCTTCAGTACTGGTTACAACCATCAATACATGGTTTTTTTCCACTCCGCATGAGGTTACAATAGGTTACAACTGTAAATAAAAACTGTTCTCCTCAGAACTGGTTACAACAATAAATAAAACTTGTTCTCCTCACAGTTGGTTACAACCATTAATAAAACTTTTTTTCTTACAACTGGTTAGTACTATAAACAAAAACTGTTTCCTTACAATAGTTTACAACTATAAATAAAAACTGTTCTCCTCACAACTGTTTACAACAATTTATAAAAATTATTTTCGTCACAACTGGTTGGAACTAAAAATAAAAATTTGTTCTCCTTTAATCATAAATATAAACTGTTCTCTTCAGTACTGGTTACAACCATCAATACATGGTTTTTTTCCACTCCGCATGAGGTTACAATAGGTTACAACTGTAAATAAAAACTGTTCTCCTCAGAACTGGTTACAACAATAAATAAAACTTGTTCTCCTCACAGCTGGTTACAACCATTAATAAAACTTTTTTTCTTACAACTGGTTAGTACTATAAACAAAAACTGTTTCCTTACAATAGTTTACAACTATAAATAAAAACTGTTCTCCTCACAACTGTTTACAACAATTTATAAAAATTATTTTCGTCACAACTGGTTGGAACTAAAAATAAAAATTTGTTCTCCTTTAATCATAAATATAAACTGTTCTCTTCAGTACTGGTTACAACCATCAATACATGGTTTTTTTCCACTCCGCATGAGGTATCACCAAGAGAGCATCAGTAACTGAAACTGTGAGCAATGTTACTTGTGAAACAACATGTCAGCCAGAGGTGCTACCTTCATCAGAGATAATGGACAGGGGTCAGTTACATTTTCCACATGGTCAAGCTCACACATGACAGCTAAAGAGCATTGGTCTCTTATCTACCACAAACAAATAATCCCACTGAGCCATTTACATGTCTAGAAGACTTTCTGACCTATCAGAAAGCAAGGTAAAAAAATGGACAAAATCGGATATTTCCGAAATTGAAATTGTGAAATCTTGGCTGATTATTTTTGCTCATCATGTTTACAAAAGATTTCATTTGTCAGAAAAAATTATGTTCAGACTTTCTTCTTAACCAGGAAGTATGCTTTAAGTTTGTCTGAAGGCATCAATCATCTGAAATGGAAATCTAATCTTGAACATGTTTTCAACATGAGTTCATTTTATTTGTCACTCAAACGTTTCTCAGACATTATTTTTAAGTTATTATGATTCAGATATATCTGACATAATTTCAAAAGATGGATCAAAAGTACAAACAAATCAGAAAATATTATCCAGTTCTAACCCCCACCCCCGACCAATAAATGTCCAGTCCTTAAGTATATTAATTAATATCTTTCATAACAACTAGTTGTGTATACTATACTACTCAAAATATGCTATGAACCATCCAAAGGTCTGACAGATTAACTATAGTAATATGAAAGAATTAGCAGGTTCTTAACTTCTTTTGAGTAGCATACCCATCTCATGAAATGAATGACAAAAGTTACAGATTACAAAAAATGAAATATTGTTTTTCCCTTGGAGAGATAAACATTATACTTGGAAGGACAATATATCTGTTACGTATCTCTATCACAATCAGGAAGCAGGAGTCTCAAGGATGATGAGGACACCAAATAGACTTGACATGTTGAAATTTATCTTCATTTTGACTGCCAGTACGGAAATGTATGTTTTTCATGAAATTGCATGTCTACATCATGATGAATTTGATTTGTCAATCCTGCATTTAATAAACCATTTACAGAATGAGGCATTTTATTCGTCAGACAAGATAATGGTCTCTGGAACCAGGATGTGTCAGCCAGAGCTATTTTCTTGGATGCTTGGAAACCATGAAGTGTCAAAGTGGCTAACTGAGGTAAAACCACTGTCAAACATGATCCACAGTGGAGTAATTAGTTTGTGGAATCTTTCAATCATAATTAAAACCCGTCTGGGTAACATAAACCAGGCGATCCACTTCTCAACAAAAAATTGTACCTCAGCTGAGTCATATTTAACATGAAAACTTGATAGTTGCATTGTGCTAGTTAAGTCAAAAACATGTACCTACATGGTTGACGAAAAAACGTACACTAAAATGGTTGATTCAAAAACAAGTACCCTAAATAGTTGACTAAAAACATGTACCCTAAAATGGTTGACTAAAATACATACCCTAAAATGGTTGACTAAAAAACAAGTACCTTCAATGGTTGACTAAAAAAACAAGTACCCTCAATGGTTGACTAAAAAATATGTACCCTCAATGGTTGACTAAAAAACATGTACCTCAAAATGGTTGACTAAAAACATTTACCCTAAAATGGTTGACTCAAAAACATATACCCTAAAATGGTTGACTCAAAACAGAACTGTGCTGAGTGTGCATTCTGGTTCAGAGAATTGTACATTACTTAACTTACAAAAGAAACATTGTTTCCTGAAGATGAAGATCAATTTGTGTTTGTTTTATTGTGCCGCACACAGCAACAATTCAGCTGTATGATGGCAGATTATATTAACAATCTGACAACCAGACAAACCAGTAATTGACATAATGAGGAACTATCCACATCATAGTGATACAATGACACAGAATCAACCAAATCACAGAGTCTGACCACCTGATTTGTTGCCTCATACTACGCGCACAGATTGATGGGGACCTATTCTACCCCGGAGGGAGCACAGGTGGCCCAGACGTCTAAGGCGCTGTGATTCGCTGTGCAGAGTTGCGTCCCTTGGGCACACCTGAAGCCCATGATTGTGGCTTCGAATCCCGTTTCGCCCAAATGATGTTTCTAGGTTTGTCAGCACCATACCCTTGCTCGTAAACGTGGTAAACGTCTGAGGCCTGCATCACTTCGGGCTTTCCTCCCACATTAAGCTGACACGCCGTGATATAACTGGAATAATGTTAAAAGCGGCGTTAAACCCAATTCACTCACTCACTCTACCCTGGAATCTCACAGGGCTCAACATGCAATGAACTTAAACACTTATTAATGGGGATGCATGTGTGAATCCCTTTTTTCTCCAGCATGCTGATTATCATTAAACAAAGGCAGGTTGGAGAAAAAGAGAAATTTATTTCCCTTAGCTCCCACACAAATCCCAATGGCTATTTCCATACTTAAATTCAGTCAATTATATCTCTGAGCCATAACCAGACCAGCAGGCAATGAATTCTAAACTAAAGACACTCCAAATGACATGATCATGAGGTTTTGAAGAGGCTTTGAATGGGCTGCAATCTCAAGCACACAAAACAAACCTGTCCCTCTGGACACAATTATGTAGGCAGTTATAAAAACAAAATTGTTCAAGTAAATAAAATGATATCTTCTTCATTGCCAATTAAGCCCGGAATGCAGTCACCATGAAAAACTGGCTGCCTTGAGCCATCCAGTTAGTCGACCTACCTGACAAAATGGTGAAGTGCAATGGACAATGAAATTTGCCTGATGAGTTGCTCCATCACACTGATGACTCTGTCTCACAAGATCTGTTTTGTATTCATCTGATGTCATATCATTTGTTTGTTTGTTTGTTTGATGTTTAACGCCGCTCTCAGCAATATTCCAGCTATATGACGGCAGTCTATATATAATCGAGTCTGGACAAGACAATCCAGTGATTGACATCATGAGAACTGATCCATGCAATTTGGATACGATGACATGTATCAACCAAGTCAGCAAGCCTGAACACCCGATCCCGTTAGTCGACTCTTATGACAAGCATAATCGCCTTTTATGACAAGCATGGGTTGCTGAAGACCTATTCTACCCCGGTTCTTCACAGGTCTGATATCATGTCACAAATGGTTGCTATTCAACTTTCTTCTGCCCAAACCAACATGTTGGACAGGAGATATTTCGATCAACCTTTACTGTAGTATCTGATCATGACAGTGCCCACAGTTTGGTCTCAATGATTGATCTACTCTTCCCATTAGATTGTGTGTGAGTGAGTTTGGTGCAACTCTCTGCTTTGAACAGGATTTCAGATATAATGGTGAGTTCATATTTTTGTTAAATGCTACACTTAGTAGTGACAGCAACCGGTAAATAATCAAGTCTGGACCAGACAATCCAGTGACTAATATTGTTAGCAATGACCCACGTCGTTGTCAGATGTAAGATGACACACAGTCAACCAAGTCATCAAGTCTGACCACACAATCCATTAAGTCACCTCTTAAAACCAGCATAGGTTGCTAAGGAGTTATTGATCCAGCTCAGAATTCATCACGGGTTGCGTGTCAGTTAAATGTTGGAGAAACATTTAAAGCCTAAATTGATGCAGATAGATTACAGGCAAACCTTTAATGACACCAGTGATATGTTGCTGAAGAGCCTTGGAAAAATATTTTTATTTCATAACCATGAATCAAATTTGCTAGGACTGCCATTTACCTGATCCTAGACCCCACCTTTAAGTACTGGTATTCAATTTTAACTGATTTACTATTAATAAATGAACACTAAGCAGATCATGGAGTTTAGTGTTGGTCGTTTCAGCAGATTCCTTCATCCTTATACACACCCAGATATAGTTGCAGCAATTTGGGGTGTCATTTGGGGCTTTGATTGACAACTCTAAAGAAGTTTCAATGAATTCTTCTTCCAAAAGCTATAAACTAGATCACTGACACAATCCTAGGACAACCCCTAATTGTGAAACACAGTCGGCTGCCCCCAAAAAGCCTTTTTCTTCTGATCTATTGGAAAAACAAATTACTCAAAATGAAAAGCCTAAGATGAGCAAACAGAACTTGGTACCTATCTTGCCCTAGGCCATGTTCACAAAGCAATCTCAGTACTCCCATAAAATAACATACGACAATAATTATGACCGTTTATGATGATCACATGAGGAAACAAGGTCAATGAATCATCTCAGAAGTATGTCATGCTGGAACTAACAGAAAGACAAAATCAAACAAACCCATGGCTGTGTGTCTATAAATAAAACAAGTAAACCATTAATATTCAGCCATATTCAAAATAGCACCATGAATTTGTAGACTTTTTATATGATTATCCCCAAGAAAATCAACCTAAGGCTCTCTAAGCACACATTATTCTACATTCTGCATCCTCACACTTGGGAAAAATATCTAAAAATTGAAATGAAGTCTATTGGTCTGAATCCCCAAGAAAATCAACCGAAGGCTCTCTAAGCACACATTATTCTACATTCTGCATCCACACACATGGGAAACATATCTAAAAATTGAAATGAAGTCTATTGGTCTGAATCCCCAAGAAAATCAACCTAAGGCTCTCTAAGCACACATTATTCTACATTCTGCATCCTCACACATGGGAAAAATATCTAAAAATTTAAATGAAGTCTATTGGTCTGAATCCCCAAGAAAATCAACCTAAGGCTCTCTAAGCACACATTATTCTACATTCTGCATCCACACACATGGGAAAAATATCTAAAAATTTAAATGAAGTCTATTGGTCTGAATCCCCAAGAAAATCAACCTAAGGCTCTCTAAGCACACATTATTCTACATTCTGCATCCACACACATGGGAAACATATCTAAAAATTGAAATGAAGTCTATTGGTCTGAATCCCCAAGAAAATCAACCGAAGGCTCTCTAAGCACACATTATTCTACATTCTGCATCCTAACACATGGGAAACATATCTAAAAAATTAAATGAAGTCTATTGGTCTGATCACGTCAGGGCCATCAATGGAATACTTCCCAAGACGTGTTGGATTCATGAAGTAAGAGAACATAATGGAGCCTACCAGTCAGGTTTCTTGTACCTACACGACATGTCAGACACAAGGAGACATCCCAATTATCCCACCTCCAGTGGAGCCACAGAGACCAGCCCAGCAAAGCCTGCTTACGCAGCAGAGGGAGACTCTCCTCACTTCTTGACCATGGATTTGGAAAATTGCTCCTGGGATTAAGCAGTCATAGAGTATTCCTTGTTTGGATGTGATAGCCTGGTGTCACTTGAAGAAGATAGGATGCAAGGTTTGATCTACTTAGCGCCTATGTTTGGCGCTATGGGACATTGAGGGGAACGTCCTCATACTGATCTGGTACTCACGGTGCCGAGTTATAACATATTCTGATTATATTTGGGGTGTTTCCTACTTCACATGACTGAGGAATGTCCGAGGAGGTGGATCAAATTGACTTGATCTTTTTGATCTAGGTGTGATGTTTATCAGTCTTAAAATTACTGATGGAATGAAGTAAAGCTACAAAAGTGCAAGGGCAGAATGATGCTCTGACAGGAATGATTTCTGTTCCCCAAGTGAGCAAGGTTTCACGTGGCTGTTAGCCATGTTCCTGCAATATCCCAGTAAGGTGAGGTGAGGTGAAATGGGGTTTAACATCTCGTCCAAAATTATTGCCCTTATAGCGATGTGTATGTGTGTGGGAGATACCATGCCACAGTTTAACATGAATATCCCACTCACTGTACTCACAATATACTGACGCCAAGCTGACCAGTCCTTGTTTTACCCCTGTATTGACGAGTGCCAGTCAGGGTAACAAGTACCACCTTTTAACGCCTTTTGGTATGACGTGGCTGGGGATCAAACCCCAGACATTCTGCTCTCTTGGCAGACGCTCTACCACTTGACCCCGGAGGCGGTCACTAAAATAAGTAAGGGACACCATAGAAGGGCTTCACACATTGTGTGAGCGAGTTCAAATCTAGCAACACCGTGGCAACATAACAGCAAGACAACGATGAGAACAAACTATACATTCATTAAAAGCATACACGTACCGTCAGAACAGTGAGGTAAATGGTATATATTCAATTTCAATCAAATCAGACCTCCAATAAAAGCATGTGATTGATACACATATTCGCAACAGATAATACAAACCAAATTTAACACATTAAAACCATCTGGGAACAACTGAACCTGGGATTTCAGCTTTACACCACTAGGCCACCCAACCTCCCTGTATGTTTGTTGTGTGACGCCACTGAGCAATATTCTAGTTCCATGACAGCAGTCTGTAAATAATCAAGCCTGGAACAGACAATCCAGTGATTGATTTTATCAGCGACATCTCATGCCCTTAAGTCACAGAGTCTGACCGCCTGATCCATTAAGACTCTTCTTACAACCAACACTGGCGGCTGGTGCACAAATCTAAAAAGGTTCCCACGAGGCTCCCTGAATGTCCCCTTAATATAACTGGAGATTGTGTGGTACTGATGGGTTGGTTATTTGCCCGACTTTCATATCGTAATAATGATTCATGTATTGCAATACATACCTTGATATATTGCATGCATACTTTCACCTGTAATTTGCAATGAACCTGAATAAAAAATGACCCGTATATCAGACTTCCCCGCATACGTTTGGCACTTTCGTCCACCACCTTGTTTGTTGTTGCTATGGTCACAAGACGTGTGTGATAGACACAAATTGTGCACAATTTTCGATCACAGGAATGTAAGTAAGGATAAGAATTTATGGATGAACAACTTCTTTATTACAATTAAGAGCGACGTTTCGGTGTAGGTTCTAACACCGTTATCAAGCAAGTGATTTACAGAGTGCAGTAAGCAACAGGAATGTAGTTGCTAACTTCTGAATTTCAGACTTACATTTTGACTTGTCACTTACCGTATATCGCTGTGTATAAGGCAAGTTTTTGCGTACCTAATATGAGGGGGTTAAGAAGGGGGGTCGTCTTATACAGGAGTCGAAGATCTCACATTTTTTTCCAGGTGTTTTACTTTCAGCTTCCACTAGCAATGTCAACCGGCGTTTGATAGCCAGGCCAGCATTTGAGAATAAAACTTCGCATTTCATCCTTAATAACTGTTCCAATAACTATTTCCATACATAAACATGATTTGTATCTCTTTTCCCCTTTGAATATTTTCTGCAAATAAAGTTGAAATGACCCTCGCCTTAATCCAGATTGTCAAGCCAGCTGACATGGTATGTTAACTTTGTCATCCAGATGAAAACATGCATGAATATGATGTATGTACGCAATGTACCAGTATTATTCAAACATAATGTGATACATATTCATTAGCATTTCAAATATTGGCATTATAGCCCGTAATATCAATGTAGTGAACACCACATACATTATTTCACTCAGTGTCCCATCTTGTTCCTAAGAACCATTCATATTGATCACACAACAGGTTCCATGAAGATCCATGTTAAAATAGGTCTTCAGCAACCCATGCTTGTGGTAAGTGGCATCTATGCTTGTCGTAACAGGATTTGGTTGTCAGATTCGCTGAAATGGTTGATGCATGTCATCGTACCCCAATAAAATACATCAATGCTCATGATGTCAATCACTAGACTGTCTGGTCCCAGACTCGAGTATTTACAGACTGCAATAATATGGCTGTAATATTTGTGAGTGCAGCTTTAACAACCAAACACAACAGGTAACATTCTTCAGGAATATTGCATGGTGTTCCTTTATTCATAAATGTATTTGAAAAGGCGAAAATCTCTTTTGATATTTCCTTAAATGAAAAAGCGAATTATTTTACCCTTGAACACAATGTTGTAACAAGCAAGGCCTAGCTCACGGCTATGGACCAAGGCCATCAGTATAGAACCATCATTCAGTTCACAATGCAGTCTGAATCAAACATGGTCTTGTGCCAATGACCTTGTCCAGTTCAACATCAAAGTTCATTACCGTTACACATGGCAGTTCCGACCAGTGAGGCCAGACTGTGTTGCTTGCCAATTTGAGGACATCATCAGTTGTCTTCACATTGATTAAAGGCATATTTGATTTTGTTCCTCCCCGCATAGAGCCAAACCATGAAAAAGACGAGCTATCATGTCCCGGAGGATACCTTCCAAATTGGATTGATTGCCCTGGGCTGAGTTGGGATGTACAGTGGATGCTCATTTTTGTGACTCTTCAATGCAACATTTACAGAAGGTCAAATAGGCAACTTTCTGCACTGAATGTAACAAAGTAACGAATGGCTACTGTACTTACAAGTGAGTAAGTTTTATTGGAAAAGGTATCGTAAAGAAACCCACAAACTCTCTTGTTATGGGAGATGTTGTGTTTGTAAGTGTTTTTTGTGTAACGTCACATGCACAGACTTTTTTACACATACTTTTACCTTGAAATCAGAGGGCAGGGGTGATCCAGTTTGATATGATTTGATTTGACCTAGTTGTCTAAGCTCCAACAATTTGCTTGCAGATTTGCATACCTTCAGTGCTAATGACTGTGGGTTTGAATCCCAGATAAGTTCTATTCTGATACTTGGTACACGTTTATGACCTGCATCACTTTGGACATCACGCCATGACGTAAATGTTCAAAGCGTTGTAAAACAGCCTTTACTCCTTTGAAAATAGCCCCAGTCAGCAATATTCCAACTATATGACACTGGCCTGTAAATAATATAATCTGGGCCTGACAAACCGGTGACTGATTTCATGAGCCACATCTCATGCCACCAGGGTATAATGACACACAATCAACAAAGTCACGTTAGCCTGACACCCCGATCCATTTGGTTGCCTCTTACGACCGGCATAGGTTCCTGGAGACCTATTCTTACTCAGAATCCCAATGGAGGGTTAAGGGAGGTCATGACAATGCTATTTCCTATCAAGGAGAGAGAGTCAATTTCTTCACAAATGATGTTTCCTTTGGAAATTGATTGTCAAAATGGTGTAAACGAGGAAGGGATTTACTCTGACATTGTTATCTCCCCTGTATCTGACTATAAAATGGCGGTGACAGACCATGTTGTGTAATATTTACTGTAGTATGTAGCAAATAGGATCTGCATGTACAAGTAGTGTCAATGACTGTCAACACTTTAGCTCCCAATGTATCAAAATAAGTACCGTAATACAGGTACCTGCATCGCAAGACCATTTTTTTCAACCTCTAAACAGCAAAGGGAGGCAACTCTGAATAGAAATCAACTTGCCTGTTTCTTAACATTTCCTTAGTGAGAGTGGCACTTTAAGCAATATTCCAGCCAGATCACGGCAGGGTCCATGGTTAAATTAGTTTACTAAACTTGGGTAAATGGAAGTTGAAGCCCAGAAAACGTATTGACTTCACACTGCCTCTGAACACTTTTCATAACAGTTTAAGTCCAAATTTTGGAAAACAAGCATTTGGGATGGTGGCATGGATGTCACATCTATCACATACTAAACAAATAAAGTTAGGGAACATGAATATTTAGGGGCATATTTTTTAGTAGTGAAGACTAAGCACATAATTTTATAAAAATGTCCCCGAAAATATTTATTCCCAACTTATTTTGTTCAATATATATATTGCATTGGATTAAGCTGTTTTGGGCGATCACTTTATCATCCACAATGCCAAAATAATTGATGAGGTTACTCCTCTTATTTCTTGGTTTACAGATACGTTTTGCACAAAGGCAATGTCCATGCTACGACAATCGTAAGTCAGTGTTAAAATAAGGGATGTACGATCGTCGTAGCACTAAGATTGGTTTGAGTAAGTGGACTCAGGTCTGTGGGTGAAGAAAAACTAGATAACCCAAAAGATGTATCAAATCATTTGTTTTTATTTTGTTGTTTGTTTGTTGTTTAACAAATGAGAGCATCCTGTAAACAATCAAGTCAAGCCCAACAAACCAGCGATTGAGATTATGAGCAACATCCTACACCCTCTCATGCTGCAACATCCCATGCCTGTGAACATTCACAATCCAAGTCTGACCATTCCATTGCATAAGTCTCCCAGCTTGTATGACAAGCACAGAGGCTGCTTGGGACCAAGCGTAACACAGAATCTACACAAGTGTTCAAATCACTTCCTGTGTTGTTCAAACTGCTATCGGACTTTGATGTCATGTGTGCTGTAGATGGCAGAACATTATTTCATCGATTAATCTACAGTGATCTATTGTAACCTACTGTATTGCATTTTCACATATAGAATGAAAATAATTTTTGTGTTGAACGTGTAAGCTTGCATCTGGTTGAATAAAAAAAACGAAACTTGCCACATTACTTTTTTCTATTTCTTGTAGGGTCAGCAGAATCTGTGAACCAATTTAAGTCTTGCCTCACCATAATCACAGTCAACAATAATCAGTATCACTTAACCGTAACCTTGTCAGAAGGAATAGCGTGTGTACACTGGGATCTGGATTTTGAACCTCAGACGCAGATCATGAGGGTATTTGGCCCAACTAAGTGGACATACAGTGTTATTATGTTATCACAAATGTTTAAGTTCCATGAGATATTGCTTGTTCGCAGGCATTTCTTATTGTTCTTGATTCTTTCAGAAGAAAAACTGTCCCACATGGATTTTGCATTTCAGACTCAAAGAAGCATAATGACTTTTTACAAACTAAACAAGACAGCTTTTTTTTAAAAACTCACTGCCCGAAAACTAACTGATTTAATATTTAATCTTAAAAACCACTGATCGCAATGAGCCACGTGTATGGAAAGTGTATGCAATTGACACTCCTGTCACATCAATTGCCACGTTGATTTCATTCTTGTCATGTCAAAAGTCACATAGATTTCATCGCTAGGGTTGCTATTAGCTTCACATAAAACTATGGCACGGCTCAGTAAATGGGCAAAATCAATGGTTTGTAGGCTGGGATGACTAAAGCAACGACTGGACATGAGACCCGTCCACTCCAATCATGTTAATTATGGACGACCATCGCACCGTTCCCTCATACTTTCTGTTAATAATGTTCTTAATGTTTGACACTCCGTGCAGTAAAGTATGGCAGTATCACCCTACAGGAAGTGTGGGAGACTGCAGAAATGTTTCCAGACAAAAATGCAACAATCCTGGTAGTAAAAAATATGTTCATAAAACACAAAAGAATATCTTTAATGTTTGTGGTATTTCCCCAAAGCCCTCTTCAAAACTTGTGAAAGAAGAGTTAAGAGTGCCCTTCACTTTTGAAATGAGAGATTTTTGAATCGCACAGACACACACCACAAGTCTCTAAGCTCTGCACAACCAAAACAATACAAGTCTCTCAAAAATTCTGCACAACCAAAACAACACAAATCTCACTAAAGCTCTGCACAACAAAAACAACAACACAAGTCTCTCTAAAGCTCTGAACGACCAAAACAACACAAGTCTCACTAAAGCTCTGCACGACAAAAAAACAAAACCAGTCTCACTAAAGCTCTGCACAACCAAAACAACACAAGTCTCTCAAAAATTCTGCACAACCAAAACAACACAAATCTCTCTAAAGCTCTGCACGACCAAAACAAAACCAGTCTCACTAAAGCTCTGCACGACCAAAACAAAACCAGTCTCACTAAAGCTCTGCATGACAAAACAACAAGTCTCTCAAAGATTCTGCACAACCAAAACAACACAAATCTCTCCAAAGCTCTGCACAATAAAAACACCACAAGTCTCTCTAAAGCTATGCACGACCAAAACACCAAAAGTCTCTCTAAAGCTCTGCACGACCAAAACACCACAAGTCTCTCTAAAGCTCTGCACGACAAAAACACCACAAGTCTCTCTAAAGCTCTGCACGTCAAAAACACCACAAAGCTCTCTAAAGCTACGAAGCAACATCTAACTACTGAACTTAGCCACCTCAAACAAGTGTTCACACAGTACAACCACTACCCCGAACAGCTAGTACAACAGACAATACAAGTGTTCACACAGTACAACCACTACCCTGAACACCTAGTACAACAGACAATACAAGTGTTCACACAGTACAACCACTACCCCGAACAGATATTACAACAGACAATACAAGTGTTCACACAGTACAACCACTACCCTGAACACCTAGTACAACAGACAATACAAGTGTTCACACAGTACAACCACAACCCTGAACAGCTAGTACAACAGACAATACAAGTGTTCACACAGTACAACCACTACCCCGAACAGCTAGTACAACAGACAATACAAGTGTTCACACAGTACAACCACTACCCCGAACAGATATTACAACAGACAATACAAGTGTTCACACAGTACAACCACTACCCCGAACAGCTAGTACAACAGACAATACAAGTGTTCACACAGTACAACCACTACCCCGAACAGCTAGTACAACAGACAATACAAGTGTTCACACAGTACAACCACTACCCTGAACAGCTAGTACAACAGACGATACAAGTGTTCACACAGTACAACCATTACCCCGAACACCTAGTACAACAGACAATACAAGTGTTCACACAGTACAACCACTACCCTGAACACCTAGTACAACAGACAATACAAGTGTTCACACAGTACAACCACTACCCTGAACACCTAGTACAACAGACGATACAAGTGTTCACACAGTACAACCACTACCCTGAACAGCTCGTACAACAGACGATACAAGTGTTCACACAGTACAACCACTACCCTGAACAGCTTGTACAACAGACGATACAAGTGTTCACACAGTACAACCACTACCCTGAACACCTAGTACAACAGACGATACAAGTGTTCACACAGTACAACCACTACCCTGAACAGCTCGTACAACAGACGATACAAGTGTTTACACAGTAAAACCACTACCCTGAACACCTAGTACAACAGACGATACAAGTGTTCACACAGTACAACCACTACCCTGAACACCTAGTACAACAGACAATACAAGTGTTCACACAGTACAACCACCAGCCCGAACAGCTAGTACAACAGACAATACAAGTGTTCACACAGTACAACCACTACCCTGAACAGCTAGTACAACAGACAATACAAGTGTTCACACAGTACAACCACTACCCTGAACACCTAGTACAACAGACAATACAAGTGTTCACACAGTACAACCACTACCCTGAACACCTAGTACAACAGTCCAACCACTACCCTGAACACCTAGTACAACAGACAATACAAGTGTTCACACAGTACAACCCTTACCATGAACACTTTTTACAGTATTAAAGAAGTTGTTATCCATAAAAATTGTGTCTATCTTGTCATCCGCCAACTTCTAAGTAATGCCTATCAAACAAGTTACCATGAACAGCTACAGTACAACATACAATACAGAACATCACCAAGAAAACTCAGAAATCTCCCTGTCAACAACCTGCACCCTTTGTGATCAGTAATCAAGAGACTCTTAAAGAAACAGGCCAACATTGATGTATATATAGCTTTCAAAAGAAGTCACTGCATTCAGAACACCATCAAAGCCACAGGAAAACCACCATCCAGCCACAAGCTAGAACCATCAGGAGCAGTGTACCCCATTCTGTATTACAGACTTCACCAGCCAATATGTTTTACCCTTCTGTGTACATAACAGGCTTCTCCACTCCAGCAGTGTAACTGCATCTTAAACCTACTCAACTGTATAAACATTGCCTCCTACCTGTATATATACCTGTCTACCATACTCTGTACATCACTTGCTTGATAACGGTGTTAGAACCTACACAGAAACGTCGCTCCTAATTGTAATAAAGAAGTTGTTCATCCATATATCTCATCCTTACTAACTAGTCTCTAGTATGAAATCCTAGTCATTGGAGTAAGTGCATGAGTACCTCAGACCACCCAATTCCATTAGCCTCCAGCTGCTTCTTCCTACGTTAGGTCGCTTAAGACCAATTCTAACCCAGATTTGCATGGGAATCTCAGACCATGTAAACTGACCACATTATGTTCCCACAGCGACATGGAGATATTCTGGAAATAATGATTCTCAGAGAACAGCACTCCAGGTATCCTGATGAGCTTCTTATGGTCTACTTGTGCGTGAAATAGTGAGCAATGTGAAATTGACGTTTTTATCAAAATACATCTTGTGATCCATTACTGGTAAGTTTGGAGCAGAACACAGGATGTTTTGTATGATCAAGTCAGAATCCTACAAAGGTATCTGCTTTTAGCAGAGATTTCATGTGATTATGGAAATGTTTTTCATCCCTTTTCAATAGTTATTAAAAGTGATGTCTTTCAAATATATTTGGCTGCACATTAAAATTTTGTTCCAGCAAATGGAAAAACAAAAGCATGTTCTAGTAAAATGTTGGATATTGATCACAAAATACTCCTTCATGGCAACACGTCAATTTCTTGCATTCACTGTCAAGAACATGCACTCCAATCTTAAGGGATATATTTTGTAAACAAACTCCTTGAAACTGCAACTTTACAATTGATAGTGATCATATTTGGAAATATTTATCAAAATAGGTTCCACCATGCCATGAAGTACCAGTTGTTATGTGTTTTACAAGCAACTTGTTGATATCAAGCTAATCTCATTAGTCTGGCACTCTGCCGGAAATACCTCATGCCTTCAAAACAAACAAAAAGATGATCATCTCATAAAGATGCAAAACCTGAAATCTGAACACAAAAAGGGCAATGTTTGCAGTTCAATAAAATATTTCAAAGGATCATCTCTTCAATTTTCAAAGAGAATCAAAGTCTTTTGCATGAGTTTTACTGCTGGCCTAGTCTCAACATGATAGGGAGAAGGTGGAAATGGCATTAGTGTCACGGGACTGGAATGTGTGAGAAGAAGAGACGTTATCATGCACAGAAGATCAAAGCTGAACCTGATATGGTTTCTAATTAATTCTGGAATCATCAACAGGATGGACATATCCGGGTAGTTGAGATTTTATACTGAGATGTGGCTCCACTTAAGTTTGGGAATAGATGTACTGGAACTCTTTCTCTACGTCCTTTTTTTAACATGTGATTTTACTTTAAAATCAATAGGCACAGGTGACCCAGTTTGATCTGATTTGAGCCAGTTGTGAGGTATCACAATTTGTTAACAGAGTTTCATGTCTAAGGGATGCTGTGTCCTAGGTTCAAATCCCAGATTTTTGGTCTATCAGATCCATAATCATGGTTTCACCGAAGTAGAAACGTTTATTACCTGCATCACTCCATGATATAACTGACCGCCTCCATGGTCTAGTGGTATAGCGTCTGCTCAAAGAGAGGAAGGTCTGGGGTTTGATCCCCAGCCATGTCATACCAAAAGACATTAAAAGATGGTACTTGTTGTTACCCTGCCTTGTGTTCGTCATTAAAGGGCTAAAACAATGACAGGTCAGCACGAAGTCAGTATACTGAGTCTGAATGGGGTATTCATGTTAAACTGTGGCATGGTGTCTCAGTGGGCTGGCACTATAAAATCGGCATTAGTCCGGACTAGTACAAGCAGCCACGCACACATCCACCACACACATGCATGCACGTCATTATGTAAGTGCAATAATCTTGGACACAACGTTAAACCCCATTTCACCTCACCTCACCATGATATAACTGCTCATAACCTTACTCCTTTGATAACTGTACTTGTCACCTCTGTGTGTGCCTGTTGTTTAACACCTCACTCAGAACTATTCCAACTATATCACGGTGGTAAATAATCAAGTCTGAACCAGACAATCCAGGGCCTGGCATTATGAGCAACAATCCACATATCGGGGTACGATGACATGCAATCAACCAAGTCACTGAGCTTGGCCACCCGATCCAATAAGTCAAACATACGACCAGCATGGGTTGCTGGAGGCCTGTGTCACTGTCCTGTTCTTTGAGAGCACCTTGCATACGGAACACAGCCGAAGACGAGGAATACGGTGTCATGCAGAACCATAATGGCAATTTGACAGCAATATACACAGAAATGCCCATCCGAAATGAGGCAGTTAGGAATAACTGGGCTCATCAAGTTCCATGATTAGTAATTTTCCGGAAATAATTACTAATCACCATCAGCATGATTGATTGAATAGTTTTGAACCCTAGATCAGCAGATACTGACACAAACAAGGGAAGCAACCCTGTAAATTTCACCAGTGGGCTACAACATCTCAACAAAGCAGTATTGTTATCTAACACCCACTTCACCATGTTTGTCTACAAGTAAGAGCCTTTGAAGCCATCAATCCCTCTTCCTTACCCTGTATCACCATCCAGGACCATGTTTGCAACAGTAGGGTGAACAACAGCTCTGTAAACAAATTACTGACAGATTTAAACACCAGGGAGGAGGATGGAGATACAGATTCAACTTCATGTCAACATCTCGGAGCACACTCATCTCCCATGATGAGCAATCGAAACCTGCTCTCCACTTCGATCCATTCTGATTTGGAAGTACACTGCCTTATCAGTGGGGAAGCACGGTGGATGGACTCAGCCTAAACGAACATGACATTGGGAAGGGTATCTGCTCATCTCTGATAAACCATGGAGGATATGATTCAGGCACTGTTCATGCCAAAATAGCCGAAATAACTCTGAGGATATCACTGGAAAATCAATCAAAACAGGAGTCTACTCCTGGTGGGGCAGGACAGGCCTACCCTTTCACATCAACTTGGTGTCATCACTATTTGATAGGATTGATAACACAAAACTCTACTCTTGACGGAGATTTCTTATGATTGTGGAAATGGTTTTGTTGCTTTTATAAACCACATGAAACAGATGAGAAAAACAGACTGGGGTTTTAAAAGTTTGGTATGTTTTCGCATACTACTACACATAAAGGCTCAAGTCGCTTAATATTGATCGACAAATTTTCAAATATTATTACACTCAATATTTCAACTCGTATGGGTAATATTAACATACAATCTATGAGGTCATTGCCTAAAGATTTTCTCAGAGGCAGTCATCTATATGATATATATTCATAATTGGCACCCTTATCACCACCCAATCTCTACAAGTGAATAAAGACATTTATGTATTATTCACATAAAATCTGTCTTCTAAAATATTACTGATACCTTTGTTGACCATATCAAGCATATATTTATCTATACCACTCATAAAAAGGTAAGGACCATCCAATTCTTTCATATTACTATAGTTAAGCTATCTTGGCATGACAGATTACATTGGGAAAGAATCAGGTGGCTCTTAACTTCTGTCGAGTAGTATAGAATGTTCAAAGATAATGAAGCTATCATAATAAGAATAAATGCAGCACTGCTAGACTAATATATGCCATGGATGCCGTGCTTGTAGGTTAGAGATGGGGGTCAGTGAGTCCACCAGTCATTGGTGGCCAGGGATCATGCTCTAACACTGCATGGGAAATGTTGGTAATATAGAGGACGAAATTGATTAACAGTTTGCTTCGCCTTGACTAGCCAGTCCCATTTTGGATAAGCCTAGAGTTCCTCTGAGCAAATAAACAATGTCCACAGTTACAAGTTCAAGAAATTCAAATGTAATTGGATGGCACACAATCATATTCCCGAGGCAAGAGAGTTAACTGACTATAAAAGTCCAGTTTCCATCCTTGCCAAACTAGGCTGGTATTATGGAGTTACAACTTGGCTGGACTAACAAGTCTATGCATAGTCCAATCAAAACTGCGTAATGAAATCGAAATCCGGTTGGTAAACTGTCATGCAGATTTCGGTCGATTGCAGGATTTGCAAAACATTTACACTTCCAACTCGTCAACAGATATTTTCCAAATCTTTTCATGTTTTTAATCAAAGTGCTCACACAGTTTGATGCATTTCGCGATGTAAGACCCGTTTTATCACAATATAGATCTTGATTATCGATCAGATCGTCTTGAGTGGGTGCTGCCATTTTGTTTGATACAAATGCAAGTGGTATGAGAGGTGGAATCTGATTGGTCCATAGGAGAGGCTTAGAAGGGACATGACTCGTAATAACCACTGGTGGCGCTACGATCGAGCCTAGGAATTCCAGCCTAGTTCGGCAAGGGTGGAAACTGGACTTTTAAAGTCAGTTAACTCTCTTGCCTCGGGAAGATGGCACACAAGGGAATCAGGTCACATTGCAAGAGTATGGTCTCCCACCATTGCACATCAATTTTGCATACGTTATATCTGCAGTTTACAGGAGGAAAGGCAAGCTAAAATTATATCTACAGTGTACCATTATATTACAAATTTAAACTCACAGCATCTCCCATAATGACATTGTATTCTCATACAACACCTGATGGTGACAACACTGGCTGAAGGCTCCATGGTTGTTAATTACAGATATTTTACTGATTTTAATCAATAAACTCAGACTCAAAATAATATCTGAAGGCGACAGCAAGTCTATTTCTGCAATCACAATGAGTTTTGATCATTTTTTCCTTCATTTCTCAAACTAAGTTAATCTGATTTGAATCAGAATCATATTCAATTTCTGGATCTTTTTTTTCTATTCAATGATACCAAGAGCAATTTCAAACATGAATTTCCATTAATGAGGACAAAAAAAAAGTTATATTTAACTTTAAATTTCTTCATAAACATAACTTGTTTGTTTATTTATTATAAAACCTGAAGAGATTGCAAATGTTCACTTGTCTAAAATGAAAAGATTATTCAAATCTGACTGTGATGACATAAAAACAATGAAATAAAATGAAACTCAACGGGTTTGACAGTAGGGGTGACTATTGGTCTGGAAATCACTATTGCAATAACTATTGATATTGAAAGAAACTATTATGATTACTATTGATATTGCAAAAAACTATTGCGGTAAATATCGATACTTTTCAGTGTATCATTTTAGATGGGTTTTAGAGTTGAATTAAACCTTGGAACTGAAATGTCCTTTGCATGTGAGACTTCCAAACACTTGATTTTCCACCAAAGTTGTCGCCAACTCCACTTGACTGTCATCCTCCACCATTTTACTTTAGGAAGACCGGTTACTAAGCATCAAGGGCACTGTTAACTCTAATCCTCACTTGGCTTGTTCGCGAGCTTGTTTCAGTGACTCAATCACATGATATGGTAAATACAATCGAAACTATCAATATTCCTAACTGAAATCAATACTTTGATCAGAAACTGATTTAACAATCGATTTATTGACTTTAAGTGCTTACCAATAGCAATATATCAATATTTCGATTTATCGTGACACCCCTATTTGACAGTGAGTGAGTTTGGTTTAACGAGGCTTTGAACAGTATTCCAGTTATATCTTGTGTTGGGAGGAAAACCCCAAGTGATGCAGGCCTTAGACGTTTACCACTTTGGTGAAACCCGCAAGTATGGGTATGTCACTGGTAATGACAAATCTAGAAACGTGATCGGGGTAAACCAGGATTTGAACCCCTGACCATAGGCTTCTGGCATGTCCAAGGGACACAACTCTGGACCACCCATGACCCTGGTTTGATAGTGAAGGGTGTGAAGTACACTGTTACTTCCCTGGCAGTGAAGTTTGGCAGAGGGGGTGGTGAAGGAGGTGATACCATCAATACACAAGAATAGACAGTCATAACAAACCTGTTCCGCTTGAGTATAAAGAAATCATGGTACCCATGGGTTCAAAATCAAAGTATCATAACCAGCATGACACCATCAAAGGCTGGAACTTGGGATATTTGAGTGAGTGAGTTGGGTTTAACGCCGCTTTTAACATTATTCCAGTTATATCACGACGTGTCAGCTTATTGTGGGAGGAAAGCCCAAAGTGATGCAGGTCTCAGACGTTTACCACTTTGGTGAAACCCATGAGCACGGGTATGGTGCTGACAAACCTAGAAACACAATCGGAGCGAACCAAGATTCGAACCCACAATCACAGGTTTCTGGCGTGCCTAAGGGACGCAACTTTGCACAGCGAATCGCATCCCTCAGACGCCTGGGCCACCTATGCCCCCCTTTGGGATATTTGAACAAGGAGGTCATGAGATTTTGCTGTGTAAATTTTTCTAATCAAGTGTATGCTGTCAAGTTCAGAAGGAAATCAAGTGATTAGCAAGATTTGTAAGATGCTCTTCGTTGAAATCTTTAAGAAAAATCATGCTCGATTGTACCTCAAAAGTTTTGACATGAAAGACTGGAGTTGCTGGAATATTGCTCAACATAAAGTTGACGATTGGAAAGTTGAAGTCATCCCTCTTGTCAGACAGTCTTGAGGATAGTTTTTGTCACTTTGAATCTTTATACATAGATCTAAATATGTGAGTGAGTGAGTATGGTTTTGGCAATATTCCATCAGTATCCCAGCAGGCTACACATTGTACCCATATGGGGAATCGAACCCAACAAGCGAACACTTAAACCACCAGGCTTCTCCACTGCCCGTCTAAATATGTAAGAGATGAGGCAGTTGTCGAGGATGTCAAGGCGAGCAAAACACCTGGTGTCTGAGGCACACAAAGCAATTTGATAGGACTGCTCTTGTAGCCTAGTCCCCCTTTACTGGTTTGTTTCCAGTTGTCACCAGTCTTTATGACTCACAAAAGTATCTAGCTGCCTAACACTGTCACTTAACATTTCATGTACCTGAATTAGAGCCCATTGAATCAAATTCATCTCAAGAGGCCTTAAAAATAACACAGTCCACATTCAGCGAGATATTCCAGATATAAGTTCAACTCACATTAAGTTAAAATGTCAAAGCTTTACAATTGAAACCAAGCTACTAGACAGCTCCATCAGCCATTGTAAAATGTAAACCTAGAGAAAGTGTGTTCTGTGTTGTGATTGGCTAATTTGGGTCACATGGCCAAATGTCAAAGGGTGAAAATATGATTTGCATTCCCCGAAGGAAGTGAAAGCAAAGGGTGAGTAAGTACGAGGTGTTAAAGAGTACGCATGTTTTTTTTCAAAATAAAACAATAGGTTTACAATATCGATAAATACTATGTGTGTGTCTATTTCCGGGATTTTATCGAGTATTTGCATCTGAAGCTAACGCTTTCGGGTCTCGAGATGAATTTCCAAGATGCAAATACTCGATAAAATCCCGGAAATAGACACACACACATAGTATTTATCTTCTAAATATGAACTGATAGGGATAATAATCCCAGGTATTCTTCTACCATTCCTATTTATAAAAATAACATACATATTTAAGGCTTGAACATATTGAAAACAGCCAAGAAATGTGGTTAGTGGGTGCACTTATTTAAGGACTGACTGTGTATTTATTTCGGTTCAACAAGTTTGCACATCGGTTTTTTGAATCATACCTCAATAAACCCCCAAGAATACAAGTTGATAATTATAATTAAATTCGAAAACGAAAATATATGTAGCGGATTCTTATAAAGGTTTGCAAATTGGTTTTTTCGAATCATACCTCAATGAACTGAAAAAATACACACTCAATCCTTATAATTTTCATTCAAAAATGAAAACATATGTTATCGTGATAGTTTATCCAAAAACAGTCGCATATTTCAAAGCAGACAAAAAGGACGAGATTGATAAACATTCCAGGTGTAGGGATACATACAGTGGCGTGACATGAATCAGGTAATTTGTTTATTTATGCACATAACTTGACATGCCACAAAGTCAGTAGCCAATCAACGGAAAGTGGGATCAAAACAAAGTTCATAGGACCTGTCAATCAAGGCAAGAGGCTAGAGAAGAGCTGCAACAGTCAGACTGTAACTAACCGGAAGATATATGTCCAGGAGAAGGTGGCTGTTTCAAATTACATGGTCAGTTAGCCCACAGATTCAAACAACAGTTGCCTGAGAACAGGAAGACACAGTTGGAAAAATGTGGGTTAGAAATGAAAGCCAAAGTTATGAAATCAGGAGAACCCATGCGACCAGGAGAAAAACAGGCAAGCAAGCCTGCACGTTTGCTATTTCATTCCTTCTCGGCCTTCGATCTCAAAGGGTAGTATGGACAATTAATACGCATGAATGTCGCTAAATGTCCTGTGCATGACAATACTGATATGGACAGAAAGGGATTTCATTGGGAAATAAATGCAATAACATGTGCCAAATTAAGCTAATCAAAATGCAGGAATTACAAAGAACAAAACAAAAATTTAATTATTATACAGTAAACTATGAGGAACCACTAGTTTTGTTTGTAAAAACTTGTTTTTAATTGTAAGCATGTTGACTGCAGACATCTTGGATACCATTGTCATCTGAAATTTCTTTCTTTGACTTCTTTACACCATCGACAGCAAAGATGTTTGAAACTTAACATCAATGTCTAAAGCTTTCCACTTGGAACATGTGTCTGCTATCGTAATTTTATCAATACCAAATTTCCTCACCCTTTTCATTTCGTATTATAGACAGAATATATCCACTTCAAAGGCTATAGCCTAATCACTGTTTAACCATTGTTAATTGAGGACAAGGTGTTAGTATTTAATCCAGGTAATCACTTGCCTTTAATTGTTTATTGCGGTTTTGCACAGCCTCACCTGTTGTGCACCCACAGATATTGTGAAAGGTTCATTGGTGACAAGTATCCAGCTCAGAGATTAACAGTTCGTCATCGTAGTTGACCGAGTATACAGGGGACCACAAAGTAAGTTTGGTATATCGGTAATTTAGGAATAAGAGTGTTCATTATATCCATCAATTTTATATGATAAAATATGCAGCAAATTGACTTGAATTCTTTTTTCATACTTTTTAGTATATCGTAAGCCTTCATTTTTACAAAAGTTTAAACATAAACTACAAATAGAGTTACTTGACTTATGAATAAATATTTTAAGACCTACTTTTGGTTCATATTCTACAAAAAAGAGCAAAAGGTTTTTTTGCAACATCCCTTTCAACTTTAACCTTCTTTCCATACAAGCATCTTCAGTGAAGATGTTACAAAAGATATTCATAGAAAAATAAAAATTAAGAGGTTTTGGCAGCATCCCTAACAATAACTTCAACCTCCTTTCGGTGCAAACATCTAAATTGAAGACTCTTTCAAAATAAAAACAAATAAAAATAAAAAAATTGACTGAAAAAAAATGTTCTCTTGTTCACATATTGCCTCCTACATCTTGACATACTCACAAAAAAAATTCACGAGTAGACATGTAACTTTTCTGAACTAATCTTCCCTAAAAAAGAGACCATTCAATATCACGGCGGAGGACACCAGAAATGGTTTTCACACATTGTACCCATGTCAGGAATCGAACCCGGGTCTTCGGCGTGACGAGCGAACGCCTTAAGCACTAGGCTACCCAACCGCCCCTAAACTAAATTACTTCATCATGACCTAAAGCTTTCTACCTGTTACCAGAATTGTTATCTCCATACCGAGATGGGGGAATCTGGCAATTTGTTTCATAATGAGACGTCCATGATGGTCAATTCTGTCAGAGTCCAACATCCATACTTTGATAAAGACTCACATTAGATGGGGAGCAGACATTACAGTGGACATAATATGTCAATGTTTGCATGCTGAAGGTGTATAAAGCATCCAATGGTAAAATGAGGACAAGGTTATGGCTTTGAAATGCTATCCAGTCGCTCATCTTGTCATCAAATTGACTCATTCCCCTTTATTGGACTCTGGGGATTACAATTCCCCCAAGACTAATTGTATGTTAAGCTTTGTTGTGTTCAATTCAATGTGCGGAACTCAAGAGAAGCTGCAACTGTAACAATGTGTTGTCATGCTTCAATATTAAATTTTGGTGCTCTTTCTGTGTGAGTGAGTATTGTTTTACGCCGCTTTTAGCAATATTCCAGTAATATCACGGCGGGGGACACCAGAAATGGGCTTCAACCATTGTACCCATGTACAATGCTTTAACCACTAGGCTACCCGACCTCCCTCTTTCTGTGTGAGCTGATGGCGTCATGAGGTCACACATCCCTACGCTTTCCTACTGCCTATATTATGGTATCTGTGTTGTTTGTTGTTTAACGCCGCACTCAGCAATATTCCAGCTATATGATGGCTGTCTGTAAATAATTGAGTCTGGACAAGACAATCCAGTGATAGATATCATGAGCATCGACCTACGCAATTGGGATACAATGACATGCATCAACCAAGTCAGCAAGCATGACCATCCGATCCAATTAGTCGCCTCTTTCGACAAGCAAAGTCACCTCTTACAGCAAGCATGGTTTGCTGAAGACCTTTTCGAACCCGGATCTTCATTGGTGAGTGAGTGAGTATGGTGTTACTCCACTTTTAGCAATATTCTAGCAAGTATCACCAGGGGGGACACCAGGGCTTCACATATTGTATCAATGTGGGGAATCAGGTCTTGGACGTAGTCTATCAATTGCCCCTTTAACACAAGAAATCAAACAGTATGCGCTCATATTCCAAAGATCATAATCAGGTAAAAACTAGGATTCAAACCTATGACCAGCAGATCCTGTCATTGTCCAGGGACACAACTCTGCACAGGCCAATGCAGTACCTTAGATCTCTGGGCCGCCACAACCCCAAGGCAAGCTGGTAGAGATGGCAGGTATGCATCAACTTTGTTTGTTTGTTGTTTAACACCACACTCAGCAATATTCAAGTTTTATGACGATGGCCAGTAAATAATCATGTCTGGGTCAGAAAATACAGTGATCGATATTGTGAACAATGATCAATGCCACAGGGTTCGATGACATGTGATCAACCAAGTCATCAAGCCTGGCCACTGATCCATCTGGCTCAATCTTACAACCGACCCGTGAAGATTCCGGGGTAGAACAGGTCTTCAGCAACCCATACTTGCCGTAAAAGGCGACTATGCTTGTCGTAAAAGGCAACTAACGGGATCAGGTGGTCAGGCTCGCTGACTTGGTTGATACGTACATGTCATCGATCCCAATTGCGTGGATTGATGCTCATGATGTCAATCACTGGATTGTCTGGTCCAGACTCGATTATTTTACAGACCGCCGTCATATAGCTGGAATATTGCAAACAAACAATCTTACAACCAGCAAGTTGCTGGGAGACCTATTCTAACCATGACTGCCAGTGAGCTGCATCAATAAGTATAGAGATACCAACAGCTAACGTCAAAAGATTAGAGTAAAATATATTGACAAATCCATACAACTGAAGTATGTCAGCAGTATCAATATGATGTTCAGTTTCATCCAGTAGAACCCACAAATACCATCATACATTTTCATCGCGATCCTCCATGTCCCCAGACTCCCATCGGTCAACATCATGGCTCGCAATCATGTGACCATTATCTAACAAATGAACAATAGTCGTTATTCCAGCCTGACTCCTTCCCACAAAATCATCATCATGATTCAAGTATATGTATACAGTAATAGCATTAGAGAACAGACATGGAGATCAAAGATGCGCCTCGTCCTCTGAAAGATGTTGATCATGATCAAGCAATCTCAGACTCTACTGGTGAGGACTTTGATGTGGTGGGCAGTGCTACTGCAGAGGAAGTGGGATGAAATTATCTACATTCTCTAAAAGCCACAAAAGCAAGAAAAAAATGAGCAGATTAATGAAAGATGCCATTTTGGGATGTCTCATATTTGGGTCATTGAGACATTGCTTGCAAAGGTAAAGCTTATAATACACATGGTGGGCGAATGATTCTGGATGTTTTGGGATCATTTGGATTTTCATGAAAGAAAAAAAGAGCAATCATAAAAGAATATTGTGAATGTCTTATTTTCACTGTTTGACATTTTCATAATAGATAGATCAAAGGTCAGGAACACAATCTTGAATTTTTAAACAGTGATGCTTTTTCCCAATTCATTTTGGCTAAGAAAAAAGCAAAAGATTATTTTATTTCAGTTTAGACCTTACTGAAGAGATACAGAAGCTCACCTTCATAAAGTGATATACAACTTGAGGTTCAGGTTCCTTGACACCTTATGACATGTTTTTTATGCTTTGGGACATTTAAACATAGAAGCAGAGAAATGACTTTATTGCACATCAAGTTAATTGTTTTTGTACAATAAAAGTGTAAAAAAAAATTGATAAACATAAGAAGTTCACTGTGCGATTCCAGCCAAAATATCATGAGCACGTGTTTATGTACAGCTATCAAATAGTGTAGGTACCAGGTGACAGTATTGTATATAATGCTCAAAAATAGAACTTGTTTCCTATTTTTTTCAGACCAAACATTTCGGATTTGGCTCATTATATATATTGAATAAATTCAAATAAAAGAATCTAATTATGTAATTGCATTTCAGAAATGGTACATTTATAGAAAGCACGCATGATTCAAGCATGAACACCAAAAGGAAACTTCAAAGAACTTATTTTTTATTAATCACAACCTTCAACCATTCCAAAATATCATAATTTAAGTTTCTATATATTTAAATTTTCCTGAATAAAGTAATACATATATGTTCTTACATGTAATTAATCATTAGTACCGTAGCTCTTAAAATTCTGATCAATTCCCAACCTAATCTTTGATAATTGTCAAGGTGGCTTTGTCCTCTTAACAAAGCCAACCAAAGTCCATACAGCTGGATGCCTTGCCAAACAGGTCATGTGCACTCACATTCAGGCGATGTTAAGGTGAGCTAACAATGACAGATGAAACAGATATTCGCAAGAAATTTTTGAGTCGAGCTGATGAATACATTTCTATATATAAAGAACTGCATATGAAAATTTCTTTTTTTCATCAAAATCCCAATTACACCAAACAGAAACTCGATCTCTATCAAAAAAGAAATCCAGTGCAGAGATATTACCTTTGTTCAGTGCCAAAAGATCGAACTCAGTGATCAAGGCCAACACAAACATGTGTTGGTGAGGCTAATCATGACATTGCAGGATCTACTGGTCTACTGGTCTACTGGTCCATGACCTGCTAGGCTCAAAACATGACGTCAACATCCGACAGATTCAAGTCAATATCTGGCACAATACCTCAAAACGGAGGGTCTTCAGAGCATGGAGATCAATATGTAATTGCAGTCTTCATCAAATGATCATGTCAGACAAAACACTGAATGACAAAGAAGGAAGAGCTCAATCAAAATCAAACCGAAAATGCTCCATTGACATGGTTACCGACCTGTCAAAATACACCGACCATCACCAATGCTTACGTAGCATGTCGAGGGAGCCATGACTTTCAGAAGGGAAACAAGACAAGGCAATTTATAATCCTTGTGTCACTGGTTAATTCCTTTATCTTCTACTTCCGCACCACAGGGCCACCGGCTTCCATCCGTACATCAATCACTGTCATCACATGCAGTGCTGTGACAATCTATTTCCAGGACGAGAAACAAGGGATCTAACTTGTTGTTTTCCAGTTCATTTACATACTGCTCAGTCTTCCAAGGAAGGAAGTCTGTTCTAACGTCTCTGAAGTTCTATATTCGTAATTGATTTGTGTTTTCTGTATCATTGGGTACTCGGGGATGTACAAGTTTCTCCTCCCAGAGGAGGAAACAAGCATGTCTTTGGAAAACTCCATCTGTCATATGAAATATATTGTTTGACAGCATCAGAAAACCAGATTAGCTATGGGCTAGTAACATTTACTCGTTCTGCACAGATAGCCAACATCGAAACAAGTCCAGTTTCTAATGATAATCATTTGTGGTATGAACAATGTTGTTTTGCCAAACCAAATCACATCAGGACACCAATTTGCACCCATGAAAGAACCAAGATTACAAAAACACCTACTGCTATTAAATTGTTGGGTTTTTTTCGGGGTTTTTTTGTTGTTGTTTTTTTTGGGGGGGTTGTTGTTTTTTTGTTTTTATTTGCTGCTATTTGATTGCTTGTGCTTCCATGCCTTCTGCTTCTGGTCTTCTCTACATTATTATTTAGAAACTCTGTATAACTATGATATATGATCTGTTCATGCTACAAACATGCCAATAATGTCACAATAAATCCATGTCCCATACAAAAGATAGTCATATTATATGATGAGTTCCGTATCTCTTGGCAATAAACTGATTTTACTGTTATTCTCAAAATCCTCAGAATTCCTCAGAACATACATTGTTATTTGCACAGATCTGATGTCTTCCACAAGAAACAGCAAGAACAAATTATTGACCTTTCTTCCACACTATTTCTTAGAATGTAAAGTTTTCCTTCAACAAACAGCAAGAAGAAATTATGAAACTTTTTTCATGTTATTTCTCTAAAGTTTTATTTCTTGTTTAGTGGACAAACCAAACAGATTTTGCAGAGGGAAAAAAGTGAAGGAAATTTCAAAGAAAGTAAGCTGACGTCATACAAGTTGGTCTTGCTTGAATTATTATCTTTTCCAAGTTTCCAAATTTCCAGGAATGAACCTATATTTGAGTGTGTGTAATAATTAGAGAAAAACCTATAAGAATTAAAGATTGAGGATCCCAAGTCTTTCAATTTTGTAATATTGACTTTCAGCATTGATTCACAAGGGGGAAATACTTAGCAATTTCTCAGAGCTTATATGTCAATCATCATACCTATTTTGCACAAGAAAATGTTGGAAATTGCACATTTCCCAATCACAAGTCTGAATCAGCTCAGTCGATCTATTGTTGGAAGACATCATGTAAAGTCTTCTATGATCACTGGATGATATAAATTTCAAAAGTTGGTGACAATGCACTGCTGACATCATTTGGATAAGGGCTGCTAGGTAAACAATGGAACAATTGTCATGAGCTAGCCAATCAGTGTGAAGTATAAAACTAAACATGCCCAGAGATTTAATGAGAATAATTCCAATGATGTCCCCATGAATAATAAATATTCTTGCTTTAAACCACATCAGCAACTTTGCAACTATTCACAACAACTAAGCCAATCTGTGATACAGGATAGGAGCAGGTCATCAAGTTTTATAATCCATTACTATGCTACTCAAAAGAGTGAGTGAGTGAGTTGGGTTTAACGCCGCTTTTAACAGTATTCCAGTTATATCACAGCCTGTCAGCTTAATGTGGGAGGAAAGCCCAAAGTGATGCAGGTCTAAGACGTTTACCACTTCGGTGAAACCCACGAGCACGGGTATGGTGCTGACAAACCTAGAAACATAATCGGGGCGAACCGGGATTCGAAACCACAATCATAGGTTTCTAGCGTGCCAAAGGGACGCAACTCTGCACAGCGAATCGTGGCGCCTTAGACGACTGGGCCACCCGTGTCCCGCTACTCAAAAGAAATTAAGGACCATCTAAATCTTTCTTATTACAATAGTCAGTCTGTCAAGACATGACAGATTAACTACAGTTAATATGAACAAAATTGTGTGGTCCTAAACTTCTTTGGGGTAGTATACTACTGAAGACATACACCATATTCATAATCAACCTTACTCCAGAAAAAAAAAAAATAGGCTGGAAAAACCTGGTATATACCAATGCAACTTACCATGTGTCTGGACAGGGGATTTCTTCAGAAAACCATAGAACATGAAATCTGAAACAGATATATAATTAACACATAAACAATGTGCTAAATAAGTTCTTTAATTGAATTATGATCTAATGTTTATACAAAATAGTAACGGAAGCCACTATAGATGATCTAAATGATCTGCTGAATTCAACAGTACATGTACCGTATTCTACGTAATAAGCACCCCGCTCTAATAAGCGCCCACTGCGATATTTGCTTATATACTGGCTAGTGAACAATCCCGATTGGCACCCCTGATCAATGTACACAAGACCTATTCTTTTCGCATATAATACGCATTCGTGTGTTATAAACCCTCAATTATGGGCAATTAAATGGTGGAAAAATATATCTGTCGTACATAAACATTTCAGGCAGTCGGCATAAACCACGAAATTTATCTTTCAACTCTTGGTATTTTGTTACCAAAATTATATTCTAATAAGAGCCTCCTTGTTCTAATTTTGAGAGCGCCCAGGGCGCTTATTACCTCGAATACGGTATTTCTCTTATGACAAATATCAAGTCCTGGGGAACAGGAGGTTGGTGGTTCCATCTCAGGCTGTCATGTCAAGAGATGTTACAAGATTGTACTTGTTGTCACCCTTCTTGGTGCTTGGCATTAAGTGATAAAACAAGGACAGGTCGGCTCGGAGTCAGTATACTGTGTCTGAGTGGAGTATCAATGTTTAACTTTGCATGGTATTAGACAAATATTAGTCCGGACAAGTGCAAGCAGCCATCATTTGAAGTAAAAGTTTCACAAAAACTACTGTTGAAACAAATTGATCAAATTACAGCATATTTTATCATACATTTAAATTTTTAATCTTCAATATAAGATAGAAATTTGTTACTACTAAACATACAGAAAATCATATCACATTTTGAACAATAACAATTTGGTAAAAGCCGCAAAAGGTTTTTCAATATTGGCTGCTGTGGCGGCCACACTGAAAATCAATGATGAAACCCTTGAACAAACTGGGGTTGTCACTATTTGGTGGAAAAAAGCATGTTTAGTTTCAGCTTAACTGATCCTGTGGTTTCTGAGGAAATTATGCTTACAACACGCAATGGACAACTTTCAGTCAAGTTAAAAATAAATAATATATTCTTATCATTAATTCTTTTAAACCAGCTATCAAAGAATCTGTGTATATTAACAGCATTGTGTGAGTGAGTGAGTGAGTGAGTGAGTGAGTGAGTGAGTGAGTGAGTGAGTGAGTATGGTTTTACGCCGCTTTTAGCAATATTCCAGCAATATCATGGCAGGGGACACCAGAAATGGGCCCATGTCAGGAATCAAACCCAGGTCTTCGGTGTGACGAGCAAACGCTTTAACCACTAGGCTACCCGACCGCCCCAGTATTGTTTGAATGTACACGGGGACAATAAAATAATTGAGACAGATGGAGCTGAAAATCAGATAACTCATCTGTCGTGGCCTAATGGAATGGTAATGGCCACATGTTACAGGTACCAGACAGACATAAAGTTGACATCTAACCTGTGATAGTTCTCACAGAATGTGGATCTCACATCACATCCTCACTGAACACATCTATCACTGCTTGGAGAATCTTAATCACATGACAACAAATGTACATAGTGTTAACGTTTCTTATAAAAAGGCCTTTTTCAAATATTTGTATGAAAAAGAAAGAAATTATCAAAGAATCAAAGAAGAAACAATTCAGGATTTCAAGTCTTGACACCGAATATTTGAAACAGTTGAAACACAAAGCTGACTTCAACTGAGCAATATAATACTGTGTGATAGTTTTTTAATACATGTGTCCCACCTTTCTTCAGTTCTGGTGATGAAAACTTTACAGTTCTTTGCAGTTTGTTGTAAACAAGTTTAAATTCTTTTGATTCCAGAGATTCCCTTGAGTTTTTGTTTTATCCAGAATTGATATGATTTCCCAAGGAGTATTTAGTCAATGGACCATTATGATTTTGTCTTAGATCTTCCTTTCAAAAATCAATGACATAAAACATTTTTAGACCTTAATAATCATATTAAATCAAGGAAATTTGAACTGTAATGCAATACCAAATCTTAAACTCGAGGAACCAGAGAGTTGACTGTAAGCACTGCTGGTCCATGCTATTTGAAATTTAATTATTACAAATGCCACTACTGATTGATCAGATACAGGGTTTAACTATCGTTCATCAATCCTATTGCTCATACTGTCCATTATAGCAGATGAAAAAGAAATTGGACTTTGTTATTTGCACATAAGTTGATGGTATAGATCTCTTTACCAAAGTAGATCGGATTTCCATGATATGTCTGTTCCTGCTCCTCTGTTCCTGTTAAGCAAGGTCAGGTGAAATTGAGTTTTAATTTTGTAACATTTAGGCTTAAAAAATAAAAGAATTGGTTCTCAGGCAATGTTTTTTGAAAATATAGTGCGGGCGGACGGTGTCTTTTTTTTCTTTTTTTTTTTGGCGGGGGGGTTCTTCAAACTAGTATGTAACAGATAAACAGTTTGTAATCACTCAACAATTGTGTACAATCAATCTAGGAAAGGGTCTCTCTACATTAATGTATTCCTTGGTGTGTGTCAAATACTGGAATACAGTATTTGACTACCATTGGACATGGAATATTTACGGATTTAAAAAAATAAATTTAAATGGAAATAGAAATGAAACGTGATGGAAATAGAAATGAAACGTGCAGTGAACTTTGTGATGATAGGGGCGGTGCCTGAGAACCAAGACTATTTTTTTTTTAGCCTTATAGATAGCAACATGTGTGTATGCGTGTGCATCCGTTTGTACTAGTCTGGACTTATACCGGTTCCTTTGTGCTCCACTCAGACAGTATTATTATTGACTCCGAGCCGGCCAGTCTTTGTTTTATCCCCTTAATGCCGAGCACCAGGCAGGGTAACAACAAGTTCCATGGCCTCTCCCTGTTAAGGGCAGCTGTAATGAAGTTTCCTTAAAAATAGATACTGTCGGTGGTGTAGCCTAGTTGTTAAAGAATTCGCTGTCAAAGGCCGGCGTGGCCATGGGTAAAATGTGGTCTCTGGCAATATTGCTTAAAGCAGGGTTTAACAAAACTCCCTTACTGACTCAGAATAGATAGCGGAAACATCTGCTTTACTGGCAAAACAGAGAAATCTTTTCAAATGTATATACAGTAAACTATGTTTAAACAAACTCGCTCATAATGTACATAACAAACTGGTTTTTTTGCCTGTCCATTTGCTGTATATATGCTTATAACCAACTACTGTTATAACGAACTAAAATTTGTGGTTCCTTTGAGTTCATAATAACCACAGTTTACCGTACTCTCAAAAAATAAGTGTTAATAAATATGGAGCTTTAGAGATGCTTGGGTAAGATTATGCTTACCTTTAAATCTCTTTCTATTCACACATGATACACATTTATTACTTGCCCATGAATAGATCACCCATTTAATAAACATACAACTGTATTAAACATTGTGTAATACCAAAGCGCGTGCTCATGAACTGCAGGAACACGTTTCATGAACAACTATAGCAAGCTTTCAACATCCCTTGGCTTATTGACGACATTGCGTGTGGAGATGATAGATCACTGAGAGGAAATATGCACACTTGACTCCAGCAACCCTGTTACTAGGCTGACATCACATGGCATTGTTTCGCCTTGCAACAAAATTCCACAAATTACATCATTAGTGTATTGTCACGTGATTGTTAACTTTGTGGTGCAGGGCTCCGTTCTACAAGGTGATCGTACTGTAGTGCAAGGACAGTCGTAAGTCTATGTTAAAGTATGTGAGTTACGATAACCTTAGCGCTACAATAACTTTGTGGATCGGACGCCTGAGTTCTAACGGTGGCCGGGTTGTTGTATGGTATTAAATGTGTCAACTTTTGACGTGATTGAAGTATTATTCTGTTCGAATTCAATTGTATTATGCTGTGGATCATGCAGGTGTCTGCCTATTCACACCTGACAGTAAAATTCTAAAAAAGTTATGAATGGAAAGTTATGAATGGAAAGTTATAAATAAACTTCTAATGTAATACCAATTTTTTGAAAATTGTGAATAGTTCTAGTTATGAATAAACTACTAATGTAATACCAATTTTTTGAAAATTGTGAATAGCTCTAGTATCTGACCTTCTTTCACTCGACAGTTACCAGAACTATTCACTCGTTACATAAAATTAGTATTACACGGGAGCTCGTTTAGTATTCCATATACAAACACTATGAAGACCATACCACTTGACAAAAGGTGTTTGCAACAACAGCTAGAAGCAACCCCTTCACAACATTTTCTTCAAATCCCCCAATGATAACTCAGCACCTTGCACTTCCAGTTCTATGACATTATTTCCACTTTGGGGAAACGCAAGAACTACAGACCATGCTCAAATCAGAAATAACCATGCCTTAAGCTGGCCGAATAAGAAAGTTGTATGTACTTTCTTTGCTCATAAAGGTTCTTGCATCTTTACGTCTGTAAGTCAACCCTACTTCATTGACCTTTCATATTGACATGACATGTGCTAATAGAAATCCCAAGGGCCATTTGAAAGAAGTCAATGGCAGGATATCCTCCACTATCAATAATCATGTGAAGAAGGCAACTGGTATAAATCAGACAGCAGCAGTCAAATTCGGACAACTTTTTCACAAATGTCATGTTTTCCCTGTTGGGATTTGTGGAGAATTCTCAATCAAGGCTTAAACCTTACTTTTTATGTAAAGAATTCCAGATACAAACAAAAAATGACTTTGGTCAATTCCTAACGGCAGTGCAGGAGTGAGTGAGTTGGGTCTGACGCCTCTTTGAACAGTATTCCTGTTCTATCATGGCATGTAAACTTTATGTGAGAGGAGTCTGAAGTGAGTGATGCAGGGCTCAGACGGTTACAGCTTTGGTGAAACCCATGGGCATGGCATAGTGCTGTCAAATCTACAAACATAATTAGGGCCAACATGGAGTCAAAGCCACAATCATAGGTTCCTGTCATGCCCAAGGGATGCAACTCTGCACAGCGAAGTGAGCGCCTTTGATGACAAGGATACCCGTGCTTCTAGCATGGCATGAATGAGAGCATGATGCATGATCAGTGAGTGTATGAATGCATGAATGAGTACTGAATTTGTATCTCTATGAATGACTAATGAGTGGCCATGGATGCATGAGTTAGTGAGTTGGATGAGTGAGTGAGTGAGTGAGAGGGAGCGAGCGAGATCCTTAAGAGTGAATGAGCAACGAGCGTGCACTCATGCCTAGACTGACTGATACAGTATACAAGTATACATTGAATCTGGTGGGACAAGGCTGTCCTCCAAGAATAACACCACTTGACAAGACACATTTTTTGTGTCATCTGATGCACCAAATGACAGCTCCACACACAAGTCCATTAGGAAAGTCCGCTAGCTGCCTACGTGTCCAGACCGGACACTCCTGTCATTCTTCCTCCCGCATGTCTTCTGACAGTCCTTCACAGGATGACCACAATGACCCTCCAGAGAATCAAAATGTGTCTCCATGATCACCCACCCCCACCATAGTGACATCTCAAGAGGCCATTTGTCTAAACTATTCACCTACAGATATGAGCTGTAGCAAGTAAATTAGTCCAAAATGCTAATCAGTCTCCAGTTGGCCATTTTAAGAGGTCTTAATGTTATAAGAGAAGCACAGGTTCTGCATTTCGCGAGTCATCACATCCTGATAATGTCTCAACAGGTGCTTGCCATTTTGCTGTCCATGCAACGGACTTTACATCGGTCTACCACATGAAATATGAGTATGAATGAATGGATTATAGGTGATTCTTGTCCCCCAGGCCTATCTTACAGCTTCATCACATTACTAATGAGTCACATGTGACCAAGTGTTTACATTAATTTGTGATTTCTAGCCTTAGAGAGATCCTGTTTCTTGTAAAAGAGACCCTTAGGCAATCCCCCTCCTTCTAACTGACCAAAATATGAACGGAAGGAACACGTGTTGACATAATTATCCTTAATTTCAATATCATTGTGTTGGTGGTCGTTGTGGTGCTTACTAATTATCTTCAGGAAAAGAGAAATAGAAAGATAGGATCGGCTTGCAGCTTTCGTGTTCTGAGCCGTTACTGAATGGGAGTTACAATGAAAAACAGCAACATACGGCACAATAAACTGGTATGTAGAAAATATTGAGTTAAATTCTGTTCAAAATCAATATTACAGTAACCAGTACGGGGATTTACTTGGGACCATCTATTTTTGTGTCCAGGGATCACTCAGTAATATTTTGTGGGGTGCACGGTATGAACATGGCAGTTCCAGGCTGGTGATATGGGTCACACGTCACTTGATTTCAAGGAAGGATATTGATGACATGTCAATGCACATGTTCACAAGCCGTAAATCAATTACAGAAGAAAATCAACCATTTACACTCTGACTGAACCTGAAGAGACAAGACGTCGACCGTTCTGAAGCTTTGTTAGCAAACAATAGCCGAAAAAACCCTAGCTTACTCGGATCTAATCGCTTTATTCCACGACACAGTGTTCTGTTCCTGTGACCACAACATGGGTGTAGGCTTATCACCAGTGATAGAAACTAACAGTTTTAGTCCACTAGTCCTTATAATGATAACATAATGAAAAACCCATGTAAGGTGCATGACAATATTGCTATACATATTAAAATGACTAGCTCTCCGTAGGGATTCGATGACACAAGAAGGATATATATGCAAATGGAAGTAGCTTTCACATTTTAGGATATTTTCTCAATGAAAGTTATGTTTATCTGAATGTGTAGACTCGTCCAAAATAAAGATGTGACAATGTGACAGAGGTACTCGGCGGACTGCAAGGAACTCTGGGTAGGAGAGTGATTGGCTTCATCCGACCGAGACATATCTATAATCAAGGCTTTGATAAACACTGGCTTATTCTAATCAAGCTGGCAATTAGTATTTTGAAACTCATCTGTAAGAAAAACACACAAGTTTCTCTGCAAATTGCCAAAAACAATACTGCAGAGTGAGTGAGTGAGTGAGAGAGTGAGTGAGTGAGCATGATTTTACAGCGCTTTTAGCAATAATCCAGAAATATCAGCAGAGAAATGGGCTTCATACACTGTACCCATATGGGGAATTGAACCCGGGTCTTCAGCGTGATGAGCGAACGCTTTAACCACTAGGCTACCCGCCGGCCCCTACTGGGATAGAAATGTCATTTATATGCAGCAAGCAATCTACAACTTGTATTACTTTTAATCATTCAAACAACCACATGGGACTCACCCATGTAAATTATTTGCATCCTTTCTCAATTTGTATACATAAAGGATGCAGTGTTTGCATCCAGCAACACCCTGCCGGAGTACAAGTACTGTCAATCCCCAATACAGTTCATTTGATTTGATGTAAACATATTTTATTCACAAAAAGTGAATGAGATTGGGTACAAGCTAAACAACTTAGGACACCTTCTCCCAATACAGTTGCTACACTGGAACCATTCTACCCAAGTATGTGAGTTAGATGGGGTTTAAAGCCATTTTGAACAGTAATTCAGTTATATTACTTAATAAAAGCAGCAACAAAAAACATTTCAGTTCTATGTACTCCTTCAGAATGTTCCTGGAACACAGACAGAAAAAGATTTGAAAAGATCCTTGCCCAAAAAGGAAAATGCTGTAGATAGTGCCTGTTTCTGAGAAATGGCAAGCATTTCTTACATCCAGCATTTTCATCCAAACAACACATGTTCTAAACACTAATTGGACAAACTCAGACTATTGGCCCCAGGAGACCAACCAGGAATAAGCTGTTAAGGAAACCTTTTTCTGACAGACCAATCTGTGCAGTCAATAAACCACGACCAAAGATAACCCTGATGGGATAGGTATCTCTTTTCTGATTAGTGTTTATCTCTTCATCTTAATAGACTCTCCTGATGACATAGATTCATTGAGTAGCTAGGCCAAGAGGACAATTTAAAGGTCATACAACCAGAAACTTCTGTGACATTTTATATTCCTCTAATTCTCAGCTGATGTCATGTTCCCCACCCTTCTGACATCTTCTGCTAGATATTTAGCTTGAGGTTAGCATCATCCAAGGACCAAAAACAAGGAAGTTTTTGCCACACGCCCAAAGTACCACATCAGAGAATTTGTTTGTAGTTTGACGCCACACTTAGCAATTTTCCACCTTTATGACAGTGGTCTGTAAATATTCGAGTTTGCACCAGACAATCAAGTCATTGACATCATGAGCATCGAAATACGTGATTGGGATACAATGACATGCATCAACCAAGTCAGCAAGTTTGATCAACCGATCCCAATCTTCACCGGGACCCCCATCAGAAAAAACGTTAACATTCAGCCCTCATTGTTATTCTTTCAAACAGGGACCCATTGGCTCTCCTGAAGTTATTTTTAAAGGAGCAGAACAATATTTTAAGGAGCAAAGAAAAAATGTAGGGTGCCAACTTTACAATTGGTAAATGAAAAGAAGTCATATTTCACCAAACACAACACAAATATTTCCTGGAGCAAAATCAATTTTACAGATCAATTCCAATCAACTTGTGGTACTGACTCAGATAAAGTAGTTATGCAGTCAAATTCTGTTCGTGTCTAGGCAAACACTGGAGTGGTAACTAATTAAGATTCCAAAGACTTTCTCAGATTATATATAATTAATCAACTGTGAACTACAAGTCAATGGTTATAATCAAATGTCTTTTCAGAATGAGACACCATGTCTCGCTTAGTTTCTTACACACGTTGTATTTACATTTTCTTTTGTTACTGCACGATTTCGTTCCAGCAGTGAACTTAGCAGATGATGTAGGGCATTCAGAACTATCCTAGCAGATGAATCTTTGTTCATTTTTTTTGCCAATCCATCATTTGCTCTGCGATTCATTATCTCACTGACTATCTGTTTTTGAGGCGGTCAATCTGATTCATTTTCTGAATATAAACATCGAACAGCTTTGTAAACTCTTAACATTACTAGTGCAGTGATTAATAACCTATAAGCGCTTCCTTCCATCAATGGGTGGAGCTCGTTTTACCAGATTTTTCATAGTATTGCTTTGATAACGCTGTCAATGTTATGACCCAAACTATTTTAGCCACAAAACTCAAGTCAAGACTAGGTGCAACAACCTCCCATCACTGACAAGAAGAACACTTACATCAATGTCTTCCCGTCACTAAGAAAATGAACACTTACATCGACATCCTCCCATCACTGACATGGTGAACACCAACATCACCGTCCTCCCATCACTGACATGGTGAACACCAACATCACCGTCCTCCCATCACTGACATGGTGAACACCTACATCAATATCCTCCCACCACTCACAAGATGAACACCTACATCAACGTCCTACCGTCACTGACAAGATGAACACCTACATCAACGTCCTCCCATCACTGACAAGATGAACACCTACATCAATGTTCCCCCATCACTGACAAGATGAACACCTACATCGACGTCCTCCCATCACTGACAACATGAACACTTACATCGACGTCCTCCCATCACTGACAACATGAACACTTACATCGACGTCCTCCCATCACTGACAACATGAACACTTACATCCTCATCCTCCCATCACTGACAAGATGAACACCTACATCAACGTCCTCCCATCACCGACAAGATGAACACCTACATCAACATCCTCCAATCACTGACAACATGAACACCTACATCAACGTCCTCCCATCACTGACAACATGAACACCTACATCAATGTTCCCCCATCACTGACAAGATGAACACCTACATCGACGTCCTTCCATCACCGACAAGATGAACACCTACATCAACGTCCTACCGTCACTGACAAGATGAACACCTACATCGACGTCCTCCCATCACTGACAAGATGAACACCTACATCAATGTTCCCCCATCACTGACAAGATGAACACCTACATCGACGTCCTCCCATCACTGACAACATGAACACTTACATCGACGTCCTCCCATCACTGACAACATGAACACTTACATCGACGTCCTCCCATCACTGACAACATGAACACTTACATCGACGTCCTCCCATCACTGACAACATGAACACTTACATCCTCATCCTCCCATCACTGACAAGATGAACACCTACATCAACGTCCTCCCATCACCGACAAGATGAACACCTACATCAACATCCTCCAATCACTGACAACATGAACACCTACATCAACGTCCTCCCATCACTGACAAGATGAACACCTACATCAATGTTCCCCCATCACTGACAAGATGAACACCTACATCAATGTCCTCCCATCACTGACAACATGAACACTTACATCGACATCCTCCAATCACTGACAAGATGAACACCTACATCAACGTCCTCCCATCACTGACAAGATGAACACCTACATCAACGTTCCCCCATCACTGACAAGATGAACACCTACATCGACGTCCTTCCATCACTGACAAGATGAACACCTACATCGACGTCCTTCCATCACTGACAACATGAACACCTACATCAACGTCCTCCCATCACTGACAAGATGAACACTTACATCAACGTCCTCCCATCACCGACAAGATGAACACCTACATCAATGTCCTCCCATCACTGACAACATGAACACTTACATCGACATCCTCCAATCACTGACAAGATGAACACCTACATCAACGTCCTCCCATCACTGACAAGATGAACACCTACATCGACGTCCTTCCATCACTGACAAGATGAACACCTACATCAACGTCCTCCCATCACTGACAAGATGAACACCTACATCGACGTCCTTCCATCACCGACAAGATGAACACCTACATCAACATCCCCCCATCACTAACAACATGAACACTTACATCAACGTCCTCCCATCACTCTACAAGCAGCCACACAGAATCAACATGCTGATGGTGCTGCACTCCAAGTATTGTCACCCACCACAGCAAGCCTCAGACACACACGTGTTACAAGATACTATCAAAACAGGTCACAGGTCCTCCTCGGCTGTGGTGTATTGTCGTCATCGTCCGAATAATATCCTGGACAAAGTTGTTTACACTCCTCAGGACATGGGCACAGCTGGAGGCCATGGGTGAATCAATCCTTCAGGTAACCTAAGCTAAACTTTGCACAGTGGGACATAAAATGTTTTGGTACTCATCACCCATAGCTTATCTTTACTTCTCATATTGTACAGGTCATTACTTTCAGTGGAATGGAATACAATGATCTGTACGTAACAGCAAGTGGATTATAACCAATATATACACCATGCAACCAGGACAGTATATAATGTCATTTGTGAGCAAAGATATTTTCACTAACATTGCATAAACTTCTCTCTGTCAGTGTGAAATCAACAATCGATCAATTAACCAGCACTGGTTGAACAAGCCCTTTATCATAAGAAAGTCCATTGTATAATACTGACTATATCATAAGGATGTCTTTATGAATCACAATCAAATAGTGATGATACCAGGTGTTCGCAAATAGGTGAGCTTATCCTGCCCCACCTGTCACAAACACATACAAAGGCATTTTGGTCACTGATACATCAAATTTGAAGATGTCTTCCACATGTCAATCATAAACCTTACCAAAAGCTTTACATAGGAATTGAATGTTGAAACACAGATCAAAAATCTTTTGAGCAAGAGTTGTATGACAGTCATTGGAATGTTCGTAGAAAGAAAGAGTTGGGTTTAACGCCGCTTTTAACAGTATTCCAGTTATATCCCTGCGTGTCAGCTAAATGTGGGAGAAAAGCCCCAAGTGATGCAGGTCTCAGACGTGTACCACTTCGGTGAAACCCACAAGCACGGGTATTGTGCTGACAAACCTAGAAACATAATCGGGGCAAACCGGGATTCGAACCCACAATCATAGGTTTCTGGCGTGCCCAAGGGACGCAATTCTGCACAGTGAATCGCGACGCCTTAGACGACTGGGCCACCCATGCCCCCGTTCGTAGAAAGAGTATGTTTGATAAATGTATATGGAAAGATGTAAAATGTAGACACCAAAGGCTGAAGGTGCTGGTATACTGCTTGACAGAAAGGGAGAGTTGACAATTGAGAAGTTGAAGTCATCCCCATTGTCATACAGTCTTGTGCATTCATCCCTTCCTCTTTCCCTCAACACTGGGTGGTGGAGTAGCCTAGTGGCTAAAGCATCCGGGTTCAATTCCCCACATGGGTACAATGTGTGAAGTCAATTTCTGGTGTCACCTGCCATAATATTGCTTGAATAAAAGCAGCCTAAAACCCAACTCACTCACCCACCCACCCACTCACTCACTCCACACTACAATACCTCTCATCACAAGAACCAGCAATAACGTCAGGATGCACACAAAACAATAGTTTTAAGAAATTAAGTTCAGCTCAGGTTCAAATGAAACTTTACTACTTTCCTATTTACACATCCTGAATTAGGAAATTAAATCTTAAGAAGAACATTACTTCTACTGGATGCCTTGAGTCATTTTCCATTAACAACCAAGAAAAACTCTGAAGTGATTTCTCGAATCCTTTTTGGCATTGATACACATGATCTTTGATACAACACACCAACACGTTGAATCCTTGTCTTTCATAGACGGGCTAAAACTCTCCAACTCTAAGTATCTTCTGAAGAGCTTTTAGGCTCCTTCAGACTGATCTACCTCAATGAAGACCATTCAGTGAGCTGGTACTTGAGTAATGAAAACACTTAGAGACACTGAATAAATCCTGATGGAAGCCTCTGAACTCAAGCCTCGAATACATCACAACACGGACAGAAATTGTTCAGGGCTAGTTATCTTGTCAACAGAAGCAGCTGCTCGGCTCCTAAACATGTCCTTCCCCAGAGTTTTTATGCCTGAAAAAAATGGAAGTACTTAACATTTGTTTACGAGTGAGTGAGTAAGAGGGTGAGTGAGTGAGTGTGTGACACTTTAAAAGAGTTGATGTTTACTCAAAGTGTTCCTGTTGAGGTCACTCTCCACCACTACTTGATTTTAAGGGTCAGTTATGGGCTTGGCCAATATACCTATACCAGGATGGTCAATACCCAGCCCATAATATTAAGTATAAATACACATCACGTTAACCTTGTGCTAGTGTTGATTCTAAGAGAAGATCCAATCTGATTTACAGTTATTGGTTGGTTGGTTGTTTTACGCCACACTCAGCAATATTCCATCTATATGATGGAAGTCTGTAAATAATCGAGTCTGGACCAGACAATCCAGTGAGCATCCATGAGCATCGATCCACACAATTGGGATCGATGACATGCATCAACCAAGTCAGCGAGCCTGACCAGCCGATCCCGTTAGTCGCCTCTTACAGCATAGTCGCCTTTTACGGCAAGCAAGGGTTGCTGCACCTATTCTACCCCGGATCTTCACAGGTCTTACAGCTATTGAGTGAATGAGGGAGGTAGGGGGTGGAGGGAGGGAGGGAGGGAGCGTGATTTTATGCTGATTTTTAGCAATATTCCAACACTATCATGGTTGGGACATAAGAAAATGGGCTTCACACATTGTACCCATGTGGGATATGTTGATATGAATGTGCATATACAGCAGGAACAACTGTCCAGTGTGGCACCAACAAACCAACCTAAAACGAAAATACTAAATTAATCACTTACAGGACAGGAATTTAAAACTATTTGATACCTTTGGTAATTCTTTCCATCATCAAATTCCAAACTGTCTATCATCAATGTTCAAACTCCCATCAGACGGTCTATATCACATTAAGGTATGACTGTTGTCTCACAGTTGAGGTGAGGGGAGATGAAGTTGGGTCTAACTTCGCATTCAAGATTATTGTACAGCAACATGCATGTGTGTGCATGCGTTTCATCGTGCATGTCTTGTGGGTGTACAAGTCCAGACTTATGCCAGTTTTATAGTGCTTGCCGACTGAGATACCATGCCACAGTTTGACAAAGATACCCAACTCAAATATAGCATACAGACTCTGAGCCTACCTGTCCTTGTTTCAGCCCCATAACACCAAGTGCCAGGCAGGGTGACAACAAGTACCATCTTTTATTGTTTTCAGGTATGACTCAGGCCAGGGGATCGAACCACTGACCTTCCAATCTGCTGGCAGACACTCTATCCACTGCACCATGTTGTTGTTTCATCAACAGAAGACTTCATGCTATGATAGGAATTTCAGAAAAGTCATACCATTCATGTTTCTTCCTAGTTCCATTCGGGGGCACGGGTGGCCCAGTCGTCTAAGGCACCGTGATTCGCTGTGCAGGGTTGCACGCCAGAAACCTATGATTGTGGGTTCGAATCCCGGTTCATCCCGCTTATGTTTCTAGGTTTGTCAGCACCATACCCGTGCTCGTGGGTTTCACCAAAGTGGTAAAAGTCCGAGACCTGTATCACTTTGGGCTTTCCTCCCACATTAAGCTGACACGCCGTGATATAACTGGAATACTGTTAAAAGCGGCGTGACACGCAACTCACTCACTCCTAGTTCCATTCCATCCACAAAATATTCCCTGGCATGCTTATTTCACAAAATGTTTAACATCAAAACATTCTTTCTATAAAGAATTAAGAAACATATTTCTTTATTTGCATCTAATCTTATTTCCAGAGGAATTAATCTATAAGTGACATTTTATGATTCAAATCGTGCTGAACCTATTAGTGTTCATAGCGAGCCTTAACCTTTTCTCACACTGACAACCAATCAGTACCTTCAATTAACGTCTCAGACAAATTAGGTTTAGAGGTCTTTCTGTCGACTTTGCAAACCTCCACACAGTGCAAATAAGCTTTGATGGGCATGAAATCTGCACAATAGGCCATTTATATTGGCCGTACAGTTGTAACAGATAAGCAGTCACGTGGAATTAATCCACCAGTGTTGCATTGTCTCATAACTGAGAGGTAAAGGAAATTAAGCTCTGACATTGACAAACATAACTGTCACACGGGAGAGGAATTGATTCAGTTACATTTCAGTTTTATTTGTCATTCAAAACTGGCTTCCATGTGAGATATCGGTGAGAGCAAGTCATATCACCAAGAAGTTATCGCTACAATGAAATTGAATACAAATGCCTTTTTTGCACATGCGTCATCGGTTACCATGACATCACAATAAAATGACACCACAAATCTCTCTGCCATGACGGCTTTCTCTTCACTATTTTCTTTCAGTACACTGGTAGTTACTGTTCACAAACTCATAAAGTTAGAAGAATCATCTTGGATAATAAATAGAATCTCACACTCTTGTCTTCCAAGCTCAAATACAACAAAATTCATTGATAAAAGTCCAAATATCCATGGCAAGCCGTGAATATCTGTACCCTGCATCAACTCGTCTTGATATATTCGGTCCTCGATGAGACACTCAGGTGACAGTCTCTACTTGTACGGATACAGCAAATATTTACAAAATACTCGTGGATCATGAACTGTAAACTTACAACATTGATTCCCAATTGTGAACTGGATTATTGCTTGTAAAAAAACAAATAAAAAATAATACAATCCTGGATAAAAAGTGTGTGAAATAAGTGAAAGCATTGTTCACCTTTGAAAAAATAAATGAATTAGATCACAAAACATCACTTATTTGCTCCTGGGAATCAATGGTGTTGTTTATTCAATAGGTTCTTTTTATTTTGTATTGAAGTTTTCAGTGAGGGAGTGAATTGGTTTTGATGCTGCTCTGAACAGGATTCCAGTTCTATCACAGCACGTCAACGTGATGTGGGAAGACAGCACAAAGGTTAAAAAGGCTAAAACATTTTCCATGGTGAAACCCACGAGCTAGGGCATAGTGCGGACAAACATAGATACGCTATCAGTGCAAATCTAGGATTAGAACACATGATCACAGGATTCTGACACGACTAATGGATATTTTCTATAACAACCTGGAAAAATGGAGATTGGTTGTGAGCAGACTGGGACAAAATCTAATAATTAATTTAATATGGCCTTATACTACCATTTCTAAAAGAACAATTTTAGGCAAGGAGCTCCATTTGAAAAGCTTTCACAAATGTCGAACAAGATTGACTTAATGTTCCCAAGAAATGTTTGTCCCAGTGCTTTGTGGATTTCTGCTCCGAGGCGGAGACACCAGCAATTAGAAATTTCTAATACCTCCAAGAGATCAATGAATGACAATGTGTACAGATAGTCCTTTGATCTTCACAACATAAGGAACATTGAACACAATTCACAACAGATTTTCAATTAATGGACCAACATTATGACTGATCACACAAACTAGATACATATAGAGCAAGTTCTCATTACCTTCATTCTGAACAATGTGAAGAAAAAAACATGACCCTGACACTAAAAGTCCATTTGTCTCTGCCAGTCCAGGATGGCATGACCTGACTATCCATTTCACAAAAACACATCAGTACATTACTATCCATTTCACCAAAAACACATCAGTACAATATCACTATCCATTTCACCCCCAAAACATCAGTACAACATCACTATCCATTTCACCCAAAGCACATAAGGACAACATCACTATCCATTTCACCAAAAACACATCAGTAAAACATCCCGATCCATTTCACCAAAAACCCATCAGTAAAACATCACTATCCATTTCACCAAAAACACATCAGTACAACATCACTATCCATTTCACCCAAAACACATAAGTACAACATCACTATCCATTTCACCAAAAACACATCAGTACAACATCACTATCCATTTAACCAAAGACACATCAGTAAAACATCACTATCCATTTCACCAAAAACACATCAGTACAACATCACTATCCATTTCACCAAAAACACATAAGTACAACATTACTATCCATTTAACCAAAAACACATCAGTACAACATCACTATCCATTTAACCAAAGACACATCAGTAAAACATCACTATCCATTTCACAAAAAAACACATCAGTACAACATCAGTATCCATTTCACCAAAAACACATCAGTACAACATCACTATCCATTTCACAAAAAACACATCAGTACAACATCACTATCCATTTCACCCAAAACACATCAGTACAACATCACTATTCATTTCACCTCAAACACATCAGTACAATATCATTATCCATTTCACCAAAGACACATCAGTACAACATCACTATTCATTTCACCAAAAACACATCAGTACAACATCACTATTCATTTCACCAAAAACACATCAGTTCAACATTACTATCCATTTCACCTCAAACACATCAGTACAACATCACTATCCATTTCACCTCAAACACATCAGTTCAACATCACTATCCGTTTCACCTCAAACACATAAGTACAACATCACTATTCATTTCACCTCAAACACATCAGTACAACATCACTATCCATTTCACCCAAAACACATCAGTACATCATCCCTATCCATTTCACCAAAAACACATCAGGACAACATCACTATCCATTTCACCCAAAACACATGAACACAACATCACATGAATCACATCTTGTTCATTAAACAGGAATCTACATTGGCGATAACTGTTTCCAAATAAACAGTTCCCCCAAAACAAGGAACCTGCACTTGACTATACCTACCTAAACTAAGCAACTCTCAATAAATCAAAGAATCTACCTCCTCAGTGCCCAGGCTTAGGAGTGCTCTCATACATCAGCCTTGAAAAACAGCTCGCAATATTCAGTCAGCCGGTCTTCATTGAGCTCAGTGTTCATCTGGAGGCTGCAATAAGGACTTCTGGGGCCAAAATTGGCAGTGATGGCCTGCTGGCAAAGCAAGGCTAATTTGAGGTTGATTGAGTCAAACCACCAAAATATCAAGTTGACACTGAGGTTAATGATCCTCACCGGAGTGATGCCTTGAACTTGGTGGAGACCAGAGTGAGCTGAGTCTCAACCCTTTAATTAGTGCTTCATGATATGTCACTTTAAATTGTGAAACTTTACTTTGATGAGGAAATAATTCTTTATGTGACACGGGTTGAGATTTCATGTATTGTATGGTGTATCATATTATTGCAACCTAGTAGTGAGCTATGTATCATGTCAAACTGTACATGTGCGTGACATATCGTATCTGAACCGTACTAGTGAGCTATGTATCATGTCACACTGTACATGTGTGTGACATATCGTATCTGAACCGTACTAGTGAGCTATGTATCATGTCAAACTGTACATGTGAGTGACATATCGTATATCAACCTTACTAGTGAGCTATGTATCATGTCAAACTGTACATGTGTGTGACATATCGTATCTGAACCGTACTAGTGAGCTATGTATCATGTCAAACTGTACATGTGAGTGACATATCGTATATCAACCTTACTAGCGAGCTATGTATCATGTCAAACTGTACATGTGTGTGACATATCGTCTCTCAACCCTACTAGTGAGCTATATATCATGTCAAGGTATACACGTGAGTTATATATCGTATCACAACCTTACTAGCAAGCTATGTATCGTGTCAAGCTATACACGTGAGTTATATATCGTATCACAACCATACTACCAAGGTATATATGAAACGCAAACAAGTATACATCTTTACAGCTCCACCATATGGCTTATTGAAGATGCAAGAAAGAATAAAAACTATGTGGACTACAGTTCAACAAAGACAGACTGTGATGTCCATGTTGCAACACACATAGCTTACACCAGTGTCTGCATACAACACAGAACCGCCACAATTGACAGTTGGGCTTCTTCCCGTCTGTGTTTAGATCTTTTTTGTTTTGTTTGTTTGTCAACGCCACAATTTAGCAATATTCCAGCTATATGATGACAGTCAGTAACAATCAAGTCTGGATGAGACAATCCATTGACTGATATCATGAGCATTGATCCATGCAATTGGGATACCATGATATGCATCAATGAAGTCAGCAAGCCTGACCACCCGATCCTGTAAGTCGCCTCTTACGAAAAGCATTATGGGTCGCCCCTTACAACAAACATGTTGGCTGAAGACCTATTCTAGCCCGGATCTTCATGGGAACTGTGTTTAGATGAAATCATGAAACATAGCTATAAACGTGTACTCTTAATCATGAAATTAATGCATCATAAAATTAATGTGAATAGGGCAGGTCAACTTTGAACTATAAAACTAGGATTTATCTAGAATTCTAAACTTTGTGCCCATGGCAAGCAAACTCGGGAAAAATTATTACTTTGTTCAAAATTGGGATTAAGAAAAAAATACATTTTACTGAATTCAGAGGTATTTTAACATAGAATTCAGTATGACAGCGGAAAAACTAAGCATTTATGCCTCTTCCACTTCACTGGCCCTGTTGCAAGTGATATTTATATACACATTACCTCTACAAAGCCACAAAATATTAACAGGAATTTTAATGACATTTGCTGCAGACTTGGGGCCAAATATCGGCTTTAAGCAGTTTAGATAAATCCATGGATTCTTACTTCTGTGAGCCGGAGCCCTTTGATTACACAGACATTTGAAGCATAGGAAATCCAGCATTTTCATGAATCGCATATGTTCCTGAATCCATCACCTTCATCTAGCCTCTTGAGCTCCACTGTAAGATCAACACAAGACTCAGGACAGGAGATCGTGTTAGACACAGCAGCACCCTAGCTCAGCCTATCATGTCCCATGCCCTTGAGATTTCACTAATCAAACGAATTGGACACATAACTGAGATACAGAAAGCGGAAATTTATTTGATACAGATGATGAGAAGTCTTCCTTCTGCTTTTCACTTCCTCTCGTTACAGGTTACATGGAGTTAATGGCTGGCTTCCTGAGCAATGGTAAAGCCACACCACCAGCTGAGGATGTGTGTGATGAGGACATTATTATTCCATGCTCAATGATGTTTTACTGTTGTGTAATTGTTGTGCAATCACCGCAGGAATACAAGACAGCGCCAAGAAAGAGATCTGAACTAAGATCTACAGCATGATGAGAGTATGTTAAATAAGTACCGGCATCTGATGCCTTACATCACAGTCAGCACATTTATCATCTTCCCGAGGCAAGAGAGTTAACTGACTTTACAAGTCCAGTTTCCACCCTTGCGTAACTAGGCTGGAATTCATGGGCTTTATCGTAGCGCAACCAGTGGCTATTATGAGTTATGTCCCTTCTGAGCCTCTCCTTTAGACCAATCAGATTCCAACTCTCGTATCACTTGCATTTGCTTGAAACAAAACAGTGGCGCCAAGTCAAGATGATCTGATCGATAATCAAGGTCTATGTTGTGATAAAACGGGTCTTACATCGCGCAATGCGTGAGCACCTTGATTAAAAACATGAAAATATCTGTTGACAACGAGTTGGCGGTGCACATGCTTTGCAAATCCTGCAATCAACCGAAATCTGCACGGCAGATGCACGATTTTGATTGGACTATGCAGAGACTCGTTAGTCCAGCCAAAATGTAACTCCATGATACCAGCCTAGTTGGGCGAGGGTGGAAACTGGACTTTTTTAGTCAGTTAACTCCTTTGCCTTGGGAAGATGCACATTTATATGAGTTTTATTATAGCTGAAGAGCAGGATTTAGATAACTGAATCTGGGGCTAAAGGCAGACCAGTGGTTAAAAGCATGAGCAATGATCCAGGCCATCCAGGCCATCCGGGTACCATGACCAAGGTCACACAGGTTGACCAATTAGAACAATCTCAGAACAATATGAGTGAGTGAGTGAGTTGGGTTAAGGCTGCTGTGAACAGTATCCCAGTTACATCACGGTGTGGGAGGAAAGCCCCAAGTTATGCAGGTCTCAGACATTCCCAGTTTGGTGAAACCCCCGCAATCACAGGTTTCTGGCTTGCCCCAGGAATGCACAGTATTCACCATTGCAAGAACACCTATGCTTTACAAAACTATTTGGGAATAAGTAACAAGCCTTTCTTTCTCTATCGTGTGGTTATTGGAAATAACTTGCTGTCACCTCTAATGGCGAGCAGCACAGGAGAGGAGAGCCCCCTGGGGCCACAGGCGACTGAGGAGATTCAACTGAACAGCCTGAGTCGCTGTAGGTAGATTTCAACTGACAGGTGAACTTTGTACAAATCACTCCAGGCTTATAAGTAATGAGGTTTTCATTGGCTTATCGAATTTAAGGACACTGGTGAGACAACAGGAACATGCTATTCGGCTCATTATTCTGTAGATGGACCTATTTCTACTGAAATGTGAAGGAACATGACAGTATTGTTGACTTCATTGGAAGGACTTCGACATATTGGGATGTCAGTGGCAGCTTGTCTATTCCTGGCAGAAAAGTACAATCCCCATGAGGTCTCTAAAAGGATGCTGCATGTTTTATTAATGTGGTTCATTCTTGTCTTTAATGTCTCCAATCCTTTAATGTCTCCAATCCTTTAATGTATGATGCATTTTAATGTCTCCAATCCTTTAATGTATGATGCATTTTAATGTCTTCAATCCTTAAATGTATGAGGCATTTTAATGTCTTCAATCCTTTAATGTATGATGCATTTTAATGTCTTCAATCCTTTAATGTATGATGCATTTTAATGTCTTCAATCCTTTAATGTATGATGAATTTTAATGTCTTCAATCCTTTAATGTATGATGCATTTTAATGTCTTCAATCCTTTAATGTATAATGCATTTTAATGTCTTCAATTCTTAAATTATGATGCATTTAAATGTCTTCAATCCTTTAATGTATGATGCATTTTAATGTCTCCAATCATTTAATGTTTGATGCCATTTAATGTCTCCAATTCTTTGCATGCAGGCTTGAAGTGCACTTCAGTCAAATCCAAGCAATCAGTTTTTCATAATGTTGAAGACTTTTTGATGAAAAGAAATACGTAACATGGTCATGTTTTATGGATCCAGGTGATTCTTTGATTTAGATTTGTGTCCAGCAGATCGTGGCATGACTAGGGATTGTAACACCACTCCTCCCTCCAACACTTCCCCCCTACCCCATCACCCTTCCCTTACATATACCCTTAGTCTGTCTTACAGACCCTGATACAAATATATATCAAATACAGCCCATGCAAGTCTATAATGTTTGGCAAGTCTAGATCACTGCTCTGAAAATGAAGAGAGTCACTGGGCTCCTTTTTATTATATTTTTATTAAGATAACTGAACAACTGTTTTTTTATGTACGATATGTTCATTTCAGAGACTATATGTTAGTCTAATATACCCTGGGAGTTGCCAAGTGCACAAAACCAAATCTTATATCAACTTCCATCAGAGACCATAGTCTCTGCTTCCATTTACTCATTTCATTATAGTCACTTAACCATGCTGCCATTCTGCATAGTACCGGCTCTTACACACACTGCACTCACCTTCTGTAAACATTGATAAACAGCTTTCTCTTCAGTAACAGGGTGCATCTCTTCTTCCAGAGGTTGTTATCACTATATTATTCACCTGACATCACCCACAGGTTATAACAATGTTACTTTCCTTGCCTGCTCTGAACTTTACCTCACTGTCATATTGACTACACTATTATACACTAAATACCACACACAAGTTGTTTCACTGTGTCTTCTTCTCTGTGTTTTAGCCCAGTGTTGTTTATACACCAGATAACACCCACTGACCATCGGTCAGCTTCGTTTGACACCAATCTGTGCCTTTATCTTTGTTTTCCTAATCTCATGCTGTCATATTAGGTTTCAGTCTGGGGAAAATGAGCTGTTTGTTTACAGAGAGAGGTTAACAGATGTGTGAATGTGGAGGATAAAGGTCAACTTATCACTGCAGATGGAATTCTGGTACTACTGCCTGCAAATAACCTGATCAGTGTCAGCTGTGCACTAAGTGCTGAGAGAGTGGCATGCGCTGACAGGTGCCCATGTCTATTGCTACATAAAATATAGCAATAATAAGCATACTGTACAGGGTACCTGTAGTGTACCTGTTACGACTCAGATCTGAGGTAGGACTCACAGCTGTGGTAAGACTGGGATCCTCGGTAAGAGTAGGATCCCTGGATAGACTAGGATCAATGGTAGCACTTCGATCCATGGTAAGATTAGGATCCATGGTAGAACTGGGATCCATGCTGAGACTAGGATCCATGGTAGGCCTGAGATCTATAGTAGGCCTAGGATCCATGGTAAGACTGATATCCATGGTAGGACTGGGATTCATGGTAAGTCTGGGATCCATTGTAGAACTTTCTATCCATGGTAAGATTGGGATCCATGCTGAAACTATGAAACTAAGATCCATGGTAGGCCTAGGATCAATGGTAAGACTGGGATCCATGGTAGACCTGGGATCCATGGTAGGACTGGGATCCTTGTAAAGACTGGGATTCATGGTGAGACTTGGATCAATGGTAAGACTAGGATCCATAGTAAGACTGGGATCCATGTAAAGACTAGGATTCATGGTAAGACTGGGATTTATGTAAAGACTAGGATCCATGGCAAGACTACGATCCATGGTAAGACTTGGATCAATGGTAAGACTGGAATCCATGGTAAGACTGGGATCCATGGTAGGACTGGGATTCATGGTAAGTGTGGGATCCATTGTACAACTTTCCATGCATGGTAAGATTGGGATCCATGGTAGGCCTGGGATCCATGTAAAGACTGGGATTCATAGTGAGACTTGGATCAATGGTAAGACTAGGATCCATGGTAGAACTGGGATTCATGTAAAGACTCGGATTCATGGTGAGACTGGGATCCATGTAAAGACTAGGATCCATGGTAAGACTTGGATCAATGGTAAGACCAGGATCAATGGTGAGACTGGGATCCATGTAAAGACTGGGATCCATGGTGAGAGTGGGATCCATGGTAAGTCTGGGATCCATAGTAAGACTGGAATTCATGTAAAGACTGGATCCCTGGAAGGACTTTGATCTATGGTAAGACTAGGATCCATTTCGGACTGGGATCCATGTAAAGACTGGACCCCTGGAAGGACTTTGATCTATGGTAAGACTAGGATCCATGTAGAACTGGGATAAAGTAGGTATGGGATCTGTGGTAAGAGTGGAATCTATGGTAAGACTGGGATCCATGTAGAATGGGGATCCATGTAGGACTGGGATTCATGGTAGGCCTGGGATCCGTGGTAATCGGACCCATTGTGAGACTTGGATCCATGGCAAGACTAGGATCCATGGTAAGGATCCAGTAATTAGACAATCTGCCACCACAGAGTCCTACATGCATCTGTGCTGACAGGTGCCCTTGTACGCACAATGAAATATGGATCTAGTTAGGCCACCAAACATGCTGTACATGCTACATGACAGGAGTGATGTATGGGCAGTACATTCTATGGAAGCACACGCATCGTAAGAAAACAGTAAGTGGCAGGTGTTTATCAAATGTGCTTCTTCACCTGCAGAGATTTACCCTGGCCTTGATTGATGTGTTAGATTCCTGGATAACCTACCTGCTGGAAGGGGAGCCCTAATTATACCTCTACATATACCAACATAGCAATTATATCAACATATATGTCAATTACGATAGACATCAAGGCCTTAGAAAATATTCCACAAAGTAATTTTTACCTTGCACTACCACTATGGGAGTTATGACATGCATCGACTAAGACTGCTTTGTAGATGAGCGCCAGGCATTGTATCATTAGTTGAAAATATGTTTTATTGCACTTACAAAGTACATTTGCTTTATTTTGAGATAACAGTCAGATAGCCATAGATGTTTCCTGTTATTCTGGTCCTAAAATAGAGCAGTAATCTGTTACACATGCGGAAAAGACTTTAATGTGTGAGTAACACAAGTCGGATCATCATGATCATTTTGTGGAGCAGCCAGGTCCGTTTCACAAATCCATCAGTGTGACAGTCAGATCTGATAACCTTTAGAATGGACTAAACACAAGAGCACATCTGGAAGACCAAGTTGTACAATGAAGCACAGGGAACAAGCCTCAATCTCGATTGCACATAAAGTATCCTACACTTAAATTCATCAACAGTTTATTTCCTTGTTTTTACTCTTACTTGATAAGGATCTATACCGAAAACATTGCATCATAATAGAATAAAGAAATTGTCATCCATAAAAAATCTTGCCTTGACTTTCTTACCAGCTTCTAATCCCAATCAAACAATTCAGCTTGTTTCCTATGTGGTACAATGCTTCATTCAGCTTCTTAATCTGTTTGTAGCGGAACTGTTCCCCCTCATTATCATCAACCCCTCACGGCCATTTCATGTTGACCTTTGTGCACTCTCCATCTCCTTCTCACCACCCCACCCTCAGGGTGATTAAGTGCACTCTCCATCTCCCTTCTCTCCACCCCACCCTCAGGGTAATTAAGTGCACTCTCCATCTCCCTTCTCTCCACCCCACCCTCAGGGTAATTAAGTGCACTCTCCATCTCCCTTCTCTCCACCCCACCCTCAGGGTAATTAAGTGCACTCTCAAACTCCCTCCTCACCACCCCACCCTCAGGGTAATTAGGTGTACTCTCCATCTCCCTTCTCACCACCCCACCCTCAGGGTAATTAAGTGCACTCTCCATCTCCCTTCTCTCCACCCCACCCTCAGGGTAATTAAGTGCACTCTCCATCTCCCTTCTCACCACCCCACCCTCAGGGTAATTAAGTGCACTCTCCATCTCCCTTCTCTCCACCCCACCCTCAGGGTAATTAAGTGCACTCTCCATCTCCCTTCTCTCCACCCCACCCTCAGGGTAATTAAGTGCACTCTCCATCTCCTTCTCTCCACCCCACCCTCAGGGTAATTAAGTGCACTCTCCATCTCCTTCTCTCCACCCCACCCTCAGGGTAATTAAGTGCACTCTCCATCTCCTTCTCACCACCCCACCCTCAAGGTAATTAAGTGCACTCTCCATCTCCCTTCTCTCCACCCCACCCTCAGGGTAATTAAGTGCACTCTCCATCTCCCTTCTCTCCACCCCACCCTCAGGGTAATTAAGTCCCACACAGACCGACAGATGTGGATGGGACAAGGCTACAAGAAATACTCCAATCTGAAACTTTTGTTTGTCAGCAATATTCCAGCTATATGACAGCGGTCTGTAAATAATCAGGTCTTAACCGGACAATCAAGTGATTGATATCATGAGCATTAATCCACGCAATTGGGATACGATGACATGCATCAACCAAGTCATTGAGTCTGACCACCCAATCCATTAGTCACCTCTTACGACAAGCATAAGTCGCCTCTTAAGACAAAACATGGATGTGTGAGTGAGTTGGGTTTAACGCCACTTTTAACAGTATTCCAGCTATATCACAGCGTGCCAGCTTAATTTGGGAGGAAAGCCCGCAGTGATACAGGTCTCAGACAATTACCACTTCGGTGAAACCCACGAGCACGGTGCTGACAACCCTAGAAACATAATCGGGAGAGCCGGGATTAGAACCCACAATCATAGGTTTCTGGAGTGCCCAAGGGATGCAACTCTGCACAGCGGCACCTTAGATGACTAGGCCATCCGTGCCCCCAGAAACAGCAGAAAACTGGGTTTCACAATTTACCTGAATCTATTTGTGCGATTGACATGAACTCCCTGCCAAAAGCAACGTGAATACCATACATGTTGGTTAATACTCATATTAGATATTAGACTGGTTTGATGCACAAACAAACATACTGGTATGTTGTGTGAACCGATGCTCATGACAGCATCACATGTGACATCATAGATCTAACACTCGAGCTACACCATTTGTCTTGTGCAGAATAAGCGTGTAAAGTTTGGAAATCACATGCAGCATATTATGATAGGAATAAAGACACTGTGGTAACACTTGACTGATTGTTAGTTTAGTCATAATTTTGGTACACACTGGAAAAATCTCTTCTAAACGAACATACTTCTCTATATATTTCCATGGTTTGCGTTTCTTTTGGCCATGAGTATACTTATAGACAGTGTGAAATAACTGTACATTTTCGTTGTAGCAGAGATGGGAGCTCCCATTTAACAATACTGACATAACAGGGATTAGATCGTTTTTGAAGACGCCTAAGATCTGCATTACTTTGGGCTTTGCAACCTAATCTAGTAGACACAACATGACATTGTCAAAATACTGTTCACACATGCATAACTCAACTCACTCAATCATTAATGAATCTTTTAGCAATATTCCAGCAATATTCCAGCACAGCGGGGAACACAAGAAATGGACTTAACACATTGTACCCATGTCGGGAATCAAACCCAGGTCTTCGGTATGATGTATGAACACTGTAACCACTAGGCTACCCAAACGCCCAGTCAATCACTAATGACAAAGGTCTAAGATGTTTTCCAAACTGGTAAAAAAAAACCTAGGTTGGTACTGACATGTTTTGACCAACTGCTAACAACCAGCTAGGTACATTTGGACATGACATTTTACAGGTACACAAATGGGTTTTATTGAGCACAATGTGATCTTTAAACAGTGTGGAAACCAAAATATCCTTCAATGACGTATTTGTACAAAGTGTAATATAATCCATATTCATCTGTGTAAAATGCACTTGGAATCTTTTATAATGGGATATCTATGACAGGCACTCCTGTCAATGCAAGCTATGTATAAATAATCACAGGAACATTATCACCTTTGCTATATCACTTGATATAACCAACGTAATAAGGCTCAGAATAAACACATCTTGTCTCCGCAGTTCAAACACAATCATAATAGCCTGTTATTCTTTTAAATCTGTAAATCTTAATGTCACCTTTACTTGTGCTAAAATAGTTATGTCAGGTATGAAATTGCATTGTGGAATGAATCTGGTTTAGGCCACTTAGAGCAGTGCTCAGAGTGACACATCTTTTAGTGGTTTCCTACCTTGGGTTAGTGGTGACAGACCATGACTAGAGGATCCTGACACAACTAAGGGAAGCAATTCTGCTTATCAAGTATCTTAATCAAACACAGGTACAACACCTTATCAAGTATCTTAATCAAACACAGGTACAGCACCTTATCAAGCATCTTAATCAAACACAGGTACAGCACCTTATCAAGCATCTTAATCACACACAGGTACAGCACCTTATCAAGTATCTTAATCAAACACAGGTGCAGCACTTTATCAAGTATCTTAATCAAACACAGGTACAGCACCTTATCAAGTATCTTAATCAAACACAGGTACAGCACCTTATCAAGTATCTTAATCAAACACAGGTACAGCACCTTATCAAGTATCTTAATCAAACACAGGTACAGCACCTTATCAAGCATCTTAATCACAAACAGAGACAGCACCTTATCAAGTATCTTAATCAAACACAGGTACAGCACCTTATCAAGTATCTTAATCAAACACAGGTACAGCACCTTATCAAGCATCTTAATCACACACAGGTACAGCACCTTATCAAGCATCTTAATCACAAACAGGTACAGCACCTTATCAAGCATCTTAATCACAAACAGAGACAGCACCTTATCAGGCATCTTAATCACACACAGGTACAGCACCTTATCAATCATTAAACATTATAAAGGTGTGTCATAAAGTTGCATGCAACTGCATCAAAAAGTAGACAAAGTGTTCCAATATATTATTACAACTTATTGTCTATGTTTTGAACATGATAAAAATGTCAAGAACAACAGCCCCACTATGCCCCAACATGCCATGCCCTGCCCAACCACACCATGCCCATGCCCGCCCCCACCCCCACCCCACCCCCAACGCCATGCCATGCACCAATACTAACCATTGCCATCTAATGTTCAGATATTTGGACCACAAGCTTTCTCCCATGGATGTCAACTCCTTCTGTAAAGCTTCTGGTACAACTGTGAAACATACTGTATATTCCTGGCTCATCCTGTAGAGACAGCTAATGAAGAGTAGCGTGTAAACCTTAATCCTGACAACTTTTGGAGCAGCCCTTAGGTGTACACCACAAGATGCGGACAGAGTCAGAATTAAGAATTAATCCCCCCCAGCCCCCATGTTTGACTGTACTGCTAAATAATTAACAGTCATGCCAGCTTGGTATCACGCTACCTAACAACTTGTCTGTATTTCTCAGAGCTTGTGACAGACATCAGTGTAATTCTTTGATTAAGATTGTCATGCCTTCTGCAGTGTGGAAGCTTCGTGAGTGGTCAGAAGCATGGGGCATGTGTGCGTAACTTCTCTTAGACAAACTGTTGAGTACTCTGTTGTGTACACATGTTGTATATATGATTTCTTATGATGGAAAGAGTTGTGTATTTAATTTAATTTAATTTAATTTAATTTAATTTAATTTAATTTTTATTATTTTTATTTATTTCTTTATTTTTATTTTATTTTTTAATTTATTTTTTATTCAGATTAAAATAAAAAATGCAGCCAAGAGGGTTTGGGTGATCCTGGCACAGTCAGGCTGGCTGAGCTCATCATCAGTTCAGGGCCTGGCTTGCCACCTCTCCGTGCAACCCGACAGTGATGGATTTTTCCCAAGAAGCACTTTTTAACCCAAAACCACCCAGAACTTATCGGAGAATGTGAAGACTGACCAACACTGCAGCCTTCTGCATTACCCAGATTCTCAGAAGGGCTGTAATCCTGGTACTCTCCCAATGTCAGTCAACAGATTGGGAGGTACCAAACCTTAGGCACCGAGAACAATAGGGAGTCGGACAAATGGTACTTGGGATGCAAGTGTGACATTTTGTAATCAAGGTCAGCATATTTGCCATGTTTTTCCTGAATCTTGTCAATCACATAAGTGTCAAAAGGGACAGATAATTCAATAATATAAATGATTTCAACTCTATATAAAACGACAAGATCAGGTTTGTTGGCCTGGATATGCCTGATGCAGTAAACGGGCCTATTCCAACAAATTTTGTATTTATCACTTTCCATGACGTCCTCTACATATTCTGGGCCGTACCAGGGATGGACCTCTGTGTCGAAACCACGAGCATGACAATGATGGTCAATAAATAAAAGGATAGAGCCAAGCCTTCATGTCGCTTAAGATACTGTGTTTGTGCCAAAGCAGGGCATCCACTGACAACCTCACACAATCTTGGACAGTTTCATTATAGCCATTGTATAATTTACATTTCATATTTACATTTTGATGCAAAATTTGGGCAGATTTGATATGGCACCTTGCTTGGTTGACACTCACTTCTGTACGCTCCAGCAGGACAGAACCCTCAACAAAATCAACAGTGACAATGAGATTATGTTCCACATCCTTGGCTCATTAAAGAAAACTGTGGAATGCCTTGTTTTCATCATGAGTCTTGACATGCTTCACAAGAGGATCCAAAGACAAATACATGTGGGCAAAAGTGCACAATACAATTTCATCATGAAGAGACTCCACCTTAATAAACCACGCCCTCCCATTATGATTGGTAATATAAGCGAATTAGGGAAGAGCGAGGGTGGTGGGATCTATCTTTTGACATGATTCTTCAGGTGAGTTTGTCAATACAGTGAATTTCTTGTTTCATCCAGTCAACAACACCAAAAGAATATGAAGGTTTGGGTACAGCCTAAGTATTTGTGGCATTGACTTTTATGGTAAGCTTTCCATGTTTGTTGGTTGGTTGGTTTAACGCCGCACTCAGCAATATTCCAGTTATATGACGGCGGTCTTGAAAAGCCTTGTGGTCAACCATCCAACACTGCATAACACTGTTGACTTCATTACATCACACAAACACTTTTTCCATTTAAACAGTTCCCTCAACTGTAATGACAAATTCAACTGTTTCATTCGTTTGAAAATGTTATCATTTGCATAATGACAGTTTAATAAAGCCAAAATAGCTGAATAACCCAAAACAAAATACAAAAATAACGGTTATCATTAGATGCTTTTATCAAAAATCATTTTTCGCTTTGCTTGTCAATATGTTTAGATCCTCACACCTTCTCGCCTCATCATAAGGGGATGCTATCATCATTAACCACTGACAAAAACACCAGTTTGATACTACTGCAATATAGTGAGTGAGTGAGTATGGTTTTACGCCATTTTTAGCAATATTCCAGCAATATCACGGCTGGGACACCAGAAATGGGCTTCACACATTGTACCCATGTCGGGAATCGAACCCGGATCTTCGGCTTGACGAGCGAACGCTTTAACCACTAGGCTACCTGACCGCCCCCTATTGCAACATAGGTGCAAACTAGTTCAATAATATTGTGATAGTTTGATAAGTACCTCAACTGACCTACAACATAGTCTCCCTTGCATTATTCAATGTCAAGGTAATATTCAAAGGTAGATCCAGGACTTTCTATATAATACCCAAGTCACAAATGATGTGGCATGCTCCAGAATGACTGACTGAAAAACATTGAAAATGGAATTTGTCACAACACTTTGATTTAGATGGGGTTTTTTCAACATTCTGCTTACCCATTCCGTCATCACAGAAGCATGCGACGTCATCTACCCTATCATAACATCATCACATTCCAGGGTGACGACAAAGTATTCCAGAACGATGTCTGATGATGTCTGTCTGACATAAAGCAAAGTCTTAGGAAAAGTAGCTTAGCCCCAGGGGTGCATCTTATGGCGAATACAGTACTCTCCATCAGCTGGGCCGAGTTATGAAAGCGTGCATCCTTTATGACATGCCTAATTGAGTCAGCTGTACAAGCACCTGTTTCTCCACAAATCAATCAATGCCCCTTTGCCCATCTTCACAAACATCTGTCTTTTACTTATAATTCACTTTAATAAGAAGTAAAAAATGACCCAATCGAGCCTGATCGAATGATGTAAATCATAGCATCTAAATGCCTAATGATCTGAATTAAATCTTCATTAGTTTCACATAAATAACATGTTGTTACTTCTTATTACTGGACACATTCATTTTGAAAGAGCAAAATTATAATCAGCAAACTTTCAATTTAAAACATAATTATCTTAATTATTCCAGTCAGGTAAAACCAGCTATTTTAGAAGGATTGTCCTTGTGATTAACCTAGGTAAAACAGAACTTCAAAACTCTTTTTGTTACTTTTTCGAACATAGCTATTACTGTAATTATGTACGAGCAGCAAGTCATTACATTGGCGGAAAGCAAAAAGTAAAGTTAAAATAGAAATGATTACCAATATCCTTATCAAAACAAGTGCACTAGCTGCCATATCCTGATGTGCAGCAGCAGCACTGCAATACTATAATTATCACATCATACTGGAAATGTGAAAGGGACCTAACTCCAACTATACACACAAAAATAGTTGGGAATCATGAATATAATTTGGGATATCTTTGTGTAATGAAGAATGCTTGTCACAAGAAATGACAAATGGGATCGGATGGTCAGGACTTTCTGACTTCTTGATGCATGTCATTGTATCCCAATTGCATGGATCGATGCTCATGATGTCAAGCACTGGATTGTCTGGTCCAGATTTGATTATTTACAGACCACTGTCGTATAGCTGGAATATTGCTGAGAGAGGCATTAAACAACAAACAAAAAAAACAAAAATAAATCATACTAAACGCCACAGAGATCTCTGACAACCTTTTTTCCAAATATGATATATTTTATCACAAAATTAGTGTGAGGCCAGTTTACTATATTTCTTGGTCTACAGCTTTCTTGAAATAGTTTGTCAGTCTGCGTCAATAACTTTTTGTGACTTCATGTCTAAGTAAGGCTTTTCCAGTAGAATTTAGTTTTAACATGTCCAGACTATTATAAGCTGGGCTAGCAAGACCATAACACATCATATAACTCCGTCATAGAAAAGCATGTGGAAAAAAAATGAAACTAGAAAAGACATTTCACATTTGTTTCTGCTCTTTAGAACATCATCTGAATACACTGATTCATCAAGCTTGTCTTGAAGTTGAACAATTTGTATGTATCTTATTTTGGGGTAACCGTTTGCATTCAGGTTTCCAGGCTTTAGTTTCATAAATGTTTCAATTATTTTTTACATGTTTTTAAGATTGGCAGATTTGTAAACCAATTTCTTTTTCAAAGTATTGCTTGACTATTATGACAGCATCCCTGTTTCCTGAGGGTATTGTGTGCTGATCCCAATACTGCAGCTTTATTCCAGGTAATTTCCTCACATGAAACGTGGCATTGTCTGTTCTGTGTCTGTAGCACAGGCTTTGAAGTGTACACAGCTGCACATACTAAGCCTCAGATAGATGACAGCATTCTGATCAGTCTACCTTGCACCATGTCACCACCTAAGGCCAGCATAGATAGCTGAACCATTAAACAAGCACCTGCCAGTGGCATCTTTGTCTCTTTCACCAATCATAATGGGTCCATATTTTCCTACAATCTTTTTTCAATAAATATTCAATTATCACATCACATCAGTCATTAAGCTCCTTTGTTCCCAATGTCTGAGGTCTATACGTTCTCTGTGCCGAATGTCTGAGGTCTATAAGTTCTCTGTGCCGAATGTCTGAGGTATATAAGTTCTCTGTGCTGAATGTCTGAGGTCTATAAGTTCTCTGTGCCGAATGTCTGAGGTCTATAAGTTCTCTGTGCCGAATGTCTGAGGTCCATAAGTTCTCTGTTCACAATGTCTGAGGTCTACAGGTTCTCTGTTCCGAATGTCTGAGGTCTATAAGTTCTCTGTTCATAATGTCGGAGGTCAATAAGTTTTCTGTTCACAATGTCGGAGGTCTATGAGCTCTCTGTTCACAATGTCTGAGGTCTAGAACTTCTCTGTTCACAACGTCTGAGGTCTATGAGCTCTCTGTTCACAATGTCTGAGGTCTATGAGCTCTCTGTTCACAATGTCTGAGGTCTAGAACTTTTCTGTTCACAACGTCTGAGGTCTATGAGCTCTCTGTTCAGAATGTCTGAGGTCTATAAGCTCTCTGTTCACAATGTCTGAGGTCTATGAGCTCTCTGTTCACAATGTCTGAGGTCTAGAACTTCTCTGTTCACAACGTCTGAGGTCCATAAGTTCTCTGTTCAGAATGTTCAAGGCATGTTGGATTTTGCTGCCAGTTTTATGAAATTCTTTCCTGTTCCTTTCCCTTTTATGTGAGAATTATATAAGAGAGCCAAAAAATGTTTAACTAAGCAATGCAATTGGCCCATTGTATAACTGACAAAAATGAGGACGTAACAGGTAAACCAGCACAGATGGTCCCAACTCTGCCGTTTTTGTACTCAAATACTTTCCTAGCCTACACACAGTGACCATCGACCCTATAAATACATGGACAGACGAATCCAACTTAAAACAGCATGATACATTCAGCCTTACTAACGCTGCAATCTGTACAGGTGTCACGTCAGCAGCCAACAACAACACATGAGTTGGGTTTGTACTCCAATACCTTCCTTACCTACACACAGGGACCATCGTTGTGACTGAAGGTCAGAGACTGACTGAAGGTTGTCTTATGACAAAGAGCGAAACATTCCAGTGAGTGAGTGAGTATGGTTTTACGTCGCTTTTAGCAATATTCCAGCGATATCACGGCAAGGGACACCAGAAATGGGCTTCACACATTGTACCCATGTCGGGAATCGAACCCAGATCTTCGGGGTGACGAGCGAACGCTTTAACCACAAGACTACCCGACCGCCCCAAGAAACATTCCAAGTCTGAGCCAAAGAAACTAAATGATGATAGCACAAGCGTGTGTGCCAGCTTCTTGTTTAATGCTGCACTCAACAAATATTCCAGAAATATGAGCACAGGCTGTAAAAATGCTGTACATGTTATAAATATATTATTGATACAGGTACATTGACACCCAAACACAACAGCTTTCTGCTTGCGAGATGTGTCTTCCATCGTAAATTTATCAATACTGAATTTTCCCACTCTAGTCTCCACAGACAGGATGTACCCACTTCAAAGGCTGTAGCCTAATCACTGTGTTTCTATTGTTAATTGAGGGTGTAACTGAGGACAAGGTGCCAGGACTTAATCCAGTTAATCACTTGCCTGCAATTGTTTATTGCCACTTTGAACAGCTACACGTGGTTGCAAATGTTTCGATGATTGGTGATTGGTGACACATGAGCAGCTCAGAGATTAACAGTTCGTAATAAACATTCATGCTGTCGTTGACAGACTACACAAGGCCACAAAGTAAGTTCGCTATATCCATTATTTTGTTATGAGTGTGTTTGTTATACCCTTCAACTTTATATGATAAAATGTACAGCAAAAGGCCAGGACGAAACAAAGTTCCTTATATCCGTCAGATCATGATATTTGTGTTCATTATAAACCTCGTTAACTGTACCATCATTAACGTCTTCTGGTATGACGAAGACGAGGATCAAACAATGAAACCAGTGACACACTGTAACCACCGCATTATCATTGTAGTTACTTATCACAAGAAGCATGGCCTCCAGTACCTAAAGGACAGCAGGCAGGCGCCAAACACTGACGACCACCTCTAGACCATTTCCTTAAGTCTTTGAGTTCTCCAGCGAGTCTACAGGACACGTCATCCTGATGCTTGACTCCCACTCTGTCAGTATGCGGCTGGTAAATCAGGAGATGTAGACTTCGTATCCTTATCAAGGTGTCACAATGATATACTCGACAACGAATTTGACAGTAGCGATTTTGTCCTCTAGTATGTCTTTTGTCCAGGCTCACCCAAGACAGGCATGAATGGGACACTGGGGACCCATTCTCTCACTGAACTTATAAACTCGCTTGAAATGTGCAGTCCATCTCAGACAGTTAATGAGAAAAACAAGTTTTACTTAGTCCGTCTCCATGACCCAAGAGAAAATTTTTAAAGAAATGAATTCAACTCAAGTCTAGAATTATTTGGCAAGTCTAGATCGTTCTGGGCTCCATTTAGACTATATTATTTTTTAAAGATTTTATATTGCGATGACAGCCAAAACAGGAATTTGAGGCGATGATGTAATAAAGATATTCAAAAAAATTATAGGTTTATAAATAAGATCAAATTATATCTCCTAGGTTGTGCAATCATGTACACTACAAGAAACCAGGTGACATTGAGCATTACTGTCCAGAAATAGTGACTGCATGCAGTCGTATCCTGCAAAGCCTCGTCAACATCTGTGGACATAAATGTCACATGGTATTTGGGAACAAAATGATAGATAAATACTGTCCTAGTTTTTATATCCTTGTTAAACATATATGTGGGAAGGCCCACAATAGATTTGGTTAGTGCAAGGAGTTTATAAAAAAAAAATTATGTTAGTTTTTATGTGTATTGTTGACAAGTAATTACTGATGTGAGAAGACGTAAATGGTCTTAGTGATGTGATGTGATAGGTCTGTCCAGGCATATCTGAGGTGAAAAGGGGTTTAACATTGAATTTAAGATCATTGCAAATAAATAGTGATATGCAGGTATGCCTGCATTTGTCTGCTTGTACTAGTCTGGACTAATGCCAGTATTATAGTGCAAGCCCACTGAGATACCATGCCACAGTTTAACATGGACACCCCACTCAGACACAGTATTCTCCGAGCCGACCAGTCCTTGTTTCATCCCCTTAATGCCGAGGTCAGATAGGGTAAAGAGAAGTGCGCTGTTTTTACGTCTTTAGGTTTGATGCAGCCAGGGATCAAAGCTCCAACCTTCCACTCTCAGGGCAGGCGTTCTATCCACTAGACCACGGAGCTGGTCCTGTCCAGCTACAGGAAGCAAGAAACCATTGCCCAAAATAATGATATACAGTTCAGTCGACATTGAGCTCGTTTATGTTGACTTTAAAACACATCCATGCTGCTATATCTCATGCTAACCGAGTAAATCATGAACCATGTTGTGCTGACTTCTCAACAAGCAATTTCTCCTGTTACCATACATTCTCTCAATTTTGTTTCGTAACTGCTTATGTAATGTATGATAGCACTGTTATATCCCAGTGTGTATATTAGCAACGTAACTTACAATTTGTAGGTGTTTTATAGTGCAAGGTCTAGCTCGTACTGCCTCTGTTATTAGTGTGTCGTTTTCGTCTGTACTGTAAGCAAATTATGTTAATTAATAGCACTTTATGTCCCGATTCTTATATTTTCAACACCACTTACAAGTTTCGTGGGTTCATTATATTGCAAGGTCTAGCTCGTACCTTCTCTTTTATTTTTGTTGTAGTTTTTGTCCATACTGTAAGTGACAGGAAGTGGCTGCTTGTATCATGCGCAACATCTATATGCGCATGCGCAACACTGTCATGCGCATGCAAAAGTCTTTCCTTTGTTCTGCTGCTTTGTTCTCTGCCCTTCCCATGTTAATTTCAAGCACTTCAAAATTAAAGCTCATGCAGTTCGTTACAATTCATGTAATTAATAACTCATGAGGATAACCTTACCTGCATTCCAATAGCCTTAATATCCTTCCATGAAGCTCAGGAGGATAACCTTACCTGCATTCCAATAGTAAATGGCCTTAATATCCTTCCATGAAGCTCAGGAGGATAACCTTACCTGCATTCCAATAGTAAATGGCCTTAATATCCTTCCATGAAGCTCAGGAGGATAACCTTACCTGCATTCCAATAGTAAATGGCCTTAATATCCTTCCATGAAGCTCAGGAGGATAACCTTACCTGCATTCCAATAGGAAATGGCCTTAATATCCTTCCATGAAACTCAGGAGGATAACCTTACCTGCATCCCAACAGTAAATTCTTTACTACAGAATTAAAATTTTACAAATGCTATTCAAATTTGGATAAAACACATAGCCTACTGTCATGTTCTCCTCCTGTAGCTCAGGATGCCCAACTCACATTGGGTCCCAATGCTTGGGCACATTTATGCTCAAATGTGTGTGTATGTTTTCTAAGGTGCTTTTTGATGTTGCCAAATACACTCGAGACATTTCTATATCTGCATGCGTCATGCATTTGTATTTAGTTGCATCAAACCTAGACAGGCATGACTGAAGCTCAATCATGTAGCACCTCACTTTAAGGTGAGAATTCCCCAAATGCTAAAATGATTTATGTATTTCATGTAATAAATTTATGTATCTGTCCCTGCTTTTGTTGGTCATTATAAATTGAGCACAAGTCATATCTTGGGAAGTAGTAAGACTTGCTAATCTGAAGGACAAAATAGCCACCAGTACATATTCCTACAGGCAGGCTCTCTTTCCACTACACAGCCTCCGTGGTCTAGAGGTAGAGTGTCTGGCCGGGGAGAGCAGAACATCCGGGGTTCAATCGACATTAAAAGATGGAACTTGCTGTTACCATGTCTGGCATTAAGGGGCAAAAGGGGTATTAAGGGGGAAATACAAGGACTGGTGGGCTCGGAGTCAGTATACTGTGTCTGCGTGGGGTATCCATGTTAAACTGCGGCATGATATCTTAGTGGGCTAGCACCATAAATCGGCATCAGTCCGGACTAGTACAAGCACCCACACCCACACACCTACACACACACACCCACACACCCACACACCCACACACCCACACACACACACACATGCATGTCCCTGTTAAAGTGCAGTAATCGTTAAACCCCATTTCACTTCACCTCAACTCTATCAACTAGATCACACAGCTGACTAAAGCTAGGATCAGGCAGTTTCCATGAAAAACTCGTCTCACAATTCCCTCATGCCATGGCTATGAGCTATATATGTTTCTTAAATGTCACAATGTAGCTGCCATTTTGATAACATGGGCATAAACTGTTCAGTCACACGCAAACAGAAGCAAGAAATGTTCAAACCAGTCAGTACGTTACTCAGGTGAGATGTTCATTCTTAACATATTGTCAAGTTATAATTATCTCTTACAAATAATCAATTCAACCTCTGCTCTCCATGCGGTCATAATTTGGTGCTGTGAGTAGTGCCGGGAGATTGCATGTCATCACAGCCAATGTTTTTGATGGTATTTACAGTCACAACACCGACCCACAACACCACAACAAGAGATTACCCAGCGGCGACCTGGCAGTCAATTTCGTAATCACGAAATGGAACGGGGATTTTGATTTTCTTTTCCTAAAAAGAAGATGTTCTTTAATCAAGGATGATGTTTGAAGAAGTCTTTTTATCAAATGGTCTCCTCAATCTTTTTCTGAAAATTACGATCGGAGTATTGATAATGAGAAATCTGAGAAAAAGGTAAAGGGATACTTCCTACAGCTAATTACTACAATGTAATGGTTTTAATGTCAGCAAATATTAATTTCAAAACATGAAATGTCAGTCTCCTTATAAGGTGTGAAAAGAGAAAATGGTTTTATATGTGTGATATGATGCTTTCAAGAATAGAACAAATGTTTCAAGGTTGATTACATAACTATTTGACTTTTTCCCCAAATAATTTTACATTAGCAATGGTTCTGTTGACTACGGAACAAACTTTTAATTTTTAACTGTAAAATGTGTCTTGGTTCTTTGGTATAAAACAAATCAAGAGCAATAAAGTGATCTGTGATACCATATATCTGCATTAATTTAATTTTACACAATATCATAGGTTCTCGGCCGTCATACCGTTTCAGACGGCCATGTTTATCGCTATTACTTGCGCTATAACGAGGGCTGTAGCATCAGACAGAAAATGTAAATACTCAAATGATGGCTTGTTTTTAAGAGAAAGTTATCTTTTATGAGCGAATGAGAAATCTTACAGTTGTTCATGTGGTTACAGAGAAAACTATGACTGTTTCTCAAGCGTCCAAAAACCCCTTAACACAGGGATACAATACAAGATCATTCAATATTTACAAAACAGTGCATTTCAAAGGAAGTAGAGCCAGACATAGACATGGCAGCTCTCCTTCCCTTTGGCTATACTGCAAGATTACATTAAGGTCATGTGATGGTCAAAACAGACTCAAAATACACCGATGCATGAATAAATGGTGGAGAAGGCAATCAATATGAGACTCTTAGAAACGATTTGCAGAATGAGCAGAAACAAATTATGCTAGATTGATACCGCATATCAAAACTTCACAATGATTCAAGCCTAAATGTGGGAACAAAGGTCTAAAATGACATATTAAATATAGCTGCCGTATTAAAATTGGAAGCAGAATCCAATTCAGTACACAACTTCTGATATGACTCCATCTGACTTCATTATTCCAGGGGGGATGGGTGGCTCGGTCGTCTAAGGCGTCGCAATTCACTGTGCACAGTTGCATTCCTAGGACACTCCACAAACATAAAAGATTGTGAGTTTGAATCCTGGTTTGCCCCAATTATGTCTCTAGGTTTTTCAGCACCACACCTGCTCATGGATTTCACTGATGTGGTAAACATCTGAGACCTGCATCACTCTGGTAAAGTTACGATGACAATGTAAGGCAACTAACTACCGCTTTCCCTAACAAGATCCAGTTGAGGTGAGCTAAGCTGCTGCACAAGTCATGAGTTTTCACTCTGGGAAAGGGCAGCTACAGAAAACTCAGTCAGACTGATCCTGGGACTCTGTTGTCATAATGGGTCATGTCAGACTGATTCCGGGACTGTGTTGTCATAAGTGGTCATGTCAGACTGATCCTGGGACTCTGTTGTCATTATGGGTCATGCCAGACTGATCCTGGGACTCTGTTGTCATAGGGTCATGTAAGACTGATCCTGGGACTCTGTTGTCATAATGGGTCATGTCAGACTGATCCTGGGACTCTGTTGTAGTTATGGGTCATGTCAGACTGATCCTGGGACTCTGTTGTCATTATGGGTCATGTCAGACTGATCCTGGGACTCTCTTGTCATAGGGTCATGTCAGACTGATCCTGGGACTCTGTTGTCATAATGGGTCATGTCAGACTGATCCTGGGACTCTGTTGTCATAATGGGTCATGTCAGACTGATCCTGGGACTCTCTTGTCATAATGGGTCATGTCAGACTGATCCTGGGACTCTGTTGTCATAATGGGTCATGTCAGACTGATCCTGGGACTGTTGTCAAAGGGTCATGTCAGACTGATCCTGGGACTCTGTTGTCACAGTGATAAGTATAATACCTACGTAAATACATCTAAGTTCACTCGAAAAACACACCTGGAAGTTTTATACCGCTTTTAGTTATATTCCTGCAATATCGTGCGTGCGTGCGTGCGTGCGTGCGGGCGGGCGGGCTATCATGCGTGCGTGCGTGCGGGCGGGCTTGCGTGAGGGGGGGTCTTCAGAAATGTCCTTTGCACGTATACACAATTAGGGAATGAGTAAACACACTGACAACAATGCTACAGCTAACAAATCTTTCTTATCCCTGCCAGGATTCTCTGAAAGCACTGATCTTGTTTGCATGGATTAATCAATAGTTGTCATTAGTAGTTCTACACTAATTGGGATGCTTCCCAGTGGAAAGATGGCACACTCCGTGTAACATGTACAAAAGCTCAATATGCATCAAAAACCCAAACATAAACAATGAGTTTCCAAAGTAAACTGAAATGACACAAGGCCATGTACAACTGTCTTAATTTTACTCAAATAGAATTTTGTACTGTGCCAGCCTTCCCTATTGCTCAAGGTGGCTGCACCAGAGGCAGGGTATCCTTGACCTTAAACGAATCCCTTGGATACAGCTGACATCAGTCATCGGTCAAGTAGCAATGCATGGCGACAAGTGAATGAGTTACTGAATACTGTTTGATGTAGCAGTGTGTAATAATGCAGTGATATCGCAGCAGTCTGCGAATCAATTAATTTAACCTGAGACATGCAAACCAGAGGTCGACAATTTGAGAAACCATCCATGCCATATCAATGAGATGATATTCACAAGGCCACACACTGTTCACAGGATCCTGGGGACCTATTTTGCTCACAATCACCACAAGGAAATAGGCGTTGTGTACAAGGAGAGAGATCCATGGTGATCCCTGGTAAGAATGTAGGGCCCAGCAATCTGTGCTTGTTGTATGAAGCAGATCCATAACTAGCAGATCCTGCACAGCTAAGACCACTGATCTACTCATGTCCCCACTGAACAAGGCAAGCAATCACCATATGAGTAACATGGGATGAAATGAAGACTTACTTGTAGTCAACTTAAATAAATACTGTAAGTCTTGATATTAACGCGAGCATGTATTAAATATTAAACATCGCATTTATATCATTTTGGATGGCAGAAATACCAACTTAGACATACGCTGAAAACAAACAACTATGTATTACCCATCACTATTTTTTTAGCAGCACTTGTTACAAGTATATAAACAATGTCATTAAAACACTAATTACATCGTGTGAATTTAGCTGAAGTACTCTACTCAGAGCTAATAAGCGGTGCTTTTTGGTGTGTGATAGGATTAATGTAAGGTTGGATTAAGGTGAGGATCCTCCTGTAAACCTGACAGAGGACATTTTGTTTAGATATATATCCACTGATGCTTGAGAGGAGGGCGTATCGCATTCATATTGAATTGCATTTTTGGCTAGGGGCCAGCGGTCGCATCCTTTTGAGACGCATTCATTTCACGTTTTACAGTATGCTATTTGTTGATGCTGTCATCCAAAAAGGTTATGAGTGTTGGTAATTGGAAGCCGAAATGTGGAGTAGTCTAGTGGTTAGAGTGTTAGCTTACACTGAAGACACAAGTTCAATCCCCACACCGATTCCTTGTGACTGAAGCTAGTCTTGGTGTTTTGTTTGTTTGTTGTTTAACACCGCACTCAGCAGTATTCCAGCTATATGATTCGTAAATAATCGAGTCTGGACCAGACAATCCAGTGTGAGCATCGATCTACGCATTTGGGATACGATGACATGCACCACGTCACCAAGCCTGACCACCTGATCCTGTTTAACTAAGTCTCCTGGTTCGACAAGTTGGTTGCTGAAAGCAGTGATTGACATTGTGAGCATCGATCTACGCAATTGGGATACGATGACATGCACCACGTCACCAAGCCTGACCACCTGATCCTGTTTAACTAAGTCTCCTGGTTCGACAAGTTGGTTGCTGAAAGCAGTGATTGACATTGTGAGCATCGATCTACGCAATTGGGATACGATGACATGCACCACGTCACCAAGCCTGACCACCTGATCCTGTTTAACTAAGTCTCCTGGTTCGACAAGTTGGTTGCTGAAAGCAGTGATTGACATTGTGAGCATCGATCTACGCAATTGGGATACGATGACATGAACCACATCACCAAGCCTGACCACCTGATCCTGTTTAACTAAGTCTCCTGGTTCGACAAGTTGGTTGCTGAAAGCAGTGATTGACATTGTGAGCATCGATCTACGCAATTGGGATACGATGACATGCACCACGTCACCAAGCCTGACCACGTGATCCTGTTTAACTAAGTCTCCTGGTTCGACAAGTTGGTTGCTGAAAGCAGTGATTGACATTGTGAGCATCGATCTACGCATTTGGGATACGATGACATGCACCACGTCACCAAGCCTGACCACCTGATCCTGTTTAACTAAGTCTCCTGGTTCGACAAGTTGGTTGCTGAAAGCAGTGATTGACATTGTGAGCATCGATCTACGCAATTGGGATACGATGACATGCACCACGTCACCAAGCCTGACCACCTGATCCTGTTTAACTAAGTCTCCTGGTTCGACAAGTTGGTTGCTGAAAGCAGTGATTGACATTGTGAGCATCGATCTACGCAATTGGGATACGATGACATGAACCACATCACCAAGCCTGTTGTGGGAGGAAAGCCCGAAGTGATGCAGGTCTCAGACGTTTACCACTTCGAGAAACCCACGAGCATGGTTATGGTGCTGACAAACCTAGAAACACAATCAGGATGAAGCAGGATTCGAACCCACAATCATAGGTTTCTGGCGTGCCCAATGGACGCAACTCTGCACAGCGAATCATGTTCCCTTATCCGACTGGGCCACCCAGGCCACCTATAACCATTACAAACATAAGCATGGGTAGCTGTAGATCAATTCCAGCAGACAGATCTTTATGGATCCCAGTCTTGGTCCCCACCATGAAAATATTTGAATACACTCAGTGTCCCTAGAAATGATCAACTTTTAAAGAGATAATGAAAATAATTAACATGAAAATGATGATGATGATGATCAATATCTGTTTATAAAAGTTTAAAAGTCCCCCAAATAGTGAAAATTAACTCTACACTTCAACCCTACAATCAATAAATCACACAAACACCACCACAACACTCATCTGATATACACAAGCTGGTGTACCGGGGGTATAGATGGTAGGAATTACTGAGATTAATTACCGCAACATATGCAGCCTGATCCCTGAAGATGAAACCCACGCCAAACTCGGGCAATATTCATGACAAATCGTATTTCTGGTGTAATTGATAGGACTTCGGAAAAGGTTAACCTCTTACAAATATAACTCGAGATTGGACCCCTGACATCAATTGACCAGGACACAGTGTTGCTAAATGCCACCATTATCTAATATTCTGTCATGTCAGTGCAACTCCCCCGTGTTTGGGGGTTACAAAGTTCCCGAGTGAGGAAGGAGAATGGCCGCCGACTTAGCCATCAATGTATTTGACACGGCATGATCAATCACCCAACCGTTTACTTACACTCAGTGACGTAAATGAACCACGATTGAAACCACTTTGGGATATCCTTTAATTGTGCACCTTGGACAGACACAGCATCCCTGCCTGCAGAAGGACAGGAACAGTTACTGTCCATTAGATAGCATCTGGGGGTGTTACTGATTTGAAAGTTTAGTATCAATACACGGTATCAAAAGTACCATGATAAATCAATTTAGAACAAACTCAGTTATTCTGTATTAGCATAGATATAAAACCCTATCTGGACTCCAATTAATCAACTTTATGCTCAATATGAACTGGGCTGATGCATGAAATGTTTAAAATTAAATTTCTGCCTTCTTAATAAATATTTTGCTATATTGGATCCATGTGTACAGTGACATCTCAAACAGATGAGGATTTACCAGGTCAGTTGTTCATGCTGATGGACCACTGTTTCTTCTACAAAAGCAAGGAATCAAATCTTCAAAAAGATCCATTAAAAATTGATTTTTTGATAGAAAATTAAAAAAATAATCATAATAACATTAAATAGTGTTAGGAAAATATCACCTGACCTAATCATTGAAAAGGTTTGAATGCAACATACTGAGAAAATATGTCTCACAGATCACTGAAGTCAATTAAAGACACCATTACAGATTTCAAAATATACATAACAATTAATAGTGTAGAAAACTAAAAACATAAATTTATTAAAGTTATGGGTGGCTGGGTTTAAAAAAAAGAAAGGTAAAGGAAGAACCATGCCTCTTGTGGTGTTATGATGGGCAATTTAAGCAGTCACTTTCAACATCAATCAACTTTGAAGGTTTTATGACAATTGTTTTGGACAATTTAACAGATTTCTTAAGAATATTGTAAGGGTTTTGTCACTTTTATTTATTACTTAAATTTGTTAATCATAAGGCCTGTATATTCATTTTTTTATCAAATTTGTGTAAATCAGGGTCTAAGGTCAATTAAACACATTTAATTAAAAGAAAGACAAGTATAATGAAACACCTCCAACATCTTCTTGTACTAATTCTTGATGTCAAACTTAATTACACACATACATGTACTCCGACATTGCACAGGGGACACACAGAGCTGGAATATGTAAAAGGCTAATCACTGTATCGATGTCTCCCTTTTACTGATTGCCCATCCTCCAAGTGTCTGGAGCAACTCATCAATTCATTGAGATCAAGTTTCCCACCATTAATCAAACATTTGTGTCCTCAAAGATTGCAGACTAATGGCCCTGAGACATGCCTTGAGTGAATTTGTTTCCATGGACTTGCATGGACACATGCATTTAAACAGTGCCGTACTAAACTTCGACAAGGGTGTGACGCATGTCTTGACTCCCACAACTGGAATTTGAAAAAAACCCAAATGTTTACGAGGTCACTATAGGCTCAGTGCCATGATTGAGAGTCTTGCAGTCAATGGTTATACAATGTCTCTGTTTCACATAGGACCCTAATCAAAACATTGAGACCTACAGACAAAATTGATGACCTGTGAAGTTCCGGGTTAGAATAGGTCCTCAGCAACCAATGCTTGTCATAAAAGGCGATTATGCTTGTCGTAATAGGCGACTAACGGAATCGGTCGGTCAGGCTTGCTGATTTGGTTGTTGCATGTCATTGTATCCCAATTGCTTGGATCGTTGCTTATGATGTCTATCCCTGGATTGTCTAGTCCTGACTTGATTATTTACAGACTGCTTAGTGTGGCGCTAAACAACAAACAAACAAACAAACAAACAAACAAAAGCAAAATTGATGTCTACAGCACAGCAACACCCACCCACCCCACCATGCCCCCTTTCCCCCTTTATAGGTATAAATAACTGGAAACTGATGTCTACAGATGTTTTAGGTTATGCATGAATGGAAATTGATATCAACAGTCCCCTTCTAAAGGTATGCATGAATGGCAGTTGATGTTGTCCATCAAGCTTAATGGTTATGCATGAATGGAAACTGATGTCAACAGTCCCCTTCTAAAGGTATGCATGAATGGCAGTTGATGTTGTCCATCAAGCTTAATGGTTATGCATGAATGGAAACTGATGTCAACAGTCCCCTTCTAAAGGTATGCATGAATGGCAAATGATGTCTCCCTTCAAGCTTAATGGTTATGCATGAATGGAAACTGATGTCAACAGTCCCCTTCTAAAGGTATGCATGAATGGCAAATGATGTCTCCCTTCAAGCTTAATGGTTATGCATGAATGGAAACTGATGTCAACAGTCCCCTTCTAAAGGTATGCATGAATGGCAAATGATGTCTCCCTTCAAGCTTAATGGTTATGCATGAATGGAAACTGATGTCAACAGTCCCCTTCTAAAGGTATGCATGAATGGCAAATGATGTCTCCCATCAAGCTTAATGGTTATGCATGAATGGAAACTGATGTCAACAGTCCCCTTCTAAAGGTATGCATGAATGGCAAATGATGTCTCCCATCAAGCTTAATGGTTATGCATGAATGGAAACTGATGTCAACAGTCCCCTTCTAAAGGTATGCATGAATGGCAAATGATGTCTCCCTTCAAGCTTAATGGTTATGCATGAATGGAAATTGATATCCAACAGCACCCCGTTTAATGTAGTCATGACTGGAAATTGATGCCCACAGGCCCTCCTTAAGTTATGCATGAATAGAAACTGATGTCAACAGTCCCATTCTCTAGGTATGCATGAATGGAACTTGTCTACAGCCTTTTTTAATGAACACAGACTTATCTGTCTTAAAATGATTATAGAGCACACCACCTTGACAACAATCAGATTATAACAGTGAATTTTAGAACCATTCAACTTTAAATGTTCATGAATTCTACTTTTAGAATATCAATAATGTGCTATTCTGAAATGCCATTTAGGCTGAAATATGTTCTTATTTGGGACTTGAACATTAGTTGTTCACATTTATCATTAAAATATAAAGATAAATGTCATAAATTTCAAAAACAAAACAAGAAATTTAAGATAAACTATGAAAGTTCTTGTTAGCACATCCTCGCTTTGGCTATGAAATATGGACACATTTCATACTGGTATACACTAGTTTGACATATAGGGTAAATAGCAACAGCCTAAGGTAGTGTTTCACAGCCATAGGAACAGTAATTTGTTCACTGCAGTTTTGTTATGAAATTAACTTTAAATCGACCCTGAGTGAGTGGTTTAATGCTGCTTTTAACAGTGGCAGTATATCATCATCAAGCATAACCAGGTTCTAGATGCCAGTCAGATCATCATCAACCACAACCAGGTTCTAGATGCCAGTCAGATCATCATCAACCACAACCAGGTTCTAGATGCCAGTCTGATCATCATCAAGCACAACCAGGTTCTAGATGCCAGTCAGATCATCATCAAGCATAACCAGGTTCTAGATGCCAGTCAGATCATCATCAAGCATAACCAGGTTCTAGATGCCAGTCTGATCATCATCAAGCACAACCAGGTTCTAGATGCTGGTCTGATCATCATCAACCACAACCAGGTTCTAGATGCCAGTCAGATCATCATCAACCACAACCAGGTTCTAGATGCCGATCTGATCATCATCAAGCACAACCAGGTTCTAGATTCTGATCTGATCATCAAGAAGCATAACCAGGTTCTAGATGCCAGTCTGATCATCATCAAGCACAACCAGGTTCTAGATGCCAGTCTGATCATCATCAAGCACAACCAGGTTCTAGATGCCGGTCTGATCATCATCAAGCACAACCAGGTTCTAGATGCCAGTCTGATCACTATCAAGCACAACCAGGTTCTAGATGCCGGTCTGATCATCATCAAGCATAACCAGGTTCTAGATGCCAGTCTGATCATCATCAAGCATAACCAGGTTCTAGATGCCAGTCTGATCATCATCAAGCATAACCAGGTTCTAGATGCCAGTCTGATCATCATCAAGCATAACCAGTTTCTAGATGCCGTCACATCATCATCAAGCATAACCAGGTTCTAGATGCCAGTCTGATCATCATCAAGCACAACCAGGTTCTAGATGCCAGTCTGATCATCATCAAGCACAACCAGGTTCTAGATTCTGATCTGATCATCAAGAAGCATCACTTTACTGCCTCCTTTCGTCTGATGTCATATTTATTCACCAAATTCTCAATTTGTACCAATATTGGCATGTCAAGTCTAACGTAAGAAACCATAAGGTACTTCACTCGACAGACGCAACCCACAAGGGGATCAATTGGACCAAGAATGAAATTCCCATCTTTTACCTGTCATAACACAAACCTAAACTGCCAATCACAGGTTTCAAGGATCTAATTAACTCCCAATGTACCATGAATCTATTCATGACATCCAGAAATCCAATGTATTTGTCTGCATTGCTGACAGCTAGGACACGTGAATTTCATAAAGAATTAGATTGAAAGTCTGCTAAATGGCATAAGTTTTGGCGATCAGCTTAAACCCGCTCTCATCATCACTGACATGTCTTATCATAAATAAGAATCTTGTGAAATTGAATCCATAAAACTGCATCTCATATTCAGTTTTTCTGTCCTCTTGGAATTTTGGAGCATTATAATACTCGGTATGACAAATCTGCATGATTGTAAAAAAAAATCCTTTCCTCTTCATATCAAAATTTGTCACAGGAAGAGAGTCTAATGTATTTTTGAAAATACTGAGATAATTAGTTCAACTTGAATGCCATCAATCAAACAAGTCTCATCAGAGATAATATTTTTTCAAAATGGTTAATGGTTTCACACTGATTATTCATGATACATGTATTTTCAAATCAGATAATCATTTAATTTCTGTCAGTCAGTGAGCTCTATGGGAATTAAAATTATTCAAACATCAAACAAGCTTAAAACACAGCTTTTGACCACTGTTTGACCCCAAAGTTTTTATCTTACATGATGACAGTCATCATTCTTATATTTCCATTTTGAGATTGAGAAAATATTGATGTATCCAAATTTAAAGCAAATTCTCATAAATAAAAGACCGTTTAAATGGTTGTCTGACATTTCTGGATATATTTTCTACTAATGAGTATATCCCATCAACCTGCAAGGTAACCTTTGTCGTTTCCCACCAGTGATGTAATCTCTTATCAGGCAACTATTTCCCAGACATGATCACAAATTGATCTGACATTCATAAACTAACTTCCTTGTACAGCTTCCTCTCAGACAAGTCTTGTAATTAACACCCCTCATCACGTCTTATACAGTGGTATGACGCCTGACATTCATTGCAACATGAACACTCATTGCAACATCAACACACACTGATGAGATGCTATAACTTCTTCCCATCTTCAAGGAAACAACGTAAATGATAACTTGTCTGAACCAACCGAAATGTCACTCATGAAAATAGAACATGACATACCTTGTTTGACCAAGACAATGAAACAGAGGACATGGATGTTATTTTGAAATCAGTGGTGTCACCGGAAGCAATGATCCGATGTCCCAAGTCAGATCTGGCACAGTAATTACTTGAACAGACAATGATTACAGTAAGAAGTCTTACCTTGGGTGACAAAGAGCCATCATTCATATGATTACGACTTCCACATCTCGTCACAAGGTTTACTGGTTGAGGTAACTTTATCTCTGTGCTGCCCCCTTAATAAACGATTTGATATTGACTTGGGGCAACTCAGAGCGACGGGCTGTTCCATAGTGTTATCCTAATAGATCCCCGGTTCGGGACATACCGCACTAACAACCCCGCCAAAATGTACAAGAATCAGAATCCCACGAAAACTGCAACAAGATTTGAATTATGAAACACTTTGCCTCCAAATATATGGAGTTATATTTCATATATGTCAACTTTCTATGTACTAGTCAGGTTGGAATCATTAAGAGAGTAAAGATTTTGGGTCGTCAATGCTATCGATAAGTCGATATATTGTTGCACAATCTAAAACATAAATTCTTGTATTTGACGGCCAGTGTCTAAGGAAGTGAATCATTTTGCTGTCGTTGTTAGATCATGACGCATGCACTTTAGACAAGCATGTTAAGTGCGATGCAGGTTTAGATCGTGGATCCGTTTGGAAAACACAATGGGACAGTCCGTAGTTCTGTGGAGGCACAAGTCAACATCAAAATCGTTTATATGGGAAGCACAGAGACATCAGTCATGTGTTTACTACGTCCAATAACTACAATCACAAAAATCACTGCATAGGTGACTTGATTCTGCTGCAAAAAATCAGTCGACCATAAGTAAAAATACTGGTTCTTATTAACAAACGAATAGGATCCAATCGGAATAATTATGGACAATGGAATGTTTCAATGGATAATCGAAACTGGTATTCTCTGGCGTTGGTGTTTTATATTAACGACATTGTTGGGTTTGATTTGATGTCTCTAACTACACAGAACAACTCGATTTGAATGTTGTGGCCATTTTGTCATTTTCAAAGTGTTTCAGTACATCTAAACTAATGTATTAACAACATTGTTTCAGTAGGTCTTCAAAAGTGTATACTGACAGATCAGATTATGTTTTGTATTGATAAATCACCCCTCTGTTAGTCCAGTAGAACATGGTCCTCACAAAACATGGATACAACAATTACTGTCCATTAAAACGAACTATTTCAAAAGTGTGGACTGCTATGCTAAATATTTTCATAGCAATTGACATGAGTAAACAAATTCGGAATTACGAATTACCCGGTACACAGAACCAAAAATACTAGTTTCCAAAGTGTTTCCAAAACTTTGCAAAGGTAAGTCAAATCATTTAGGACAACAAACAAACACTAACTGTTTGATTGATACATATCATAAAATTTGAGCTAGAAGACAAAGTGTCCTTTGAACAATTTGATATCAAACATGCTAGAACTGACATTTTTCCCAAGCCTAGTCAACCATTTCCAGATGTGACAGTGAGGTTATTGCAGATACCAAGACCAGTAACTCTGGGTATGGTAGAACCTCTTCCATGTCCAACATACAAGGGCCGTTCTGGGACTCAACTAGAAGGATTTAATAGTGAAATCTTTTGAGGACATTACATAATGTCAAAGAGGTATATCCACCAATACTTTTGTCAATTGTTTTGCTGTGGCAAGTCAGAAAAATAAGCAGGTGTACCGGGACTTTTGAAAATGGACAAACTTGAGGAACGTGCAGTGATCACGAACAATTATGCAAATCCTATGTTAGGCTTAGAACTCATCAGTCAACCCTCGTAACATCCCACAATTCACATAAAAGGTCATAGATTTTCGGAAGAAGAAATACTTAGTGGCTGGCCAGAGATCAGACCTAACTGTAATTTGTCAACTACGCTGTTGATTAGAGAACTCATTAGAAAAGTCCCATCAGAAGTGTCTAGACCGATTGAGCAGCCATGTCGCATGCTTAAGTGTTTAAAACTGCTACAAGTCTTCTCAAGGGCCGATGTCCTTCATGTCAAAGGGGAAGCACTGGAAAGTTAAACAAAGCTTGCAGACCTGATTAATGGTAATGTCACATCAAGGCCTCTAAAGTGCTCTGCAAATTCCTGTCAGGTTTGTAGTTAATGGTTCATGTAGAAGTTTCAATGACTGGTTTTCTATGTTAGTTGTCACCTTAAAAATGACAATGGATGTTCCTTCATTCAAAGCTGGTGCGCAAGAAAACACTTGGGTCTTCTTACTCATTTTTATGTATCGGCAAAAGACTTAAAATTAGATTACAAGCCAAACAAATCACTATAACATTAAATCGGTGAAAATTCAAATTCCAGGTATTGAAAGTCCTACCTTGTATTTTAGAGCCATTGGCTATTGGGGCTATTTTCACTATTTCAATTGTATTGCAATAGTACCCAACACTACAGCAATTGTATTGCAATAGTTATCACTTAAAACTTTGAGGCTTGATTTAAGAGATAAATGATGAGTGAGAGTTGTTCATCGTACAATAAAACACTTCAGGGAAAATAAACCATGAGGGGAGCAGGTGGGTAAAGTTTGGTATTTCCCGCATATTCTCACAATCCTCAGGTAAATCATCGGTACTTTTTCTCCTAATACCAATTGTCATAGCTCTCTCACTTTTGGATGCGATCATTCGGCCACTGTGTATTTCTGCGTACTCCGGTTACATCTATGGAGAACAACTTATGAGACCCTTCGCTCTCAAAAATAATGTCGTCTAATATATGACATTTCCAGAAATGATGTCATGACAGATCAATGTTTTATCATGAAATAATTTTATAATTTGACGTTTACACGATTTACGGCTTTTCAATTGGACGAGAGGTCGGTCACATGACCATGAAATTGACGTTCATAAGTGTATGAACGACACAATTTGACGTTCATACGTTTTTCACAAGACCGTGTTCTTGAAATGACGTAAACACTGACAGACTACTTCCACATTCCTGGGGAAACCCCTGGGAATTCCCTAGCACGAAAACATACATAAGCATTATTTCTGATCATTTAGAACCTTTAATCTTGGTCTCAGCATTTCAGTATACATTGAGAAATGTAAGAGAGCTTGACTGCATGATTGTTCACAAATTTCCTAATGAACAAACGAAAAATGCACATCCAAACTATCGTCAGTATCGACTCGGCTATAGGCTGACAGTGACCATCTCCAGCAATCTATGAATTTACCTTGGTGTCTGTTTGACACATCATTAATCACCTTTCAATAATCAGTCAGCTGATTAATGATGACTAACACATGTAACCACCACAGGTTCATTTACAACTTCGGAAATCCTCCCGTCACGTTTATCGTGTCGGCCATTTTGACGTCTTGTACTTGATGTAAATGTATTACGACGTGCTGTCATTGTGACTGACTTACTGAGGTAGATCTTTACAGACCTTTCTCATCAAATGGTGATATTATTTGAACACATGTGTTGCATAAGATGTTTCTGAAGAGCAAGTTCTGCATCCATACGCTCATGCCACCTCTCTTTTTGGGGAACTATTTTATTCCCGATATAGCTGGTTGTTGTATGGCTGTCATTGTAAACATGAAGTCACACGTACTAAATAAAATTGTGTTTAGATCTTGGCCTACATCCTTTGAGGTAAGAAATTGTGATAAAAAATTATAAGAATTGACTTTCACTTTGTGTGAGTTCATTGGAGAATGAACCTTCATAGAGTGAGGGCCAAACTGTATGAACGTCGGAGCTTGTCAATTCTTAAATAAACCACGCTTCGTTCATCATTGTTCTTTGAGATTTATCGTGTAGCTATCTTACAAAATTATATAAATCAATGTATTAGATATGAAAAAAATATTGCCAACAATGTCAAAGTCAGCTATTTTGCTCTGTTTCTACTTAAACCAAAGTGACGTTACTCTAATCTGAAGGCGTAATCCTTGCTAATCAAAACACAGCTGGTTTGAATTCAACTGTAAAAACTTAGTTAATTTAAGAATAATGTCTGTTTCATTTATAACTAACTGAGACCATTGAAGCTACCACTTTGTTACGCATCCCACTGACAATACTATGGGCGTTTTTAAATTCTAATCAATACAGTACAATCGTAGGGCAAACAATTTCAATACATCGATTACAGTTCGATGTATGTACATTCCTTCATAATTGGCACTGTTTAAATAGTTATGTTATGGCTAAAATAAGTTCCTGAAAGGGCACACTTATAGATATCATAGTTTGGAACTACAATACCTCATTACAATGTGATACCACAAATAACCATGACAAACACATGGAAACACCTGGATGAGGAGGTGAACAGGCCTAATGCACAGTAAAATTAATTCACAAACTATATACGGGTATTCAGAAAAATGGTGTTATCAATCTAAATGAAAAGGAAGCAGACAACTGCTGATTATCTTGCCTTGGTTTTATCTGTTTTGTTTGGTTATTTATTTGTTGTTTAACGCCTGACACAGGAGTATTCAAGCTAAATGACAGCGGTCAGTAAATAATCGAGTCTGGAACAGACAATCCAGTGATTGACATCATGAGAATCGGACTGCCTAGTTGGGATACACTGACACGCATCAACAAAGTCAGGGAGTCTGACCACCTGATCCCGTTAGTCGCCTCTTTCTGAAGACCTATTCTAACCCGAGTATTTAGTGGTATATGCCTTGGTGAAATAACATTCCCCGACTTCAATGATGGATCAAGGTATAATTATAGTTGGCACAATTTAGTACCAAAAGACACACCTTAACATCTCCAAGAGTGCCCTGTGGCAGACTTGAAAAAAACAGGTTTCTATCTGTCAACTCAAATGGATGATTAATAATTAAATAAAATATTTTACAATCACTAAAATATATCTGTCAAGAGTAAATAAATATACTCACCATACATGATGCAAAGTGCGAAAGTCTTTCAATTATCTTATCTGAAAATAAAAACCAGGTCTCATGAATCTTTGATAGACATCCGATGTCTTAAGATAAAAAATGTCAACACCAGAGAATAACTACCGTATTCCACGTAATAAGTGCAGGGAGCTCTCAAAACTAGAATAGGGGGCTCTTATAAGAATATTATTTTGGTGAAAAAAAAAACAGAGTTGGAAGATAAATTTCGTGGTTTATGGTGACAGCCTGAAATGTTTATGTACGACAGATATATTTTTCAGGAATTTAATTGCTCATAACTAAAGGTGCATATAACACACGAGTGTGCATATACGCGATTAAATAAGTCTTGTGTACATTGATCAATCGGAAGGGGCGCTAATTAGGATTGTTTACTAGCCAATATATCAGCAAATATCGCCGTAGGCGCTTATTAGAGCGGGGCGCTTATTACGTCGAATACGGTAGTCTCGATTATCCAACGAAACGATTCCATTAAGCATTAAAAGCCTGTTTGAGAAAAGGGTAAGTATGTCCTGCCCTACCATTAGCACCCTCCACTTACAAAATTTGCACAAAAATAACAATCTTGGAAGATCCAGAGACAACAACAATGGATATTCCTTAACCTTTGTGGCTGAGGAATACATCTGCTATGTCTTTGACAACAAGGCTGAAGATGTTCATCCGATAATTGACATCGTTAGTCTTCACTTCCATGTTTACATCCTCTGAATTTGTCTATGAATAGCCTGGTTAACAGCAAAAACAATGCCACTGTTGCCTGAATGTGTGGTAATGAGAAGTCAAGGTGATGTTTGATTGGGGTTCACGGTTGTCACTTGTGTTTCGAGTTGATTTCGGCAACAAACCAACAGTTAACTTTTTAAGCAAACTGTGAGAGGCAGGTACTACCGATAGGGCGGGACATGCTCACCCTTTTAGCGAACAAAAGAATTTCATGTTAATGATGATGTTGTGGAGAAAACATAATAAAAACAAAACAAATATTGTTTCGGTTCATGTAACATGAACAATTAGCATAAACGCCATATGCTTTGCGGAAAATCAGATCGTGGCATTTATTTCACGTGCAGAAAATGAATGCTGACACGTGATGCATTGCAATCAGTAGTGCAGGCTTTTCTTTGGTGGGGCAAGACACACTTTACGGTCATTAACCAATATTCGTGGTCTTTATAGGAACTGGTTGTCATTGGACCAATATTCTTGGTCTTGGTATAAACTAGATGGGACAATATTCGTGGCCCTTAGAAACATAAAGTGTGTACTTGCTCCTATAGTCAATTATTCATTCCTGCATTCGTGGTCATGGACCTTGCATAGTTTCTTTATTTTTTCATTATGTCATAAAAAGAGAATCATGTTTAGTTCCCCACATGTCATAGGAAGAGAATCATGTTTAGTTCCCCACATGTCATAAAAAGAGAATCACGTTTAGTTCCCCACATGTCATAGGAAGAGAATCATGTTTAGTTCCCCACATGTCATAAAAAGAGAATCACGTTTAGTTCCCCACATGTCATAGGAAGAGAATCATGTTTAGTTCCCCACATGTCATAAAAAGAGAATCATGTTTAGTTCTCCACAAGTCATAAAAAGAGAATCATGTTTAGTTCCCCACATGTCATAAAAAGAGAATCACTTTTAGTTCCCCACATGTCATAGGAAGAGAATCATGTTTAGTTCCCCATTAATTGAATAATTTCCAGTGGAGTAGAAAAGACGAAAGGTAGACACGTGAACGTCGCCTTCCACTGTGCAACAGATAAAATTACATTACAGAAAGGAGAATGGAGACAGGTGAAATAACTCGAAGTAGTTCTCACTGAATATCATAATTTTTGCCTTGTCCTGTTTGGCTGGTTAGTACCAGTACAAAAGAAGAATGCATGTGTCTTTTGGTTTTAGAGTCAAGTCAAAGGTAGAAAGTCCTGAGTAAGGATAAGAATTTATGGATGAACAACTTCTTTATTACAATTTGTTGTTCATCCATAAATTCTTATCCCTACTTAGAACTCCAACTTCTTAATTCCTATCAAAGAAGTTAGATAGTACAGGTGCATGGTTTGGGCAGATTTCTTCCTAAGCTTACATACTGACCTTATATGTGGCATTATTTCATATGTCACTATATACACCAAGTTCAGTCATGCATCTTTAGTGCCACTTTGACATTAACCTTTTTCTTTCAGAACTATGGACATCAAAGCAATTGATTAGTCATGCGTGTCACTTAACAAGGGGATCCTTAAAGCTTCAAGCACTCACTTCAAAAGGAAGATGATATAATGTGTGAATCATGTCTGGGGACGTACAAATCTAAATATGGCCTATCAAAAGAATTCACTGTCATAAGTACCGTATTCGACGTAATAAGCGCCCCGCTCTAATAAGTGCCCACTGGGATATGTGCTAATATATTGGCTAGTGAACAATCCCAATTAGCACCCCTACCGATTGATCAATGTACACAAGACTTATTTATTCGTGTATAATATGCACTCGTGTGTCATATGCACCCTAAATTATGGGCAAATAAATTCTGGAAAAATATATCTGTCGTTTATAAACATTTCAGGCTGCCAGCATAAACTACGAAAATTATCTTTCAACTCTGTTTTTTTCACCAAAATAATATTCTAATAAGAGCCCCCTATTTCTAATTTTGAGAGCGCCCAGGACGCTTATTACGTTGAATACAGTAATAGCAATTAAAAATGGCTTCCATCATTCCTAGAAGGATAAATATCCTCAACATGGACTCATTTTTGTTTCATCTTCAATTTGAAAGGAAAGATAAAGGTACAAATGAAATATTGTCAAGCTACAACTACCCCGACAGTCAGTTCATACCCAAACTAAACAACCTAGACAGTGTTAAACCAACTACCATCAACTCTTATACGAACTAACCAGACAGTATTATTCCAACAACCCTGACAGTACATTTGTTCACGCAGCCAACTACCATCAACTCTTATACGAACTAACCAGACAGTATTATTCCAGCTACCATCAACTCTTATACGACCTAACCAGACAGTATTATTCCAACTACCATCAACTCTTATACGAACTAACCAGACAGTATTATTGGAATAAGGGCTGAATACAGTAATAGTGCTGGCTTCATCCTGAAATCACACTCAGTCACTAACTTGATTGTATTTTTGGGTTATTTATTGCATGGCTTGCTTGTAAACTTAACATGATTCTGTTGAAATGATAAATTGGTATTGACGTTATTTTTCCTGACAGAACATAGCCATGTCTGTGATAACTGAATACACAAAATATAAAAAGTCACTGCTAGTGAATAATCAGTTTCAATCATCTGCCGGAACAGATTCCATTGGGCGTAAGGGCACACAGCGGTGACAATTACATAAATGGATCACTGAAAATCAGTGATAAAAAAAAAAACAGAAAAAAGTTCCAGATGCACATGCTTGCAATTATTTCCAATGCAATTGCCTCAAGATGTTATTGAATTCGGCATTGAAAACAAGAATAAGAATAAGGTGTCTTTTTTTTCATTCCATTATCAGCTATGGTTCACTGACTACCCAACAAATCCTCCCCTCAGTGTTAATCTGTATCGTGAGGCCACAACACAAACTTGGGAAATGTTACTGGATTTTACAAAACATTCTTTTTGTCATCATCACTTGTGATTGCGTTCAATATAATGCCTCACTTGCTTTATCAAATCTCCAAACCTCAATGGAATAATCAGCAAGGTTTATCAAGAATAATCAGTATTTGATATAATCTAAGAGACGCATTTGAGAAAGATTCCCATGATGATTGTTTCTTTTATGTGTTGTTTAACATAGAACTCAGCAATAATCCTGCTATATGGTGAAGGTCTGTGAACAACCAAGTCCAAGTAGTTGTTACCCATTAACTTCTAGTTTGGTGAGAACAGTGCTTACCCCTTGTGAAGAAACTATTTCACCAATCAATAGTTGATGTGCATGCTCCATCTTGATTGATAGTAATGACAGAATGATGTTACAATGGATACATTAGATCACTTCAGAGAATGTCACTCAGGCCCTTTACCCATTGGCCAACATCTACATTCAAACAGAGTATTTTTGCGAAACCATGTTGATTGTTTCTTTTATGTGTTGTTTAACATAGAACTCAGCAATATTCCTGCTATATGGTGAAGGTCTGTCAACAACCAAGTCTAGGCCTGACAAACCAATAAATGATGTGAGCATTGTACTGAACCTCATCCAATTAGTCACTTTGTATGACAAGCATAGGTTGTTTTAACCTATTCTATCTCATATTCACTACAAGAGATCTAGTGAAGCATGGTTGATATGTGAGGATATTGTGAAGAGAAAAAGGTGCTACCTGCACCTGCACTTTACTTCAATAAGCTGCCAGCGATGGTTTCATTAAACTGAAATTGAATTTGAGATGAGGTGAGGTGAAATGGGGTTTAATGTCGCATTAATGGTGATGGTGATGGTGAAATGGGGTTTAACGTCGCGACCAAGATTATTGCACTTATATAGCGACGTGTGTGTGTGTGTGTGTGTGTCTGCTTGTACTAGTCCGGACTGAGGCTGATTTATAGTGCTAGCACACTGAGATACCATGCCGCAGTTTAACATGAATACCCCACTCAGACACAGTATACTGAATCCGAGCCAACCAGTCCTTGTTTTAGCCACTTAATGCCGAGCGCCAAACAGGGTAACAACAAGTACCATCTTTTAATGTTCTTTGGTATGACGTGGCCGGGGATCGAACTCCGGACCTTCCGCTCTCCGGGCAGACGCTCTACCTCTAGACCACGGAGGCGGTCTAATATTGCATTAAAGATTACATATCACTTACATAGCGGCATGTATACATGATTGAGTTGAGTTGCCGGTAACGACAAGTACCATCTTTTAATGTCTTTTGGTTCACCTCAGCCAGGGAATCGAAACACCAACCTTCCACTCTCTCCACTACACCACAGAGGAAGTTAAATTGAATATCAAACTGCACAATTTACTAAGCACATTTTACATTACTGGTCCACCAATGTTAAAATGATAGTTAATAACACTGCACTCTGAAAAACTACCTTCAACCTGCATGTTTAAAAGCCTTAGGGATTGCAGTGCAGCATCAAGCCAAAGCCACAAATCATCATTGACCAAACATGGACTTACTTCCTTCAATCTAACAAAATCATTGATCTGAAAATGTAAATTCCTTAAATTACAAATTGCACTGATAAAGAATTTCAATTTCCTGCAACAGAATCCATCAAATTGAGAGTTTCAAATAATTCAAATCTAATAAAAATGGTGAGCTACTGAACCTCTCTCTATTACGTACAACTCCCAGACCTAGGGGCACTGGTACTGATGGAATCTTCTCAACACTGCAAATGATCAAACATTTAATTTCCTGAAAAAGAACTTCAACACTGGGTATTCTTCAGACTCATTTACCACTAGCTTTGCTGCTGCCCCAGAACAAATTGGATATGCATAAATCTAAATTTATCACTATAGAAAATAAGAAGTTCAAGATCTTGCTGAAAGATTTGTAATTCCATAAAGGTCAACAACAACTTCTCTTTCACAGTCTCATCACTGATTTTCAGTCATCCAAATTCATACCATTTTGTCTTTTACATCCAATGGAATCTTGTCCAGAACATAATCAAGACTGATTATTTCTCTGGCGATGGCGTTTTATATTGAATCAAAGTATGAGGTATCATATTGCCCACCAGATCTGCATAATTTTAGAAATGAGGAAAACATTTAGAACTTGTTGTAAGTTACATGAGCATGCTTTTGCCTGTCACAGCCCTAAATACATAGGTAAAGCAGACATTGTTGTCAGTCATTTGAACGTATCTATGCGCAGCCATTTGGTAAAAAAATACAAAGTTGAAATAAAGGACAAACATATGAAATAATAGTCAAATGTTATGAATAAAGAGTGAATGTTACAAATATAGGTTATTAACATACAAACAATGAACTCAAAATACTAAACGATACCAATGAACAACTCGCAAACGAAAGACGTCATAAGTAATGAAAGAACTATGTGCACTAAAGAACATCAGTGCACAAAAAGGACCCTAAACAGCTAAAGGGCATTGTTTACAATAAAGAATGCCAGATGGCGCTGCAATTTGTAAAACATTCCGAGGTAAATCGGCTGAAGTGCTCAAAGTGTTTCGTCATTCCTTGTGCACGCACTGTGTGATGTCTTCTACATACATGTTTTAGACGTATTTGTAACATTCATTCTTTATTCGTAACATTTGACTATAATTGCGTATGTTTGTCCTTAATTTCAACTTTGTATTTTTTGACTGATTGGCCACCCATACATATATGATAATTTCTCACAAATATTTCAGTGTTTCGTCTGAACTGAAAATTGGACATTTCCAGATGGCTAAAACATCCCTTTTATTCTACCTCATCCTTTTAAGGGCTGCCTAGTATAATTGGATAAAAATGAAGATTGATCATTGGTTTGAAGAAGTGGAGGATCATTGTTTTGAGGATTTTTGTATTCTCATTTATGATCAACCATTAATCTATCAAAGATTGATCACAAATGAGAATACAAAAATCCTACAATTTAAGCATTCTTTTTCAGTGTGTGATTTAAGGAGCTAAATTACAAACAGCATATGTATTTTTATTATATTTTTGCATACTGAGTAACACAAACACATCAATCCCAGGGGTCCGGAAACCGTCATATGCGCCGGACATGTCCGATTGGGAATCTCAAATGTCCGGTTTAAAATATTGCTTACCGGACATTTAAATTTTTCTGTCCGGACATTTTAAAAAGTATTGTCCGGACATTCTTAAATTTTGACCAGACGTGATCAACAGTTAGGACTGAGCAGTTTCTGTCTGCATTTGTAACACAATGAAGATTATCTACACTGACAAGCTTTGTTTGTTTTGATTGCTGTAAATAGATTGTACCTACATGATAGTCCAATCGGTCAATCACTGTAATAGGCAATAAACTGAGTTGACACTGATTAATCGAGGATTAATTACTGAGAACATCTTGTTAATTTGAGTAAAATGTGTTTACAACTGTACATAAATACATAGCATCATCGATGTACCTCATTATCCTCACAATGCTATGATACGTAACCTCAGACAAGAAGCGAAAGCGTGACGACAGCCAGTCGAACGATGCAAATCAGTCAAGCGGATCTGCCAAACCCTCAAAGTCTGAATGATCATTTTGTAAGTCGTGGCTAACGACTTTCACTTGGTTGACATACAATGAGGATTTGCAGATTTTATTGTTTTCAGTAGCTAGTCGTATATTGAATCTTGATTGACCGCCATTTTGCTTTCTGTGACGATCGATATCAAATTTTTTTATGGTCAATAATTAAGAACAGATGAAAAAAGTATTCAAATAACTATTGCTATCAACGATATTTTAGTATTTATGATTATATTATCTGTCTTGTTTCAAAATAATCTTTAGTTTAAAAAAACCCTTTTCCCGTGAGGTCACGTGATAACCAAATATGGGATAATAGTCTCGATCCAAATGTTACAACGAGTACACTTGAGCAGACTCATGAATATTAATTAGACCGTTCACTATGTTAACAGATCGTTATTATAACAGAAACAAACGTATGTTTTCCATATATATCTAAAATGATATTATTTGTTATCAATTGTCCGGTGAATTAAACAATTTAAATTGAAACAATTCATAATTCATCATATTATGAATACGTAACAACTTGTAATGTGTGTGTAAAAAGTCGTACTAAAATACTACATTTGCAGGGGGCGTGGCCTAAATGCAAATGTCCGACTGGGATTTTAAATTTTCCGGACCCCTGATCAATCCACACAAGGAGGCTAGCAAGAGGCACTTAAGACCTACACTGACTCACAATCCACACAAGGAAACTAGCAGCAAGAGGCACTGAAGACCTACACTGACTCACAATCCACACAAGGAGACTAGCAGCAAGAGGCACTGAAGACCTCAACCACCTCACAATCCACACAAGGAGACAAGCAGCAAGAGGCACTGAAGACCTCCACTGACTCACAATCCACACAAGGAGACTAGCAGCAAGAGGCACTGAAGACCTACATAGCATCACAATCCACACAAGGAGACTAGCAGCAAGAGGCACTGAAGACCTCAACCACCTCACAATCCACACAAGGAGACTAGCAGCAAGAGGCACTTAAGACCTGAACCACCTCACAATCCACACAAGGAGACAAGCAGCAAGAGGCACTTAAGACCTCAACCACCTCACAATCCACACAAGGAGACAAGCAGCAAGAGGCACTGAAGACCTACACTGCCTCACAATCCACACAAAGAGACTCGCAGCAAGAGGCACTTAAGACCTCAACCACCTCACAATCCACACAAGGAGACAAGCAGCAAGAGGCACTGAAGACCTCCACTGACTCACAATCCACACAAGGAGACTAGCAGCAAGAGGCACTGAAGACCTACATAGCATCACAATCCACACAAGGAGACTAGCAGCAAGAGGCACTGAAGACCTCAACCACCTCACAATCCACACAAGGAGGCTAGCAGCAAGAGGCACTGAAGACCTACATAGCATCACAATCCACACAAGGAGACTAGCAGCAAGAGGCACTGAAGACCTCAACCACCTCAAAATCCACACAAGGAGACTAGCAGCAAGAGGCACTTAAGACCTCAACCACCTCACAATCCACACAAGGAGACAAGCAGCAAGAGGCACTTAAGACCTCAACCACCTCACAATCCACACAAGGAGACAAGCAGCAAGAGGCACTGAAGACCTCCACTGACTCACAATCCACACAAGGAGACTAGCAGCAAGAGGCACTGAAGACCTACACTGACTCACAATCCACACAAGGAGACTAGCAGCAAGAGGCACTGAAGACCTCAACCACCTCACAATCCACACAAGGAGACAAGCAGCAAGAGGCACTGAAGACCTCCACTGACTCACAATCCACACAAGGAGACTAGCAGCAAGAGGCACTGAAGACCTACATAGCATCACAATCCACACAAGGAGACTAGCAGCAAGAAGCACTGAAGACCTCAACCACCTCACAATCCACACAAGGAGACAAGCAGCAAGAGGCACTGAAGACCTCAACCACCTCACAATCCACACAAGGAGACAAGCAGCAAGAGGCACTGAAGACCTACACTGCCTCACAATCCACACAAGGAGACTAGCAGCAAGAGGCACTGAAGACCTCAACCACCTCACAATCCACACAAGGAGACTAGCAGCAAGAGGCACTTAAGACCTGAACCACCTCACAATCCACACAAGGAGACAAGCAGCAAGAGGCACTGAAGACCTCCACTGACTCACAATCTACACAAGGAGACTAGCAGCAAGAGGCACTGAAGACCTACATAGCATCACAATCCACACAAGGAGACTAGCAGCAAGAGGCACTGAAGACCTCAACCACCTCACAATCCACACAAGGAGACTAGCAGCAAGAGGCACTTAAGACCTCAACCACCTCACAATCCACACAAGGAGACAAGCAGCAAGAGGCACTTAAGACCTCAACCACCTCACAATCCACACAAGGAGACAAGCAGCAAGAGGCACTGAAGACCTACACTGACTCACAATCCACACAAGGAGACTAGCAGCAAGAGGCACTGAAGACCTCAACCACCTCACAATCCACACAAGGAGACAAGCAGCAAGAGGCACTGAAGACCTCCACTGACTCACAATCCACACAAGGAGACTAGCAGCAAGAGGCACTGAAGACCTACATAGCATCACAATCCACACAAGGAGACTAGCAGCAAGAAGCACTGAAGACCTCAACCACCTCACAATCCACACAAGGAGACAAGCAGCAAGAGGCACTGAAGACCTCAACCACCTCACAATCCACACAAGGAGACAAGCAGCAAGACGCACTGAAGACCTACACTGCCTCACAATCCACACAAGGAGACTAGCAGCAAGAGGCACTGAAGACCTCAACCACCTCACAATCCACACAAGGAGACTAGCAGCAAGAGGGACTTAAGACCTCAGCCACCTCACAATCCACACAAGGAGACAAGCAGCAAGAGGCACTGAAGACCTACACTGACTCACAATCCACACAAGGAGACAAGCAGCAAGAGGCACTGAAGACCTACACTGCCTCACAATCCACACAAGGAGGCTAGCAGCAAGAGGCACTGAAGACCTACACTGACTCACAATCCACACAAGGAGACTAGCAGCAAGAGGCACTGAAGACCTACATAGCATCACAATCCACACAAGGAGACTAGCAGCAAGAGGCACTGAAGACCTCAACCACCTCACAATCCACACAAGGAGACTAGCAGCAAGAGGCACTTAAGACCTCAGCCACCTCACAATCCACACAAGGAGACAAGCAGCAAGAGGCACTGAAGACCTACACTGACTCACAATCCACACAAGGAGACAAGCAGCAAGAGGCACTGAAGACCTACACTGCCTCACAATCCACACAAGGAGACTAGCAGCAAGAGGCACTGAAGACCTCAACCACCTCACAATCCACACGAGGAGACTAGCAGCAAGAGGCACTGAAGACCTACACTGACTCACAATCCACACAAGGAGACTAGCAGCAAGAGGCACTGAGGACCTCAACCACCTCACAATCCACACAAGGAGACAAGCAGCAAGAGGCACTGAAGACCTACACTGACTCACAATCCACACGAGGAGACTAGCAGCAAGAGGCACTGAAGACCTCAACCACCTCACAATCCACACAAAGAGACTAGCAGCAAGAGACACTGAAGACCTCCACTGCCTCACAATCCACACAAGGAGACTAGCAGCAAGAGGCACTGAACACCTCAACCACCTCACAATCCACACAAGGAGACAAACAGCAAGAGGCACTGAAGACCTCAACCACCTCACAATCCACACGAGGAGACTAGCAGCAAGAGGCACTGAAGACCTACACTGCCTCACAATCCACACAAGGAGACTAGCAGCAAGAGGCACTAAAGACCTACACTGCCTCACAATTCACACAAGGAGACAAGCAGCAAGAGGCACTGAAGACCTCCACTGCCTCACAATCCACACAAGGAGACAAGCAGCAAGAGGCACTGAAGACCTCAACCACCTCACAATCCACACAAGGAAACAAGAAGCAAGAGGCACTGAAGACCTCAACCACCTCACAATCCACACAAGGAGACAAGCAGCAAGAGGCATTGAAGACCTACATAGCATCACAATCCACACAAAGAGACTAGCAGCAAGAGGCACTGAAGACCTACACTGACTCACAATCCACACGAGGAGACTAGCAGCAAGAGGCACTGAAGACCTCAACCACCTCACAATCCACACAAAGAGACTAGCAGCAAGAGACACTGAAGACCTCCACTGCCTCACAATCCACACAAGGAGACTAGCAGCAAGAGGCACTGAAGACCTCAACCACCTCACAATCCACACAAGGAGACAAGCAGCAAGAGGCACTGAAGACCTCAACCACCTCACAATCCACACGAGGAGACTAGCAGCAAGAGGCACTGAAGACCTACACTGACTCACAATCCACACAAGGAGACAAGCAGCAAGAGGCACTGAAGACCTCCACTGCCTCACAATCCACACAAGGAGACTAGCAGCAAGAGGCACTGAAGACCTACACTGCCTCACAATTCACACAAGGAGACAAGCAGCAAGAGGCACTGAAGACCTCCACTGCCTCACAATCCACACAAGGAGACTAGCAGCAAGAGGCACTGAAGACCTCAACCACCTCACAATCCACACAAGGAGACAAGCAGCAAGAGGCACTTAAGACCTCAACCACCTCACAATCCACACAAGGAGACTAGCAGCAAGAGGCACTGAAGACCTCCACTGCCTCACAATCCACACAAGGAGACTAGCAGCAAGAGGCACTGAAGACCTACACTGACTCACAATCCACACAAGGAGACTAGCAGCAAGAGGCACTGAAGACCTCAACCACCTCACAATCCACACGAGGAGACTAGCAGCAAGAGGCACTGAAGACCTACACTGACTCACAATCCACACAAGGAGACTAGCAGCAAGAGGCACTGAAGACCTCAACCACCTCACAATCCACACAAGGAGACAAGCAGCAAGAGGCACTGAAGACCTACACTGACTCACAATCCACACGAGGAGACTAGCAGCAAGAGGCACTGAAGACCTCAACCACCTCACAATCCACACAAAGAGACTAGCAGCAAGAGACACTGAAGACCTCCATTGCCTCACAATCCACACAAGGAGACTAGCAGCAAGAGGCACTGAAGACCTCAACCACATCACAATCCACACAAGGAGACAAGCAGCAAGAGGCACTGAAGACCTCAACCACCTCACAATCCACACGAGGAGACTAGCAGCAAGAGGTACTGAAGACCTACACTGCCTCACAATCCACACAAGGAGACAAGCAGCAAGAGGCACTGAAGACCTCCACTGCCTCACAATCCACACAAGGAGACTAGCAGCAAGAGGCACTGAAGACCTACACTGCCTCACAATTCACACAAGGAGACAAGCAGCAAGAGACACTGAAGACCTCCACTGCCTCACAATCCACACAAGGAGACTAGCAGCAAGAGGCACTGAAGACCTCAACCACCTCACAATCCACACAAGGAAACAAGAAGCAAGAGGCACTGAAGACCTCAACCACCTCACAATCCACACAAGGAGACAAGCAGCAAAAGGCATTGAAGACTTACATAGCATCACAATCCACACAAAGAGACTAGCAGCAAGAGGCACTGAAGACCTCAACCACCTCCCAATCCACACAAGGAGACTAGCAGTAAGAGACACTGAAGACCTACACTGACTCACAATCCACAGAAGGAGACAAGCAGCAAGAGGCATTGAAGACCCACATCGCCTCACAATCCACACAAGGAAACAAGCAGCAAGTCTAAGGCTCTGAAGACTGACACTGCCTCAGGTTTGTGCTTGTGACCCTACAATGATTCACCAACTTGTTTTTGGTCACTGAGTCATATCGTAGATTAATACAGTATTCCACATGATCTTACCACTATTGCTGACACTGTCATTGTCCTGCTTCATCTTCCCTCAGCAAGAAATCCAGGGATGCTGGGAATAATCAGCCATTTCCCATATGATGATATCCTGTTGATCTGAGGGTAAGACAGTCGAACAGACATCAACAAGGATAACACACACAGTGTTATGACATATGCAGTTGTTACTTCCTCCCATCAGTCTCGATTGGGTAATACAGTTGCATAATGCATGTTTAGTGTCAACGAAAGCATCAAGCATGATGCTATATTGGAGGTCAACATAAGACCATGTCAATATGCTAAGCTATGAAGGAATATTGAAGATAAATACAAAGGGTGGGAAAAATCTGTTGAAGACAAACAAGATCTTGTGAGTTAGTTTTCCTAATGTTAATGGATTTAACTCCTGAAATCTTTGAATGACATGGCCAATATATTTGGATGAGTGAGTCAAGGATTTGTAGTCGGCAAGTTAAAATTGAAACTCATGTCGGCAATATTTTGAGCCATATTATGAAGAGAACAAGTTATACATTTATTTTACAAAAAGAAATGTACTTGAAGGAAAGTACAAGCACTAGTAATATATCACAGATCAACTTTGAAACTTATAAGTTTGAAAACATTAATAATGTCAGACAATTAGACAACAACACAATATAAAACTCATGCTAAAGATTTAACACTGCTTTCAACAGTATTCCTGTTATATCTTGACGTGTCAGATTAATGTGTGAGGAAAGCCCGAAGTGATACAGGTTTCAGACATTTACCACTTCCGTGAAACCCACAAGCACGGGTATGGTGCTGACAAACATAGCAAATATTGAACCCACGATCACAGATTTCTGGCGTGCCTGGTGAGTACGGAGAGTGAGTGAGAGTTGATTGGCTTGTTTGTTGTTTAACGCTGCACTCCATATTCCAGCTATATGACGGCGGTCTGTAAATCGAGTCTGGACCAGACAATCCAGTGATTAATATCATGAGCATCGATCCATGCAATTGAGATCGATGACGTGCATCAACCAAGTCAGCGAGTCTGACCACCCGATCCTGTTAGTCGCCTTTTACTGCAAGCATAGTCACCTTTTACGGCAAGTATGGGTTGCTGAAGACCTATTCTACCCCGGATCTTCACGGGTCTGGGGTCAGTGAGTGAGAGAATGGTTTTAGTGACCTTCAAGCAATATTCCAGAAATATCACGACTGGGGACTCCAGAAATGGGTTTCACATAATGTACCCATATGGAGAATCAATCCCGAATTTTCAGCGTGATGAGCAAACACTTCAACCACTAGGCTACCCAACCACACCACTTTCCCCTGAACATAAGTAGTTCTTCCTTCTACCTTAAATGATTCAGTGATCATATTTGCCATTAAAGTTCAGTTAATACAAACAAACCTAACACTAAATCTTAAGAACTCAATGATTTGTAAACACTTCTCAACACAAACTAAGCATTTATTTGTTCAGTGCAAACACAGAGTTGATTGAAGCAATAAAATAATGACCTGATAAGTTGTTATAACCCTTTCTCAGTGTTTCCTGAATCCGTAAATTGCTTAAAACCAGGTTATGCCATGGTGGAGTAACACATGACAGATATTTACTTGAAATTCTAAATAGACTTATAGGATACCATTTTTCATAAATACCGTATTCAACGTAATAAGCGCACTGGGCGCTCTCAAAATTAGAAATATTAGAATATTATTTTGGTGGAAAAAAAACAGACTTGAAAGATAAATTTCGTGGTTTATGCTAACTACCTGAAATGTTTATGTACGACAATCGGAAGGGATGCTAATTGGGATTGTTCACTAGCCAATATATTAGCAAATATCGCAGAGGGCGCATATTACGTCGAATACGGTACTGTACACCTACTCTAATCTTTAGTGCAAGCTATTTGTTGCAATACAAACTTAAAAATTAAAAATTACAACATAACCAACAAACCCTCACACTATTCATCAGAAGTCTCTGCCAAAAGCAAAGTCAATTTTACAATACAGCTATCATCATGTCTTCACACAAGATTTCATTAAAACGCTTATTTAAATGATATTATTATTTAGCTAAAAACATTTGTCAACAATATTACAGTTTCATCCAGAAATATTCAACAGTTTTGGAGTTCTGTTGAAACAGACTACCCTCATCTCCAGTAAAGTCCAACTTATCATCATAACACCAGTTCACCAATAGACTGTGTCTGATCTATAAAGCAAGTTTCATCGAGAAATATTTCACGGTTTTGGAAACAAAAACAACATATTTTATCATGAAAAATCATTAAAAAAAACAAACAACCGAAACCGGGGGGGGGGGATAAAAACATGTAAGAGTTCCCTACAAATGATGTACCTATGCTGAGAATCTGGACTCAAACCCTGAGCCTGGTGGGTGAATGCATTAACCACTGTGCTATCCAATTCCTGACACACCTATCATCTAACCAGCACTGAATGTTTAAACCACACACATCACAATGCATACAGTTACAAACACGAGATTTTCCGCTAATTTGGATATTCTGGAAGAGAGAATGAGTATGGTCTTCAGCTGTTTTTAGCTTGAGGGAATTGAACCTGGGTTTTCAGCTTAATGAGAGAAAACTTCAACTAAATACACCTGTATTACTTTTCTGCTAAAACCAGCTCAAGGCCTAATTTTCATTGAAATCTTAAAAATAACTGTAATCAGAGCTTTGCAAAAAGAATGCCACAGCTTTTAGATAAACAAAAAGTTTGAATCAGTTTTGTTTTTCTAATCATATTAATGTAGAACCATTACCAACAGTCATCAACCTGGTGAGTCACAACCTAAGCCTTGTATCACATGAACCCTTGACATTCAAGTTCAGTTTAAAAAGTAAGAGAGCAAAAACATTGATATCTTTATACAACTTGCAACATTAGCAAACTAATTTCAATTATTGTCACATGCCACTGAATTCTTTGAGGAATTTTGGAGTGTAAAATAAGCCATGCAAAAACTTCTTTGATAAAACCAGTGATGAGCTGGATGCAGATATGCAATGATTCACTGCACTAAGAATCATAGTACCTTTAGTCGGGGTCACTTGATTCCCATGGCAATAATGACTTTCTAATGGACACACAACTCATTTACAATGTCGGTTAAATAGCTCAAAATCAGCAAAAAACTGCATGAATATATTGCAATAGCCTCAAAAGAAGTATCATTGAAGGAAGCTCTGGCAGCATGAAATGTACTCTCGCAACAAATGACAATCTGAGATGGGGGTATTTTCATGCATGATAATTCCCTTAGGAAAAGCACCTTTGGGGAAACATGGGTGATTCTTTTGCTGAAAGTCATTATAGATGTTAACTGAAAAAGGTGAGGTGAGGTGAAATGGGGTTTAACGTCACGTCCAAGATTATTGCACTTATATAGCGACGTGCATGTACATGTGTGTGTTTGTGTGGCTGCTTGTACTAGTCTGGACTGTGGCCGATTTCTAGTGCAAGCTCACTGAGATACCATGCAGCAGTTTAACATGAATATCCCACTCAGACACAGTATACTGACTCCGAGCCAACCAGTCCTTGTTTTAACCCCTTAATGCCGAGCGCCAGACAGGGTAACAACAAATACCATCTTGTAACGTCTTTTGGTATGACGCGGTCGGTCTTTGGGCGGACGCTCTACCACTAGACCACAGAGGCGGTCATGAGGTAGAAAAAAGACTTGATCATGTCAAATATAGGTGATGTGAAATACGGTTTAACTTCTCCTTGAAGATTATTGCACTTCACTATAATGACATGCATGCAGGTTGGCGTGTGTGTGATTGGCTGTTTGTGCTATCCAAATGAGATATCATGCTGCAGTTTAACATGGATATACCCCACCCAGAGACAAGTAGACCTTGCTTTATCCCCCTAATGTCGAGCGCAAGGCAGGGTGACAATAAGTACCTACTTTTAACATTTTGGGGGGATGAAGCAGCCAGGGATCGAACCTGAACTTCCACTATCTGGGTAGACGCTCTATCCACTAGGCCACAAAGGCAGTCGTGATTGAGTGAGTGAGTGAGTTGGGTTTGATGCTGCTTTGAGCAGTATTTTAGTCATATCACAACAGCAGCATACAGGGTAGCAAGCCGAAAGTGACACAGGTTGTACATATTTAACACTTTTGTGTGTGAGTGAGTTTGGTTTTAACGCCACTTTTAGCAGAATTTCATCACGTCAGCTTCCTGTCAAAAGAAAGCCCAATGTGATGCTGGTCTTAGATGTTAAATACTCTGGTTGAAAGCGTTTTTTAGTAAATTGTCTTAACAAAGAGACATAGAAATAATGACAAAAACACTACTACAGTTGTGATGAGAAACAAGGCAATTTGGAACAAAGTTAAAAGTTGTTTTGTGCGAAACAGGAGAGAGGTTGCAGTGCCACTGAGTGAGAGAAAATGAGCTTTGTTGAAAAACATGAGTCTCACGCCAAACGCATGAAAGTTCACAGGTATGTAATCAGACCAAACCCATGATCATTCTGGGTGTGTTAAGGGACGCAACTCTGTCCATCACCCATGGTACGCCCATGGCCTTGAACGTTTTGGTGTTCATGGATAATACATGAGAAGACTCGAAGATCCAACAAATGCAACTAGCTATTCAGTCCAGTGATAACAATGGCATGTTAAAGACAAGGGTCTCCTTATCGATGCTGTTTACTGAATTCATCAACTAAAGGTCATCAAGTGACACTCAAAGTCAAGGGTCTCCTTATCATTGCTATTTACTGAAGTCACCAAGGGACACTCAAAGACAAGGGTCTCCTTATCATTGCTGTTTACTGAATTCATCAACCAAAGGTCATCAAGTGACACTCAAAGACAAGGGTCTCCTTATCATTGCTATTTACTGAAGTCACCAAGGGACACTCAAAGACAAGGGTCTCCTTATCATTGCTGTTTACTGAATTCATCAACCAAAGGTCATCAAGTGACACTCAAAGACAAGGGTCTCCTTATCATTGCTATTTACTGAAGTCACCAAGGGACACTCAAAGACAAGGGTCTCCTTATCATTGCTGTTTACTGAATTCATCAACCAAAGGTCATCAAGTGACACTCAAAGACAAGGGTCTCCTTATCATTGCTATTTACTGAAGTCACCAAGGGACACTCAAAGACAAGGGTCTCCTTATCATTGCTGTTTACAGAATTCATCAACTAAACTTCATCAAGTGACACTCAAAGACAAGGGTCTCCTTATTGTTGCTGTTTACTGAATTCAACTAAAGGTCATCAAGTGACACTCAAAGACAAGGATCTCCTTATCATTGCTATTTACTGAAGTCACCAAGGGACACTCAAAGACAAGGGTCTCCTTATCATTGCTGTTTACTGAATTCATCAACTAAACTTCATCAAGTGACACTCAAAGACAAGGGTCTCCTTATCGTTGCTGTTTACTGAATTCAACTAAAGGTCACCAAGGTACACTCAAAGACAAGGGTCTCCTTATGGTTGTTGTTTACTGAATTCAACTAAAGGTCATCAAGTGACACTCAAAGACAAGGGTCTCCTTATTATTGCTATTTACTGAAGTCACCAAGGGACACTCAAAGACAAGGGTCTCCTTATCGTTGCTGTTTACAGAATTCATCAACTAAACTTCATCAAGTGACACTCAAAGACAAGGGTTCTCCTTATCGTTGCTGTTTACTGAATTCAAAAACTAAAGGTCATCAAGTGACACTCAAAGACAAGGGTCTCCTTATCATTGCTATTTACTGAAGTCTCCAAGGGACACTCAAAGACAAGGGTCTCCTTATGGTTGTTGTTTAATGAATTCAACTAAAGGTCATCAAGTGACACTCAAAGACAAGGGTCTCCTTATCGATGCTGTTTACTGAATTCAACTAAAGGTCATCAAGTGACACTCAAAGACAAGGGTCTCCTTATCATTGCTGTTTACTGAAGTCACCAAGTGACACTCAAAGACAAGGGTCTCCTTATGGCTGTTGTTTACTGAATTCAACTAAAGGTCATCAAGTGACACTCAAAGACAAGGGTCTCCTTATCGTTGCTGTTTACTGAATTCAACTAAAGGTCATCAAGTGACACTCAAAGACAAGGGTCTCCTTATCATTGCTATTTACTGAAGACACCAAGGGACACTCAAAGACAAGGGTCTCCTTATCATTGCTGTTTACTGAATTCATCAACTAAACTTCATCAAGTGACACTCAAAGACAAGGGTCTCCTTATCGTTGCTGTTTACTGAATTCAACTAAAGGTCATCAAGTGACACTCAAAGACAAGGGTCTCCTTATCATTGCTATTTACTGAAGTCACCAAGGTACACTCAAAGACAAGGGTCTCCTTATGGTTGTTGTTTACTGAATTCAACTAAAGGTCATCAAGTGACACTCAAAGACAAGGGTCACCTTATCGTTGCTCTTTACAGAATTCATCAACTAAACTTCATCAAGTGACACTCAAAGACAAGGGTCTCCTTATCGTTGCTGTTTACTGAAGTCACAAAGGGACACTCAAAGACAAGGGTCTCCTTATGGTTGTTGTTTACTGAATTCAACTAAAGGTCATCAAGTGACACTCAAAGACAAGGGTCTCCTTATCGATGCTGTTTACTGAATTCATCAACTAAAGGTCATCAAGTGACACTCAAAGACAAGGGTCTCCTTATCATCGCTGTTTACAGAATTCATCAACTAAACTTCATCAAGTGACACTCAAAGACAAGGGTCTCCTTATCGTTGCTGTTTACTGAATTCAACTAAAGGTCATCAAGTGACACTCAAAGACAAGGGTCTCCTTGTTGCTATTTAGTGAAGTCATCAAGGGACACTCACAGACAAGGGTCTCCTTATCGTTGCTTTTTAATGAAGTCACCAAGGGACACTCAAAGACAAGGGTCTCCTTGTTGCTATTTAGTGAAGTCACCAAAGGACACTCACAGACAAGGGTCTCCTTATGGTTGTTGTTTTTTTATTTCAACTAAAGGTCATCAAGTGACACTCAAAGACAAGGGTCTTCTCATGGTTGTTGTTTACTGAATTCAACTGAAGGTCACCAAGGGACATGTGTACTCCATCATGAGTCATGTGATAAGAAAGTGTGTCATTTTTTACATTTGCCGGACACTGTGCTGACTAACTGACCTGTATTTGACCTTTGTGTTACAAACATTAACCTCTAATTATATAGATCAATAGTTTGTTTAACATATTTGTAAACTTTAATGTCATTCTCATCCAATTATCCAAATATTGTCATGGGAGGTAAAAGAAGAATATAACTGAGACTATTTCCATAAAATAATTGTAACAGAGTTTCCATAGGGTTCCTGCATATACATTCATAACATTCATGCTTGTCATGATGCTGTGGTATCAAAATTCATCAAAAAGCATAACAATTTCAGCTGAAGTTACAATTAACATATGTCTATTGTCAAATACAAATATAACATCATAAATAATGACAGCTTTCATCAAAGTGTGATGGCTTAAGCAGCATCATAAACAGCATAAATGTGGAAATGGGAACTGGGGTAATCATCCAATTGGCATCAAGACTGCTACTGGCACCAGGTAATAATGTCTTTCATATGCATTTATGCAGTAGACATCAATCAACATCACAATGTGAATCACATAATGCACATATTAATTACATACATGTATATATTTATTATAACAATAGATAGATTTCAGTGACATTTTGTATTCAAAAGCTTCTGTTCACGATGAAAGATCATAATTATTTTTAAAATGCTCATCAAACCTTGTAACAATACAGCCAAACTCAGAAGCAGTGTTGAGAAAACTCACTCTCAAACTTTGGAGGAGGTTCTGTATAAACATGCATATCTATTCACAAGGGGTACTTTCCTCATCTCTATCTCTCCCTGCCTACTCAAGGGACATACTTACACAGAGTACTAAATTGGCTCTTCCTGCATAATTGATGTCTATAAAACCAACTGGGCCTTAAGCCATTCACTATTTAGAACAAGGAGAATGCATCAACAAAAATTAGATCCTTGTACCTCTTGATGTAGGTCAAAAGAGGAGCGGAAAGTCTGACCTCAGGAGAAGGTGACTACCCAAGCTGTCTTGTCTTGTCTTGTGGCACTGAGAAGACTTTGATGTCCAAATAATTATATTCTACAGGGAGTCATCCATTTGAAAATACTGAGAACCTGAAAGGCTGATTTCAATCAGATGTTCCTGAAGGTACATGAATTATAACTTGACATACCTGGGTCATTGTGGTATCGCATGCATTTTGACATTGAGAGCAGATTTTAAAGGGACAGTACCTTGACCGTTCTGAAGTATTACATGTACTTGTAAACAATAGCTGATAACCCCCAAAACTTATTCATCACTGCTCACATTATTCCACAAGAGAAGTTTCTTTTCAAATGACCACACTGCATTGTAGCCATATCACGTGACCAGACTTTTCTCTTGTTTGTAAACACACTTAATCAAAAATAAGAATAGATGGACTAAACACAAACCTTTAAATTATACAGATATGCTACTGTGACAGTGAGGTGCATGACAATATAGCTTTACAATGAAAGTGACCACATCGCCAGCTCTCCGTAGGGCTTCGATGACTGGATGTGAAGGATAAATATACAAATGGAAATAGTTTTTAGGATATTTTATCAAAGAGAGGTCAACATTTCATGACATATGTTTATCTAAATGTGTAGACTCGTCCAAAATGAAACAGATGGGTCTACATGAAATGACTGTGTAAGATGTGATGATGTGACAGAGGTACTCGGCGGACCACAAGGAACTCTGGGTAGGAGAGTGATTGGCTTCATCCGACCGAGGCATATCTATATTGTAATCAAGGCTTTGATAAACACTGACTTATTCTAATCAAGCTTCTAACTCATTTGTAAGAAAAACACACAAGCTTTCTCAGAAATTTGCCTCTAACAACTAGAACTATCAGGAGATGACATATACCCCTGTTCTGGTGTAACTTGGAAATGGCTACTTATACCCCACTCTTGGTTCATTGTTATTGGCTATCGTTAGTTCAGAGCAGAAAAAAATAATGCTGTTCAGTATTTTTCAACATCCTGAATCATCAAAAGGCACCTGAGTCCACCAATAGACTGATCTGTATAGTAACTTTCAACTTGAAATATTCAACAGCTTTGGGGTTCTGCTCCAGAAACAAGCACTTCTTCATTTTCAGTGTAAGTCCAACTTGTCGTCATGCAGACATATAAAAAAATAGAAAAAATAAACATTCCAAATCATGAAAAGGCACTAATTCACCAATAGACCCGTCTGTAGAGCATGTTTCATCCAGAAATATTGAACGATCCGGAAACAAGCACTACAGTCATTTTCAGTATAGATCTATGTCCAACTTGTCATAAAGAAAAATAATAAATAATAAATAAAAAAAACAAAAATCCCAAATCATCAAAAGGCACTAGTTGATCACTAGACTGATCTGTATATCAAGTTTCAACAAGAATTATTCAAGGGATTAGGAGTTCTGCTCCAAAAACGGACAGACAGACGGACATGCTCTTATAGTGTTGTTTTCTGTCAAATGCAGTCAGCAATATTCTATACAAAAATGGACTGGGTAAACCAGTGGCTGAAAGCATGAGCAATGATCCACATCATCAGGGTATGACATGAGACACAATCAGCCAAATTACAGAGCTCAGACTACAGGATCCTCATTTGTCTGAGCTCTCACAACAACCATGACGTGAACTGCTCTGACACAGAGATCTGCCAGGATTCTCATGGACAACCACCTGATACTGGTGAACTATTCTCACACAGGAAACTGCCAGGATTCTCATGGACAACCACCTGATACTGGTGAACTATTCTCACACAGGAAACTGCCAGGATTCTTATGGACAACCACCTGATACTGGTGAACTATTCGCACACAGAGATCTGCCAGAATTCTCATGGACAACCACCTGGTACTGGTGAACTATTCTCACACAAGGAACTGCTAGGATTCTCATGGACAACCACCTGGTACTGGTGAACTATTCTCACACAGGAAACTGCCAGGATTCTCATGGATAACCACCTGATACTGGTGAACTATTCTCACACAGGAAACTGCCAGGATTCTCATGGACAACCACCTGGTACTGGTGAACTATTCTCACACAGGGAACTGCCAGAATTCTCATGGACAACCACCTGGTACTGGTGAACTATTCTCACACAGGGAACTGCCAGAATTCTCATGGACAACCACCTGGTACTGGTGAACACTTCTCACACAGGGAACTGCCAGGATTCTCATGGACAACCACCTGGTACTGGTCAACTATTCTCACACAGGGAACTGCCAGGACTCTCATGGACAACCACCTGGTACTGGTGACCTAATCTCACACAGGGAACAACCAGGATTTTCATGGACAACCACCTGGTACTGGTCAACTATTCTCACACAGGGAACTGCCAGGATTCTCATGGACAACCACCTGGTACTGGTCAACTATTCTCACACAGGGAACTGCCAGGATTCTCATGGACAACCACCAGGTACTTGTGAACTATTCTCACACAGGGAACTGCCAGAATTCTCATGGACAACCACCAGGTACTGGTGAACTATTCTCACACAGGGAACTGCCAGGATTCTCATGGACAACCACCTGGTACTGGTCAACTATTCTCACACATGGAACTGCCAGGATTCTCATGGACAACCACCTGGTACTGGTGACCTATTCTCACACAGGGAACTGCCAGGATTCTCATAGACTGCCCTGAGATAAAAATGAAAAAAACTCACACAGGGTGATTATTAGCTGGGCTACCAGACCAAACAGTTTTACTGGACTTGGTCTTTGGACTAGTGGCTGTAGTTGCAGACTGCATACAGGCTTCAATGAAATGGTAAAAATAATAATAGCATGGTTAAAAAAGTTCCCAATGCCTTAAATATAATAATTATTTTTAGTACCTTTTTTCATGCAAAGCAGAGTGGTGCGGTGCAGAGTGGTACCACTGTTGTGTGGTGCGGTGCGGTGCGGTGCGGTGCGGTGCGGTACCAGTGTGGTGTGGTGTGGTGTGGTGTGGTGTGGTGTGGTGTGGTGTGGTGCGGTGCGTGCGGTGCGGTGCGGTGCGGTACCAGTGTGGTGTGGTGTGCTGTGGTGTGCTGTGGTGTGGTGTACATGGTGTGGTGTGGTGTGGTGTGGTGTTGTGCGGTGCGGTGCGGTGCAGTGTGGTGTGAGTGTCCCACAATACCCCAATAATCCCCCCTGCCCTCCCATGACTACATCACTGTCACAAATGATTCAAAATATGCTGCAGCATGTCCCCAACCAAGAATTAATGAGTGACGGAGACAAATCTGGACAGGGTCCAGACTCCGGATATTGGACCGCAACACCTGCCTGTCTGGCAGGGTATATCTGGCAACACTGAGTCTCTCACATATCCAGGGTGACAACCTTCATCAAATATTTATACTTGGCTATCAGGCATTAATCTGTCAAACTTTATCCCAGCTTTCCTAATATCCACATATACACTATAACCAACATGTCCTTATTATCGGGAGATTCCGGCTATAATCCATCAAATACATGTATTAGAATTTTCTTTCTACCTAGCCGTTCCTATCAAAAAAAGAACACATCTAGGTCTTACAACAGCATCAGTCTATCTCCCAGACCCTGGAGAAAAACTTATTACCCTTGCGTGTTGTGAATATCATACATTAGGAATACAAACACCTGTAAGTTATTCTTAACATGTGATATTTACGATAAAGAAAGCACAAGGGTAATAATCTCTTCATCATATAATATCTTTCTTAAAATAATGGATGTTCGAGATGATATTTCACTCAATGCTGTAACTTCAGAAACTGCATATGAATAAATACATAGAGTGACCTGCCCAACTTGTAACATAGTACCAATGACTTATATATATATTTGTCTACAGATGTACATAATTTTATTACAAGTTTATGCAATAGCGACATCGCTCGTATAGGCTATCTCCGTTCATAACATCCATAACTCTTCAATCCACAACTACTTCCGTGTACCATGCTGGTTTTATACTTAGCCTTTACACAGGTCTCCAAGTGTGTATATTTTCATTACCATGCTCTCTGAGGCTACCTTACCCCAGTCCACAGGTACGGCATAACTACACGTGTCCAGCACGGCAATTAATAAGGCCCATTCTATATATATTGTGCATCTGCGTAACAGTAGGTTATACTATATATATATGTCATAGGAAATAATTAACATTATGCTTTATCAACTAACAATTAATCTATCGAACATAATACCCACAGTGCCTCGAGTAATTGACCCACAATGCATTTCAGGTAGAAACGTCTTTTATTCGCCATATTGAAAGTTCCCACGCATGAATTATTTGTTTACCCACCTCACTTTGAACAACCATCTGCATGTCATCTTTATTACTTTCTCACCATAGTTTGCCTACATACTTGCCTCCCATCCCTACCTTTGGGGACTGATTGCTGATTTGGGCCTCAAAACATTCTCCCACAGGAGAAACTGTTTTGGTGCCCCTGCCCCCACCCCCTTTAAATTCCTTAAGTACCCGGCATGCTAAGGGTAATCCTAGGACACAGCAGCAATCAGTCCTCCTAATTGCCCAATCCTGTATATACGTTAATAAAAACACATATTTTTCACATATTTTTTGTCATGTCATTGTTTGCATAAAAGCATGGCAACACAAGAGAAACTGTTATCTTAGCATATTGAGAACTTTAGTCAACAGTTTTTTAGAAAGAAGACATTGCATCAAGGAATGGAGCTTGTAAGTAGTTCAAGATGGGCAACCTCATTTGCATATTTATTGGATTGTGATACAAAATTTATTAGATCGGTTTATGGCATCCATAACACTATCCATTACATGATAAATTAAACGTGAATACAACTCAAGTCTAGAATGATTTGGCAAGTCTAGATTGCTCTGAAATTAAGCATTTTTCTGGGCTCCATTTCCAATTTACGTCATATTTTTAAATAGACCACTGGGACTAAATGTTAGTCTCCAACAGCAGTTACTTTACTCAATTTGATTTGATCGGAACTGCTTTGTTTCTGAAGAGATTTCTCTTTCCTTTTATCATGGAGAAATTAGTTTGATATTCCTTAGAAAATAAAATGTCAGAATAAACTAAAAAAAATTTAACATTGAAAGCGAAGGAAGTACAAAATTACATATAGTGTATGAACATCAATAGGCAATGAATGTTTTACACACAAAAAATACAATCTATGAAAGAGAAAGTGCCTCATTCAAAGGCTGGTGAATGAAAGCATACGTATAACCAAGCTATATATATATCCCATGTATCTTTGCAAGCTGGAAGAAAAAACAAACAGTGCTAAAGATGTTGAAAGTTCAGATTCCATGTTGCAGGAACTAACATGTACAACATCTCCTTATAAGGATATCTCAGAAATCAGTGATTGATATTTTTTATGTGCAAATGACAAGAAAATCATATTGCTATAAGAACTTTGCTAATTCTTAACATTAAACCCTGGAAAGGATAAACGATGATGTTTCACAATGTCTCATCAAAAGCAAAGACATTGCTCTTGTTTTGTAAGGCTGATAAAATAAAAGAATTGGTTCTCAGGCAATGGCTTTTGAAAAAAAAAAGTGTGGTCGGGCAGTGTGTTCATTTTTTTTACTTGTTTAAATTTGTATGTAATCAATTAGACAGTTGTGTACCATCAAGCTGGGAAAGGGGCTCCCTAGATAAACAAGGCTACAAACTTCTATTGCCGCCATGACCATAGCACGAGATGCGCAGTAAAGCAGTGCTCATGTAAAGGGAAGTAACTGCGTGCTATATTGGACCGCATTGTTTTTAAATATTGCGATTATTTTTTAAAATGGAAATTGTGAAAATAGGAATAAAAATGAACATGCTGCTGTCTTTATGATGATGCAGACGGTGCCTGAGAACCAACGCCATTATTTTTTTAGCCTAAGCTGGGAATGTCATCAATTTCACAAAACAGAACAATCTTATGCCACATGCCAATTACTCCTTCCATGCCAATTACTCCTACAATACCTAGTACTTGTCCCACACCCAGACTGACAATAACCTACATGTCAATTGCAAGTGGTATCTAAGACACATGGTCGTCCACTTGAAACCGATTCTTCATATTAGACTCTGTACACATCAGAAGTAAGAAATTACGTAAAGTTTATGAACATCAATGGACAATGAATGGCACATCAGACTTATCAGCCTCGTTACACAAAAGAGTTCCAACTCTTAAACCTAGCATCACAGTGGCACCACTTCCAGAACGAGACTTGCAGTCAATGTCAACAGTCTGCGCCATCCACTGATTCCTATTTACTAAGACCACTACTGTCCTTCCTCTCCCTGGTCGGTGATTACAGCCGTCAAAATTTAAAGCGTCTAGACCGCTATCCAAACAGGACGTAAAAACTGATCGGGATGATGTCTTCAGCTGGTAATGGCAGCAGGGTGATCATTGTATGTTTAATCTATTATACAGATCCTAAAGGCCACCAATCTTTTCATCGTCACCCTTCTTGAGAAGGGGAACTGATAACAGTCTGAATATGCATGATTATAACAGTAGGAATTGATGTCTTTCTGGGTCAATAACTTCCAAGTTAGTGATCAGCTTCTAGCATTATGGAATAAAAGGAGTGAGGGAATGAATGTTGTTTTATGCTGCAGTCAGTGATTGTCAAGCAATATCAACACACCCTGGTGAACATTTCATATAATTATTGATCTCTCATAGAGTGATTATACTAGGATTCAAGCAAAATGCTAGACTAACATCTAGTCTCTGAAATGAACATATCGTACAGAAAAAAACAGTTATTCAGTTATCTTAATAAAAATATAATAAAAGGGAGCCCAGTGACTCTCTTCATTTTCAGATACTGCAGTAATCTAGACTTGCCAAACATTATAGACTTGCATGGGCTGTATTTGATATATATTTGTATCAGGGTCTGTAAGACAGACTAGCAAATTGCAGAAACAGTAAACTACATTTATAACGAACACGCTTCTTACGTACTGACCGATATAGCAACCTATTTTTTAGTCCTGGCCATTTGTTGTATATATGCTGTATATATGCTTATAACGCACAACAAACTAAAATTAATAATCCCTTTGACTTCGTTATAATAGTAGTTTACTGTATAAAATATTAGTTTCAGTTTTAGCATATAGATAAATACAAGACTAAGGTAACATTCCATCCGCCTACTATGACCTCATCAAGCAATAAGGGCGGTCGGGTAGCCTAGTGGTTAAAGCGTTTGCTCGTCACGCCAAAGACCCGGGTTCGATTCCCGACATGGGTAAAGTGTGTGAAGCCCATTTCTGGTGTCCCACGCCATGATATTGCTGAAATAATGCTAAAAGCGGTGTAAAATCAAACTCACTCACTCACTCACTCATCAAGCAACAATCACTTATCCTGTTTAATTGTCTTCATGTCCTATTGGCTTCCACCTTTGTGTTCTCTGTCCATCGTGTGTGTTATTCCACTCATGTGTGCAATTGTTGTTACTGTTAATCCTCTACTGTTAATCTTCCACCTACCATATATATCCCATTCTATCTCCCTCATTCAGTCTTGCTTGACAACAGTATAAGGATCTATACAGAAACGTCGCTTTTTACAGTATTAAAGAAGTTGTTATCCATAAAATTGTGTCTACCTTGTAAGGTAACAGGAACCCTTCTCCCGGCATACCTTCAATATGACAAAAGTCATGTCTATATAGTTTAATAGATTGCCTCGAACTATGTTATTTATGTAAACCTGTCATCACCTATATTAGAATAACATTTGGCTTATACTTCAATTTAGGCTCATTAAGATTAAGGTGAGGTGAGGTGAAATGGAGTTTAACATCGCGTCCAAGATTATTGCACGTATATAGCGTTGTGCATGCACGTGTGTGTGTGTGTGTGTGTGTGTGTGTGTGTGTGTGTGTGTGTGTGTGTATGTGTGTGTGCTTGCTTGTACTAGTCCGGACTGATGCCAATTTATAGTGCTAGCACACTGAGATACCATGCCACAGTTTAACATGAATACCCCACTCGGACACAGAAAACTGACTCCGAGCCGACCAGTCCTTGTTTTAGCCCCTTAATGTCGAGCGCCAGACAGGGTAACAACAAGTACCATCTTTTAATGTCTTTTGGTATGACACGGCTGGGGATCGAACCCTGGACCTTCCGCTCTCCGGGCGGGCACTCTACCATTAGACCACAGAGGTGGTCTCATTAAGATTAAGCCACCATACTTGCTTGCATATTGTGATATTGTTATCTCTTTCCAAGCACCCAATAAATATATCAACAAGATTCGTGAGAGTCCAATAACCAGGATTAAATATTCCCCTCTGTGTAACCATCCATTTATTGTAGGGCACACCCCATCATACATACCCCAATAAGCAATAGCAAATCATATTCTTTTCATTGTTTAAATTTTAGTTGATATCATGAGCACCTCCCTTTTTTAGACAGAGAACCATGCAAGATGTCGGGCAGTATGGGAGCTGACTCTCCCACCAAGGAGAGCTCTCTAAATGGTACTTGTTGTTACCTGCCTGGCATTAAGGGGATTAACCCAATTTCACCTCACCTCATATTAGTCCACAAAATGATCCTAACATTACAACTGTTGAACTTCCATGTTAAAGTATGCGCGCTACCACAATCTAAGCGCTAAAAAAGCCTTGCTGAATGGGGCCTTGGCTTTCAGAACACTCATTAGACCATCATACACTTCCAGACAGAATCCATTCCATCACATAACCTTGGAGGCAAACTAAAGAGTAATATTGCCAACAAGGAAAGTGATGATGTATTTCAATATCTCGGGTGTCGTTACAAATCCAATCAAATATTCATATCTGACCTCAAGCGTACATGCTGTTTGAAGTCAAAGACACACAATCTCAAAATAATCCATGAAAGGCAATGGACTTACAGAGTTTGGCTCCAACAAGATCATTAGTCTTCTGAGTGTTGCAATTTCTTGAACATGACCACATGACAATAAAACTTCTTTTATTCCTTGTAATGATGTTTCAGAGCCACTTCTTGTCCCTTCATTAGGTGAATACTTAGTAAGCGTATAGAGTTTATTGTGACGTCACAAAGTTAGATTGCACTATGACGTCGTACTATGTTAGAGTGACCTGTGACATCAAAACAGCATAACGGTATAACTGTACTCTTGAAAATCACAATATATATATATATATATATGATATTATAATATGTTTACACAAGGTAGGATTAATGTACAAAAACAACAATATATGCAAATACATATTACATGGAATATTATCATACCTCCATGTCTGAATGATGAGATCTGATTGTTTCATTTGATCTTGATAAAATACAATGTATCCCGCCTTGGAGGTAAATAAATTTCTCAGCCAGCAAGTAAATCTCTAAACCCCGCTTTTTCCGGATTCAAATAAAGTCATGTGACATCGAAGCTGTTTTCTACACATTTTGAAGTGTTCTAATTCTTTTTCAATGTCATATTAAAACATGTCGGTACAATAAATTCATTGTAGCAGTATCACTCGGGGTACATGCGTCTTTATGCGGCCTCCGGCCCGTGTTATAAAACCTAATGTGGGATGCATAAAACCCCATGTACCCCTCGTGATCCTGCTACAACTTATGTTACGGCAAATATTAATTTTTTGTTTACAATTTCATCTCCTTCCACTGGCGTCAGTGCCTGCACATCTCCGAAGAAGTAACATAACCATTATGTCAGCAGTATCTTTTCGTTACGTCATCACCACTTCTTCAATTATGTCACTATCTCAAACCATCACTTTCATGGCAGCATTTCACCTCGTGGGACGAAGTATCACATCGCATTCTCGCTTTCCTGCTAAACTGCCCCGCTGCCCCTTTTATTGTCCAAATTGTACATATCTATCACGCGAGAGCATTGTACATATATTATCACTTCTTGAATAAATGTTGTGGCGTGGCGTGGTTCTTGGGGCTACCACCTCTATCATCATAATATATAGTACTATGTTTACTAATTAGGGTCTCCTGTTCCAGAAGGAACCATGGCTGGGTTACCATCTTACCTTTTGGAACCCGATCTTTCTCTCTCGATCATAACACCTGTAAAAGTGGTAAGATTAATAGTTCGGTGCTGCAAATTCAGACATAACCCATAGATACATGTATCATTACACATGTGAAATTTCAACCAAATATGATAACCCTAAGTGGTTTAGGGGAAATCTTTAATGAACACCCCTCGTAGCTGTGTTCTCTCCCATTTAGACTCACACTGTTGGTCAGGTACTAATGTTTCTGTCATTTGGGCGTCAGCATTAATCCTTAGGTGTCTATTGTCAATGATGTTTGGAAACGCAAGTTGCAACATTGTTGGGCGTGGCAGCGGTCCCTCCCATTTACACTCGCAGAGTTGGTCAGGTACCAAACATCATTTGGGCCTAGGCATTAATCCTTGTCGCTAATAACAATTTTGTTTGGCAATGCAAGTTGCCACATAGTTGGGGCGTAAGCTTACATTTAGTCACACAGCATAAAATTTGGCCTGACCTTGTGATGCCATTTCAGCCTTCTGATTGTAATACTTCATTTACAAATGGGGGTATCGCCCTCCAGAACCTCCACACCCTCTGCCATTAAATCCACTTGTGTCTTTGTTATTCCTTCAATTGAGGACCGCCTCCGCTGTCTAGTGGTAGAGCGTCCGCCTGGAGAGCGGAAGGTCCGGGGTTTGATCCCCGGCCGCGTCATACCAAAAAGATGGTACTTGTTGTTACCCTGTCTGGCGCTTAAGGGGCTAAAACAAGGACTGGTCGGCTCGGAGTCAGTATGCTGTGTCTGAGTGGGATATTCATGTTAAACTGCAGCATGGTATCTCAGTGAGCTAGCACTATAAATTGGCATATGTCCGGACTAGTACAAGCAGCCACACAAACACACACACGTACATGCATGTCGCTATATAACCCCATTTCACCTCACCTCACCTTCAATACAGATCACGTTAATAAGAAAGTTGTGCTCTCGCTGAAATAATTACCTTCAATACTAGTTACTAAATGTAATTATTTTCAACAAGTAACATCTCAATATTTCAAAGAGTTTACTTTTGTTCATCTATTAAATCTAAGTGATCTACTTTTTGTGGACAAGAATATCCTAGATATACTCAAAGGGACTTCAAAGGGAAAGTAACAACAGAATTTGTATTAAAGCATTTTCAGAGAGAAACAATCCATTTGCTTTCAAAAGATCCCTTCCAAATATAATACCAGCATCTCTATTATCATTTGAAGTTTAACTTGGAAACATTGTAACTGCAATGGAACAAAAACATGCGTGATCCTCGTGTATCATACGTTTTTTTAACACAAATATTCCAAAGACATTTAGTTTTGAAATATCTTAAAACCATACAACCATAGCAGTTCAGTTGTACTTCAGGAAACATTTCTTTAGACTTTTTTAAGGCTGATATTCAATATGTATTTTTTCTTGAAATTCTCCAAAACATAAATCAGGAACATTTACTTGAAACAAAATATATCCTGAACTCCCAAATCTATTTTAAGAATTTTCTGTGTCCTATAATCCTCTTTTTTCTATAATATGAGTGAGTTCGGATGAAGATTCCTTGTACAGTGTGTTTCAGTTATATAACATGTAGGGATGCATCCAGGATTCCAAACTAACAGCCATTGACAGGCAATTTGTGGGAAAATTGTTATTTTCCTCAAGTTGGTCAATGAAATAGAAGTCACTTCTACAAAGCCAAGAAAACCCCATGCTATTATCATATAACATGAATTGAGAAATTTGTCATTCAAAGTTGGGAATTTGAAATGACATTTGCTGCAGGATTGGGTCTGAATGTTGGCCTCTTATCAGGTCCAGGGCCCACTTGCACAAAGCAATCTTAGTGCTACAACTGTTGTAAGCCTGTGTTAAAGTATGGTAGTTACGATCATCTTAGCGCTAAGATCCCTTTGTGCAAGTGGGCCCAGGACCCCATTCCACAAAGCCATCTTTAGTGCGGGCGTAGTTGATTGTAACTCACTATGTATGTGATCTTAAATTTTTGTTACGATCACCTGCCCGTTCTACAAAGTAATCTCAACTAAGAGAGTTGTAAGTTAAGATCAAAAAGCTAAGTTCCTCTGGACCAACCTAGGTATTGCTAACATCGATCTTACATTGTACCATAACAACATAGACGCATTTGATGCCAACTAAAGTCTGCGATTCAACCATTCTTCGATAATACGTCGTCTGCTAAACATGACCAAGGGAGGCCACTCAAAGGGAAACTTTCGTATCTTCAAGGGATTCCGATCTTTGTTACGATTAGCTTCTTAAGAACTTGTAAAACAACTATCGCCCTAGGATGGCTTGGTGGAACAGGCTTAAAATTTAGCTAAGACGATTCTAAAATTGGCGTAAGTCACTAAGACTGATTGTAGTTATGATCGTTTTGTGGAACAGGACCGAGATAAGTCCTTGAGCATGTCAGCTTGATGTGGAGTGAGTGAGTGAGTTTAGTTTAACGCCGCTTTTAACAGCATTCCAGTTATATCACGGCGTGTCAGCTTAATGTGGGAGGAAAGCCTGATGTGATGCAGGTCGCAGACGTTTACCACTTCGGTGAAACCCACGAGCACGGATATGGTGCTGACAAACCTAGAAACAAAATTGGGGCGAACCGGGATTCGAACTCACAATCATAGGTTCCTGGCATGCCCAAGGGACGCAACTCTGCACAGCGAATCACGGCGCCATAGACGACTGGGCCACCCGTGCCCCCAGCTTGATGTGGAAGGAAACACCACACCAACACAGGACACTGACCACTTTGGTGAAACAAATAGCACAAGTATGGATGGTGTATACCAAGCATCATAATTAGGGTCAATTTGGGACTCAAACCCAAGATCAGAAGATCCTACTATATGTAAGGGACACCAACTTTGAACAGACCACAAGTCATCTTTATGAGGAAATTTTGTCTTTACGACTTCTTTACTCTTCAGGTGAATAAATTGGCTTGCCTTTGAATGTGTTTGTGATGTTGACCTTTTAGACCACCTGGTATCATTTACTGTTTGATAGTGATACATAACCACATGCTTATGACATATTGCTTATCATAATTGTGTAATGAGCTCTGCTTTTAGCAGAGATTTCTTTGGATTATGGAAATGTCATGGTCGCTTTCATTTATCAATATGATTTCTTACATCATTGGAAATAAAATCTTAAGCTCTCAAACCAACGTTTGTCCTACATCCGAAACATACAAAGAGTACATTAGCCATTGGCAAGAAACATTTGTATTCAGTCCGGAATAACGTAATGACATTTGGGCTTATGGTGATATCATTCATTTTTATTTATTTGTATTTTTTGCTCCGTAATTCTGCAGTCAAATTTATTTCCATGGGAAACTGTTACATCCCTATTTACTGTTCTAAACTCACATAATAGTTCAATCATTAAGTTTCCTCAAACCAAACAACCAAAACAAAACATTTGCCGAACAGTCAAGTGAGTGAGGGAGGGAGTATGGTTTTATGCTGCTTTTAGCAATATTCCAGGAATATCACAGCAGGGGACACCAGAAATGGGCTTCACACAGTGTACCCATGTCAGGAATCGAACCTGGGTCTTCGGCGTGAGGAGCGAAAGCTTTAACCACTAGGCTACCCAACCGCCCCCCGAACAGTCAAGCAACTCTTTGGCAGTAAATGACAGCCAAGGCTTAATGGAATCAGATCTTCACATTCACTGTAGGATATGATAGGGAGTTTGTGAGCATTTAATGTTTTCTGAATCCAATGGTGAGCCTTGATAAGAGACTGGCAGATAAATAATCACAATCAATAGACATATCAGTACAACACATTTGACAATTACCTTCATCAATGTCCTACCCCAAGATGAACCTAATCCGTGTGGATAATCTATGATTATTACTTTTCCGATATAAAGGCAGGTTCATTGACATATATATAAATCAAAGCCGACTTTTAGGAAAAACATGAAACATTCAAATAGTAATTAATTTCATCATAATCTGAGAAAACACAAGATCCCACTCAGTGTAAAGTACACATAAGACTTCACTGTTGTGTACCGCTGATTACAGGGACACATCTAACGAAAGACGCTCAGTCCAAAAATGTCGAAGTTGAATTATTACGTATAAATCACATCGCGTGAATCCTAGTGCTACTATTGAACTGGTAGTAAAGCACCTCCTCTATCAGTAGAGTTACTTTAACATGCTTGCCAGCGCGGAGTGATCCAGGGGAAAGAGTTTTAAAGGAATATTTACTCATATTCAGATCCATTACGCAAAGAGCTGTCTCTGTTTCTCTTCCTCCGATATGAGATTTAAACCAAAATCATGAGTGTTGTTTAGAGTTTGTACAGTACTTTGAGGTCATTGCGAGTCCGTCACTTAAGATCATTCAACAGCCCTTCATGTGAGTTGAAATAAATTGGTCATCGTAAATGAAAAGTTAAACATTAAATGGGCCTGTCCCGAGACATATTCTTCGTTAATCATTGAAAAAAGGACATGGATTTTATCCAAGAAGTTTGAAATTAATCAACATTTTATGTTTATGCTCACAGCTCATCAAAAATATGAAGATCATGCCAAGACACCGTAGCTCACCTGCATATGTAGTCAACAATTTTAAATGTTAACAAAGATAGCCATTTAACAAAGTTGTTGTCACCAGTGATATTCAAGTATTTTCTGCATAAATAATGAGGTCTAATACCCAACATTAACATTTGATGATTTGAATAAAATATGACGTCATCATAAGGAGAAACATACATGCCAAACTTCAGTTAATCCACTTGGAAAGATTCAGATAAATTGTTTACAAAGCCAAATATGCATTTTGAGAGAATCCTAAAGCATAGCGAAAACAAAGTAAAACAAATAAATTGGCAAAAGACGCAAAATAAATGTTGAATCCCACAACAAACTAAACCAAAACCAAAATTCACTACATTGAAAGTGTGTGAGTGAGTTTGGTTTTACACCACTTTTAGCAATATTCCAGCAATATCATGGCAGGGGACACCAGAAATGGGCTTCACATATTGTACCCATGTCAGGATTCGAACCCGGGTCTTCGGCGTGACGAGCGAACGCTTTAACCACTAGGCTACCCGACCACCCCTACATTGAAAGCCATGAAATTGTGTTTCAATATGGGTGCAGTGATGCCGTTTACAAAGTGAGGAAATACATATTGAGAGAAATTAAGAGCGTGGACCAAACTAAAAAGGTCAAATAAAGGTGAAAACTTCAGATAAAGCAAAAAATGAAACAGCTATGTTGAGCCCCTCTACTTACTACATGTGCCAAAATTTAATTACAATTTGAACCAAAATGACCATATATGTAAAGTCCATAACTATGTTCTTCAATATGGCAGCCATATTGAAAAGCATTTTCAATCCTCTTGAACGAGGCATGTGAATTTTCACCTTCATTGGTTCTATGGTTTCTGTTCCCAACAGATGATGTTCCAATATGCCCACTGGCAGCCATATTGGATTTCCAATTAGGACACCTTGAACAACCTTGGTACTTTTCAAGATGACCGTTTCACCCACCATTTTCAGGCATCTGGCACTTAAAGTTTTGGACAAGCAGATATTTGAAATTTCTTTTTCTAAATCCAAGATGTCTACCTGGCAGCCATATTAATATTCATATTTGATACCTAAAACAAACTTGAACTCATTTATGGTAACATACAGCCACACAAACTTTCAGCTGAATCCATCAAGCCATTTCGGAGAAGTCATATATGTAAACAGTTTATGGATGATGACAGACAACTTGCGATGACATAGGTCACAGGGCCGTTCAGGTCAGGTGAGCTAATAAAATTGATGATCTAATAACATCCACTCAAAGCCCTTCAGCTACACATGTCTGTCTGGTGATGTGTCACAGTACCCATCAGCATTTACATTAACTTATTTTTTTCTGGCCCAGGCTCAATTTTGTACAGGCCATGGACTGATGCTACAGCTGTTATTGCTGACTGTGGTAAAAACTAGTTCCTGCACTTGCCCACTCAAGTTACCAAGCTTCACACTGATTTGAATACAAGAGTCAAGTAACCTGTTATCACTGAAGACAATGTGTCTGGCTTCGGAGACATTTGGCCTATGGACCCATATAATTCAGAACTGGAAGGTTATGCATTTTTGTTTGGGGTCAAAGGCTCAGTAAACATGCAATGAAAAGCATTGAACTACAAATATTTTACATTTTATTTCTACAATTTCTCCTTGATTGATTTTATGACAAGTTTGATGCATTTTAATAATTGAGGTCATCAGCAAAAGATCCTCTGATTTCTAGTGGATAATTTGCAAAATTATAGATGAGTAAGTATGTTTTTACACTTTAACAATATTCCAACAATATCATGGTAGGGGAGACCAAAAATGGTCTTCACACACTGCACCCAAGTGGGGAATCAAACTCAGGCCTTTGGTGTGACAAGCTAACACCTTATCCAGTAGGCTACCCAACCGGCCAAAAATTAGAGATGAAATTGTGCATCTGGAAAAAGTTTTTGTACAACACGCATATTCTCAGTTTTCAACACTGTTGTCATGGCTGTAACATGGCAGTTAGGCTAAATATCAAAACACTGAAAAAACATATCCTTCATTGCACAAACTCATAATTACCACTCATAGATCCTCCAATTACCACAACATCAAAGTGACATTTTCAATCTTGCTTCCATTTGCTTTGGACATATTTAAGATAGTGAGTAAGTTTGGTTTTATGCCACTTTTAGCAATATTCCAGCAAAATTATGGCAGGGGACACCAGAAATGTGCTTCACTCATTGTACCCGTGATTCCGGCCTGACGAGCAAACGATTTAACCACAAGGCTACCCCACCACCCCTACTTAAGATAGGACTGTAAATATAATGCAATTTAAGAGACACCATTGACAGGATTATACCAAAAGAAAATCACCTTTTTAAATATAAAAACACATAAAACATAGCTGTGAACATCACAAACTTCATGCATATACGAATGGCATAGAGTTCACTATATTATCACTGTAACCATTCTCAAGGGGTGGTCGGGTAGCCTGGTGGTTAAAGCATTCTCTTGTCATGCCAAAGACATGGGTTTGAATCCCATATGGGAACAATGTGTGAAGCCAATTTCTGGTGTCCCCCTGCTTGAATATTTCTATAAGTGGCATAACACCATATTTACTCACTCACCCACCACTCCCAACTCCTCACTGTGTTTCATACCCTTCCTAATACCCTGTATGGAGTTTATCCTCACAACCAACTGATCATCATGTTGACAAACAAGCAATGTATTCGTGACCAACTCGTGCTATTCCGGGACAAGCCGAATAGTGACTCGTGCCCCTCTCATGGCCATTTTTGCGACCGGGTTCCGTCTTTGCGCAAACGGGCATACCTAAAACAATTGTCAACTCGTTGCGTAATGGTTTACGTGTATTTCCCCATATATTATACACATTTCAAATGCAATTTAAAGCACATCGGGACAAGCGGAATTATAGTGTGATTGAACACACTTAACTGTGTCTTGGGTATATTTTTAGATGCAGGACATATGTTAAATCAAAAAATATTTCTGAGGGATTCTTTGATGAAGAACTTGAAATCACACGCGCATTCTGATTGCTTTTTCGTATTTTCGCACATAACATTTATCGATAGGGGGACAAGTCTTCTTGCAGGTTAGGGAAAGGGGCGAGTGGTGACGAATGACAAGCAATGGTGGCCATGAAGCCTGTTTTCAACATTATGGGTCATTGTTTGTTTGTCAATTAACGACAATTCTATTCCTCTTAAACTATCAGAAATAAGGTAAGGTTTTTTTTGTTAGATTGTTTATAAACTATTGGTTTCAGATTCCAAACAAATGTTAATACATCTGGTAATGTACAAATTATGAATTGTTTGACAGCATTACTTAGAAGTTGATGGGTAACAAAGTAGAGACAATTTATGGACATTCACTGTAAAGACGACAATTCGGTACAGATCCTTATACCATTGTCAAGCAAGGCTGACAAAGGCACAAACAGTATTGTTGGATTTTTGTTTTTAGAGTAAATTTTCACGATTCTTGTAATGGCCTCATCGACACTGGTAGTAACTATGCAGTGAGGTTGGGAGGTCAAGGAAGATGCATGAGCTGGAACTTGATGGAATTTATATTTTTATTACTGAAATCAATTAACAGTCTCAGATGGAATTTAGACTTTATCTTTTTTTTCAATCCACTTGTGCAATATTTTGAAGGATGATAAAAACAAACTGTAACCTGAGGCCAGAACTTTTCTAGCGTCTCGGTTTACAGTTTTAATTGGAGAAAAGTTCTAGTCCCAAGTTGGAAAAACAAACCATAAAAGACAACAGATTTTCTTATTTGTTCTTCAAAAAGCTACTTTTGTGTAAACATAGTTGCATTTTACAGCAGTTTGTTTCACCCCTAGTTTCCATTAAATATGGAGGGTTAAATCAGTCAACAAGTCTGGAAAAGTCTCATCTTACCATGACCTTTTGTCTTCGAAATTAGCCTCTTTCCCTACTTTGCTATATTTGTAACTGAAGAAGGTGGAGACACACGACACAAACGCCTAAATACACATCACCTTCCACCAAATACATCCCTCAGAATAAGCAGGCAAGCAGAACCTGCACTTACTCAACCCTCATATTCTCCTCAAAAGAGGTTACTAAGGACCACCTGATTTTTTCACATTACTATAGTTAATCTGTAATGCCATGACAGATAATATGGGGCGGTCGGGTAGCCTAGTGGTTAAAGCGTTCGCTCGTCACACCAAAGACCCAGGATCGATTCCCAACATGGGTACATTGTGTGAAGCCCATTTCTGATGTCCCCCGCCCTGGAATATTGTTAAAAGCGGCGTAAAACCATACTCACTCACCCATAATAATATGAAAGAATTGTATTACTGTCTTGTTGGGTTTTAAATTATTTCAAACACTGAGCAACTAAGTGCTACTATGAGCTTGTCTAGAACATGATGGTCTTCTCTTCATGCCCATGATGATCTGAACTTTGTGTTACCCAGAATACATAGTGCCACTAAGCAAAGCCTGTATAGAACATGTCAGTCTTTGTGGGTCCATATGCTCGTGTGACTATTTATGCGTTACGATGCAGGATAATAATTAAATGTTTGTCAGGAATCTTCTTTTCTTAAAGTGATGGGGAAAGGAGGGCATCAATGAACTAACATACTCGTTGTCGCAGGACATGCTGACACTGAGAGAGAGAAATAATCTTGGGGATGCGACATTAAACCCCATTTCACCTCACCTCATTCAAATTTCAAATGCCCAACTGATTATTCTCTGGCAATGTCATTTTATATTTATTTGTTTGAGGTCAAAAGAAACAATGGGGATACATATAATAAATATGTAATGGGCGTAACAAATACAATTCAATCAAAACAGTTCTCCACTAAAACGTCAACACTGTAAAGTTAAGTGACCTTGCACAGATCAAATCAAGGTCACTCATACCCCTAGGTCACAGCCAAGGTCATGTAGTGTCACACCAGCAACACAGACTAAACCATTTATTGCTCAGAGCTTAAGTTATCAAGCAATAAACACCTAGAGCTTTGTTAAGTAAAAAAATAATCCCTTCAATCAACATTTCCATTATTTTCCAGAGACCTTGTGGATTTCCTTCAGGGACTTTTTCCAATTTGCACAGCATGCACAGACTCGTAATCTATTTCAACCTATTCCCTGGCCTGAAATCTGACCTGACGCTTCGAAGAACATGCAGAAACCATTACCTGGCAAGACAGTGACTTTCCCCTTCAGAGCAAAACACAATCATATATCTTTCATGAGACATAGTCAACTCCTCTTGGATGAAGATTTTCAATCTCCCAATTTGATGGAATTCAAACATCCATGGTTAACCAGGAGATTTATTGGATAGATAATTTGCCCTGTTAGTAGCAACACTTGTCCACAACTAAACAGTTTTTATCCTACTCGTATTTTCCCGTCAACTTGTAATTAGATAAAATCTGATATTTCATTGTAATTGTGAATCCAAGACATTTTGATCTTTCATGCAAATAATACAATACTTTGATCAAGATCTGCCTCATTACTTCTATTTTAGGATAATAAACAAAAAAATACTAATTGCATCAGAATTCAAGCACACTTTCATTAATTCCATTTTATGGAATTCACAATCAGATTATCCTCTTAATCAAGCTTCTCGAGTTTGCCAAAGCCTTACAATTGCTTCTTTTACAACACATTATTTTTAGACAGCTTGTCATGTGATACATGATATCTTACATGAAAACTGGGCACTGAAGTTACCTTGATCCTTTCAGACTTACAATAGCTTGTGGCCTTTTATACATACTGTCAAAAATAGTATTGCACAATATATTTTGTTCCCCATAACCTGTGCTTCAGGCAAAAACATGAGTGAGTGAGTGAGTGAGTGAGTGAGTGAGTGAGTGAGATTAAGGCATGTCAGCTAATTCTGGGTTGAAAGTCCAAAATGTTGCAGGTCTACGACTTATATAAAGCACACAAGGAGGGGAATGGTGCTGACAAAACAAGAATCATAATCAGGGAGAATCTGGGATTCCAACCCATTATATGAGGATACCGACCAAGCTCCTTCCCAGCGCGTGACACCTTGTTACACTCTCGGTAACATCGCTGCCACCAGTGTGGGCGCGGCCATTACAAGAATCTTGAAATTTGCCCTCCAACCCCATATGTAGTAAGGTTTATACTTTTGTTTATGTCTTTGGGAATGCCATCATATTTCAATTTGAAAAGGTTTACGACTGACCATGTTTTCCAGACGAATTTACTTTGTTGTTTTGATAATCAGATTGGTTCGAGATTGCAGACTAACGGAAAATCAACCAACTTCTTCCTTACATTCTGACTATATCAATAACACGATAGTTTTAATGAAACAGAAATTCAAACTGACAAACGAAGAAAGTAATTTTGCAGCGATAAGTGTATTCGGCGCACGACAGTCGACACTTGTTTGTAAACACAACGGTCATTCGGTTGCGAGTTCAACTCCAAGCATGGTTGTGGCTACCTATTCACAGTGGGGAGTTTTGACTGGTGGCAGCGATAGTATAGAGAGCTCCGGGAACGTACTATCGCTGTGAGGAGCTTGGATACCGACACACCAAGGGAGGTAACTCTCGACAACCTTTTACAGTTGTCAGTGATGTGTTTGTGGAGAGCATACAGTACCTCAGTGTTGAAAGTGTCTGATTCATATACTCTGGTTCAAAACTTTTGTTTTGTGTGTATTTCACCTTGGCACTTGCAAGTCACATAATTGCGCTAGTTTCCCCAGCTGCGTTATTGGCCAAGAACCTGTTCCCAATGACTTTGCTGAAGCATGACAATTCTTCGTGCAGCCAATTCCACCATTTTCGATTTTCATGGTCAAGGTAACGCTTTTTACCTTTAAAAGTTGCTTGGTTGAATTTGTCATGTCAGAAAACATATTATTAGACACTAAAATCATGACTATCTGACAATGTTAACTGTGTTTGTGAATTTCACCGACTGCCAAAAGTGAGTTGACCTTTCAATGTTTTTGGCCGTGGCTCCCCCATTTAAGGTCGGAAGTATAACAAACTATATATTTCTAAGTTCCTTATGACTGGACGAGTAATTTGATATGCATATCGACACAATTTTGAATTTTGACCCCTGTTTGACCTTTGTTGACCCTTCCCCAAAATGCCCGGGATTTTCAACCGAGCAGCCCAAGTCAAAATTGTTCAGTATACATCAGGAAACTCAAAAACACTTTCAAACCTTTGTTTCCATGATTTGGTCACGGGACCTACAGGTTGGTCCTTGACTAATTGTAGATCATTGCTTATCTTCTAACTGTCTTTTTGCAGTTGGAATACTGTCAAAAACTCCCTACTTTTCTTAGCTACTTGATCGGTCAAGACGGATATAATCACAGTTACATGCTATTGTTTTATTTTCCTTCACAGAAAGCTTTCAGAATCTAAAGGACAGTATGGTAAACAAGCTGTGCTGACGATGAAATATAATTGTGTACTTTTATTTTCCTTAATAAAAAAACATGACAATTTGGTAAAAAAGCTGTGCTCACGATGAAATGTATTCTTGGATTGTACTTTTACTTCCAGGATGCCTGAAGTCATCAATAACCAATTACCCCACCAATCGAACCCTGGTGCACAGACATTTGTTACGTCATTAACACTCGCCATCTTGTTCCTGCAAAACAATCTCAAACTGTGGCTGTGATGACAAATGTGTTATTTTTTTCACAAAAGAAACGATTTGATTTTCAAGCTCACAGGCTGAATTGCACTTTGGCCATGGAAGCTGGGCAACACTAAATAGCTACCTAAAGTACTTCGCTTTGTCCATGGTCATGACTTCAGGGCTTTATTCACTTCTTGTGTTCACTTCAACAAACTTGTTTAATCAACAACCAATTGTCATTGTCACCCCAGGCATGTCTTTCTTTCACTTCATCCACATTCCAAGATTGAAACCACGTTAACATGCAAACATGGCCACTAAATCATGTTCATTGGCATCAATCTCCGTCAAGATGCTATTTTCCATACCACTCGCCATCGGAAATTTAATTACAAAGAGGCCAACATCGAAACAGAAATATCCATATCCTTTAAGGCTGAACCACTTGGATCAATTACATTTGCTATTGATGGATCCCAACAAACAAGTTTTCTTTAATATGCAATTTCGTTACACAAGACTTGGTAATCTTGTTACTGAAAGCAGCGGATTTGAATCGTTAATATCAGTTGATACCCCATCATCCAAATATAGTCACGGCGGTAAGCCAGGCAGTACTCACAAGTATACAAATAGGTTCCAGTGCTTCAAGTGTCTTTATGCTGCTAAAATCTAGGACAATTATTGCACTATCGCTAAGTGAGCTCTGTTTGGTGTCTGGCAGTACAAAGCTTCGACCATTCACAATTATAAGAGCAGTATTACCCCAGTCCCTTAAGTGTCCATAGTAATGATTGTATAACCAGTTTATAAGTGGCAGGATGAAAGGCACTGCTTTGGTAGGTTTTATGTAATTCTTGTATTTGGGCTGATAAGGAAATTATACAGGCTTCCTACTACTTATTGTATTAGTTTATGGAGTCTGTGGCAATAAGTGCACTGATACCCTTGTACAAAGGGAGGTGAAGGGAGTGTTGGCTGATGTCACAGTCACCTACATATTGGTGCCTGTAAATAATAACTTATTCAGCCAATTGAGTTTTGTTTGTTTGTTTGTTGTTTATCACCGCACTCAGCAATATTCCAGCTATATGATGGCGGTCTGAAAATAATCAAGTCTGGACCAGACAATACAGTGATTGACATCATGAGCATTGATCCACACAATTGGGATACGATGACATGCATCAAGTCAGCGAGCCTGACCACCCGATCCTGTTAGTCGCCTCTAACGACAAGCATAGTCGACTTTAATGGCAAGCATGGGCTTCTGAAGACCTTTCCCAAATTACATGTAGTATTTTGCTATGATTTTCTGGTCGAGACACAAAGCCTGACGATATGGAATGCCTTCAGTACAATACAGACACAGTACAATACAGATTTTGAAACTCTTTTTTGAATATTCAGGCAGGATTATGTCAGTGGTTACTGGTGTATTCTGGCAGGATTGTGTCAGTGGTTATTGGTGTATTCTGGCAGGATTGTGTCAGTATTATTGGTGTATTCTGGCAGTATTGTGTTGGTGATTATTGGTGTATTCTGGCAGGATTGTGTCAGTGATTATTGGTGTATTCTGGCAGGCTTGTGTCAGTATTATTGGTGTATTCTGGCAGGCTTGTGTCAGTATTATTTGTGTATTCTGGCAGTATTGTGTCAGTGGTTATTGGTGTATTCTGGCAGGGTTGTGTTAGTATTATTGGTTTGTTCTTGCAGGATTGTGTCTGTGATTAATGGTGTATTCTGGCAGGATTGTGTCAGTATTATTGGTGTATTCTGGCAAGATTGTGTCAGTGGTTATTCGTGTATTCTGACAGGATTGTGTCAGTATTATTGGTTCATTCTGGCAGGATTGTGTCTGTGGTTATTGGCAAATTCTGGCAGGATTTCGTCTGTGGTTATTGGTGAATCCTGACAGGAGTGTGTCAGTATTATTGGTGTATTCTGGCAGGATTGTGTATGTGTTGATTGGTGTATCCTGGCGGAATTGTCTCTGCAACCCACACAATACTTTGCAATTTTTCAGTTTCCTGATCAACTTATGATAACATTTTCATATCTGAGTAATCAATTCAAGCAGCTGCAGTCATCTTTATCCAACACGAACAGATGCAAACCAAAAGTTAATAAAACAGAATTTGAAGAAGAAATATTTTTTAAATACGTACCCAAAACTGACCTTAAATGACCACTGACCTTAACAAAAAGCTGTATTTCACAATAATATTCCATTGTTAAATTTCACGGTAATATAAGATACTCTTTAAATCAAAGACTGATGTAATTTAAAACAACCTGTTCCATGCATATATCAATACAGATATTTCTTTGCACTGTGTTTCATCAAACACAAAACACCAGAGAACAAGCAGCACCAAGAAAACAAGACGAACAAAAAGAGTACAGAAATCATTCAAAGTTAAATGTGGTGAATTCTCACTGAAAAAGCAATGTATCTGACAATATCGTCACAAGGCATCCATGACTGCCTACTGCATCTCCACAATTACTCCTTTTCCTGGTCTCATGTAGTTTTATTCCACATTTCATCCATCAAACCAGGAGAACCTGCCCCAGTGGGGATGCATGATGGGAGAATTAAACAGAAATCGTTTGTCGCCGTATAACAACTTCTCCGTTTTCTCATAAATGTATAGAACTGCGTCAGTTTAAAAAGTTGGATACTTCATAAAGTAATTTACAAAACACAATTGAACTCTTAGACTCACATAAAATACCATGTTTCCTTCGAAGTTGTGTCCAAAAAGTTCAAACAATTGAATAAACTCTTCTGAAGCCAGTAAATGTCAAGCCCCCTTGACCTGCAATTGCACATTGGAAACGTCCTATCCCAGACTGAACACATCAATGAAATCCTGTTGAGGCTAACTCATCTAAATAACCATCTATTTTATGGGTACAGCGATCTTTATTCCACATTGTAAAGATGGCGAAAAATATGTTCAAAGAATGACATCCATTTATTACTAAACCTGTTTGGATTGTCATCATAAATAGGTTATTGTTGATAATGTTTCGGATTGTGTACTCAGTGGTTATTGGTGTATTCTGGCAGGATTGTGTCAGTGATTATTGGTGTATTCTGGTAGGATTATGTCAGTAATTATTGGTGTATTCTGGCAGGATTGTGTCAGTGGTTATTGGTGTATTCTGGCAGGATTGTGTCAGTGGTTATTGGTGTATTCTGGCAGGATTGTGTCAGTGGTTATTGGTGTATTCTGGCAGGATTGTGTCAGTGGTTATTGGTGTATTCTGACAGGATTGTGTCAGTGGTTATTGGTGTATTCTGGCAGGATTGTGTCAGTGGTTATTGGTGTATTCTGGCAGGATTGTGTCAGTGGTTATTGGTGAATTCTGATAGGATTGTGTCAGTGGTTATTGGTGTATTCTGACAGGATTGTGTCAGTGGTTATTGGTGTATTCTGGCAGGATTGTGTCAGTGGTTATTGGTGTATTCTGGCAGGATTGTGTCAGTGGTTATTGGTGAATTCTGATAGGATTGTGTCAGTGGTTATTGGTGTATTCTGACAGAATTGTGTCAGTATTATTGGTGTATTCTGGCAGGATTGTGGTGGTGATTATTGGTGTATTCTAACAGGATTGTGTTGGTGATTATTGGTGTATTCTGATAGGATTGTGTCAGTGTATATTTGTGTATTCTGGCAGGATTGCTGGTGATTATTGGTGTATTCTGATAGGATTGTCAGTGGTTATTCGTGTATTCTGACAGGATTGTGTTGGTGATTATTGTTTTTTTCTGATAGGATTGTGTTGGTGATTATTGGCGTATTCTGATAGGATTGTGTTGGTGATTATTGGTGTATTCTGGCAGGATTGTGTTGGTGATTATTGGTGTATTCTGACAGGATTGTGTCAGTGTTTATTGGTGTATTCTGGCAGGATTGTGTCAGTGGTTATTGATGTATTCTGGCAGGATTGTGTTGGTGATTATTGGTGTATTCTGACATGATTGTGTCAGTATTAATGGTGTATTCTGGCAGGATTGTGTCAGTATTATTGGTGTATTCTGGCAGGATTGTGTTGGTGATTATTGGTGTATTCTGACAGGATTGTGTCAGTATTATTGGTGTATTCTGGCAGGCTTGTGTCAGTATTATTGGTGTATTCTGGCAGGATTGTGTCAGTATTATTGGTGTATTCTGGCAGGATTGTGTCAGTATTATTGGTGTATTCTGGCAGGATTGTGTCAGTATTAATGGTGTATTCTGGCAGGATTGTGTCAGTATTATTGGTGTATTCTGGCAGGATTGTGTCAGTGGTTATTGGTGTATTCAGGCAGGATTGTGTCAGTATTATTGGTGTATTCTGGCAGGATTGTGTCAGTATTAATGGTGTATTCTGGCAGGATTGTGTCAGTATTATTGGTGTATTCTGGCAGGATTGTGTCAGTATTAATGGTGTATTCTGGCAGGATTGTGTCAGTATCATTGGTGTATTCTGGCAGGATTGTGTCAGTATTATTGGTGTATTCTGGCAGGATTGTGTCAGTGGTTAGTGGTGTATTCTGGCAGGATTGTGTCAGTATTATTGGTGTATTCTGGCAGGATTGTGTCAGTATTATTGGTGTATTCTGGCAGGATTGTGTCAGTATTATTGGTGTATTCTGGCAGGATTGTGTCAGTATTAATGGTGTATTCTGGCAGGATTGTGTCAGTATTATTGGTGTATTCTGGCAGCATTGTGTCAGTATTATTGGTGTATTCTTGCAGGCTTGTGTCAGTATTATTGGTGTATTCTGGCAGGCTTGTGTCAGTATTATTGGTGTATTCTGGCAGGCTTTTATCAGTATTATTGGTGTATTCTGGCAGGCTTGTGTCAGTGGTTAGTGGTGTATTCTGGCAGGATTGTGTCAGTATTATTGGTGTATTCTGGCAGGCTTGTGTCAGTATTATTGGTGTATTCTGGCAGGATTGTGTCAGTATTATTGTTGTATTCTCGCAGGCTTGTGTCAGTATTATTGGTGTATTCTGGCAGGATTGTGTCAGTATTATTGGTGTATTCTCGCAGGCTTGTGTCAGTATTATTGGTGTATTCTGGCAGGCTTGTGTCAGTATTATTGGTGTATTCTGGCAGGCTTGTGCCAGTATTATTGGTGTATTCTGGCAGGCTTGTGTCAGTATTATTGGTGTATTCTGACAGGATTGTGTCAGTATTATTGGTGTATTCTGGCAGGATTGTGTCAGTATTATTGGTGTATTCTGGCAGGATTGTGTCAGTATTATTGGTGTATTCTGGCAGGCTTGTGTCAGTATTATTGGTGTATTCTGGCAGGCTTGTGTCAGTATTATTGGTGTATTCTGGCAGGATTGTGTCAGTATTAATGGTGTATTCTGGCAGGATTGTGTCAGTATTATTGGTGTATTCTGGCAGGCTTGTGTCAGTATTATTGGTGTATTCTGGCAGGCTTGTGTCAGTATTATTGGTGTATTCTGGCAGGCTTGTGTCAGTATTATTGGTGTATTCTGGCAGGCTTGTGTCAGTATTATTGGTGTATTCTGGCAGGATTGTGTCAGTATTAATGGTGTATTCTGGCAGGATTGTGTCAGTATTATTGGTGTATTCTGGCAGGCTTGTGTCAGTATTATTGGTGTATTCTGACAGGCTTGTGTCAGTAATATTGGTGTATTCTGGCAGGCTTGTGTCAGTAGTTACTGGTGTATTCTGGCAGGATTGTGTCAGTATTATTGGTGTATTCTGGCAGGATTGTGTCAGTATTATTGGTGTATTCTGGCAGGATTGTGTCAGTAATATTGGTGTATTCTGGCAGGATTGTGTCAGTAGTTACTGGTGTATTCTGGCAGGATTGTGTCAGTATTATTGGTGTATTCTGGCAGGATTGTGTCAGTATTATTGGTGTATTCTGGCAGGATTGTGTCAGTATTATTGGTGTATTCTGGCAGGATTGTGTCAGTAATATTGTTGTATTCTGGCAAGCTTGTGTCAGTATTATTGGTGTATTCTGGCAGGATTGTGTCAGTATTATTGGTGTATTCTGGCAGGATTGTGTCAGTAATATTGTTGTATTCTGGCAGGCTTGTGTCAGTGGTTAGTGGTGTATTCTGGCATTACTTATCCTGTTTGGATTGTCATCATATATAGGTTATTGTTGATAATGTTTCAGATTTTTTCGTAGCGACAAAACCCAACCCCAACCCCTAGGTAACAGGCCACACGAATGATACTTCCTCTTTTTCGTCTTCACATCATCATTGCACACAAGTTCTCTTCCATGTCTGTCACACTAGTGTTAGAGAAGCGAATATGTGAGTTACCTCCCCTGGTCAGAAACTTGAGTCCTTGATGCAGATTCAACTCCATATAAATCCGACCTAGACTCAATTATCCATCAGACCAAAATGCAACTGAAGTACACAATGTAAATGTCTGACAATAACATAAGGAATAATGGGAACCGAATGTCTGATGGAGAACTGTTGGTATTTGTTCCTACATCTGCCCTGCAGCCTGTTAATGTGTCTCTATGCTGAATCCCATCTTTATAAGCAATAAAAAGTGTTGGCCTAATCAAATTGGTCTAGCATAATAAAACTAAAATATGTCTAAAGAAAAGACAGGGAATCAATAATTATGCTGCTAATAACAACTATTACCAAGTTCAAAGAAAACATGACAATCACAGAATATGTCAACACACTTAGAAATCAGAGATGAAAAAAAAGTCAAAGGAGAGTGAAGAAAATTTGTGAATAATACCATTAAAAAATGATAACAAGCACAAGACTTGACAGATCATCACAGAGTCATGACTGGCACCAATTACAGATCAAAGACACACTTCATCTCTAAACGCAAAGCCGAAGCAACATAATTTCTGCAACTTTCCTTCTTCACTATAGCCATTTTGTCTGTCATGAAAGACCAACAAGACTGTAATTTCTGCCGTAATAAACCAGTCATAGGTGTCTCCTCACTCCAACATCTAACAAGCATCAAAGAACAGTGCACAAAAGAAATGAAGGACTATCTTGCAGCACATTTTCAGGTTAAAATCAGAAATGTTTCTTGATGCCATTATCCGAGCTGTGAAGGTTTTGTTGAATACAAGGGAGAAGCTTGAGGATTATTTCACGTAGTGTTGACCTCAAGATGAAAAGAGTTTCTGGTGTTGGGTAATTTGCTTACTTAACGCCTGTGTTATTTTTCGGATTTTTTAAATATTTTTTTTTAATTTCATTTCTTTTTTGAGTATAGGAAACATCTTTGGGTATTGACACAAAACCCTTTACATACTCACAAGACATCTCTACGAAAGCAGAGTCCAACTGTATCATGAGCATTTGTTTCAGATAGTGATCATGCCATGTGTTTGTGAAGAGGTGATGGATGGATGGATGGATGGATGGATGGATGGATGGATGGATGGGTGGGTGAATGGATGGATGGATGGATGGGTGGGTGGGTGGGTGAATGGATGGATGGATGGATGGATGGATGGATAGATAGATAGATTGATAGATAGATAGATAGATAGATAGATAGATAGATAGATAGATAGATAGATAGATAGATAGATAGATAGATAGATAGATAGATAGATAGTATCGATTCCCTAAAAAGTCTGAAATTCTACAAGCCCTCAGAATATCTCTTCGACTCCACAAAAATCAACTTCAAAGATGCACAAATGTTTGCAAGACAATAAAGTCTGTAGGCATATTCACAAACAATTTCCTACCAATCACACAGCAAATGCTGAGACAAACATGCATCAACACTCACCTTCCAGTAGGATTGTGCAGAGTGGGAGGCGATGCAGACAGACAGACAGCGGACCACTCCATGTCTTGAAACACTTGCAAGGAAATACATATCACAATATGATGACTGACAGAGAGATGAGAAGTCAAACCTTAAGATCAGATGCAAAGATGACTGCTGGTATGTTTTTTTGTTCAGTTGTAAATTTAAGTGTAATGTATCGGGTGCCCTTTAATGACACATTTGAACCTATCGCCAAAATGAAGGATTCAGACAAGGATCTCAGACCAAAAATCAAACCATCAAAATCACAGTGACATATTAAACATTATTTCCCTTTTTACGATGTCATGTATAGTTTACAGGAAAAGAGAAGGAGATGAGTGCTGAATTGAAGCCTCGATGTGTGACATCATAGCACTTTATGTCATCATGAATGGAATGTCTCTGCACATTAGACATTAAAATATTAATATAAATGCAAACATTTTCACTTAAAGCAAAAAAAAATCTTATTTGCTACAAATTTAGCACACTATTCAGACCAGCAGGCAAGCTTTATCAGACACCATTTAGGAAGAAAATGTCTGTACATATGTGGCAGTGATTCTAAAATCTTGCAAAAGTAAATATACGTTGAAACCCTGTTAATCCAGGGGATAATAAATAATAAGTAACAACACATCAGTGGGCACTCGATTTCTCTTTCTCAACTCCTTGGGGAGTATACAATCCAGCTGCCTGGGAGGCACTAAAATGTTAACAGTAATATCACCATCTCATCCGACTAGGTACCAATTCACTGTTGGGTGAACAGATGCACCTTTTAAGCAAAGTCACCACATGTGTTACACATGCTTCAGTGTGAGGTAGGACCGATGCCCGTAGAGACACTCTTAGGAGTCAATCTGCCAAACACGGTCACCCATCCACCTACTCTCTGCAACCAATGTTGATTAACTTCACCTGATCTGTTACCTGATCTGTTACCTGATCTGTTACCTGATCTGTTACCTGTGCATGATCTGTTACATGTCAGTTGCTGGGTTTCTAGACGGTGGGAATCAATTCTAACGGGGTTTCACTGTACAGAATCTCATACATTTGCTGTTCTCATTTTCATTTTTGTAAACATTTATGCATGGACCAATTATTCTTACAAATCAAATGTCCACCTTAGACTTTCAAAATAACATTCTACTTGTTCTTTGTTTATTCCTTTTATGGGATGACAGTAAGGCTTTACAGTCACATGCATATTGAATCCACCAAACATTACAAAAAAGGAGTCTTATTGTATACCTACCATTGACTCTTGATTCTTTACAAGCACCTGCCACGAGTAACCTTCACATGTTGGTGAGCGCGATAAATTTAGACATGCCTTTCATCAGTGATTCATCATGCTATTTCCTACGATCCTACACAATATCGAAAAGGCTAAACATACAAGATTTATGTGATCTATAGAAGACTGTTTCTGAAAAATAATTTCTGCAAAAAAGATTAGGGATTAGATATGAAGTCCATGAACTTTAAAGAAAAGAATTCACAGATATAGGTTCATGTTCGATCAATAATATTTATCAATATTACATATCATGTATATCAATTACTGTCAACAAGTATAGAGAGCTGGAAAAAAACCACATTATCTGAACACAATTTGAGACCACAACACATGTACATCGTATTCTACACCAATATTATTTGTTTCAGGAAAATCCTTTTTCGAACAAATCTGACTTTTTGTCTAATTTTGCAACAGATTGCATCTAATCTGTAATAACACCTTGTTCATTTCTTCAGCAACTGAAAGCTGACAGGGCCACATTGACAGGTTCGATGACAAGGTTCGTGCGTTGTTTAACGCCTGGATGAATAGTATTTCAGTGAAATCCCAGCGCGCCAGTTTAGTGTGGAATCAATGCCACAAGGTGGCACAAGCGGGAGACACCAAGGAACACAACTGGGATTCAACCCCTGAAAAGCAGATCCTAGCACAGATAAGGGACATAACTCTCCACGAGAAATTGTGAGTTGTAGGCCACTCTGTCCTTGAAGTCAGACCACAGAATGAAACGACAAAAGTTATGTTCCAAATCTGAAAGATTTCATATCAAGCGTAAACTAACAGAATACCATAGCTAATGGAATATACCACAGCGAAGAGAATTCCAGGACTTACCGCCTTCTGTTCCAACAGCACCATGATGACTAGGGAGATGTTGCATATTGTCTTGTACTCAGCCTGCCAAGGGGAAAATATGAAGCACTTGTAATTGATGGTTTTTAATCCATATCTTAGACGAACAAGTTTTCAATTGATATTTTATTTCTGAGTTGTTACAGGTAAGACCAGAAACCAACGACCCAAGTAAGACAATTTTAGAAAACACAAGCAAAATTATTAAATGAGTTTCAGAAACCTTTGTTATGCATGTTGATATCAATAGTAAGAAAAATATTCGAGGTATGAATATAAAGGACACAGAGTATTTTAAAATTTGACATTGATATTGACACTTATTCATTCACTCTCCCTTTCTGTACTAAACCATAAAAAGATGAACGCAAGGAAATCAGAACATACATTTATGGAAGCAAGAACAATGTAGATATCAAATCAAGATAACTGAGCTCAAGAAGTAGACAAAACCAAATGAGCTAGTTCATGGCAACATCCACTTGGTATAGAACTTGTTGGTTTTAGCTGCAAGAAATATTTTGCAATGATATACCTGTGATGTTTAGACGAACAATAAAACGACTAAAAGAATCTAAATATTCTCAAAAAGCCCCAAAATACTGCAACAAAAGTGTTTATGACGACATTAGAAATGTAAATCTACCTTGATTGCGAAAACAGTTTTGAGTGAGTGAGTATGGTTTTACGCCGCTTTTAGAAATATTCCAGCAATATCACGGCGGGGGACACCAGAAATGGGCTTCACACATTGTACCCATGGCGGGAATCGAACCCGGGTCTTCGGCGTGACGAGCGAACGCTTTAGCCATTAGGCTACCCGAGTGAGTGACTGAGAGAAAGAGTTTGACACTGTATCCCATCCCTATCCCATCGAGGGACACCAAGAATGGCAGCATAGAAGTGAATTGTCTTGCAAGTATGCCACGGGGAAATCATAGTAATGGTTACATGTGACATTTGGAACTTAAGTGTGCAACCAAGAACAATTACATTCATCCATATTGGAACTTTGTGAATGTAATTTCACTATCAGCAAGTTTTCCCCTTCCTTTTTAATTAAATAACCTTGCGATTTACTGAACTATTTTGTTAAACGTACTGTCTATTAAGCATGTTAACATGTTCATTTGTCAGTTCATGTTCCAGGTGACCTTTGTAAAAGAACATTTAACACTGGCTTCATACAAAAAAAAACATTTTTAAGATAAAAAATGATTTCTTTACGTGTGACTTTTAGGCACCAGGAACTTATTTTAACAATGCTATTACAATCTTAACCATCCTATTGGCACTGTAACACAAGGAATGTTGAACCCCAAATGGGCTTCGTATTTTGAATCCATGTTGGAAAATCAAATCTGGGATATCACCATAACAAACAGACACATTAACCACTAGAATACTCCACCATTCCCACTAACTTTCCAATGACACATAATCAATTAAATACAGATACAGAATGCCCCAGTTCTGTTAAAGTTAAACCTGAATATTCTCAAACAGAGGAGTGAGTTCAGTAGTGCGCTGCACTTAACAGCATTACAGTTATATACTGCTCCACTATTGATAGGGGTAATTGTTAATCTTTCCATGATACACAAACTGATTCATAATGTCAAGTGTTTATTTAAATACAATGACATATCTGATTATCCCTCTGAAATGTTGAGTAGTATATCATATGTTGATGCTGACAGGCCCAGGATCGCGATCTGGGTGAATCTGGGATTTGAACCAACAATCAGCAGATCCTGGTATGGCTAAGGGACTCAACTCTGCACAGCAAACTGCACCGTTAGATAAACAACTACTGGTAAGAGGCATACAAATTCATACAAGTTTCATTTTCTTCTTGGCAAGTATTAATAACAAAAAGGAAAGGAAATCATTGACAGATTGTGGGTGTCCTAAAATGAAGATCAGTTCCATCAAGCATAATGATTTTTTGCATGTTAGATCCTATTTTATTTTGCATCATAAAGTATTTTATGTCACAGGCACACAATCATCATCAGCCTGAGAAGCATCAAAACTATTTTTCATAATTTACAGAATTATATTCATATAAGATGACATTTTTGATTGGCAGCTGTCCAACTTCTTGACTTCAATCACCAAGCATGTTTTTTCTGTTCTTGGTGATATACATAGTTGTCTTATTTATATCGAACTGAGAATAAACATTGTGCAACATCTGTTATTTGTACATCAAACATGTATTTTCATGAGTTGATGACGTCACTTTCAAACTTGTTTCAGTAACAACATATATATCAAAGATGGCAGCCATTTTGAAAAAAACTGTCACCATGGTAAATACATTAAGAGACTTCATGACCAATAGCCACAAGAAAAAAAGAACTCTGTCATAAAATCTGACATAGAATCTGCCCTTTCAGAACATCTCATCAAAAACCCTGACCACCATATTCCCTGGCCATACACCAAGATACTCCATACCAACATCAATCACTGGAAAAGAGGAACCTTAAAAAAAGCATCGAAATCAAAAGAAAGGACCCAGCCATTAACAGAGACCAAGGTATCTACCTACCCAGTGTGAACTCCTCCATGCTATAATCACATCATCTACCTCAATGGACATGTTGGTTGCCTCATTGCTTGTCAAAGTAGACACAATTCATGGATAACAACTTCTTAAATTACTGTAAAGGTGACGTTTCAGTATAGATCCTTACACCATTGTCTTGCCTGACATATAAATATATCTATATAAATACATATATACTCTATGCCATACTAAGCATTCACCTGAAGAAGGCGCAAGAAGTAGTTTTGAAGAATAAAAGAAGTTGCTATCCATAAGAAAGTGTCATGTATTCATGTTCTCCAAACTTTTAAATGCCTATCAAAGACGTCATAGCAAGATATGATCATCTGATTAGTCATCCTACTTGTGTGACTCTAAGCTCAGCAACACTCTTCAACACACTTTACTTTTCATTCCTCTACCACTAATTGCTCCTCTGATATGGATTAAAGTCTTATTTGGAAAGAAAACAGCATTCATTATTGTCCGCTTCAATGACATAACACATCCACTTGCCCTTCTTAAAGCCCTTTAAAAAAAGATAACATGACTTGGAGAGCAAAACATGCCTAAACTCATTGCAAATGGACAAATTACACTCAACTGATTGATGGCCATTTCTTAGAAGTTAACGGGTGACAAAGTAGATACAATTTACAGATACCACTTCCTTTTTATTTTACTGTAATAGCGATGTTTTGGTATAGATCCTTATACCGTTGTCAACAAAGGCTGAATAATGAGTGAGTGAGTGAGTGAGTTGGGTTTTACGCCCCTTTTAACAGTATTCCAGTCATATCACGGCGTGTCAGCTTAATGTGGAAGGAAAGCCCGAAGTGATGCAGGTCTTAGACGTTTACCACTTCGGTGAAACCCACAAGCACGGTTATGGTGCTGACAAACCTAGAAACATAATCGGGGCGAACCGGGATTCGAACCCACAATCATAGGTTTCTGGCGTGCCCAAGGGACGCAACTCTGCACAGCGAATTGTGGCGCCTTAGACGACTAGGCCACCCGTGCCCCCCTGAATAATGAACATGGTACAGAATATGTATGGTTGGTGGAGGATTAACATTAACAACAATTGCATACGTGAGTGGGATTCGCATGAGAAGGTTAAATAATGACAACAGAAGGATAATACTGAACACATGATGAGGAAGCCAATTAACCAGGAAGACAATTAGTAAGTGAGGGAGTGAGTTGGGTTTAACGCCGCTTTTAACAGTATTCCAGTTATATCGCGGCATGTTAGTTTAATGTGGGACGAAAGCTCGAAGTGGTGCAGGTCTTTGACGTTTACCAATTCTATGAAACCTAGAAACATAACTGGGGTGAACCATGATCATGATTCGAACCCACAATCATAGATTTCTGGCGTGCCCAAGGATCACTCTGTACAGTGAATCGTGGCGTCTTAGATGACTGGGCCACCCGTGACCCGAGGAAGCCAAATATACAGGATTAAGTTTCCATAGGTGGGGTGATGATTGCTTAATGAGTTCATAGAAGGTGGATGGGATGAAATAGCCTTGATCTGTGTTGAGCGATGGTTTGTGGAGGAGAATGTGGACTGCTTCTGTTAGTTTTCTTTCAGTGAAGTTGAAGAGGATGAAAGTAACAGAAGCGGTCAATATTCACCACCACAAACACCACAACAGAAATCATGGCAATTTCATCCCATCCGCCTACTATGAACTCATTAAGCAATAATCACCCAAGTCATTAGAGTATTATCCTTCTGTAGTTATTATTTAACCTACTCATGTTAATCTCTCTCATGAATGCAACATTTGTTTCTGTTAATCTTCCATCTTTCATATATATTCGGTACCATGTTCATTATTCAGCCTTTGTTGACAACGGTATAAGGATCTATACCACCATTACTGTAAAATAAACAAGTTATGTATAAATTGTGTTTACTTTGTCAAATAACATCCAATGAGATGAAAATGACAGGAGACGAGTCTGCTGTTTCAGGACACAATAGCAGGTGTCTGAGCCAATTAAACAGTGCAATTCTCCTCGATCCTGCTAATTAGGAGGGATGTAGCAACTGGTGGAACTATCGACACGTTGCAATTGTCTAGGGGTAGACACCAGGAGTTGAAGCCAAAGATTCCACACTTCAGACTAGTTGTCAGGTTAACAACCACAGGAAGGCACAGTGCAGGTAGGTGTGATGTCCTTGTGTCATGGATGCAAGGGCATAATGAAAAATCACAGCCAGGCTCTGTAGCTCACCTGAGTTATGATGAGTGAGTGAGTTGGGTTTAACGCCGCTTTTAACAGTATTCCAGTTACATCACGACGTGTCAGCATAATGTGGGAGGAAAGCCTGAAGTGATGCAGGTCTCAGACATTTACCACTTTGGTGAAACCCACGGGTATGGTGCTGACAAATGAGAAATATAATTGGGGCGAATCGGGATTCGAACCCACAATCATAGACTTCTGGCATGCCCAAGGGACGCAATTCCGCACAGCGAATCGCGGCGCCTTAGACGACTGGGCCACCCGTGCCCCCAAATTATGATGAAATCACGGCATCTGAGTCCAAAGTCAGATTGGAATTCTGTGAACAAATCTTAAGAGACACTATAGCTGGAAGCATTTGTACAAAGTTTCAGTAATATAGGTCTTGTAGTTTCAGAGATGTTGCCACTGCAGTAACACTAGGAACAAAGGGATATGTGAAGGTCTAAGGTCAGAGATTCATCAACAATTAAAATATGCCGAAAACATATTTTTGTTATTCCACATACCACATGTTTGCTGCGTATCACATTTCATAATTCATAAATGCAGATATGGCTGAGTAATATTAAAAATAATATTTTCAATATGGCCACAATGTCGGCCATATCTAAAATTGGATCAGTGAGAAACACAAAGTTTAGAAACAATTGTTTATAGCAAACTTTCATTTTGTTATTGTTTCTGACATGCGCTGTGAACCTGATGTGACAATATACTCCAGTATGTCCATATATAACATTTCCACGGCACCCTAGCTCACCAGGAGGGTATGGAGCCAAAGTAAAATCAAGGTCAAAATATTTCAAAAGTTCCACTACCAAATTCACAAATACCAAATTTCAGTACATTTAGAATAAAACTAGCTGTGAAATACCAATAAATACGTCATCATTGCTGGGGGAAACATATGTTTCATTAGTCTTTACAAAGGATGACAGACGAAAAGGCTCAGTTGTTACCGAGGTGTTTATTATTATTGCAAATAAAGGACACTCTGATTTTCAGTAATATTTTCATTTCCTGCAGGCAATTCCTATCTCATTTATCATCATTTCCTTGCTAATAAAAAGATTAAGAAAGTAGAAAGTCTGAATAAATATTTACATGTTCTTGGTCCTTTGAGTTGACAACTTGATACATAAATTAGATACAAAATTGCTGTATAAGCAAACAGGTGACAAATCAATAATCTTTGTCCACAACTAATCAGCTTATCAACACACAAAGTTGACAATCCATAAGTGAAAATCACTGCTAGACATAATTAGCTCACCTCTATCCAACAAATTGTTGATCATGCTGATTAGCATTTGCAATTTCTTAGCTTAACCCTGTTTTAAACCCCTGCCAGCTCATGGTGGCATTGTTGCTGTGAAAAGGTGTACATCGGAATTTCGTTCAAGTAGAAACATTTATTGACACTGAACGAGAGTGGATTTACCATGTTTACTGCGTTTCTGTCGAGGTCACTCTCAAGGCACTACTTGATTGTGAGGGTCAGTTACAGGTTTTTTCAATATACCTGGATTATATACCTCAATTGCCTACAATATATGGTATACACAGCACATGAACTAAGTCAGGATAAGATTTATGGATGAACAACTTCTATATTACAATTAGGAGCGATGTTTCAGTGTAGGTTCTAACACTGTTCTCAAGCAAGTATCCTTACTTAGTGGTCCAACTTCTAAAAACCTCTCAAAGAAGTTAACACATGAACCTTATGATATCTGAGTGAGTGAGTGAGTGAGTGAGTGAGTGAGTGAGTGAGTGAGTGAGTGAGTGACTGAGTGAGTCAGTGAGTGAGGTTTTTCGCCGCTTTTAGCAATATTCCAGCAATATCACGGCTGGGGACACCAGAAATGGGCTTCACACATTGTACCCATGTCGGGAATCGAACCAGGGTCTTCGGCGTGACGAGCGAACGCTTTAGCCACTGGGTTACCCGACCGCCCCACTGAGTGAGTGAACACCCCTTTCTTTCAGTCACGTCAAGTTAATATAAAGAAAACCACCAAAGTGATAAAACTGTAGACCTGCACAATTTGGTGAACCCCAAAAGCACTGGCATTCAGCTCACAAACCAAGAATCATAATCAGGGATTGGTGTCTACAATGATAGGACATAAAATATGTTTGATTGGTTCAATCAATCTGCAGTTGCCTTTACATCACTTTAGGACACATAAACATGCCATATCACTCACTCACTTCCTGGGAGGGGCATGTTGATGAATTGCTTGTTTCTTTGTTCTGTTCAATGTCATCTCGTCAAGATAACGTTTTCATGATAATTGTCTCATAAGCATGTTGAAAGATTGGCAGATTAAGCTGTAGAACTAGTATTCATCATTATGAGGAGGAGAACACGGGTTGGCCACAACAGCAACAACCTAAATTTCTATCCCACTACATGTTTCTCTCTCTCTCTCTTTCTATCTCTCAATTTTTTAGGAGACTAAGATGCTTATTATGGCAAATACGGCATGTCACATTACTAAAACTGTTTTCTTCTCTTAAACAATCCAATTATTATTAATTACCGAACAAGCATTATTACATTGTATTTCTTGTAGAAATTTTATCAATACATCTGGTATATTTCAGACAAAGGCTATTTGAGACCTAGCATGACTAAAGCCAGCAGAGTATTGGGTCACTGCAAATGGCATTCAGTTAACCTGCAACACTATAGATTAATCAGATATTTAATAGGAACAGAGGACAGAGGATGTGTGTCAAGATACTAATATGACCCTACGGTAGTCATACATCATGTTTCTTGTTCAAATGAGTTGACCCTCAAATACCAGCTACCACATAAGTTAGCAGGAAGACCCTTGTCTGTCTCATGTCAAACTTGCTATCTCTATACCATTCCATTTCCCATAGCTCTCAACAATGAGAGTGGGGGGTGTGACTGCTTCAAGCATCATACAGAAGTGGGGCACTGATTGGATCTCTGACCCAAATTCTGATTCTACTTAGACCAAGGGTGAATGGCCCTATTTAGTTTACTGTAAATAATAGCGACAAAACCCTTTCCATATTCATAAGAACTATCGTCTGAAAGAAAGCAGAATCCATTGTACACTTCCATCTGTATTATGAACATGTGTCCTTGAATAACTATCACACAGTGATGATATCAGTTGAGATGGTGCACGTATCCTGCCCCACCTGGAGGCATGGGTAGATGGACTGATGGATGTATGGCTGGAAGGACTGATGGATGTATGGGTGGATGGACTGATGGATGTATGGGTGGATAGACTGATGGAGGCATGGGTGGATGGACTGATGGATGTATGGCTGGAAGGACTGATGGATGTATGGGTGGAAGGACTGATGGATGTATGGCTGGAAGGACTGATGGATGTATGGGTGGAAGGACTGATGGATGTATGGCTGGAAGGACTGATGGATGTATGGGTGGAAGGACTGATGGATGTATGGCTGGAAGGACTAATGGATGTATTGGTGGAAGGACTGATGGATGGATGGCTGGAAGGACTGATGGATGTATGGGTGGAAGGACTGATGGATGTATGGGTGGATGGACTGATGGATGTATTGAGGGATGGACTGATGGAGGCATGGGTGGATGGACTGATGGATGTATTGGTGGATGGACTGATGGAGGGCATGGGTGGATGGACTGATGGATGTATGGGTGGATGGACTGATGGATGTATGGGTGGATGGACTGATGGATGTATGGGTGGATGGACCGATGGATGTATGGCTGGAAGGACTGATGGATGTATGGCTGGAAGGACTGATGGATGTATGGGTGGAAGGACTGATGGATGTATGGGTGGATGGACTGATGGAGGCATGGGTGGATGGACTGATGGAGGCATGGGTGGATGGACTGATGGATGTATGGGTGGAAGGACTGATGGATGTATGGGTGGAAGGACTGATGGATGTATGGCTGGAAGGACTGATGGATGTATGGGTGGAAGGACTGATGGATGTATGGCTGGAAGGACAGATGGATGTATGGGTGGAAGGACTGATGGATGTATGGCTGGAAGGACTGATGGATGTATGGGTGGAAGGACTGATGGATGTATGGGTGGATGGACTGATGGAGCCATGGGTGGATAGACTGATGGATGTATGGGTGGATGGACTGATAGATATACGGGTGGATGGATTGATGGGTGGATGGACTGATGGATGTATGGGTGGATGGACTGATGGATGTATGGGTGGAAGGACTGATGGAGGCATGGGTGGATGGACTGATGGATGCATTGAGAGATGGACTGATGGAGGCATGGGTGGATAGACTGATGAATGTATGGGTGGATGGACTGATGGATGTATTGAGGGATGGACTGATGGAGGCATGGGTGGAAGGACTGATGGATGTATGGGTGGATGGACTGATGGATGTATGGGTGGATGGACCGATGGATGTATGGGTGGATGGACTGATGGAGGCATGGGTGGATGGACTGATGGGTGGATGGACTGATGGAGGCATGGGTGGATGGACTGATGGATGTATGGGTGGATGGACTGATGGAGACATGGGTGGATGGACTGATGGAGGCATGGGTGGATGGACTAATGGGTGGATGGACTGATGGAGGCATGGGTGGATGGAATGATGGATGTATGGGTTGATGGACTGATGGAGGCATGGGTGGATGGACTGATGGATGTATGGGTGGATGAACTGATGGATGGATGGACTGATGGAGGCATGGGTGGATGGACTGATGGAGGCATGGGTGGAAGGACTGATGGAGGTATGGGTGGATGGACTGATGGAGGCATGGGTGGATGGACTGATGGAGGCATGGGTGGATGGACTGATGGATTGATGGGTGGATGGACTATACTGGTGGATGTTCTGACCAAGAGATGGATGGTGGTGTGATGGACAGATGTACCGGCACAAGATTGATGTATGGGTGGTAGACAGATGGACAATGTGATGTACAAATGGTGTTTAACAAATATCTATTATGTATGGATTTGTTACAATGAAATGCCACACTAATGAACTTTTTATAATACAGATAATTACAGTAAATTATTTTTACCATGATATATATTAGAAAACTAAATTTTAATACCTATCCAAGAAAGAAAATCATCACAAAATCATAGCATCAGTAAGAATATGAAATTACAGGTACTTAACGTAGAGTATGGAGAATATTCTCTGAAGGTCCATGATTCTATATTTGTAAATTATTACATCCAGAACACACTCTAGCACAGATGAACATGCCACTATGTAACCACTTGACCCTGCCCTGTGATTGGCTGTCTCAATGGTCCTCCTGGGGTTACCTATACTAGTCTTGATAACTGTCTCCCACACTGACTGCAGTAATTCAGTTGTCAATAATTAATGACTTGCAATTTGCCTTTAAATCCCATCTGGCACCACATTTCCTTTTGAATGTCGCCAACTTCCTCCTCTGACTGAACCAGAAGTCCATGTTTGTTTCTTACATAAAAGTTTATCCCTGACTGCTTTTGTAATGATTTACAATATAAGTTGTAGCAGGATCACCAGGGGTCCAGGGTGTTTATGCGTTCCTCATTATTTTTTTTAACCATAAGCCGGACCAGGAGGTTTGTGGTATAAAACATAACGAGGGACGCATAAAACCCTAAATGTTCCTGCTACAACACATTTATCTTACCGACATGTTTTTATATGACATTGTAAAAAAATTAAAACAAATTCTTCAAAATTGATAGAAAACATGTTTGACTGAGCGTAGATGAACATGTGCTATGACTTCAAAGAGCTGTATAAGCGGTTTATTCTACTTCTGAGAAATCCACTGCTGAGAAAACCTGCTTTCTCCATGGCTTGGTATAAGGAATTTATTCTCCACTGAGAAATATATTTCCCTCCCACGCGGGATATATCATATTTTATCAAGATTATGTGGACCAATCAGATCTCATAATTCTGACACGTAGGTAGTAGGTAATGTGTCAAATAAGGAATTACTTGAGGTGAGGTGAAATGGGGTTTAACGTCGCGTCCAAGATTATTGCACTTATATAGCGACGTGCATGCACGTGTATGTGTTTGTGTGGCTGCTTGTACTAGTCCCGACTGATGCCGATTTATAGTGCTAGCTCACTGAGACACCATGCCGCAGTTTAACATGAATATCCCACTCAGACACAGTATACTGACTCCCAGCCGACCAGTCCTTGTTTTAGCCTCATAATGCCGAGCGCCAGACAGGGTAACACCAAGTACCATCTTTTAACGTCTTTTGGTATGACGCGGTCGGGGATCGAACCACGGACCTTCCGCTCTCCAGGCGGAGAATTACATGAGAGTGACCTCAGTTTTATCTCCCAAACTATGCAATTTCCAGACAATTCATCACTATTTGATATCAATGACTGGCGGTCAACAGATATACACATCAATGAATGGTGCCATCTGACTGTGACTGTCGCCAATTGACCTAACCAAGAGAAGTAAATCATTCTATGGGGGCAGCAATTCAGAAAATGGTGGTCAGAGAAGTAGGACAAATTATCACTGTGTTATTCAAGGCCAAGGAAACATAAAAAGACAGAAACAAAATAAATAATGATGCTTCTCCTGATGCTATTTTGTGCACCATGTTTCAAATGAATTAGTTGGGGTTTTCTTTGTAACTAGTAACATTTCATCAAACAAATACATCTTCAGCATCAGTGAGTGAATGTTGTTTTACCCCAGTCAGCAATGTTACTGCTGTATCAAGTTAGGACGAGACCAACAAGTCATAAGAGCAACAAGAGTTGGCCAGATACAATAACTACTGTTCTACATTCACTATTGTTGTGGGGGCGGTCGGGTAGCCTAGTGGTTAAAGCGTTCGCTCGTCATGCCGAAGACCCGGGTTCGATTCCCGACATGGGTACAATGTGTGAAGCCCATTTCTGGTGTCTCCCGCCGTGATATTGCTGGAATATTGCTAAAAGCGGCGTAAAACCATACTCACTCACTCACTCACTCACTATTGTTGTGGTGACGAGCAGTGAGTACTGAGGACATGGTCTGCCCCAGATCACCATGAATCTGACAACCTAGAGAGTACTCCATCCACAATTTTTGTTTGTTTTATTTGATGCTGTAATGAACAATATTCCAGATATATGACGGTGGCCCATAAATCAGGACCAGACAATCCAGTGATCCTAATGTCTGGGTACCAGGAGTGATGGAGAGAGATTGGTTTTATGCCTCTTTTTTTGCAATAATCCATCAATATCATGGTGGGGAACATCAGAAATGGGCTTCACATATTGTACCCATGTACGGATTGAACCCAGGCCTTCAGCATGTGACTTGCGAACGCTTCAGGTACGAGTAAACGCTATCAACCAAGACATCAAGTCTGACCACCCAAAATCATTTGGTCAACTCTCCCAAGTAGGAGAGGTTGTTGGTGGCCTATTTCAACCTGGAATCCCCATGGAGATTGAAGAGGTCCTAACAATTTTTGTATTTGTCGGCACCATACCCGTGGCCGTGTGTTTCACCAAAGTGGTAAATGTTTGAAACCTGCATCACTTCAGACTTTCCTCCCACATTAAGCTGACACGCCTTGATATAACTGTAATACTGCTCAAAGTGGCATTTAACCCAAATCACTCACTCACTCACTGGTGAAAGAGCGAGTGGTTTTTTTGGCTGCATTGAACATTACTTCAGTTGTAGTTTAATATGCGAGGAAAGTCTGAAGTAACTTACTAAGAAGGGGGTGGGTGATGGAGTGAATCTCAGATAAGGGATGTTTTGTTTGTTTGTTTGTTGTTTAACAAGCAGCAATATTCCAGCCATATGACTGATGGTGGTGATTGACATCCAGTGATTGACACCACGAACATCTATCCCCTCAACTGGGATATGATGACATGTATCAACCAAGTCAGCGAGCCTGACCACCTGATGCCATTAGTCGCCTCTTATGACAAACATATCCTCCTTTTGCAGCAAGAATGGGTTGCTGAAGACCCCGGATCTTCACAGGTCGGAAAAGGGATGCAGCAATCAGTAACTACTTTGTTATGACAGAACAATGATAATAATGTACTGACATCAACAGTTTCCTGTATGACATTTACTGTGTTTAAGGGGTGGCAGAGTAGTTTTACTTCTAATGCATCTGGTTACCTTCATCACATGTGTACAAAGTTTATCGTCCAAACCTGGCTCCCACAGGAGATATCGCTTGGGTGAGATCAAGCGATATCTACACTGTAGATATCGCTGCAATGAAATTGCATCACAATGCTTTGCAGACCATTGTGACGTCATTGGTTACCATGACGTCACAATCAAATGACATCACTAATGGCTCTGCTACTGAAGCTGTCAGCAGTACTTTTTACACTTAAGACACTGCTAATTACTGTTTACAAACTGAAAAAGTTGGAAGAATGATGTTGGATGATAAATAAAATCTCACCCTCGTGTCTTTTGATATCAAATATATCAACACTCATTGATAAAAGTGGAAAAAATCCTCGCCAAGCCTCGAAGTTTGCCCCCTTTTATCAACTTGTGTTGATATATTTGATATCAAAAGACACGAGGGTGAGATTCTCTATGTGTCCTATCACTCAAACCATTAAAAGCAGTCAAAAAACATATCCATTCATACACAGAAGTCTTCAACCTTCCACAATGGTTCTCCCCACAATACAAGTACCAACACTAACATTTCCCTTCCGGTACTGATGTAAAGACGACAACCACCTGTTGGTACTAAGGGGAAATCGGGTCCTGGGGTCAGGTGATCTGTGGTTAGTCACATGATATACTGTTTAATCACAATAACAATAAAACTCCATGGTTACACTGCAAGTCGCTTATGTACACATTTCTTTCTGATGACGTACACATTCCATCTGACTCTTATATGTTTAAGTAAAGACAAAGCTTCAGTCAACTTCAGTGTGTACACGATCAGTAGTAAAGTTGGACTCGTCACAGCCCCACCTGTTTTGGTTCATCGAAAAACCAACAATCGAAATGTATAAATCAAAACATGCATCCAAGACATCATCCTCAATAGCTAATCAAATTGCTGAAAATAACATAGAATTCCTTCCTATGTTGGGACACCCTACCTTGATGGCGCTTTCTCGGACACCAATGCTGCTATTGCTGTGGATGGTCTCATACACTTTCTTGATCATGACGACGTCCTCGGTGCCGTACTCCATGCCAAGCTCCTCCCACACCTCCTGCAGGTCCAGGTGGAAGGGGAAGTACTGCAGGTGCTTGCGATACATCTCCTTGGCCTTCTGGGGCTTCAGGAACAGGTTCTTCGTCTCCTCCAGTTCCCTGTCCGTCAGTCGGCCATCAGCTGATGGCGTTACTGTCGATGCCAGGTGGAGAGATACTTTGACGTCACAAGAGTTGATGACAAAGTGATCCTGAACGTTCGAGGATTTGGTATCAACTGAGGACAGGATCCGGTTCCGAGCTAGGGACAGGAGGGACCGAGATGCATTCCGTGATGGGACCTTGGACAACAGGTTTTCACCGGCACCGATTTCACCTTCGATGATGACGAGACTGCGGCAGTTCCTCCTCTTCATTGTTTCCACGGTGTCAGCAGCAGACGATGTGCTTGGTCCTGGTCCAGAGTGGGGACTGCTGCTGCAAATACAACACTGTCAATCTACACAAACAGGTTTTTTTAACGCTGCACCCACTAATGATGGAAATAATACTGCCACTGTATGCATAAACACCTTTGGTAGACTGAAGGAAGGATTATGGATGGTCAAGGCAATTTTTTTGTTTAACATCACTCTCGGCAATATTCCAGCTATATGACAGCAGCCTGTACATACACAAAGTTGGACCAGACAATCCAGTGATTGATATTATGAGCAGACATAAATATATTTACAAAATACAGCTTGATAACCTTTCAGTTTCCAAGTTTTGATTTCTGTGTTTAGCAGCACACTCAGTATTACAGCTTTTCGGGTGGGCCTGTAAATATTTGAGTCTGGAACTTGTGATTGATATTATGAGCAACAATCAACAACATCACCTCTTCCAAGGACCTACTGGAGTAAGGGAGTTACAATATAGCATTTCTTTCACAATATTTCAGTTCCCAAAATTTCAGTTCCAATATTTCAGTCCTCTTCCAAGGACCTACTGGAGTAAGGGAGTTACAATATAGCATTTCTTTCACAATATTTCAGTTCCCAAAATTTCAGTTCCCATATTTCTGTCCTCTTCCAAGGACCTACTGGAGTAAGGGAGTTACAATATAGCACTTCTTTCACAATATTTCAGTTCCCATATTTCTGTCCTCTTCCAAGGACCTACTGCACTAAGGGAGTTACAATATAGCACTTCTTTCACAATATTTCAGTTCCAATATTTCAGTCCTCTTCCAAGGACCTACTGCACTAAGGGAGTTACAATATAGCATTTCTTTCACAATATTTCAGTTCCAATATTTCAGTCCTCTTCCAAGGACCTACTGCAGTAAGGGAGTTACAATATAGCATTTCTTTCACAATATTTCAGTTCCCTGTCTGCTGCGTCTGCTATGTTATACTCTGTACGGTATGGGAGGGAGAGTAGACATTTGGTTAAAGAGTTAGCTTATCATAAGGAAGACCTGGCCTTGACTGTGTGTTTGTGTATGTGTTTGTGTTTGTGTTTGGCCAGATGTTTCTCACTGTAGGTAACTTCACCAATGTATGATGCTGTCAGATCAATCTGAACTTCAAACCCTTGACCCAGCAACTGTGAACAGCAAACTGGATTAGGGCCAAGTGTACCTTTCATCAATTTATTTGTATGTCTGTTGTTAAATTCACACCCAGCAATATTCCAGCTTAAGTTCGGCCTGTAAATAATCGAGTCTGGACCAGAACAATGAACCACACCACCAGGGAATGATGACCAAGCCACAAGGCTGACCGTTGATCCATCCTCCTACGACCAGCATCGATTACTGGAGACCTGCTCTCATCCTTTCATCACTACCAAACGGCCTGACATAACATACAGACAACTTATTCCATCATTTGTCTCTAAAACCAATCAGATCACACTCCCATACTATCAAATCCCTGAGTAGACTGATGGAAGGCTGATTGGATGGTCAAGGGGTTTGTTGTTTAACGCCACACTCGGCAATATTCCAGCTATATGACAGCAGCTAGTAAATAATCAAATCTGGACCAGACGTTCCAGTGATTGATCTGGGCTTGACTGCGTGTGTCTGGTAGTGTGTTTGTATCTGGTAGTGTGTTTGTATCTGTGTTTGGCCACAGATGTTTCTCACTGTTGGTAACTGCATTGGTTGGTTTGTAGTTTAACGCGACACTCAGCAATATTCCAGCTATATGACGGTGGTCTGTAGATAATCGAGTCTGGACCAGACAATCCAGTGATTGATCTGGGCTTGACTGTGTGTGTCTGGTAGTGTGTTTGTATCTGTGTTTAACCACAGATGTTTCTCACTGTTGGTAACTGCTTTGTTTGGTTTGTTGTTTAACGCAACACTCAGCAATATTCCAGCTATATGACAGCAGTCTGTAGATAATCGAGTCTGGACCAGACAATCCAGTGATTAATTTCATAAGCAAAGCAATTGGGATCGATGACATGCATCAACCAAGTCAGTGAGCCTGATCACCCGATCCGGTTAGTGGCCTTTTAAGACAAGCATACTCGTCTTTGATGGCAAGCATTGGTTGCTGAAGACCTATTCTACCCCGGATCTTCACGGGTTTGGTGCTGACAGATCAAGGATCAAAACTTTTACTTGTAAAGTTATATATTGCCGTACTGGTCCCCAGCAATTCATGCTTGTTGTAAAATCACTTGTCTCTAAGACCAATCAAATTGCACTCCCATACTATCAAACTGTTCACACATCCTAATCCCAATCTTTCACAAATAGTTTTCCAATAAATGCTTCTCATGTCAGGTGACCTCAACTGACCTATCAGCTGCAACCTCCACTTCCTCCACCACGATCATGTCACTCTCAGGCACCACTGGCTCTGAGGAGGTGCCTGTTGATGTGGAGGTCGACCCCGACGTGGAGGTTGATGTGGACTGCACCATTGTTGACACCGTAGCGTGTGGCCTAGCTGTAGATGTCTGTGAAGGTGCTGACCGGGCGTGAGTCTTGCCTCGACCCACTGGATCCTTCACTAAACCAACTTTATCAACGATAAGGATGTCTTCTGGGATACGCAGGCAGAAGTCAAGCTGGAATTAAGATTGAGTGTCACGATGTTTAACATTGCTTCGAACAGTATTCCAGGTACATCAGGGGTGGTTGGGTACCCCTAGTGGTTAAAGCGTTTGCTCGTCACACCGAAGACCCGGGTTCGATTCCCGACATTGGTACAATGTGTGAAGCCCATTTCTGGTGTCCCCGCCTTGATATTGCTGTAATATTGCTAAAAGCGGCGTAAAATCAAACTCAGGTACATCACGGCGTGTCAGCTTGATGTGGGAGGAAAGCCCAACTATCACTGAACACAAAACAACCAATCTTTAAGCCTCTAAAAGTAGAATAAGGTTTAGACACTATGAGCTACATGTAGCTAGATTTGGACTAACTTTCAATGTAATATTTCTATTTTTTCAGAGAAAACTACCAATCATTACAACCTTTCCCGAATTTCAGACCAGTTGCTGGTACATATCAGTATTAATTGTTTTGTTTTGTTTTATCTGTTGACATCTCACAAACTCAAGGGTATTTCAAACCTGGTACAAGCTCTCTAACATTTACGAGACAAGGACACCACAAGCTAAATGCAGCTAGTTTACTGGTCATTTTAGACTGGTTGTAAATGTAAAATGAACACTTGGAGAAATGGACAAGTCCCTACAACCTGTTCCCCATCCGCTGTGAGGAAGCTGGTACCTACCTTCTTCATGGCAAACAGGCCACAGATGGTGGCGACATGTCCCCCCAGGTAGTCCCCGGTCTCGCCCCCCAGCTCCACCCCGTCACTGACCCCCTCGGTGTACACCTGCACTATCTTGTCCAGCATTGTGTAGCTCTGGGTGAACAGGTTGGCCGGGAACCGTGAGTGGAAGTTGTAGTAGTACCTGCAAGTGGTCATTACATCAGTGTTACGTGTTTCTGTGTTTGCTGATCAGTGCAAAACTCAATGTATTAGAGTGTGACATGTTAGGATCAGGTGAGGTTTTACGTTACGTTCAAGATTATTGCACTCACAGAGCAATGAGCATGCACATGTGTGTGTTTCTGTTTGGCTGCTTAGTCCGGACTAATGCCAGCTCACTGATATACCATGCCGCAGTTTAACATGAATACCCCACTCAGACACAGTATACTGACTCCAAGCCGACCAGTCCTTGTTTTAGCCCCTTAATGCTGAGCGCCAGACAGGGTAACAACAAGTACCATCTCTTGACATCTTTTGGTATGATGCGGCCAGTTTGGTTCGAATCAACTGACTTTCTACTCTCTAGGTTGTTTGGATCTGACAAACCAAGCGTATAATGAAACGCAACGAAACAAGTCACCAAGAACGCACCCCCTCCAACTCATCCATTAAGTCACCTCTTACAACAAGCACAAGGGTCAATTCAGACCTGGAATCCACATGAGAGTCTTTGAAGGTTAACATGAAGAGTCATCAGATTTGTAGGTGTTTTTAAGTACTTTGTGCCTGGAAATTTCCCAAATTTCTGCACATAAAAAACTCATTAACACCCTCAACACTGCAATATGCAACAGGTCTTCAATATTTTGTCACACTCTCTCTACGATAACTCCCAGAGATGGGAGACTGACATGGATGTGGAGACAATAAATATATAAAAAATTGTCCTTCAAATATTGATCAAACATAATATTGGTACATATAAAACGCAGCATCCATTTTTTTAAAGAATAGTTCCACACTTGTTCTCAAATTTCATGTTATAGATCTAGTCCCTGATATAGTCTAGCATCCTCATGCTTTAACTATAATAGTCCAGGTCAAAACTATACTATATCAGGGATAATTCTAGGGTGGGGCCTTGTGCTTTTAGGCCCTTAATTTGAAAAAAGGTCCACATTTTCAAATACAATGGGGCATTTTAACATTGGGATGTATGGGCGTAACTCTGGAATATTCAAAATTTTCACATAAAGGGCCCATGTCAGAAAATTCCTAGGGTAGAGCAAACTTAATTTCTTTAATATATATTAAATACACCAAATATGTCTCGTGAACGAAACAAAACATATTACATGTAACTTGTATATGAGCAGAGAAACAAAATACAACAAACATTTTGTCATGTCTGCCTATCTGTATCAGATCATGCACATTTCTACAGATTGATTATTCAGATTTAAAATTAGGAAGGTTCTGGGATTCATGCACATGATCAGCAGATCCTGGAACAGGTAGGGGCTGCAACTCAGTTAGTTGTGGCCCCTTAGACTCGAGGGCCACTGTGACTTCAGAATGTAAGTTCACAATCATCAAAACTTCAAAACATTGAATCTTACATTACAACTAAAAGTTCACAAGTAAACTGACTCTGACTTACGTGAAGTGACATAAAATATTACCAATGTCGACATTTACAGGTGCTTCAGTAACCAATACCCAAAGTCAACAGGAAACCAGAATTCTTATGACTTCTAGGGGTCTGCAAGAGTGAGCTCCCTTGCTTTATATGCAACTCCATGTAAAGTCCTGTCTGTTTGTTTGTTGCTTAACACCGCACTCAGCTATATGACTGAGGCCTGTAAATAATCGAGTCTGGACAGGCAATCCAGTAACAAATATTATAAGCAAAGATCCACACCCTTTGGGTACAAGGCCATACTATCAACCAAGTCACCAAGCCTGACCGACCGATCTATTTGGTTGCCCCTCATGACCAGCATAGGTTGCCAGTAGGGCTGGGACAGGTAACTCGGGTACTCGGGTTGGGTGGGTCCTCAGTAGGATCCGGGTACCCACAGGACTACCCGGGTCAGTGGTTAGTCATGTGATATATCGTTTATTGACTTTAATAATAAAATTCCTTGGTTACACAAGTACAAGTTGCTAATGTTAGTATTTCTTTCTGACTATGGCCACATTCTTTCTGAATTTATATGTTTGAGTAAAGTCGAAGCTTCAGTCAACTTCAACTGTATGCATGATCCGATCATTTTAACGAAATACTTTCTGCAAGTGAACATTTTGCACCCAACTTGAGTCCAACAGCGGGTACCCAGGTAGGGTCGGGTAATAAGGGGTCGGGTACCCGGGTGTGTCGGGTAATAGGGGGCCGGGTACCCGGGTAGGTCGGGTAATAGGGGGCCGGGTACCCGGGTAGCAAATTTGGACTCTAGCTGCCATGGACCTGCTGTAACCCGGATTCCCCACCGGAGCTCATGTGAAGTAAAGTTCAGATGAAAATGAGTAAATGAGAATTTTATGACTGTTTCAGACATATTCCTGCAATAGAACAGCAAAGAAACCTTACTTCTGTGTGAGCTTCTTGTGCGCAACTGCTGTCACAAACTGACGCTTCCTGATGTGATTTGGGTTGTCCTTCTGGAATAACGAGTGACAACATACAGTCAACAGATGTCAACAATATTCACACTCCTTTCGAATATTCCAATCGTACTCACACAAAAACATCCAGTGCATGTCTATACTCCAGTATAAGCCACTACTTGCTGATTCAGAGATGGAACCACGCTCACCTCCATTTCACCACAGCCTTTTCATTCTTTCGTAGCAGTTTGAAATGTCAGACAATGATGTGTGTATATATAATGCACCAAATCCACACCTGAAAGGGCTACATTATTATCCCAGCCAATGGATCAGTGTGCCCTCGATTTTCATTCTCAGCTCCCTCGGGAGTATACAACACAAGCTGCCTGAGAAGCGCTAGAAGAGTAACAGTCACGTAATATTTCAATCTCATTCACTGCTGGCTAAACAGAGGCATATTTCGATCAAACTCACTAGCCTAAGGAGACACCACATGTGCTTCAGTATGGGGCAGGATCAAAGTCCTAGAGACTTTCAGGGATCAAGCTTCCGAGTGCAGTCACCCAACCCACTACTCATTGCAACCAAAGTTGCTAAACTTCACCTGATGTGCAACCTGTGCTCTGTACACAGGACCGTGTGCCACAATCGACAACAACTCATTCAAAAGAGGGGGGACATAAAGTGACGAAGGTTTTCCAGACCGCAATTTCATTCATAAGGAACACAATGATGTCTGTAGATAGGAGTTTCTTTACCTTGACCTTGGTGATGAGCCCCATCTTGTTCATGTCGTTGAAGACCTGGGCCAGAAGCTCATCCGGGTACTGCTTGAAGAGGCGGAACATCTCGTATGCTCGACCCTGCTTGTCCTTCTGTGCCGAGATGTAAGACTGGCAAGAGATGCAAGAGAATGTTCCTGAATCATTTTACAGTATACTACTCCACTTTTGAAAGGGATAAATTTGCCTTTTTTGACACAGAAAACAGGGAATATTTCAAGATTACATTTAAATATATCTGATTATCCCTATGAAAAGTTGAGTAGAATATTGATCTCGAGCTACATGTTCAATGCTTATGTCAAACAGTATCTTCCTCATAATTATCCTGAACCCATCATTCTTGCATCAGGTGGGTCTAAACATTCTCTCTCCATAACCTTGTGGGTTTGGCAAGATTTCTGCATCACGGTGTACACTGTGTGTGCATCAACTGCAGGTAGTGAGTGAGTTAACTCTGCAGTGAAAAGTATTTCAGTAGTATCACTGCATGCCATCTTAATGAGCCATAAAAAAGACCCCCAAGCAGATGTTAAGTGCTGAAAAACTGATCATATTGTTGAGGAGTGACTGAGTGAGTTTTGATTTTATGCCGCTTTTAGCAATATTCCAGCAATATCATGGCGGGGAACATGAGAAATGGGCTTCACACATTGTACATTGTCAGGAATCAAACCCGGGTCTTCGACGTGACAAGCGAACGCTTTAACCACTAGGCTACCCAACCGCCCTTTTGTTGAAGAACATCAATCACCAGCAGATCATGGCAGCAGACGTGTGTGAAGTGTGTGGGACTGACATCCATGATGTACTGATGTGTGATGTGTGTGACGTGTGTGACTCACATGTATGTGGTTCTTCAGGGTGTGACGAGTGTGAAGTGTGTGTCACTTCACAGTAAGTCGTTCTTCAGGGTGTGACGTGTGTGATGTGAGTGTGACGTGTATGACGTGTGTTATGTGAGTGTGATGTGTATGACGGGAATGTGACACACGTGTATGAGGTTCTGCAGGGTGTGACGTGTGTGATGTGAGTGTGACGTATGTGATGTGTGTGACTCACATGTATGTGGTTCTTCAGGGTGTCACGGGTGTGATGTGAGTGTGACGTGTATGACGGCTGTGTGACTCACATGTATGAGATTCTGCAGGGTGTGACGTGTATGGCGGGAGTGTGACTCACGTGTATGAGGTTCTGCAGGGTGTGACATGTGGGATGTGAGTGTGACGTGTATGACGGGAGTTTGACTCACATGTATGAGGTTCTGCAAGGTGTAGTAGTACACATTCTTCTCCTTCAAGACTTCCGGCGGCTGCTCCTTCGTGGTGATCGGCCCAGCTACCTTCACATTGAAGTTCTCCCTCAACTCCGTCAGGTTGGCCGGCAGAATTATCTTCTCCTGATCACCAGACCTGTCAGGTAGAAGGCCACGAACCTTAGCCACATAAATTCAAGCCACTCACACTCACACTACCCTTATTAGTGTATTTCTTTTTGTGTTCTCCAAGAAATCAAGACTGAGGGAGAATGGTCTCACACTGCTTTTAGTAATATTCTAGTGATAGGACCAGAAATGTGGGACATCAAAACCCAGGTTTAACAATATTTCAGTTAAATCATGGCACGTTAGTTAAATGTGGGAGGGAAGTAAAAGGTGGCAAAGGTTTTCGATTTTTATCACTTTGGTTAAACCAAGTAAGAATGTGGTGCCAAGAGTGGGTAGGAGGCAAATCTGAAGTGATGCAGCTCTCAGACGTTTACCACTTTGGTGAAACCCACAAGGATGGATATGGTGCTGACAAAGCTAGAAACATAATCGGGGCAAATCAGGTTTTTCAAGCCCACGATCACAGGTTCTTGGCATGCCCAAGGGATGCAACTCTGCACAGGGGGAACTGCACAACCTGTGTCTCCATGGTGCAGAGAAGCAAAGGAACATGTGCTAGGCAAATCAAGGACATGAACCCATCATCATCAGATCCTAACACGGCTAAGGGACTCAACTCTGCTCAGCAAACTTGTTTATCAGTATTTGGGCACCCAGAGTACCACTTATGGGAACACATTATATCTAACTTACGTGAATTTGTCAATGAGCATCTGGACACAGCCCTTGAAGATTTCCCTGATGTCCTTCTCCACAGATTTGAACGGGCGGTATCCATACTTCTCCATCAGCTCCTGAGAGAGGTCATCACAGAGGTCATAACAAAGGTAAGCTTCAGAATGCACCTTGTTAAGAGAACTTTAAGACTAAAATGTTAATGATCCTGTTTGCTTTCATTTTGCCTCAATTAACTGGTTGGGGGAAAGTCTTGGTGCTAGCAATTGTAAGATAATAACAAGGCTGGATCCGATATTTAAAACAATGACCGTGCATCCTAGCAAGATTAATTTGCTACAAAGGAAGTGGTAGTGAGATAGCTGGAATTTGAAAAACAAAATAAAAAATTCTGATTTTTTTTTAAATTTGTCTCAGTTGAGCTGGAATTGAAAAGCAAAAATTCCGAATTTTGTCTCAGTTTTACTCAGAGATAAAAATGTATGTCCTAAATCATGTAGTGACCAAATTCAGTCTCCTGACAAATTCCCCTCCTCTCCCCCCCTTCTACCCAAGAATATTAAGCACTCAGTCACTGAGGGATGTTGTGGCACCAAAGACAAATCGGACCCCTGGCCAAACAGAAGACAGAATGCTGAACAAGTCCTCCACACTGGTGTTCTACGTACCTTGTCCTGGTGAGCTTCTCCCAGGTAGATGGACACACTCATCATCGTCTGAGGGTTCTTCATCCCAAAAGCCACCCGTCTCTGGCAAGCTGGGGAGGACTTGTCTCTGGACTCCTACAGACAAGAAAAACCTTTAGCATGAAAGCCTAATAGTGGTATTCTCATTCACAAGAAACAGCCTCATAATAAAGGTTACTATTGTAAGTCCATCTCAAACTATTGAAGATACAATAGTCCCAATGCTCAAATTACGTGAGCATGTTCTGCTTGGCCAGAAGTACCCAAACATCATGAGGGAAGGTCAAGGTCACCATGCAGCTTTGTGTTTTGTTCAGGAAATAAATCCCCTTTTGATTATTTTATGTGCATGACAAGACAGTACTCACAGGGACAGCGTCATGCAGGATGTCACGGACCACTGTCCACGGGACGATCATCCCCCGACGATGCCGTGCCAGCAGCAGGCTGGCCGTCTTGCACAGCAGTATCTGAAGGAGATGTTTGTCATATGTACAGATCCAACAAGATACACAACACCCAATACATTCCCCACCCTCAACAACAATGCACACCAAGGGACTCAATTCACCCACTGACCCACTTTACCCCACCACACAGCCATTTACAAAAAACCTCTTGTAACCCCAACCCACCCGAACAACCTACATCACTCATTACCCCAACCCACCCGAACAACCAACATCACCCATTACTCCACCCCACCCCACTGACTCACATCACCCATTACTCCACCCCACCCCACATCACCCATTTCCCCACGATACGCGGGTGACCCACTTCAACTAATACCCCATCATCCATGTTGTATCTTATTACTCCTTCCTCGCCAGGTCCAAAACTCTGATACATAAATATGTGACATTATCAATGTACTCACTATTGTGTCTTCCCGTGCTGTCCAGGTCACTCTCTCCTGTATCATCAAGCCCAGAGCCGAACGGTCAATGTCGTCATAGGTACGCTTACCTGGCACATATAAAAACGTTGAGTGAGGGAGGGAGGAAGTGAGGGAGGGAGGGAGGGAGGGAAATTAAGGAAAACAAGAGTTTGCGACTAACGTGGCTATATCCCCCGCCCCTGTTGCAGAATTTATGACATAATTAAATCTAAACAAATCCTAATATTTTTTAACCGAGGTGGAACTTGTCATAGAAATTGTAAAGAAAAGAAGAGTTTGGAACCCAAGTCCATCTTGTTGCCATGGAAACGTAAAAAATAAAATTGTCTAAAATTTCTAAATAGCAAAAGGCATGTACCTCACAAACCTGCAAAGTTTGATGAAAAAATATTGAACGGTTTATGAGTTATGCTCCGGACGAATAGAGCCCGTTTCTATATCCCCCACCAACTTTGTTGGGCGGGGGATAATTACCAATAGGAACCCAATAAATCATTAATTATTAGATTTGCGTGTAATGTTTCTAAAAGTGATGCAATAATAAGTTCCTATTTTCAAAACCAAATTTGAAATAAAGAAAGAGTTGAGTGGTAACAAATGGCTTTCATATGCTATTTATTCATATTTAAGCCGTTCCTAAGGCCTTTTTATGACAATGATCACAATTTGAACAGACTTCCCAATTTAAGTTCTTTTCAAACCATTTTACCAAATTGTAAGGTCTTTTTCATGCCTGTGCCAACCGTAACTTTGACCTGCCACTTACGTATCTTGTCTTCGGGTCGCTTCCTCGTCCTGATCTTCCTGTTTTTGTTGGAGATCCTGAAAGCAGTCCTCAGCTTGGGAATCTTCATCTTTTTCGCCCCTAATTGACACAAACAATAACAGGGGGTTATATCTGAAGGTGTAGCTGAAGATTGTTTTCTACAGCAGTTGCAATGTTCCATCTATATCATGGAAGAATACAGTGATGGAAATTAACCAAGAACGTCTACTAGCCTGAATAGTGACAACATGAATCAATACCTCTAAATATGTTTGAAATTCTGTGGGCCCTTAGGACACATTTAACATTAACAAGTCTTTGCCCAGGCTAGCGGGCTAGAGCTAATTTCCATCCCTAGAATGTAAATAACTAACTCTACCATGATATTGAAGGATAATCTAATTTGATTGGTTAATTTTACTAATCTTGAAGTGGGTTCTGAGTGACAACCACTTCTGACCGCATCACTGCACTGCTCAAGAAAAAGAGTCTTTTTTAAAAGGCATTTTAGTCCTGGTAGAATGGAGATAACGAGTTTGGTTGTAAATGTCATTTAGCAGTGCTTAATCAACAATGAACTTCCTCAAAACAGAATAGGTTCATCTCCTAAATTTGGACAAGACAAACCAGTGGTTGATAGTGTGAGCAACAATCTACAGTCAGGAAAGAGGACAAATAATAAACCAGGGCCTGTTCCATAAAGGAGTGCTAAGATGCTAAAACTCTCATACGATAACACAGATTTATGACTGTCATGGCACAAATATTGCTAAGGACAGGCCTCTGGTCACACTTGAGAGTTCCCTATAGGTCACCCCATCCCTGTCCCTGGGTTTCAACCATTGCATCCATGTGGGGAATCAAACCCGAGTCTTTGGCATGATGAGTGAACGCTTAAAGCACTAGGCTACCTTGCTGCCCCCATGAAGATAATTAGGGGAACACCAGCTTCGCTCATTGCATCCATGTGGGGAATCAAACCCGAGTCTTCGGCATGATGAGTGAACGCTTTAAGCACTAGGCTACCTTGCTGCCCATATCAAGATCATTAGGGGGACACCACCTTCGCTCATTGCATCCATGTGGGGAATCAAACCCGAGTCTTCGGCATGATGAGTGAATGCTTTAAGCACTAGGCTACCTTGCTGCCCCAAATAATATCATTAGGGGGACACCATCCTCGCAAATTGCATCCATGTGGGGACCCGGGCGAACGCTTTAAGCACTAGGCTACCCCACTGCCCCCATCAATATCATTAGGGGGACACCATCCTCGCAAATTGCATCCATGTGGGGACCCGGGCGAACGCTTTAACCACTAGGCTACATCTCTGCCCCCATCAATCTCATTAGGGGGACACACATTGCCCCCATGTGGGGAATCGGACCTGGGCGAACGCTTTAACCACTGGGCTGCTCCACCACACCTCTGAAAACAAGCATAAACCTTGAGCTACTTATTCTGCAGAAGGTGATTACCATCAGCAGATTTGTCCAGTGGCTTCCTCTTCACGCCCTTCCCACCCCGGTTTCCTCGAGTCCTCTTAGACATGGTTGGTTTATTGTCTTCAGCTGGATACACAAACATAAGCTGGCATAAGATACATAAACATTTCAATGTGATCAAAGTGTTGGAGAGTAACAAAAGTTATATTGCTCAAATTCAGCATTATTCCAGCCATATAACACTGTTGAGTCAAACTTACATGTGCTGAACTTACAGTTATCTAAAAGTTAAAACTTGGTCCTGCATATTCCTTCTGTATAATAATTCCTTCAGATATAATTCCGATTTCGTTTAATTTCATGTTGACTTTTATATGAGCTTGTGATGTGGAAGTGGAATATGTGAGCTGTTATATTTTAGTATTTTATACTGGTAATAATACATAAATGTATACATTTTTTGTATGTTAATTGGTTGTTATTCAGCCCTAGGCCCAACAATGTTTACAAGACTTTACAGTTTTGCCACTTCCCCCAGTGTACACTACATACACCCTGTGCACTCAAAAATCTCACTCGTCTGATGGTAGATGACCAGACGTGGACACACGATTACAAACATACACAAGCATCAAAGGGTTTGGAGTCACCCTGGACAAGTGATTAAGTTCAAATGGGCCTCTGTTCACCCAGCAGGGAAGGGTACCCGATATGTGAGGTGGGTTAAAAAACCTTCTAGCGCCTGTAGGCAACTTGGGTTGTATACACCCCAGGGAGTTGAGAATGATAACTGGAATGCAAACAGATCCATTGATCTGGGAACAAATAAAACCACATTTGGGCAGATACTATTACCTGGATAACTGCGGTATATAAATGCATAATATAATAAAAAAAAAAATTAAGAACCATGCCATTATTGTCAAAAATGATCAATACTAAAGGTAATGTAGCTACTTTATTTTCTGGTTGTTTGTTTGTCGCAAGTTTCGTGTTATTCATTCCTCATGCCAATCGGTAAATTTCAAGAGTGCGTGCGTGCATGTGTGTAAATATATGACTGAAGAATACAGAGTGCTACTAACTGAAAGGTCCCATCATGCCCAGCTGTTGTTGTGGGATTAATCGCGGTAGGCGCTTGCTGAGAGACGTTGACAGGAACTTCAATCTCCCACCTTCATTCCTCTCTTGAACACCTGTCTCTAGAAACAATGAGACTAATTAGTGATGCATATACAGTAAACTACGTTTATAACGAACATGCTTATAATGACCTGACAGATATAGTGAACTGGGATTTTGGGGTCTCATCCATTTGCTTATGTATGCTGTACTACAGTTATAACAAACTAAAATAAGTGGTCCCTTTGAGTTTGTTACAACCGCAGTTTACTGTACCTGTTTTCACTTGAGTGAGTGAGTGAGTTGGGTTTAACGCTGCTTTTAACAGTATTTGAGTCATATCACGGCGTGTCAGCTTAATGTGGGAGAAAAGCCCGAAGTGATGCGGGTCTCAGACGTTTACCACTTTGGTGAAACCCACGAGCACAGGTATGGTGCTGACAAACCTACAAACATAATCGGGGCGAACCGGGATTTCAACCCACTATCATAGGTTTCTGGCGAGCCCAAGGGACGCAACTCTGCACAGCGAATCGCGGCGCCTTAGACGACTGGGCCACCCGTGCTCCCTGTTTTCACTTTATTTTAACAAAAGACACACATCTGAATGTTCAGTTACTGACAGTGCAATACAACTAAGATGGAGTTACACTAACATCCCACTTGACCTGTAGAATCAATGAGGGAACAATGGACATGCATTTATGTATGCTACGTTCAGCAATATTCAAGCAACATCATGACGCCCCGGGAAGAAGCAAGTCCGGGCCAGGCATACCAGTGTTTTTGATGACACATGAAACATATCGACATGATCAGGGTTCACAAGTACCACCTTCTAACCATAAGCCCCAGTTATACATCATATGTCAAAGTTGCTTGCAATAAACAAGACTACAGCCATTGGTTAATTGCATGATCACAATAAAGGTTTTGTTTGTTTGTTTGTTGTTTCAGTTATATCTAAATAATTGAGTCTGGACCAGATAATCCAGTGATTGACATCATGAGCATCAATCTATGCAATTGTGACACAATCACATGTAGGAACCAAGTCAGCGAGCCTGACCATCAATCGCATTTGTCGCCTCTTGAGACAAGCATGTGTTGAAGGCCCATTAGAGCCAGCATCTTTGAAGGGGTACACTCATGGTACATTCATACACAACAGAGTGTGACCAACCAATCCCCAACTTAGTCAGCTCCTACGGCAGACATGAGATAACGTCCACACATACAACGCATTAGGGGTGAACCGATGCTTTTCTCTCTGTATCGATACAAGACATACACTTGATGAAATTAATTATGTGCTACTCGACCCCTGGCATTTTGTTTATAAATTTTATGAGATGGATATAGAAAAATTGTGTTGTAATTAGCGTCTCAAGTCCACAACTAAACATAGTCATTATGAACATGAGTCTTCAGCCAGCTTTTCCTTTTGAACCTTCTCTGAACATGAGTTTCTGAAGTTCTGCCCAAGGAAAGTAAGCTTACTCTTTTTGCGTGTCCGCTGCGCTGCTCGCCTCTTGACCAGCTCGTTGTGTGTGTCTGGCTTCTTCCGTCTCACCTCCCCCGGACGAGACCAGTTACGGATTAGATGGCTGCATAACAGCAATGGTGGGCCAATACAATACAATACAAATACAATACAAATTCAATACAAATACAAATACAATACAATACAATACAAATACAATACATTAAAACACAATACAAATACAATACAATGCAAATACAATGCAAATACAATGCAATACAATACTGTTTTGTAAAAATAAGGCCATGATAAATTAATTTTATTACATTTTCATCCCCGCACGCCTAGCTACCAAACACCCTCCCATACATTGTCCCATGTTTCTTCAGATGAAGACAATAGCGATGTGAGTTCCATATTGTTTACTTAGCGGAACCCATCAGCATGCCAACTAACCAATGATCATTATCATGGAAAATATTGGATTCAAACCTCGTATCTTGATCTTGCCTCGCCTAAGGGACACAACTCTGCACAGCAACTTGACTATACAACTATATGGTACCCCCAGAATGTTGAACATGGACAATGCACCAGTGTCTGTACTTGGTGTCATGATACACTGTCTAATGAGGGGAATCATCAACTGCTGGATACAACTATATAGTACCCCCAGAATGTTGAACATGGATAGTGCTCCAGTGTCTGTACTTGGTGTCATGATACACTGTCTAATGAGGGGAATCATCAACTGCTGGATACAACTATATAGTACCCCCAGAATGTTGAACATGGATAGTGCTCCAGTGTCTGTGCTTGGTGTCATGATACACTGTCTAATGAGGGGAATCATCAACTGCTGGATTCAACTATATAGTACCCCCAGAATGTTGAACATGGATAGTGCTCCAGTGTCTGTGCTTGGTGTCATGATACACTGTCTAATGAGGGGAATCATCAACTGCTGGATCGGTCTGTTTCTCAACACGGGAGTCAGCGAATGATTAAAATGGTGTTTGAATGATTCATTAGAGAATAACTAATGAACTGTGAGGAATTATGATTATCTGTCTTGAGTTAATGAATGTCTTAATTCCGAGCCTTTGACAAGGGATGTACATCATTCATTCACAGGGGATAAATAATCTGTAAATCCGAGTTTCGTGTGGGTAACTCTATCGATTACTCACTGACATTTTAAGAGGGAAAATGAAGAAAAAATGTATGAAATGCAAATCCAAGAGACAAATGTTTGTGAAGGCAGCCTATTGTTCACATGACGTCATGTAATCAATTTGTGATGTCATGAGTGAGTGAGTATGGTTTTCGCCGCTTTTAGCAATATTCCAGCAATATCACGGCGGGGGAAACCAGAAACGGGCTTCACACATTGTACCCATGTCGGGAAACGAAACCTGGTCTTAGGCGTGACGAGCGAACGCTCTAACCACTAGGCTACCCGACCGCCCCTGTGATGTCATGAACAATGGATGACGTCATATCGTATTTTTCTCAACGATGAAGCACTGTGATGTCATATAGCTTCATTTGTCCAATCAGAATTAAGAATCTAAAATGTACACTTGCACCTGCAAATACAGGAAAGTTATTACCAAGTCTCGTAGCTCCTGAAAGAGAGTGTGTTTCAATGGACTTACAGGAATAGGCTGGAGTCGAAGCCCGAAGCACCACGCCGGTCCCCCGGGAGGTATGGGATGGGGGGGTCCTCCTGGAACTTGACATTAGTCAGGGCGTCCACCAGTGAGAAGCTCGGCTCTGTGTCGTCTTCGTTGTCCAACACTGAAGCAAGCGGAGCAGAGAGACTTACTGTACAAAGTGTCCCACTCCGGTGCAGTGATGAGTTAGCATTGCACTACTGCCACAAGCTAATTTGCTTATAACGAGAAGGAACATTTCTCTTGTTTGTAAACAAACACATTTATTCCGAAATGAGAGCAGCCTAGCTTAAAGGAGGACCTTTTTAGTTAAATCTATATATAGTTTTGTATAATTATAACAAAAAACAACTTAAAACTTAAAAATATCTAAAATTATGCTACTGCTGGAGTGAGGAGTATGACGATATATTTTTACACATCAAAGTGACCGTATCGTCAGCTATTCATAAGGCTTTACTGTCAGCACACGGAACTGCAAATACATTGAAAACAAAGGATAAATACACAAATGGATATAATTTTCCACATTTTATTATATTTTCTCAATGAACGCTAACTATTTCATGACATATGTAGACTTTTAATCTATATAGATCATCATCATCATCACCATCATCATCAAAGGGTGGTCGGGTAGCCTAGTGGTTAAAGCGTTCGCTCGTCACGCCGAAGACCCGGGTTCGATTCCCGACGTGGGTACAATGTGTGAAGCCCATTTCAGGTGTCCCCCGCCGCGATATTGCTGGAATACTGCTAAAAGCGGCGTAAAACCACACTCACTCACTCACTCACTCATCAACAGCACTTACCTCCCTTGTAGCCAAGGTTGGAGTTGAGGGCAATGACCTCCAGGTCACACCAGTAAGTGTGGACATCCTCATCTGTGTTGAGTGTGTAGTATTGCTCCTTGAAGGATATATCCAGTTCTGGGGTGGTCTTGCAGTAGGCAATGATGGATGTCCTAGTGTCCAGCAGGAGAGCCTTCTTGTGAAGGAACATAAAACACTGCCACAAAGCAAACATGTATGTGTGAGTTGGGGGGAAATAACAGGTCAGAATTTCAAACATTTCATTATTTGTGACAAAGGACCAACATGGATCACCAACAGTGACAGTTTTGCAAGGAAGCTCGTAGAAAGCAGACTGTGTTATATAATTGCGCCGTGAAGCAGTCATTAAATCAGATGCATTTTCAATCCAAATTGATAATGCCGAATATTATTTATTGTCCAATCAAATTCAAGTATTTCAGGTAGTCATGGTAGAATCTTGGATAAATTTAATATAATGGATTACAAACCTAAGTTGAGATACTACAATCAACACTTTTACAGCCAGATAGTGTAATAATAGGACCAACTCACATACTTCAGTACAGATCTTCGTCCAGTCATGTGTGCTCACAATATTGTCTTCGCGTTGTGAAATAAAATTAACGCTCACTGTATGCGTGTAGTAATACTGTATTCCAGTATTTTACTCATCAAGGAATACATTCATGTAGGAAGGCCCTTTCCCAGGTTGATTTAGACTAATTGTACACACTAGTTTGAACAACCAAACAAAAAAACACCTCCCATCCACACTAAACTTTCCGAAGAAAGTACCAATTCTTTTATTTTTTGTTAGGCATATCGATAGGAGTTTTATGGCAGTAGTATTATCTCTAGTATGCATAACAATCAATAGTTTCAAAAGATGTAATTATTTTAACCAAATCTTATTCAATTTGTGTTGGTCACAAGGATTATGACAACTTTAGATTTCAGTTACTTCCCTTTGGTTTGAGTAACAACAGGGAGGAAAATGGCCGTTCTTTGAGATTTTCAGGTGTACTTTATCCATTTCTATTCCATTGATTAAAGTTGCTTTCCTGCTATCGCAATACTATTGCAATGGTGTGGGCTACTATTGCAACACAATCATAAAAGTGAAAATAGCCCCAATAGCCACCCCTGTGTAACACATCATGAGAAAGGTGTTCATTGTATTTTTAATGATCCATAATTATTAAGAAGAAGCCCTGACATTGGCACACAGTATCACAATTAGGGCTGGGACGAGTCCAATTTTACTCCCCGGGTACCCAGCCCCCTATTACCCGACCCTACCCGGGTACCCACTGTAGGTCTCAAGAGAAACAAAATGTCCGATTGGGAATTGTTTTACCACAGCACTTGCAAAACGTATTTAGATACATGTATTAAACAATCATGGTCATGTATACACTGAAGTTGACTTAAGTTATATCTTTATTCAACCATATGAAAAATCAGAAGGAATGGGTGCATAGTCAGAAAGAAACGCGAACTTTAGTGACTTGTAGTGTAACCATAGAGTTCTAGATAATTTTTGTCATTAAACAATACATCACGTAACTAACCATGGCTCCGGGTAGTCCTGTGGGTACCTGGGTCCTACTCAGTATCCACCCAACCCGGGTACCCATGTTACTCGTCCCAGCCATAATCACAATGCATCCACATTGAATCATTCCCGCCCTGACTTTCCATAAATGGTGTCTTTCATTGGGAATTTTAGAATTGACATATATCGACTCAAAAGTATCACAATGTATCGATATACTGATTCAAAATTAAAATGATGACTCTGTATGTGCTTGAAAAAAATCCCTACGTAGACTTGCAATTTATCAATTCACTATTTTGTATCAATACCACAAGAATTTACTGCTACATCGACAGAGAGACATACGATGACATCCCCACCTCCATCCCCATTTTCATAAGTTTCAGGGGCGGTCGGGTAGCCTAGTGGTTAAAGCATTCGCTCGTCTCACTGAAGACCCGGGTTCGATTTCCGACATGGGTCTAATGTGTGAAGCCCATTTCTGGTTTCCCCCGCCGTGATATTGCTGGAATATTGCTAAAAGCGGCGTTAAACCCAACTCACTCACTCATAAGTTTCAGAGGATACTGAATGAATTTGTGACACCTCAGACTTTAATGGATGAAATTATTCGCTGATACATCGATAACTCAATGTCATTATAGACCTCAATACAACCCAAAACCTTTTTCCTAACCATTTACTGCAAACATAAGAAATTTGATATGCAACAAAATATACATTTATTGATATGCTACAATTTTTTTAACATGTACATCAATTTCTTATTCACTTGATTATCACTGACTGTAAATGTAAGTTCAACACATATATTTGACAGGAAAATAAGTCACCTTGTCCTTATCTTTGAAGACCTGCGGCCCAAATGACAGCAGCCCCATGAGGCAGAGCTGGTAGCAGCTGTCGTGGAAGGACTGTGTGTAGCGCCGCGCGAACAGCACCTGCTGTCTGATGGAGGGCGGGAGGCACACCACTGGGTAGAACCGCTTCTTGGGGTGGTCCAGCATCTCAATCAGACCGTCAATCTGTAAATACAATGTGAGTGAGTTCAGTACGTGGAGTGGAGTGAGTTCAGTACTGTAAATCGTGAAATTAATGCGTCTCCAAAAGAATGCAACCGCTGACCCCTTGCCAAAAATGTGACTCAATATGAATGCGACACCCCCCTCCTCTCTAAAGAAGATGCAGGAGAATCCTCACCTAAATCAAACCTTACATTCATCCAATCACACACCAAATAACACTGCTTTTTAGCACTGAGTAGAGTACTTCCGCTAAAACAATACATGCGCGCTGGCTCGTGTCAGCCTTTGACGCAGCCACAAAGAACAAAGACACTGTGTTGCGTGGGTGGCGTCTGTCTTGACTTGCAGGTGTGATCAGTGATGACATAAGTGAGTCTTGACCCAAGCAGTGACAATTCACAGGATGTAATTAGTGTTTGAATGACATGGTTTATATACTTGTTACAAGTGCTGCTCAATAAACAGTGATGTGGAATACATAGTTGTTTGTTTTCAGCATATGTCTAAGTTGGTATTTCTGCTACCCAAAATGTCTTATTGTTGATATCAAAGTGATGTTTTATAATGTGAGCAAAGACCACTTGCATTTTTTTCATTTAATTCACGTTCGCGTTAATTTCAAGATTTACAGTATTAGGGCTGGAGTGGAACAGTGGATCCTGGGACAACAAAGGTCCTCAACTCTGCACAGACCTACCAAGATGGCAACTCATTGAATGAAGGGGTACTAGCCAATTTTACTCATAAAAAGCTTTGTGATTTGATTAATGGCTGTCAGTATAAGATGTAACATAACATCACCAACAAATGTGGGTGTCTAGCCGGTTGAGCCACATTTAAAAACTGACTATTGCCGAATGCGCCACATTTTCAGCTGTGTGCATTTCACCTACTCTAGCCGGTAATTAATTAATCAGATTACCGATACCTTTAAATGAGTGTCCCACATTTATATTTTCGTAAGTGCAAACATTGTCATTGTTTTAGATGTGCCACACAACAATTCATTACACAATCGTGACCTGTAATATGACCTGTCATGATATCCATCAATGTAATGTTTTGATGAATATATTATCCGTGTTATGATCTGAATAAAAAATGAGAAAACAAATCTTGTTTTGTTAAATACGGTAACCTGTTAGAATCACAAAGCATGTTTTGACAGCATAGCCACGAGAACCACATTCCACAATCAAGCAACCGTAACCATTGCCCCGCGAGCCACATCAATTTTGGCTATCTATTTTCAAAATGTGGCCTTAGGCGGACTGTAACCCAAATGTGTGAACATTGTTTTACATTACAGAGCAATTACAGCAGAGGGTACGACTGACCTTGTATGGCAGACTGACGACCTTGCAGTAGACAACCAGAGGCATCAGCACAAGCACGTCACTCATCAAAAACCAACCCTGGCCATGTCCTACAAACAAGGGAGAAAACAGAGCTCAATATAAGCTGCATATTTGCATAAAATACGCATTAAATAAACTGAAATATGTCGTCAAATCAAATCATAGCATATCAAATACGCAACATAATTATAAATACACTCTTGAAATAAAATTAATGCGTTTATTACAATGATTAAAACTTAAGATAAAGTGATTGTGTATCAGCCGATTGCCAAATTCACTCATCGACAGTTACGGTACATTCGGAAAAGCTTCTGCGACAAACATACTGATAGATGACAATTGAAAAGCACATCGTGCCTAGTCAATGTACATGTAGTGTCTTAATTAGTCGCTGATTGGTAATTAAAACAACAGCAACTTTCTTACAATGCTAGGTTTTGTAAACAAAAATATGGATTCCCAGACAGGGAGCCGCAAGCAGATGCCGACGGGTATACTACTATTCACATAGTTTCAAATGATTTACAGGGATTGTTACGAAACAGGTTTTAAGTGAAATACCCAAATGTCAAGAAACAGGTGGGTAAATGAAATTTGAATACTCTCTAAAACTTGTGGATACCCAATCAAAATTAAACAAACCCCTTGGTGAAATACCCAAATAGCCAAAAGCTTATCTGAAGCTCTGAGAAAACATATATAATTTAGGAAATATTCCAAAACTTGCAGCTAACAAGATAACAACTCTCAACACAACATAAACTCCACACTCTTCACCTAACTGACTACATACCATGGTTAGACCGAAGTGGCGCCAGGTACCGTTTCCATGTCAAATCATCCAGATATAGTGGCGGTTCTTTCATGGCGTCGATCTGTTCATGAACAGACAGGTGACTTTGTTCGTCTGACTGATGAGTGAAAACAAGGACAGTGAGAAATGAAAATCATATTTACATTTGATATCTTCTCAATGTTTCATGCAAAATGTCTAGACTTTTGAAAAACAGGAATATTGCTAAAAATGTCCTACAGCCATACCCGTTCACACACTCATTATTTATAGTCAAAAAGTCACAAAGGGTGAGTACCTTCGCTCCTGTGTCCCCTGACTCGTCGTCCTGACTCAGAGCTGAGGCCTCGGTAGAATCTGACTGATCAACAAGGCGGCCAGCGTAGCCGTACAGGAGGTAGTGGAGGTATTCATACACCATCTTGTGTCGCTTCACCTTTGGCAGGAAGTTGTACTTCATATATGCACTCTGAAACACAATGCTGTCATCAACAAACATTTCTTCTGCAGACGAAACACATTTTATCTGTAGCAGTGCACTCTGAAACACAATACTGTCGTCAACAAACATTCCTTCTGCAGACAAAACACAGAGAATTGAAACCAAGAAACTGAGGACTGATATTATCTGTAGCAGTGCACTCTGAAACAGGACAGTCCATTGATGCAGTGACAACAAAACAAAATTAATATAAAACAAAGTAATATTATCCGTTAGGATAGAAAGATTGCATGTCCTAACCAATATTTACACAAATGCTCTATAGCGATTCTCACTGTTCATTGGTCAGTTAAGCGATATGACATCATATTGCTTTGCTGTTGAGAACAATATGACATGACCTCATCCATTTTTCATGACATCACAAATTGTGAACAATACGCTGAGTCTAGTCAGGTTTTCTGTAGGGTTAACATTAACTATATTTTCTTATTTTTCTTGGCTTAAATGACTACGTAATATATACAAAAACAAACTTGAAAGTCAGTATTACAGAATCCCTAATGAATAAATGCTGTAAATTCTTGGGACAAATAATCTGTACCGTATATCGCTGTGTATAAGGTGACCCCACGTATAAGACGACCCTCCTGTACACACCTTCAAAATCAACCCAAAATTCTATACTCCGTGTATAAGGCTATCTGACGCCGGTTGACATCGCCAGTGGAAAAAAATGTGAGATCTTCGACTCTGTGTATAAGACAAACCCCCTTCTTAACCCCCTCATGTTAGGTACGAAAAACTTGCCTTAAACACAGCGATATATGGTAATTCCTGGTAGGTCACTAGTGATTCAGTAAATGTTTTTAAAAATGTTTACACTACCGGGTCATACACCATCTCCTCCACCTTCAGCTTGCTGCGATACTCGCGGAACTTCATGATGCTCTCTCGAAGACTCTCGGGAAGGTCCGGTGGCAGATGCTGCAAATAGTTGAGGGAAGGTGAGGAAACAGCTTCCAACACAGTTTGGCGAGAGGGAGGGTGAAGGAAGAGCTTCCTGCACAGTTTGGCAAGAGGGAGGGTGAAGGAAGAGCTTCCTACACAGTTTGGCGAGAGGGAGGGTGAAGGAAGTGCTTCCTACACAATTAAGTGAGAGGGAGGGTGAAGGAAGCGCTTCCTACACAATTAAGTGAGAAGGAGTGTGAAGGAAGTGCTTCCTACACAGTTAAGTGAGAGGGAGGGTGAAGGAAGCGCTTCCTACACAGATTGGCAAGAGGGAGGTCGAAGGAAGTGCTTCCTACACAGATAAGTGAGAGGGAGGGTAAAGGAAGAGCTTCCTTCACAGTTTGGCGAGAGGGAGGGTGAAGGAAGTGCTTCCTACACAGTTAAGTGAGAGGTGTCCCTTTTCTGGTGTCCCCTGCCATGATATTGCTGGAATATTGCTGAAAGCATCATAAAACTATACTCACAACATCAACTGGGAAAACTTATATATATATAATAATGATCTATACCGAAACGTCGATATTACTGTATTAAAAAAAGTTGCTATCCATAATTGTTTTGTCTACTTTGTCATCCGTCAACTTCTAAGAAATGTCTGTGAAACTACAACAAATGCCAGTTTCATTTCTTTTATGTCTGTGTTAATCTGAGACCGAATGAGGCTGAAAGATCTTGTGATTGTGTCAAAGCAGATCCGGCATACATAAAGCTACACAACAGTATTTCCCCACGCACCAGTGTGGGATCACCCCTCGATGACTTGCTGCCATGTTTCTTCTTCATCCCAAAATTCTTCATCTTGGCGTGATCAATGAAGGTTTTGATTATCTGGTCCTGAGGCTGCACGTCTGGCGAACACACAAACTCCAGCTGAATCAGAACAAGTGAGTATCAATTGAAGGATATCAGACCATTATTACACACAAACTCCAGTGGAATCAGAACATTATTACACACAAACTCCAGTGGAATCAGAACATTATTACACACAATCTCCAGTGGAATCAGAACATTATTACACACAAACTCCAGTGGAACCAGAAACAAGTGAGCATCAACTGAGGACATCAGTCCATTATTATAACTGAAATTTTATCACACCATGCATACATTCAGACAGAACTTATTTATCATCTTAAATATTATCATAGTTACTATTGATCTCAAAACTGTAGTAATTAACAAGGATTTGACATTGGTCCTGGGAAATTTAGGTAATACATTTTGTTGGGGCCCTAGGCATTAAAATGGTGATCCTAGAGCACAGCAATTACATTATGAACTATGTGTGATGCTTTAGGCTTATCATACATGGTGATTTCATTGTTTGAACCAAGTTGAGGCAAGTAAATCTGTGGCAGACTGTCCAAACTTGACTGTTTTTTCTGATCTTATTTCGTATAATCATATAATCGTATGTTCATGCTTCAATTTAATTAATGTCAATCATTTCAAAACCATATACTTTTGTGTTCAGTGGAACTAGCGGTGAATATTATCTGCATCATAGGAGGGACACCATATTTTGCGTCAGGAGAAGCCCTGTTATGAAACAGCTGTTGTTTTTCTTATGAAAGCCTTACAAAGACAAGTCATAAATGTTGATTTCCAAACCTCAAGGACCTGATCTTCTTGCTGAACTATGGACTTAATAATCTTGATTTTGCCGTTGGCCTTTAGCCAGTTGATGAGTTGGGTCATTGTCTTCCTGTCCATCCTCTCTGTACATCCCTCATCCGCCTCCGTTATCAGCAGCATCTAGCAACATCATCAACTACATGTCAGTATACACCAGCATCTAGCAACATCATCAACTACATGTCAGTATACACCAGCATCTAGCAACATCATCAACTACATGTCAGTATACACCAGCATCTAGCAACATCATCAACTACACGTCAGTATACACCAGCATCTAGCAACATCATCAACTACATGTCAGTATACACCAGCATCTAGCAACATCATCAACTACATGTCAGTATACACCAGCATCTAGCAACATCATCAACTACACGTCAGTATACACCAGCATCTAGCAACATCATCGACTACACGTCAGTATACACCAGCATCTAGCAACATCATCGACTACACATCAGTATACACCAGCATCTAGCAACATCATCAACTACATGTCAGTATACACCAGCATCTAGCAACATCATCAACTACATGTCAGTATACACCAGCATCTAGCAACATCATCAACTACACGTCAGTATACACCAGCATCTAGCAACATCATCAACTACACGTCAGTATACACCAGCATCTAGCAACATCATCAACTACACATCAGTATACACCAGCATCTAGCAACATCATCAACTACACGTCTGTATACACCAGCATCTAGCAACATCATCAACTACACATCAGTATACACCGGCATCTAGCAACATCATCAACTACACATCAGTATACACCAGCATCTAGCAACATCATCAACTACATGTCAGTATACACCAGCATCTAGCAACATCATCAACTACATGTCAGTATACACCAGCATCTAGCAACATCATCAACTACATGTCAGTATACACCAGCATCTAGCAACATCATCAACTACACGTCAGTATACACCAGCATCTAGCAACATCATCAACTACACGTCAGTATACACCAGCATCTAGCAACATCATCAACTACATGTCAGTATACACCAGCATCTAGCAACATCATCAACTACATGTCAGTATACACCAGCATCTAGCAACATCATCAACTACATGTCAGTATACACCAGCATCTAGCAACATCATCAACTACACATCAGTATACACCAGCATATAGCAACATCATCAACTACATGTCAGTATACACCAGCATCTAGCAACATCATCAACTACATGTCAGTATACACCAGCATCTAGCAACATCATCAACTACACGTCAGTATACACCAGCATCTAGCAACATCATCAACTACACATCAGTATACACCAGCATCTAGCAACATCATCAACTACATGTCAGTATACACCAGCATCTAGCAACATCATCAACTACATGTCAGTATACACCAGCATCTAGCAACATCATCAACTACATGTCAGTATACACCAGCATCTAGCAACATCATCAACTACACGTCAGTATACACCAGCATCTAGCAACATCATCAACTACATGTCAGTATACACCAGCATCTAGCAACATCATCAAACTACACGTCAGTATACACCAGCATCTAGCAACATCATCAACTACATGTCAGTATACACCAGCATCTAGCAACATCATCAACTACATGTCAGTATACACCAGCATCTAGCAACATCATCAACTACATGTCAGTATACACCAGCATCTAGCAACATCATCAACTACACGTCAGTATACACCAGCATCTAGCAACATCATCAACTACATGTCAGTATACACCAGCATTTAGCTATAACGTCCAGATGAAGAAAAGAGTTAGATCAGTTCCAAAGTAATGACCGTTTCCACAGCATTCACAGTCTTCTACATGACATTTACAGGCTGTTAAGGAAAAAGCAAGAATTTCAGAAGTAAATGATTCCCACTGATTCCCACCGACTCACATCGACTCACACAGACTCACACCGACTCACACCGACTCACCTTGTAGATGGCAGGAATACTTTCAAAAACTTTTGCTTCTTTCAAGGCGTCAAGGATTTTGTTTGCCCTCCTCAGCTTCAGGGCAGTCAAATGTTCTGAAATATATAGTACATTGAACTGTTTCCTCTTGTAGACTAACTGAGACACCAGGCAGTTCAAGCTATTTACTTCACCGGCTAGATGTGACACCAGTAGAAAAATACTACCTGCCTACAACAGGATTTTACACAACGCAGAAATATGAGTCTAGTACACACAAACGTACTGAATGGATGCAGAAGATAATCTACTGCATTCCTAAGGATGCATAATAGTAATCATTGCCCGAGTACTTCACAAGTAATACAAATTCCTGAAATTCATATATCCTCTAAGGACCCTTGAAATTAAACCTTGGGTCCCCAGGACTCCAGGACCTAGTTTGGAAGAGGTAAAACCCTGCTACAACCAGGACAGAGAATGGATGTAGTTCATTCAATTTGCTAGGCCTGTGGAATGCAAGAACATAAGGCTGTCTGTACCAGTATCCTGATTACTGTAGATTGTGTATGACATATAACTGCGGGGGCACGAGTGGCCCAGTCGTCCAGGCGCTGCGATTCGCTGTGCAGAGTTACGTCCCTTGGGCACGCCAGAAACCTATGATTCAAATCCCGGTTCGCCCCGATTATATTACTAGGTTTGTCAGCACTATACAGTGGTAAACGTCTGAGACCTGCATCATTTTGGGCTTTTCTTCCACATTAAGCTGACACGCCGTGATATAACTGGAATACTGTTGAAAGCAGCGTTAAACCCAACTCACTCACTCGCTCACATATAACTGACAATTCTATTCAGGTAGGACAAACACTCTTTGTTCATGGAGATAGTGGTTGATTGTCAGTTGACATTGAAGCCCTCATAGCACTGTTGGCTGAAGGATTCTGAGCATGTGTAATGACATCAGTAACCATGCAACTGGCAACCAAGAGTAGTGTGCCACACATCACCAGCCTGTTCATATTAATGACAACCCCAATGTCGATAATGAATACACCCAGTACATCCCAGAACATCTATTAGTACAACATGAATAATAAATTAGGAAACCGGGTTACATCTGTGAATGAAACAATGAACACAACAACATATATACAGTCAGGTGACCTCTGACATAGTTCCTAGGCTTGGGGGGGGGGGGGGGGGGGGGTAGCCTTGTGGTTCAAGCGTTCTCTAATCATGTCGCTGACACGGGTTCAATTCCCCATATAGGTACATGTGAAGCCCACTTCTGGTGTCCCCAATCAATGATATCACTGGTATATTGCTAAAATGGGCATAAAACATACTCACTCACTCTTAGGCAATGAATTTTGAAACATGGCATTGACAGTCAGAGTGTGTTACTTGCAAACAGATTTTTTTTGTTCATCCTTTTCTTTGTGAGTGACTTAATGTCTTGAAGTGTGGAGTCAAAACCAGCCCTTGAAAGGATTCCATCAAAAATATTAAAATTTGTTTTTTTGTAATTTGAAATTACACTGATTTTCAACAATGAACGCAATAGTAAATATTAATTGTGGACATTTTTTCCATCAAACAACATGATGATTTATCTGTACATACTAAGGTCCAACAGGTTGCCGTCAGGAGTGGAAATGGATGATTTGGGAGATTTGGCAGCCGGTGATCCACTCTTGGGATGTTTTGACTTCCGCTTCACTGCTTTTCCAGGAGGAGTTTTAGTGACATCTGTTTCTGGGGTGCTGACAACAGACACACTGATAGTCGTCACGTCTGGCTTCAGAGTAGCCGAGGTATCGACATCGACTGCCTCAGTCTGCGTAGTCTCCATGTCTGTCACTACCTCAGCTATGCTGTCATCTGCAAGGGGAAGACACAGGACTTGATTACAGTTCACTTGGAGTGATTTCACAAGTGATTTCGGGTTTACCTGGATTTATCTAGGATTCCAAACTAAGTGTCCTTGACTGGCAAATTGGGGAAAAAAACATTATTTTCTTCATTATGATAATGTTTACTTTCCTATAGATGCAATGCCCATGTCATTTCCCTGATAAATGTGGTGTATCCCACCAACCTGGTGACAAAATCTCCCCCTGCATGTGTTCCTAGAGCCAGGTCTGATTCTACCCATCGTATTTCCCTGATAAATGTGGTGTATCCCACCAACCTGGTGACAGTATTTCCCCCTGCATGTGTTCCTAGAGCCAGGTCTGATATTACCCTTGTTATTTCCCAGATAAACATGATGTATCCCACCAACCTGGTGACACAATCTCCCCCTGCATGTGTTCCTAGAGCCAGGTCTGATATTACCCTTGTTATTTCCCAGATAAACGTGGTGTATCCCACCAACCTGGTGACAGAATCTCCCCCTACATGTGTTCCTAGAGCCAGGTCTGATTCTACCCATGTTATTTCCCCGATAAACATGATAAAGGTGATGTATCCCTCCAACCTGGTGACAGAATCTCCCCCAGCATGTGTTCCTAGAGCCAGGTCTGATTCTACCCATGTTATTTCCCCGATAAACGTGATGTATCCCACCAACCTGGTGACTGAACCTCCCCCTGCATGTGTTCCTAGAGACAGCTCTGATTATACCCATTTTATTTCCCTGATAAACGTGATGTATCCCACCAACCTGGTGACAGAATCTCCCCCTGCATGTGTTCCTAGAGACAGCTCTGATTATACCCATTTTATTTCCCTGATAAACGTGATGTATCCCACCAACCTGGTGACAGAATCTCCCCCTGCATGTGTTCCATCAGGCGACTCTTCTCAATGTCAAACTCTTGGCTCAGCTTGCTCGCATTGTAAAACTTGGTGGCTATCAAACTGAAACAATAAGTAAACATTTCCTTTTTAACACACGTTTGAAAGAGTGAACTGGGTTTACGCAGCTTTCAACAGTATTTCAGTCATATCACAGCATGACCTGGGAAGAAAGCAGGTCTTAGACGTTTACCACTTTGGTGGAACCTACAAGCATTGGTATGGTGCTCACAAACCAAGAAACATACTTTTGGACAAACCAGGATTCTAACCCACAGTCATAGGATACTGGCATGGCTAAGGGACACAACTCTGTACTGCACATACCCGCACATGCCCCCACGATTCAGAATGATCTTTTGAATTTAAATAGGTATTGTAAAATATTCATTAAGCATCAGCACGTCTGCTACTGCAACTCAACATTTACAGTGTGTGGATGAGCAGTGTTTTGCCTTTTATCATAGGATCATTTGACAAGGTGGCACAAATACATTGTCGTAACAGGTTGATCCACTTTTGTCTAAACATCCCTGTCATACCATGTTTGTTTGTTTGTTTAACGCCGCACTCAGCGATATTCCAGCTATATGACAGCAGTCTGTAAATAATCGATTCTGGATCAGACAATCCAGTGACTGACATCATGAACATCAATCCACGCAATTGGGATACGGTGACATGCATTAACCAAGTCAGCGAGCCTGACCCCCCCGATCCCGTTAGTTGTCTCTTACCACAAGCATGGTCGCCTTTTATGACAAGCATGGGTTGGTGAAGACCTATTCTACCCCAGATCTTCACGGGTGTAGTCATACCACGAACAGGTGTGACAGACTACTGCACATCCTACTAACATGGGACACAAAGATGGGTCTGACTTACATAGAAGTTCTCTGTTTGCCGAAACTTTTCATGACACTGGTGATGACCCCACACTTGAGGAGGTTGCGTACAATGGTGCGACACTCGAGACGGGGCAGGGTCATCAACGACTGCAGCTGTGTCTGCATCAACCCCTGTGCACCGGCCTTCTCAAAATGCATCATTGCCTGCTGAAGAAGTGGCCGCTCATACAACCACGGCACCGCTGCATAATCTGAGGGGGAAGTGAAAACCAATTTTCTTATTCAAATCTGACACGTCTGACCAAATACATAGAAAGTCAGACACAAACATAATAAAGTAATTTGTTGTTAAACGCGCACTCGGAAATATACCAGCGTTAAGATGGCAGTCCATTATATATTCAAGTCTGGACAAGACAATCCAGTGATTGATATTACTTATAAAAGCAACAATCCAGACAGTCTGAGTGAGTGAGTGAGTGAGTGAGTATGGCTTTACGCCGCTTTTAGCAATATTCCAGCAATATCAGAGCGGGGGACACCAGAAATGGGCTTCACACATTGTACCAATGTCGAGAATCGAACCCGGGTCGTGACGAGTGGACGCTTTAACCACAAGGCTACCCGACCGCACCCTCCAGACAGTCTGAGTGCAATGACATGCTGTCATCCAAGTTACCACCATTGGTTGCTAAGGATGATGGTGTAAACATATGAAACGTAGAAAACTTGTAATAGAGAACTGTTTCCCATTGCCAAAACATAAAATGGTCAGTTCATCATATCTACAATTGGTTTCTGATAATTTGAAAGCTGAAATCCATGAAACATGAGATAAAGGACTATGGATCACCCAAACACGTACACTGGTCAACCCCCCATGACCTGGTCCTATAATCACCACCAGCTCACCTGCAACCCTTTCATCTTCCTCGTCATCATCGTCATCATCTACTTCCTCCTTGAATGGCTTCACCAACTTGATGACTTTCAGGTTCCGCTCCTTCAGGAATGACCTGGCAGAAAAATGGCATCGACCTGTCAAAACTGTTTCCTCGTCAACACAGGACAGTGTGTGGGCAAGTGAATTAACGCTCCATCGTATATTTGTTCAGTCACAAAATAGCACGAAAAGATGTTTATAGGAGGGTAACGATTCACATATTTACAATATTCGGTGCATCGCGACACTCTATGCCATGATACAAGTATTGTATAGGTGGTCATGTATCAATACAAACCATACATATATATATATTTGTCATTACTTGTAATATAATCCAGCTATCTGTGTGGATGGACATCTTGACAATTAGTGTTTAATATGTTGCAATGACTTTACACTTTGTATGAGCAGGGTAAGTATAGACTTGCTTTGTGAGAAACTCCTCTTCTGGGGCATCAGGGTAGAACTGGCGGTATGGTACATCTTGCACCACGAAGAACGATTTGTCCTTGATCAGCCTTTTGAAGGCTACCTCGGGGAGATCCTGCAATTGTGTATTTTGTAAACATGACTAAATATAATCCAAACACATTTTTTTTCAGTGTTTTTTTTAAATTAATGGTCACTAATCGCTACCCCACCATACCCAGTTTATGTTTAAAGCAGGGAATGAATACTGTGTAACATATGTACGTACAAAGTCCTCCCTGACGATGGTGGTCACCTCGGAGTGGTTCTCCTTGCTCTCCAGGTATTTACACACCGTCTCCAGCAGCATGCGTGTCTTGCTCATGATGCGGCTGAAGTAGCGACGCAGGTGCATCAGGCGACAGTTGAGCTGCTTCCCCTTCTCGTCACGGATACAGAATGCCTGCACAATAAAACACTGACTCACGGATACAGAACACCTGTACAATAAAACACTGACTCACTGATACAGAACGCATGTACAATAAAACACTAACTCACTGATACAGAACGCCTGTACAGCAAAACACTGACTCACTACACTGACTCACTGATACAGAACGCCTGTACAGCAAAACACTGACTCACTGATACAGAACGCCTGTACAACAAAACACTGACTCACTGATACAGAACGCCTGTACAACAAAACACTGACTCACTGGTACAGAACGCCTGTACAACAAAACATTGACTCACTGGTACAGAATGCCTGTACAACAAAACACTGACTCACTGATACAGAACACCTGTACAATAAAACACTAACTCACTGATACAGAACGCCTGTACAACAAAACACTGACTCACTACACTGACTCATTGATACAGAACACCTGTACAACAAAACACTGACTCACTGATACAGAATACCTGTACAACAAAACACTGACTCACTGATACAGAACGCCTGCACAACAAAACACTGACTCACTACATTGACTCGCTGATACAGAACACCTGTACAACAAAACACTGACTCACTGATACAGAACGCATGTAGAATACAACACTGACTCATAGATACAGAACTCCTGTACAATAAAACAGTTTGTCTTTTAACGCCGCACTCTGCTATATGACGGTGGTTTGAACCTTATCAAGTCCGGAACAGACAAACTCAGATATGAAGACATGCTCAGCTGCAGATTCCTTGAGTCACCTTGTAGGAACCAAATCTAACCTTGGATGCCCCACAAACTGCAGTAGAGAAATGATTGTAGGACGAAAACAACACCCATCAATTGATTTTTTTCTGACAGTCCTGTACCGCTTCAGGTTTAGAAACAGTCCCCCTAAGGAGGTACTACAAATATTTACCCACCTGCTTTGTGATCAGCTTTAGTTTCACCAGCTTCTTGCAATGATAGAACAGTTTCTTGGACTCGATCTTGAACACACCCAGACTTCCAGTGACCTCAGAGTGTGTCGTCACCTCCCCATTGTAACGAGATCTAAATATAAGAAAGTACAACTTGGAGGTGAGGTGAAATGGGGTTAAATATCCCATTCAAAATTATTTCACGTCTATACGACGCGGCCAGAGATCGAACCACCCACCTTGCACTCTCTGGGCACACATTCTTTTCACTAGACCACAGAGCTGGTCAGCACAACATGGAAATAATCAATACCAGTTTTTGAAATTCTTTGGATTAGACCTGATACCATGGTAACAATGCTCATTCAGTTAAACACACTACGTATTGCACAAAAGTGTTCTTCCGGGACTTACATCTCTAAGCAGAAATAAACAATTACATGCAAGAAAACAATATTTTTCTTGTACCGTAGCCTAAACACAAACAATGCTTCTGGTGTCACCAAAGCAGGTGAAGCATGTAATTAAGAAATACCATTCTTGGCAATCCAATAACAGTCATCTCCTCGAAATAGAATCTCAGAAACGTCATCTCAGAGCCATGTACATGACTGTTTACTTCTAAAAGAAGGAATTCATAAGAAATAGGTAACTCAATACGATGAGCAAATCCTTGATTTCAAATAACATGAAACATTGACCTTGCAATTCTCTCCAGGAGGCAGTACTCGATGTCATCGATGCGTAGAGTGGACTTGGCCTCGGTTCCAAGCAATGTTGTTGACCTCAGGGCCTGACTCGCTACAACCACGAGCCTATCTCCCCACCTGGATTATAACACAGCAGAGAGTTGTCATTCGGTAGATATATTCAGTACAGTGAGTGAGTGAGTATGGTTTTACACTGCCTTAAGCAATATTCCAGCAATATCACAGCAGGGGGAAACCAGAAATTGTAAATTTAACAATAAATTGTATATCTATACACTTATCCCATCTCACACTATGCATTTCTCATTCTTTTTTCGAACCTAAGTGGAAACGTGCCAAAACAAAGGTTTCCAGCTTCTGAAAAAACATTCCACCCGAATACACATAACATCACCATGGTCACCTCCCAAGAGTCATGCACACTTTTCATGCAGGTCAACCTAATCGCGCTGAACATGTGATTTCCCCAGCTAGAAACCCTTGTTTAGGCCTGTTTCCACTTATTATCGAAAGAGGTGAGGTGAGGTGAAATGGGGTTTAACGTCGCGTCCAAGATTATTGTACTTATATCGCGACGTGCATGCACGTGTGTGTGTGGCTGCTTGTACTAGTCCGGACTGATGCCAATTTATAGTGCTAGCACACTGAGATACCATGCCGCAGTATACTGATTCTGAGCCGACCAGTTCTTGTTTTAGACCCTTAATGCCGAGCGCCAAGTACCATCTTTTAACGTCTTTTAGTATGACGTGGTCTGGGATCGAACCCCAGACCTTCTCCTCCCCGGGCGGACGCTCTACCACTAGACCACAGAGGCGGTCCAGTATCGAAAGAAGAATGAGAAATGCATAGTGTGAGATGGGATAAGTTTCAAACTTGGACTTTACACAGGCTGACCCATGACCCCTTCAGTAGAGTGAAACAAGGCCTTCTTAACAATTAAATTCTTATTCACATGTAAACTTCATTCAATAAAATTCAAAGAAATTCATATGACAAACATAATGCAGATTTTTCATTTTGAGTAAAAAGTGCTGAAATCTTGAAAAACAACATACAAAAAGCAAGATTTTAAATTTGTCATAATTTGTGGAGATTTCTGTATTTTCCGATCTATCTATGCCCAGTATAATCAAATCCAGTGATTGATAGCATGACAGCATCAGCATATGATGAGTGAGTGAGTGAGTTCAGTTTTAGCCCGCTTTGAACTGTATTCCAGTTATATCACAGCATGTCAGCTTACTATGGGAGGAAAGCTCAAAGTGATGCCGGTCTAAGATGTTTACAATTTGGGTATGATGACACACAATCAGTCTGACAATAAATACCCATTTAGTATGCTGTTCCAAAAAGTATGCGGTAACCTATGACCCATTCAGACCCCACATTCGAGGCCCTACATCCCCAGAGCTCTCACCTCTCAATTGCATCTTCTAGTGATAGTTTGACTTTCCACTCTCCTTCCCGAACATCGTCTGTGACATCTTTCCGTGTGAGAAAGGCTTCACATGACCCCTGCACGTCCTCGCCTGTGATCATCTTGAGGGGGTAGATGTTTGGGCCCAGGTCCTGGAAATACCATTGTCGTACCGCCATGTCAGAATGATGAGATCTGATTGGTCCACGTGATCTTTATCAAATACTTTATCATATAATGGGTAGGTTTCTCGGCATATAAACAAACATGGTGTCGCACTTGTCATTCGGTGATCGAGTCAGAATTAACCATTGTGAATTTGGATAAACTACAGGGATAATTGCTACAGTTACAAAAAAAACAGTCTTATATACTGAAAATCAGTGTCGAACTGTGACGTAACTAAGGCATTTTATAAGTTTTGGCAACTTTGGAGATATAAATTTCGAAACAATTTTGCGAGGGCACTAGGCCTAGCCAAGCGGGATCAGTAGCCATATATGTGCTTGTAGACCTCTGCGGCTTGAAACCTTCTCCACAAATAAAAATAGTTGGATTTAGGCGAAATATGTATGAATTTTTACAAACCTGTAGAGGTTATGAATTCTCTGATGAAATCCTCCTTGGGGCACTTATTGCATTTTCCTGGCTCAAGAAAATCTACATGACATAGTTGTAACCATTTTCCTTAATAAAAATTGTTACCACACAAAAAACTTTGTTTTTGTCTGATATACGTCCACCCTTATGGTGCCTCACCCTCCACGGCGCGTCACGCCAAGGGAAGCAACTCTCACCCAAATCACTTTCCATATGTCTAATGCTGACGGAATGTGGGGAGGCGGGTGGCCGTGCCCCAAGGAGGATTTCATCAGAGAATTCATAACCTCTACAGGTTTGTAAAATTCTCTTTCAGATTAAATCCTCCTTGGGGCACTTATTGCATCAAGATAGACTCCTAAAGATAATCTAGGAAGTGGCATCCGTCAGCAACAAGCGTGCATAAATACATCGTATTTTGATTATTTCAATGAATAAACAAGAGTTCAATAAATGGAACCAACCTTATCGTGAGGCACCACCGTCGAAAGGCGGGGGCTGGAGACAGGGCGTTATCGACCATACACCATGAAAAGAGCCATTCTTTGTGGCTTATCATATCGAGAACTCGAGACACACACACCCCCCACCCCCCACACTTTTTTTGAACAAGTGATATTGGGGCACAGATCACGAGAGCCTATAAACCCGCACAGAGCTAGGCCAGAGGGTCCCCGTAATCGAAGGAGTGCATGTGCAAATACGATGATTATCGAGTGGTAATGGCTGGTATTGTATCGACCGTAGAAGATAAAATCCGGACCGTTACTGAGCAGTGTTATAACCGGTCCGGGCGGTCTAAAATCTCGAAGGCTCAATCGGCTAGAGATGTAGAACTTTGCCCAGTTCGGAGAACTGACTGACCAAACCGAGCACGCTCGCTTGAGTGTTTGTCGAGTTGGTAATGTTTGATGAACGTGCTCGGCTGGCTCCAAATAGCCGCGGAGCAGATCTCCTCAATGGGCAGAGCCGCGGCATACGCTTGTGTCGTAGCCACTGCTCTAACCGAATGAGCCTTCAACTTGGTAGGGGGGTCCCTGCCTTGAAGTGTGTACGCCGTACATATAGTAGAGACTATCCACCTGGAGATTGTTTGTTTGCTCGCAGGTGAGCCAGCCTTCCTACCGCCATAACAGCAAAATAGTTGATTATCCTTACGGATACCCTTAGTTCTGCTGATATAGGACTTAAGGGTCCTGCGGACATCCAAGACATGAGCATGTCTTGTAGTGGTCCCCGACGAAGAAGGCTGTGAAAGAGCAGGTAGCTCAATAGGAGCCGTCACGTGGAAGGCGTGTGCGACCTTAGGACGGTAAGAGTCCGGCAGGCGAATACTGACCCTGTCCCGGTGAAAGACAGTTAGTTCGGGATCGGCTGACATTGCGTGAATGTCGCCTACCCGTCTGCCGGACGTTACCGCCACAAGGAACGCCGTCTTCCAGCTCAACAGCTGAAGAGAGAGAGACGACAGATCCCGAAAGGAAGGACCGGACAGCCAATCAAGAACGATTGACAATTCCCAAGGGGGACTGATCCGCCGGACAGGCGGTCGGATCCTGTCCACACCTGCTAAAAAACGCTGCACTAATGGGTGCGCACCCAAAAGTGCCCCGTCGACGGGGACGTGAAAGGCAGCGATAGCTGTAGAGTACCCCCGGACTGTCGATGCGGCCAGGCCGACATCTAGTCGCGACTGGAGGAACTCAATCTCTTGGAGAAGCGACGGAGACACCGTTCCCCCCTGCTTCCGGATGTAAGTCATCGCCGTTTGGTTGTCCATCTCTAGACGCACCACTTGGCCACGAAGCAGATCCAGGAAGCGTTGGAACACCAACCTGACCGCTCTCAGTTCTAGCACATTGATATGCAGTTTGATCTCCTGCTGGGACCATAGTCCCGAGGTAGTGTGATCGTTCAGAACGCCTCCCCAGCCGGAGAGTGACGCGTCTGTTTGAACTGTGAGAGACGGCACGGGAGTGTCGAGGGGGAGGCCCCGGGACAGATTCCCGACCTCGGTCCACCACTGAAGGTGTGCATTGAGCCACTGCGGAGTCTCGAGAACAGTCTCGAGATCTTCCGAGTTCACCCAAAGTCGACGGAGCGCTTGTTGAATGGGTCTCATTCTCAAGCGCGCCCGCCAAACCACATCCACTGTCGCCGCCATGTTGCCCAGTAACTGGAGCCATGTACGAGCAGTGTGACTGGCGGACAGAAGGAACTGGGAAGTAACACTTCTGACCTTGGTAATGCGATCTTGTGACAGAGATACAATTCCGCTCACCGTGTTGAAATTCGCCCCTAGGAAGACTACATTCTGAGTAGGGCTCAGATCTGACTTCTTGAGATTGACTATCCACCCTAGAGTGATCAGAATATCTATCACTTGTTGTGTAGCTATCTGACTCAGGGATTGCGATAGAGCTCTTAGTAACCAGTCGTCGAGGTACGGATGGCAGAACCGACCTTTTGACCTGGCCACTTGGGCGGGAATCAACATCAGCTTGGTGAACACCCTCGGGGCCGTAGCGATCCCGAATGGTAGAACCCTGAACTGATAACACCTCCCGTCGAAAGAAAACCTGAGGTATTTCTTGAACTCGGGGTGTATGGGTACGTGGAGATAGGCGTCTTTTAGGTCTATTGACGTTAGCCATTCTCCGGTCTCGACAGCTGAGATCACCGAGCGCAGTGTCTCCATCCTGAAGGACGGTACCTCTATAAGTTTGTTCAGCCTTCTCAGATTGAGAATAGGCCTGAACCCTCCGTCTTTTTTGGTGACTAGGAAATATGTCGAGTAGAAGCCCTCGCTTTCCTGTCCCACGGGAACCGGTTCGATCGCAGCCTTCATAAGAAGTGCGTCGACCTCGGCACGGAGGAATTCCGCCCTCTCTAGGGTAGCAGGCACCGGAGTGTGCTTTATCCCGGAGAAGGGGGGCGGATGGTGTTTCCACCGAGGCAAATGGCCATCCCTTAGAGTGGACAGGGTCCAGGGATTGGATGTGACTGTCTCCCATTCCTGCAGGAATAGAGCCAGTCGGCCGCCTACGGGGACATCCGGCTTGAGGCAGTGGACCCCGGCTGTCGGCAGTTCGATAACATGCGACCGTGGGTCCGCCCGGGGCACTTCGGGCGCTAATGGGAACCCGATGGGTTCCCGGCCCCGCGAAAAGGCTGCTGGCCTCGACCAGCTGCCCTGCCCCGGCCCCTGCCTCTCTTGCTCCTCCCGGCGCCCTTACCTGAAGGAAGCGGCTGCTTCCAAGCAGGTGCAGACTTCTGACCCGGCGCATCAGCGTAGGAGGAAGCAAGTGGAGAGGTCCGCTTACGCGGTTTAACGCATGGTACCTCCAACAAGGCCTTAGAATCCTTGATGGAGGCATACAACTGTGCGGCCTCTCGGACCACCTGCTGAGCCCCAGGGAAGAGGGTGGCACCCATCTTATATGGCAAAGCAAGTAGATCCTGGCGTGTGGAAGCCGAGTATTTGGATACCGACATCCACAGCCTGCGCATGCCCATGACTGCGCACATCATCTGCGAGGCACAGCTACGAATAGCGTCCCTGGCAAGATGACTATGTACCTCCGTCAGTTGCGCGGCCAACTCCGAAGAGTCGGCCGGCCCCCTCTCCCGCTAACTCCCTCTGTACGGCCGACAGATAAGCGGAGTGTACGGACACCCGGAGCTGCTGACATGCGTTACGATATTGCTCCTCGAAGCAAACGTAAGCAGCCTTCAGCTCCGTACCGCACGCGGGAAAGGGTGGCAACCGCCGGCCCTGCTTGACCTTAGCCAAGTTGGGGGTCGAAGACCCCCCCAGGGTAACGGAGGTCCAGACGCATTCGTCCACCACCGGTACCTCAAAATCACCATCCTCTGCTAACGGGTACCGCTTAATAAGTTCGGGCAGGTCGAACTTCCTGCGGGCACCCGACAACAGAGGATTGATAACTTCATGCACCAATGAGGACAGAATACGGAGCCGCACCTGGGGCGCCTTGCTCGGAGCAAAAGCGTCCCCCGGAAGGCGGAACTCAGTCGGATCCGACTGGGGCATAGGCGCAGCCACCTGAGGCAGTACCTGGACAATCTTGTCCCGTACATGCCTCAACGAGGAAACGAAGGAAAATGTTCCCGAGGTCTCCGAGTCGTCTCCCCCCTCCTCCATCCACTCCTCCTCTCTCGATTCCGAGCCGAAATTAATCGACTCTTCCCCGAGAGAAGAGGCAGACGAAGTCGGAAGGGGACGCCCGAAGGCCTGGGCCTTCGCATCCCCGGGCTGCACCCGGCCCGAAGCCGAGTCCCGGTCCCGAGGTGCCGGGGGTTCAAGGGAACCCACCTGGCTCTGGGCTAGCAATCCGCTAGAGGAAGCCTCGGCCTCGGAAGAGGCGTCTGGCTCCGCTAGGGAGAACTGTGCGTCGGTAGTGAACGGGCCAGTGCCCGCCACCCCTCCGCTGGGGAGCGACCTCGAGCCGGCGCCGAAGCCCGGTCTGAGATCGTCCCCGAGACCAAGTGGCCTGCCTCGGCCGACGCCGGGCATATCACAAGGTCTCGAAGCCGCGTCCGGCGCCGACAACGGGGAAGGCTCGGTCCGCATCTCCTCTCGGAGCTGAGACTTTACCTCCTCCATCATCGACGCCATCTGCGACCTCAACAAGGCAGAGATGTCTGCCAAAGACGGTGCAGGAGAGGGTGCAGTGATTGCGACGGGGACCCTAGAGCCTTCTCCCCCGGCCCCCGGGGAGGGAGCGGAGGAGACAGTCTCAGCTGCTTTTTTTCCCCTTCTTACTTTTTTAGATGGGGGGGGGGGCGGTCTTTGCCGATCTAATGTCCACCCCCGCCTTCAATAGACCCTTAAAGTGTAAGAGGTCCACCTTCCTCTTTTTTTGCGCCCGTGGTGTAAATGCAACACAGATCGGGCATGACCCATCGTCATGCCCGTCTTCGGCCAAACACTTTATGCAAGTATCATGCCTGTCTTGGGGGGGAATCGAGGCCGAGCACCCCGTACACAGTTTGAAGGTCTGTAAAAAAGACCGTAATTTTTGAGTTTGGCGGGAAGGGTAATAAAGTGTATCAGTGCGATTGAAAGATCGGAAAGATACGTGCATAAATTGTGCAACTAGAAGCAAAGGCGTAATTTAGAATGCGATTGGTAACGCGATACTAACAGCCAATGTCGTAGTATAATTATAACACCAAAGTGGGCGTGTTACGCGCGAAGGTGTAAAAAACCCGTAAAAAAGGTAAGTGTAATTTAAAAATAAATAACACACCACCTTGGGTTTATTAAAGGAAAAGATTGTAGGCTAAAGCCCGATGATATAACATTAAAAAACCCAAGCCGTTTTTGATGGCCCTGGTGTTACATGTATCATACGTGGCACTACAAAATGGACGCTACTACGGCCTTTGTTTTCAAAGGTATCGTACACGTGTCACATAATTACAACTTTATAACTTCACAATGCGATGTATTACGCCTTTGCATGAAAGAAATGTACCATACATACAGTTTGGTCTGCCATGGTTCTTGTACGAACGATTATCTTGTACTTTGTTTTGTCTTGAAAAAAACAGCACGTCTGTCTTAGTCAGATGACATAAGGAAAGTGATTTGGGTGAGAGTTGCTTCCCTTGGCGTGACGCGCCGTGGAGGGTGAGGCACCATAAGGGTGGACGTATATCAGACAAAAACAAAGTTTTTTGTGTGGTAACAATTTTTATTAAGGAAAATGGTTACAACTATGTCATGTAGATTTTCTTGAGCCAGGAAAATGCAATAAGTGCCCCAAGGAGGATTTAATCTGAAAGAGAATGTTACCTTGTTTCATTTTGGCGCTGTGTGTACATCTGACTGAACTTCTTAACGTTATGACAGAACAGGCTGACTGTCAACAACGTCTGACCGTGACCGTGATGTCTCATAGACTAGGGTTATAGCAGCTTCCCTTTGACAAAGGGCATTACTCTAGCGAACAGACCGATGGATTGCCGCGAAAGGCAAGTAAAAAAATTGTTGCTTTGCGTATATGTTGCTTCGCCACTGTATAAGAAACAGATTTCAGTTGGAACTATATTGGCTATACTGTCACTGTTCGACTGACACATCACTTATCCTGTGACGTAATAAATATTAATGTGAGCATTCCAGGAAAACTCGCAATTATTAGGTAATGTTTGTGAGTGAGGGGAAGCGATTTTCAAGCACAGAGTTGAAGAATGACAGTATATGATAAAGAGGTTATCACGCTTGTGTGTTTAGGGATGGTAAATATCCTGTATTAGGAATAAACACTATGTATTTAGCTCGCCAAGGCTCGCTAAATACAATGTTTATTCCTAATGCAGGATATATACCATTCCCAAACACACTCGCGTGATAACCTCTATTTATCATACCTCCAAGCTAGAATGATGATGTCCGACTGGTTTACGTATCTTGATAAAATATGCTGTATCCTGCCCAGGAGGGAAACAAATTTCTCAGCGAGAGAATAAATCCCTTATACCCAACCACGAGCAAGACAGACTGCTCATGGATTTCTGAGAGGCAGAATAAATCCTTTATAGCCCGCTTCGAAGCAAAAAGCCACACGCTTTTGCCGAGTCAATGAAAGTCGTGTGACATTGCAGAAGCTAACCTCTGCTCAATCGAACTGCTGTTCTCTATCAAGTTTGAACTTGTTTTAATTCTTTTCGAATGTTGTATGAAAACACGTCGGTGAGATAACTTTGTTGTAGCAGGATCACTCGGGGTACATGGGGTTTTGTGCTAGAGGCAAGTAGTATAAAACCCAACGAGGGATGCATAAAAGCCCATGTACCCCAAGTACAACTTATATTGTCCTCCGTATCACCATCCTCCATTACCTACTACTTCATATTGCCATCATATTACGATAAATACCCTGAACCGAATCCCCATTGAGTTGTTTCAAGAAGCTACACATCATCTCTGTTATCACCAACTTTGCACAGGATTTCTCTCGCTCAAGAGCTTGAAATCAACAACCAATCAAAATGACTTTTTGAACGAGAGTTCGGCATTTCAAAATTGTACCTCATACAGGTGTAGCTAGGTGAGGAGTCATTCTACAGATGATCTCCTTAACTTATCAGCTTACGAAAGGGATGCAACTCTTTGATCATGTAGACAAGGTGTCCGACCTTGGATCAGAAGGTCTGTTGTTTGAATCCCATTATAGGACTCAAACACTTCATGGCCGCTACACAAGCACGCCCTTAAGTATTTAACCTAATCAGAAGACAGTCATAAATGAACTTTTAGCCGTAAATTTCTTCTCTTAATGAGGCTGATATTAAACCAAAATACTGTGAGACCAGTTGTAAACTCACTTATTAATGATGTAAAAATATTGGGGTATTTTCATCTTGTTTCTAAATATGAGTTCTTGATTAACAAATGTTAAAGGAGTTAATATGATTTCCTGGAGATGTTAAAACATGTCTGTTCAATTTTTACCATATTCATTGTCTAAGGTAGTACAGTAAACATGGAAAATAAGTTTCCAAACTCTTTCCTCTATAGATACAATGTAAATCTGTGCCGAATACACTCCCAGTATGACTCACCGTGTCTATCCAGAAGCCAGTGTCAGGATCGATGAAATCAAATCTGTTCACATAGACCAGGGGTGGTCGGGGGTCCTGCATCTCATAGAACTGCAAGTCAACATGACCTGCAAAGCTCTTCCACAGATACAGTTTAGACTTGTCATCAACGGCCAGCTGGAACCCCTTCCTCTGCTCCAGCCTCGTCCACAACGTGCTCAGGGTGGCTCCTGGGAAGAACAGTCAGGTAGGAGAGTCAGGTAGGACTGTCAGGTAGGGGAGTCCAGTACAACAGTCAGGTAAAATGGTCAGGCAGGAGAGTCCAGTACAACAGCCATATTGGAGAGTCAGGTAGGACTATCAGGCAGGAGAGTCAGGTAGGACTGTCAGGAAGGGGAGTCTGGTAGGACTGTCAGGTAGGGGAGTCCAGTACAACAGTCAGGTAAAATGGTCAGGCAGGAGAGTCCAGTACAACAGCCATATTGGAGAGTCAGGTAGGACTATCAGGCAGGAGAGTCAGGTAGGACTGTCAGGAAGGGGAGTCTGGTAGGACTGTCAGGTAGGGGAGTCCAGTACAACAGTCAGGTAAAATGGTCAGGCAGGAGAGTCCAGTACAACAGCCATATTGGAGAGTCAGGTAGGACTATCAGGCAGGAGAGTCAGGTAGGACTGTCAGGTAGGGGAGTCCAGTACAACAGTCAGGTAAAATGGTCAGGCAGGAGAGTCCAGTACAACAGCCATATTGGAGAGTCAGGTAGGACTATCAGGCAGGAGAGTCAGGTAGGACTGTCAGGAAGGGGAGTCTGGTAGGACTGTCAGGTAGGGGAGTCCAGTACAACAGTCAGGTAAAATGGTCAGGCAGGAGAGTCCAGTACAACAGCCATATTGGAGAGTCAGGTAGGACTATCAGGCAGGAGAGTCAGGTAGGACTGTCAGGTAGGGGAGTCCAGTACAACAGTCAGGTAAAATGGTCAGGCAGGAGAGTCCAGTACAACAGCCATATTGGAGAGTCAGGTAGGACTATCAGGTAGGAGAGTCAGGTAGGACTGTCAGGAAGGGGAGTCTGGTAGGACTGTCAGGTAGGGGAGTCCAGTACAACAGTCAGGTAAAATGGTCAGGCAGGAGAGTCCAGTACAACAGCCATATTGGAGAGTCAGGTAGGACTATCAGGTAGGAGAGTCAGGTAGGACTGTCAGGAAGGGGAGTCTGGTAGGACTGTCAGGTAGGGGAGTCCAGTACAACAGTCAGGTAAAATGGTCAGGCAGGAGAGTCCAGTACAACAGCCATATTGGAGAGTCAGGTAGGACTATCAGGTAGGAGAGTCAGGTAGGACTGTCAGGAAGGGGAGTCTGGTACAACAGTCAGGTAGGAGAGTCAGGCAGAACAGTCAGGTAGGGGTGTCAGGTAGGAGAGTCTGGTACAACAGTCAGGTAGGAGAGTCAGGTAGGACTGTCAGGTAGGGGAGTCCAGTACAACAGTCAGGTAGGAGAGTCAGGCAGAACAGTCAGGTAGGGGTGTCAGGTAGGAGAGTCTGGTACAACAGACAGGTAAGGGTGTCAGGTAGGAGTGTCAAGTAGTACAGTGAGGTAGGACTGTCAGGTAAAACACTTCAACAGTTATGTAGAACAGTCAGACAAGAGAGTCCGGTAGAATGTCAGAATCTTAAGCATGGTAAGGTAATATAGTCAGGTGGAACAGTCAGAACAGTGAGGTAGAACATTTGGAACAATTAGGTAGAAATTCAAGAAAATTGTCAGGTAGAAAGTCAGGTAGAATAGTATGGCAGAGCAGTCAGATAGCAGTCCTCATTTATCAATATTAACATGTATTCTCCAAGCGAAATACCCTCACTTAGTCAGACAGTCATTAACATGATTATCTGGAAACCATATGCAGCTATACTCTATAACTAAACCCTCTTCAAGCCGGCCACTTAATTAACGAAACAGTTTGTTTTCAAAATTAAAGTGATTTTTTAGTATGTTAATTGTTTTTTTACATATAATGCAGTGGGATATAGTAATATCAAACAGATCCTGAAGTGGTGTCTTTTGCTATTTGAGTTTTTTGGCCATATTTACTTTCTCGGTATCCATGGATCAATTTGAACTTAGTCTCAAAAGGGGATGGATTTTGTTTCCAGTTCAGAGCTCGAAAATCATTAAATATTCTTCAACAAAACATGAAGGGTTTATCAATCATTTCGTTTCCAGAGCATAACTTGAAAACCGTTCAATATCTTTCGAGAGATGGGGTGGGTGTCGTTTCAGAGTGGAGCTTGAAAATCATGAAATATTCTTTAACAAAACATGAAAGGTTTATCAATCATGTCCTATAGTGGTTTCTTGAAATGATTAGGAATATTTTCCCCCCATTTCCATGAAGATAAACTGGACTTCATCTCAAATGGTCTTGGTGTTTTTGTGAGAGCAGGGCTTGAATGCCTTTAATTATCAAGACTTTGAAAATGTGTTCAAATACAATAAAGATTCTTTGATCAGACTCTGTGATATCTTTTTCCATATTGACAGTTGTCAGGAAGTATAATCATAGGATAATCATCTGAAAATGCTCAAAAATGGGAACCGGGGAATATGTCATCTTTTGAAGACTTGTTTTATTAACTTACCATCCAGACCTTCCAGAGCAATCTCCTCAATGATTTGTGTGAGAAAATCAAGCGACATCTTCTAAAATTTCCAGTCAGTTAACTGTGAATAGAATATGATTTTATAAGTGGTGGTAAAAGTATTCATTTACAACTGAATATATTTTTGGAAAATAATTACATTACAATATTCCTCACAAAATATATTACACACACGTGATCAACATCCACATGTACTGATATGACCCTATTGATAAAACAAATACAACTTTGACAAAAACTATCATTCATTCTCGCAGTGTGTTTAAGATTTAGATGAAAAAAAGTGTTGTGACAACCCCTTGAGCTTTCATTGGGTTCGAACCGTGGACCTTTGTCCAAAGCCGCATTTGACAGTTGCATAAAATATACAAATAATGGATCATCTGCTTATATTGCAGCAATGTCAACTACATTGTGGTAAACTGTGATACCTTCTACACTTAATAAGTACATCAAAGGCGAAAAAGTAATTTAGTTTAACTTACTGCGATCATATATCATAACCACAATGCGTGGGAAAGAACCGCCATATGCAGCAGCTTGATAACTTCCGATCAACTCGCCCCGCGCCTAACCCCTAACTATACCCAATACTTCAATAAATGTTTACTTTCTTATAAATGTTACCATTATGAAATATGGCAAAAAGGATCAATAAAAATCAAATATATTCACCAAGTATTCTTTTAATAGTAATAACGTATCTTTCAAGAAATGTATTATGATCTCGTGTACAAATATTGTGAGGAAAACAGTGGATGTATTGGAGCCATAGAATGGGATGAGTTGAGTTAAAAGTTATCGTAGAGTTCGGCAATAAGTAGGGGAGGTAATTCATACACACGCCTACTGACCGTTAAAAAAATAATGTATTACAGTTCGGCAATTGAGTTTGCAATAACACAAGATAATAATTTCACAGTTGAACGCACCTGCAACATTACAAGAACCAATTTAGGTTCTCTTTTCAAACAATACGTGTGGTGACAAGTGGAACGATAAATCTCACAACCAAAGTGACTAGTTGAGTCCTTTACTAGTCATCTATTATCAGCCATAAATGCCAAAAGCACTCCTAAATGTAGTAGCGGGTATGGGGTAGATGTTGGTGGGGCACACACAACACGACGCTACTTATAAGTTCACATGACAGCTTTTCCTAGGCAACACGTCGATCAGGCAAATAGTCAAATAGGTGTGCAGGAGAAAATGGTCGCATGTAAAAATGGTGACATTGTTTACAAGTCCATCTCCAACCTTACTAAGGTAGTGGTCCATGGATGGCACTGCATTGAGTCAGTAGCCGAGACACTGTTATCTGTCCAGCGACGTACTGTTCCCACAACTCAGTACTGACACTCCACCTTAAACTGGGTGTCCTGCACGGCAGCCTCCACACTCCGACTGGTAGCCATAGCGTCTTCCACACAGAAGAAGTTTATTCGGCATCAAAGGCCACATGGCCAAAAGTACATGAGAGAAACCTTTGCACATGGACAGGTGGGGAAAATACTGTCTCAATACAATATTGAATATACATTATACAGGCAGATTTCTTTTCAAATATATAGCAATATTTTTTATTAGCTCAACATTTTTTGTTGCTACTAGTTGATTGAATTTTGCTCGTGGTGGATACATGTAATAGTAGCTTGGGTGTAGAGCTTTCGGTTTTCCATATGGACAAACTAAGCCCCTTGTACAGAAACCCAGGTTCACATACCCTGTCAATCCACCCGACAGGATAAAGGATAAAGCCTGCTGGTTTCTTCACACCATTTTCTTAGACTTGTTGCAATGAACAGTCACTTTGATATTAGCTGTGGTCGGTTGTTAAGAGTGAGTGAGTTGAGTTTAACGCCGCTTCTAACAATATTCCAGTTATATCACGGCGTGTAAGCTTAATGTGGGAGGAAAGCCCAAAGTAATGCAGGTCTCAGACGTCTACCACTTCAGTGAAACCCACGAGCACGGGTATGGTGCTGACAAACCTAGAAACATAATCGGGGCGAACCGGGATTCGAACCCACAATCATAGGTTTCTGGTGTACCCAAGGGACGCAACTCTACACAGCGAATCGCGGCGCCTTAGACGACTGGGCCACCCGTGCATTGTCTTGACATTCCAGGAACTGTGGTCGGGCAGGTATATATACCCAGATCAGGGATTAACTAATCCTCACTTCTCCAGATGTCCCCCTATCATTTTTTTTTTTTTTAAATTGTAAACCCCAAATAAAATAAGAATTGATTTATGGAACCAATTTGGGGCCATCGCTTATCCTCACTCCTCCAGTATGTGTCGTTGTCACTGGCCTCTCTGGATGTTTGAGTGAAATGCTTACTAATACTAACAAGCAAGAGTCATCAGAAAGATGACATATCTCCCGACAGCTGTCTGTAAAGTAACCACAAGTAAATGTGTAATTCTGTATGTAATGAGTCAAGTGTTGAATGTTTTTGAAGAAACATACATCCACCATGGTCGCATCCATATGAAATGGAAAGTAAAACAAGTGTGTTTCTGTGGGTTTTTATGCAAACAAATGACACATTACAAGAAACAATAACTAAACAAGCGCATAGTCAACGAAGTCATCTATATCCCCCGCCCATTTTAACTCGTTATGGTCACAAACTAGGTAACTGACCCAACATTTCTCTTAGCCCATGTCAAAATAGCTGCAATGGAAATTCTAAAATAAACATTTCTAAAACTGCTTAATATCAAATGGCACCAGTTCAGTATGTGTTTTATGTATAGACATGAAATGTTTGGCAAGGAAATATTTAACAGTTTATTTGTTATATATACTCCATAAGTGAACCCACCCTATATCAAAACTTAAATCCAACTTGTTGCCATGGAAACGTAAAAAATAAAAATTTATAAAATTCCTAAATAGCAAAAGGCACCAGTTCAATATGTGCCTGGCAGACATGCAAAGTTTGGTAAGAAAGTATATAACAGTTTTTGAGTTACGCTCCGGAAACGAACACCACCCTGATAGAACCTAAGTTCAACTCGTTGCCATGTAAACGTACAAAATAAAAATTTCTAAAATTCATAAATAGCCAAAGTCACCAGTTCAGCATGAGTCTGATAGACATGTAAAGTTTTGTTAGAAAGTTTTGCATGGGCTTTGAGGTATGCTCCGGAAACGAACTCTACCCTATAGAACCCAAGTCCAACTTGTTCCCATGGAAACGTAAAAAATAGATAAATTAAAATTCCTCAATAGCAAAAGGCACCAGTTCAGTATGTGCCTGGTAGACATGCAAAGTTTGGTATGAAAGTATTTAACGGTTTTTGAGTTACGCTCCGGAAATGAACACCACCCTTATAGAACCTAAGTCCAACTAATACCAATTAATGTGAAATATTTGTTTACACCTTGGTCAAATAAGTGATAATACACTTACATAAAACAAGTACGTAAAATAGAAATTTGCCTGAAAGAAGAAGGCTTCCCTTTCCGCTGTTTGAGATGCGTAGATCCCATCATTGTAGAGGTGATCGTTAGCTATGATGTCAGTTTCCAATCAGAAGATGCAGAAGAAATGAGAGTACCAAACCAGGTACCAGGACAGTGTTGACGGCAATTCAAGTCCGAGTTGAGGTATTCATATTGTGGTTATAACTGATTGGTGTAAATGTTCTCGGTAATTTACAATAAGCTCTCAATTACATGTTGAATAGTTTATTGTTACAGTAGAGTAATTGAACGTATTATGCTTTAGATAAAGGAACAAGCTGTTGAAAACATCTACAAATCGGGCGCCAGTATCGTTGAAGATGCTCAACAGAGACTCGTCGACCCCGACCAGGCTGGTGGACGCCAAAACCACTCAACCCTCATTCGCATGGCGAACTGAACCCGGGAACTGTTGCGCCCCAGAGAGCCGAGGACATTGGACTTCGAGGTACTACTACTAATAAAATAAACTACATAATGCTATTGTATAAATTCTCAGAATAACCGCAATGTTGTAACGTAACGAATATTGTATTTTAACTTTTATTCATATTTTCAGATTGCCGAGGACTTCTTACCTGTCCGTGTAAATACATCACATACATCCAAAAACATGTAAATACATCAAATACCATGTAAATAAACCATATATATTACTACAAAAATCGTTCTGAACAGAGGTGCCGTTTTCGCCCGACACATAGTAGCCGTTTTGCCCAATTGCGTTGCCGTTTTCGCCAGAGAAATCGATGACGTTTTGCTGAGGTGCCGTTTTAGCCTGCACCCTAAGTAATCCATATAAGTGATCTATTGTGATATATAAATGATTATTTCTCAAAACCCAAAGCATTTGCTGTTACTAATCCACCATGATTATGTTGTGAAACATTCTTCTCATTTCAAAAGCAAACGATGATCGACAAAACAAACTTCAAATGAAATGACATTCTAACACAGACCCATACTATTCTTATCATTTTGAATATATCAGATACCATATAATAATTTTCCACCATTTTGAGATGACATTTATTCTGTTTCATTAGTGCCTTCTTGTCCAGTTTCCAAAAACTTTCCACGGACGAAGCTGACTGCTGTAACTCTACGGAAAAGGGAGGTAATCTTCATAACAAATGCACGTGGAGTGTCGCGGAGTTCGGCAAATGTTGACGTCATCATTGTTACCGTCACGATGCAAGATGGCGACGTCCATGGCTCAGAACAAACTTCCCTTCCTGAAAGAGCAAATGGCAGCTGCTTTAGGAAAAAGCAGCGTCGTCGTGAAATTCGTAGCAGTGTCTGTGACACTTGGCTACCTCCTCTCATTTCTGGCAAATGTAGTGTCGTTCATAACCATAAATCCAGGCTTCGCAATGCCCCCCAATTTTAGTTTTTACTCGTTTTTCACCTACTGTTTCATTGAGTTTCATTTCTGGGATGTTCTCATCGATATTGCGGTCGTCATTCTGTGTGGCAAGCTGTTGGAGCCTTTGTGGGGTGCTTTGGACATGCTCATCTTTTTTCTGATCGTCAATGTTGCTGTTGGAATCCTCACAGCAATGTGTTATTTGCTTGTCTACCTAGTTACCGAGGACGAGCGAATCTTGTTCTCAGTGAATATTCATGGAATGGCAGGTTATATTGCTGGATTTTCTGTGGCAGTGAAACAAGTGATGCCAGATCACATTTTAGTTACATCCCCATTTGGCAAACTGAGAAACACTCACATTCCACTGTTGCTATTCATCATTTCTATCATTCTCCAACTGGTTCACGCGCTGGATGGACCGTACCCAATCTTGTTTGGATGGGGGATTGTTGTCTCTTGGGTATACCTGAGGTTCTACCAGAAACACAGCAATGGGAACAGAGGAGACATGGCTGATAATTTTACGTTTGCCAGGTAATTTTTATCACTGACACACCTGTTGAGTAATCAGTAAGAAAACATACAATTTAATGGATAGGGACTTCCACCTTGATAGAGGTATACGAGTCTACATTGAAACATTGCTAAATGCAGTAAACCAGAAGTTGTTATGCATAAAGTTGTACTTTGATAACGGTGTAAGAATCTACATCGAAACATTGCTCAATACAATAAACCAGAAGTTGTAATGCATAAAATTGTATGTTGATAACGGAATAAGAATCAACATGGAAACATTGCTCAATACAATAAACCAGAAGTTATTATGCATAAACATGATAAAGTTGTACTTTAATAATGATGTAAGAATCTACATGGAAACATTGTAAATGCAACAAGCCAGAAGTTATTATGCATAAAGTTGTACTTTGATAACGGTGTAAGAATCTACATCGAAACATTGCTCATTACCATAAACCAGAAGTTAAAATGCATAAAATTGTATGTGTTCAATGTCTGCAATTTTAGCCACTAGTCCAAAGCTAGAGTCTAGTAAAAGTCTGTTCGGTGTAGTAAGTTCAGCTATTAGCAGTCTATATAGTGACACTAAAATCTACTGAGAGTGATGCTAAGAGCCTTGTTTTGGGACTAGTACTAGTAGAGGACCCAAAAGTTTTTGACACTGTCACAGAGACCGTAGTCACCCCATAAGTTATTAAACAGACATCATATTGTGCTATGATCTTCCCTGTTAAGTACACAAGGCTGAAGTATGATTAGTATCTACAAAGACATTTCTCTTGTCAGAAATATGGGGAACAAAAACTATTTATAAATATTCCATGATAAACATTATGAAATCATTACAGTGATCATTCCCAATTAGCACCCTTCCGATTGATCAATGTACCCAAGACTTGTTTGATAGGCATTACTTAGAAGTTGACGGGTGACAAGGTTGACACAATTTCATGGATAACATTATTAACAACTTCCTTAATACTGCAAAAAAAAAGTATTAAAGAAGTTGTTATCCATAAAATTGTGTCAGCCTTGTTACACAAGACTTATTTATTCGTGTATAATACGCACTCGTGTGTTATATGCATCCTTAATTATGGGCAATTAAATTCTGGAAAAATGTATCTGTTGTATATAAACATTTCAGGCGGTCAGCATAAATCAATAAATTTACGATCGTACAACTGGTTTTTTTTCACCAAAATGATATCTAATAAGACTATTAACATGATTAGGAGCCCCGTATTTCTAATTTTGAGGGCGCTTATTACGTTGAATACGGTATGTGTTTTATAAGAAAACAAGCCAGTGATGAAGCATGTGTGATGTCTGTCATCACGAATCTATTTAATATCATGACAATTTCAAACGAAGGAGTTCTAAATTTTCGGTTTTAGAACAGTTTGCATTGTACACAGGTACAAGAGGTATTCCTTGTGTGCAGACTTCATTCAGCATGTTCATGTTAATGGGTCACAGCAGTCTTAGGTGCAGAGTTGTCAAAAAATGTTCCTTGTTTTGTCATTTTCACTCATGCTACTTTTAAACACTTCAATAATCTTTGGGTAGAAATACTCATATGCTGCAATGAAATCGGAAGAATAACAATATTATCATCGACATGATCAATAAGCCAGTATTTAGATCAGCTGGTTATGCCAAGGATGCTGTCATGGGAATTGATCAGTGTTTATCATTAGATCAATGCGATACATATATCATTTTAACTATACTTGAATATATCATGATATATTTACCATCAATCATCTGGTGACATAGTTTTGTCCAATAATGATAAACAGCTGCCAGACTTTACAGAAGTGTATACATTGTGTGATATTGATGTGATTAATTCGGATGAGATTAAAAAAACTTGTAAAATAACTTTGTTGATTTTTAGCTTCTTTCCACGACAAGTTCAACCATTGATAGCCATATTATCAAATACCATCTTCATGGGACTGGTAAAGATTAAGCTGTGTAAGAAACCGCAGAGGCGATATGATGTGAGCTCCCCATCAACTATCACCATCAGCCTCCCTGGGACAGACCCACAGGATGCGGAGAGAAGGAGGTAGGTTGTAATGATGGGATTGTGTGAGAGGAGAGCAATTGTGTGAGAGGGGAGCAAATGTGCTGACATGATAATGTCAGAAGAGGGCAGTTGTACTTCTTGTGATTGTGTGAGAGGAAAGAGGTTGTACTGATGTGATTGTGAGAGAATAGGGTGGTTGTACTTCTTGTGATTGTGTGAGAGGTAAACGGTTGTACTGATGTGTGTGAGAGAAGAGGCGGTTGTACTTCATGTGATTGTGTGAGAGGAAAGCGGTTGTTCTGGTGTGATTGTGAGAGAAGAGGGCAGTTGTATTTCTTGTGATTGTGTGAGAGGTAAACGGTTGTACTCGTGTGTGAGAGAAGAGGCGGTTTTACTTCATGTGATTGTGTGAGAGGAAAGCGGTGGTACTGATGTGATTGTGAGAGAAGAGGGCGGTTGTACTTCATGTGATTGTGTGAGAGGAAAACGGTTGTACTGATGTGATTTTGAGAGAAGAGGGCGGTTGTACTTCAAGTGATTGAGAGAAAAATGGTTGTACTGATGTGATTTTGAGAGAAGAGGGCAGTTGTACTTCATGTGTTGTGTGAGAGGAAAGCGGTTGTACTGATGTGATTGTGAGAGAAGAGGGTGGTTGTACTTCTTGTGATTGTTTTAGAGGTAAACGGTTGTACTGATCATGCTGATGTGTGTGAGAGAAGAGGCGGTTGTACTTCATGTGATTGTGTGAGAGGAAAGCGGTTGTACTGATGTGATTGTGAGAGAAGAGGGCAGTTGTATTTCTTGGATTGTGCGAGAGGTAAACGGTTGTACTCGTGTGTGAGAGAATAGGCAGTTTTACTTCATGTGATTGTGTGAGAGGAAAGTGGTGGTACTGATGTGATTGTGAGAGAAGAGGGCGGTTGTACTTCTAGTGATTGTGTGAGAGGTAAACGGTTGTACTGATGTGATTGTGTGAGAAGAAAACGGTTGTACTGATGTGATTGTGAGAGAAGAGGACGGTTGTACTTCTTGTGATTGTGTGAGAGGTAAACGGTTGTACTGATGTGATTGTGTGAGAGGAAAATGGTTGTACTGATGTGATAGTGTGAGAAGAGGGCGGTTGTACTTCTTGTGATTGTGTGAGAGGTAAACGGTTGTACTGATGTGATTGTGTGAGAGGAAAATGGTTGTGCTGATGTGATAGTGTGAGAAGAGGGCGGTTGTACTTCATGTGATTGTGTGAGAGGAAAATGGTTGTACTGATGTGATAGTGTGAGAAGAGGCGGTTTTACTACTTGTGATTGTGTGAGAGGAAAATGGTTGTACTGATGTGATTGAAAGAGAAGAGGACGGTTGTACTTCTTGTGATTGTGTGAGAGGTAAACGGTTGTACTGATGTGATTGTGTGAGAGGAAAATGGTTGTACTGATGTGATAGTGTGAGAAGAGGGCGGTTGTACTTCTTGTGATTGTGTGAGAGGTAAATGGTTGTACTGATGTGATTGTGTGAGAGGAAAATGGTTGTACTGATGTGATAGTGTGAGAAGAGGGCGGTTGTACTTCATGTGATTGTGTGAGAGGAAAATGGTTGTACTGATGTGATAGTGTGAGAAGAGGCGGTTTTACTACTTGTGATTGTGTGAGAGGAAAATGGTTGTACTGATGTGATTGTGTGAGAAGAGGGCGGTTGTACTTCATGTGATTGTGTGAACATAGCGACAGGAGACACTTTGTACTCACACTTACATCAAACATAATGTGTTATTTCAGGCAAGTGGCTCTGAAGGCTCTCAATGAGAGGCTGAGTAAGAGTGACAGTCCTGCCAACTGGCCGTCCATGGAGGATGAAGGGGCCAGCACCGAGCAGTCGGAGAACTCCTCCCCAGAGAAAAGCGTCAAGCCAGTTCCTGTCACAGTCCCAGTGCCTGAAAAATCAGCAACAACTGACCAACTTCCTGTTCCAAACTTTGCAGAGAATGCTCGAGAAGCTGCACAGGAGAAGACATAGATAGGAAGCTTATGTGTGTAGTTGTGTGAGACTGTGATTTGTATGGGTGTGATGAAGGTTTGTGTATGGACTCTATCAGATTACACTGGGAAGATTAGAATAGTAACACTGAACAGATTGTCTGAAGAAATCTACAGTTGTCAGGTCCGACATTGGCATTGCCTTGGGTAACATTTTTGCATGTGCTATTTTGTCTTGTAGCTGGTGCCCTCTAGCCGACCAAATCACAGATTAGAGTAAGTGGCCTGACATGGATTACATGATGGGTCAGATCTGGTACTTTCTCGTCTACATTTGAGGCCACAGTTGGCTTGTTGGAGATCAAATCTGAGGTCATTACAGGTGCCCTCGAGCTGTCTAGCTGACAGGTCAGAGGTCAGAGCAGGTACCCTCTGCTATCTCAAGCCAAGATCAGAGCTGGTCACCTATATATAGGACCACTGCATTATTCTTCATAATCCATGCGATACAGGAGATAAGATGCTCACTTGAACATTTAATGTCCCTATAATCAGATGAGTTTAAGATGGTCATCAAGTCCTGGAAAAAGACTGGTGGACCTAGAGTAGCACATGGTCTAAATACATCATGATGGAATTCTCTTGAACATATCACTCCAAACAAACTGTTGAGTCTCGATATGGCTGCAATATTGCCAACGTGACGTTAAATTTGAACTGATTCACTCACAAACAGTTTATTGAGATGGCATTGTAATGCTCTGCAGCATGAGAAATTGGCACTAGTCCTGTAGTCCTTGTCAAACTGCCCAATAGTTAAGGTATCATAAGGACATGTAAAAATATGCCTTTTTGAGGGTTTTGCTATATGTTTTCATTATAGGGACAAGTGGACTAAAACTAAGTTTCTGACACTGCTCTTTAGTTTTGTTATGAAAGTCCACACTCAAGTCATTTATTGAATAGCTTCACGAATGCTTTTTCAACTTTTTTCAGTATATAAACCATATTTAATATCATAAAAATACCAAAATGAAACCAATGATTGACATAAACTTTCTTTTCTAGTCTTTTCAGACAACCAAGTATTGGCAGAAGCCATGTTTTTTCAGCCTTTTCAACTGTGATTTAGGATAATCTGTTCAGTGAACCTTTTTGTGAAGGGTAACTTAATGAGCTTTCTTCTTCTACATGTGGGTTCCTTTGTTGCAGGCTCTTCACAATGTTATTACCGTATATGCTCTACCATATGTAAATGCTCTTAAATGTTCTGTACACCAAGTTTCAGTGAACACCACTTAGCAAGTATTAAGGGGATGAACAGTTACCTCTTTCCCCACAATAAGCATTCTGTGCTTTAAGAAAATTTACAAAGGGAGGCACTTATATTTTTTTTAAACTGTACGCAAGAACTTAAATTTGTTTTCAGAGATGGAGTTGTCAAAGAAACTAAAATGAGTTTGATAATAGTTACAATGCAATTATATCCCCTTCTATGATACAGTTTTCTGTAATATACGCAAGAAAATACAAACTGTCATGTTAGTTTTCGGTCTTAGTAGGGAGCGCTTATAAAGCTTACTGGTCTAGTATTTGGTCAGGGCGCTTACTATGACAAATAGGGTAGTTAACACCTGGAAATCTTAAAGCTGGTGTGTAATTGACATGTCTGAGAACAGATATACGGTAGTGTTGTGTTGCAGTAATCTTTTTTGTTCAGCTTTTAGTTATTATATGCTAATGCCTGTCACTCATTGCACATAAGACTGATAAGTCATATACATGTATATATTTGATACATTACGAACATTCATCGAGCATCGGTGTTTTGAGGGTTTATGCTCAAATTTGCATCTATTTTTGCAGGTGCTGCTTTCTGCTTGCAGCCATGTTTCATTGGTCAGCATTTGTGTGTGAAGCTGTTCAGCAGCAGATTTGAAATGGATATTTCATTTGCCATATTTTGAATTTTATTAAGATTTGAATCTCTTTTTGTTCAAAATCTCAGTAAAGAAATGATTGGAGACATTTTTGAATTATGAAGATAATATAACATTCCTTCCTGAGTTTGGTACATTTTACGTCTGAACAAGCCATGTGTGAACAGATCCAGCCCGCCTCAACTCCCAAAGTATGTCAAGTCAACAGGGGACTCAGTCTCATTAAAATAGGATCTTTTACACCGATGCCTTTCTTCTAGAGCATCTGAGGACCCCTCTGTCATGTCCATACGAGATTGCGATAACTTTTTAATCTACCTATAAGCTTCAAGGCATCTCAGTTCTCTGTGTGAGTGAGCCCAGCATCAGACTAACACTTCTGTATCCTGAAAATGCATATAATCGGGGAGTTCCGAATGCAAAAACAACAAGCACTGTTATATTGTTGTGGATATGTCAGGCCATTTATTTTTAATAACTTGGTTTATGGATATATTCTACATAATTCAGAGTAGTTGGTTGAAATGAGAATAAAATAGAAATTCAAAAATACAAATTATTTTTGGGGCAATATGTGATATTTCTTGTCAGGTAGGGTTAATTTTTTGTTAAAAAGGTCCATTGAGTATGATGTAAGAAAAAATAACTCCTGTGTCACTCTGCCATTGAAAACTCAATCTGCATGGTTGTTTGGTGTTTTTTCATTTGAGGCAGATACTTTGATGTTTCTCTCAGCAGTAATAAAAATGTTGCTAGTTATTTTTGTTTTTAAAATATAGTGGCCGTGCACCTGAAAACCAGTTTATGAAAAAGAAATCCCCTTTTAACAATAGGTCGTGGCCATGGCCTCTAAACACAAAAGGGTGTACTGTCAAGGAATTGTTTTGTTTTTTGGTAGTTTTCGTTTAGCGAGATTGAAATTTTGAAATAGAGGTGTAAAGAAATTAAGCTGAATCGTTTGAGAATGCTGACATTGATTGGCTCAAGAACATGTGCATCCTTTAGACTGGGCGGTCAAAGTTTGCTGAGTGTTCACCTGACGCAGTCACTTGTGGAGGTGTTGTCAGATTTTCATGGATAGAGGTATCATATCCAAGTAAAAGATCTGATATGTCTGAGATTGGCATGGGACTTACATAAATAAGTATTTATCTGAAATACACTATCTGCGTTGCTGCATGTTATTGAGGGAAATATATAAATGCAAACATATTTATTCATTTACTCAAATCATTGCACACTAACCTGTAGAAACTATTATGATTTTACATTTTATGATGGAGTTTTATCCATATGTGGTTAAAATATATTCAAAATTTGAATACCAATGATTATAGTTTTATGCAAATCTGTTGACACAATGGGCAATATTGCAGCTAAATGATTGGTGGTTTGTAATCCAACCCTAACAGAGCCGATAAATGATTTTCACCCGTTGCAGTTATTACAATGTCAAGACCTGGGCGTAAAATGGACTATATTGTTTCCTGCAGCTGTGCCCTTTCCCCTGAATCTTAAAATATTATACCAGTACACTGTTAAAGATCAGCTGATTTTCAACTTATGCCCATGTAATCAAATTGTAAACTGAAAAAGAACATTTAGATTTTCAAATCTTAACAAATTTTGAAAAAAAAAAAAATTGTGAATGTAAAAGATATCAAAATTTAGAGATTGTGTTGCTTTCAACTATATGTTGTTATACTTAACATTTGTTTTGCAAAGACCATAAGCCACATTTTGGGCAACTGGTTGTAGATAGGCTGTATTTATCTAGTTACCCTTAGATCATTGTACCTGTAGATACTTGTCAAGACCATTGTATTTATTTCGCCATCAATGAAAGCAAATTGAGCGCAGAAGCAGAACTGGTAGAAAAATGATGTTTATTGAGCCGTTCTAAGGTAGATTATTTCCCCAAACAATGTTACCGTTATATGGTTATGTTATCTATTTAATCATGCTGATGTCTTTGTTTACAAGGAGTGCTTGGTGTACATACAGTTTGGTGTTGTTTATTTCTTCATAATGTGATTTTATGAAATTCTGTACATATATTAAGTGTATAATTTACAGGTTTGTATAAAGTCATGAGACGTGATGAGTCAGGGTATTGCTTTACCCATTTTCAAACCTTTAATTGCAGCTTGTTTCGCTGAATTAGACCAATCTGATCAGCAGCTGAATATTCAACGCATGCAGTTGACACATCTTTTTACATGGAGACATTGGTAAACATGAAATAGTGTGTTGTTGTTGTTGTTTTTCCTCTACGTGACCAATATTGCATTCATTAATTTGAAATTATGTTAAGGGAAAGAGTTTATCTTTAAAAATGGTTTTAGTGAGAAGGCCTTAAGGCAGTTTTTAAAAAAATGTTTAGGGTCAGATTGGTTTCATTACTTGTTGCATTGATAGCAGAGCAATAAATTAGAATACATCGTACATATTTGATTACTAACCAACCAGATCTAAAGAAACAGCCCCAAGTTATGAGTTAGCTCCATTGCAAATAAGTTTCAGCTGAAAAGGAAAGTATCCATTCTCATCCCTGAAAATATGGTAGAAAAGAAGATAAAAATGGATTGGCTGTATTAAAAAATACATATATGCAAATGTGGTAAATTAACATCAAATGAAAAAGTCTTTTGTTACTGCAATCGTAGAAAGGATGACAAACCCATTTCAGACAGAAGCCCAAACATCTTACTGTCAGGTAACTGTACTAGTCAGTATTTTCACCCAGCTAAACTGGCACCCCTTTTGTGGGTGTGTCTTGCCCTGATCTTGCTGCATGCTTCTGTAGCTAGCCTGGGCCCCGCTCACCAGACTTGTTGGAATATTTGTGGAGTATGATTAGACTGTGCTGTTAGTCATAACCATTGGTGCAGCTTTCTTTCCAGCAGAGTCAGGACTGCAGTGGCGCCTTGTTTTTCCGGACCCTTTAGTCCAGAGACTAGGGCTGGGACGGGTCCAAATTTGATACCCGGGTATACCCATCATCCTATTACCCGACCCTACCCGGGTACCCGTTGTAGATATTTAGAGATAGGTACAAACGATTTGTAAAGGTTTGACCGTAACCCTGGCAAAATGTATATAGATACACGTGTAAAACGATCCGCTCATGCATACACTGAAGTTTAATGCATGAAGTTTTATCTTTATTAAAACATATAAAAGTAAGAAGGAATGGTTGCATTGTCAGAAAGAAAAGCGAACATTAGTGACTTATAGTGTAACCATAGCGTTTTAGATAATTTTTGTCATTAAAGAATATATATCACGTGACTTATCACGGGTCCGGGTAGTCCTGTGGGTAACCGGGTCCTACTCAGGACCCACCTGACCCAAGTACCTGAGTTACCTGTCCCAGCCCTACCAGACAAGTTTAGAGCAACAATACATATTTGCAGCACCATTATAACTCTGATTGGTAATTCGGACAATGAGTGACGTAGTCCGGATATACAAGGTTTCACTGAACATAGTTTAAATAGTAAAGTAAAAATACATTTGTTATTTTTCATAATATTAGTCTACATAGATGTGGAAATCAGATAAGATGACCTTGGAAATGAACGTAACCATGGTAACGTTGAGTAAAGGAAGTGGACACACTAGATGTCCTTTTCACATTCTTCACTCCACATGTGTGAAGTCGGAAATATCCAATCACCAACAAGCCGTAATGGTTGATGGTATCTGTGTATTTGAGACTGCGAGATGACACGTCTTTGGCCCAGTAATGTATATATGTGCTTACAGTTGTAACCCTGTGTACATTCTTGTGTGTATAATACCAGTATATACTGTCATGTTCTATGTGCCAGTGGCCTTTCACGGAAATCATTTCAGAATTGATTTCAGTATTTTCTGCAAATATATTGAAGTCTGTTCTCTTGTGAATAAGTAAGTCGACAATAATAAATTCACAGACTGCTTATTTTATCATTGACACAAGTAGAGTGCAGATAATACAAAGTCAGTGACATCGTTTAGTGAGATAATGCAATTCAAGCCCCGCCTACTGTTTTGTCGGCCAATCAGGAAACGGTAGAAACAGCATAAACACAAAAATAATTGCTTATTAAGCCAATCAAATTACATGGAATCACTTGCAATTTATTTATTAAAACATATTTAAAATAGTTATAGTACAGATGACCGCTTTGTCTTGCGTTTTTTTGTGATAATACTTGAATAGAATTGGTTTTGTCCCTTATCATGACAAGACTACAGTTATAATTCTTTATTTACATTCCTCAAAAAGAAACAAGAAAAAATGGATAAACGGGTGAGAATCTTCTGCATATCCAGGAATTTTAATAACCACAAATTTGTTAAAATCTGATAGCTTCAGGGGGGCCAAGCCCTCCTGATCCCCCATAAACACCCCCAAATTATAGATCACGCTCCATTGAAAAGAAATTTGATCTGAAAAGGAAAATATCCATTCCCATCGCTGGATACAGAAAATACAATTTTAAAAGACATTTGTTTTAGATTACTTGCCACTCCTTTTGAAAACACTTGGAAATATTGCAGTGAGAGTGGGGAGGGTAGGTAACAAAAATAATTAATTAATAATAATAATAGTCCATTAACATATCTCTGAACTTCATGCATAAGCATGTTCTACGCACTTGAACATAATTACCCCAGTCAGTGGATCAGTATGCACTCGATATTCACTCTCAGCTTCCTGGGGAGTATACAACTTAAGCTGCCTAACATATCACTTAAGGTACTGGTATTAAAATATGACTGTTGCTCATGTTAATAGCAAGAAAACCAGATGAGCATTAACAACATGTGTTGGTATGATTTCACAAGATAGAAATGTTTCTCACTATTTATGTTCATGTACATGTTGCTGTAAAGTTGTTGGGTACAAATCTGTTATCATCTGTTCCAATGGTTTCTACCTGTGTTGTGTCCCCTCATTGGCTACCAGTCTCTGTACATATAGTGTGTATTATATGTAGTCCTTCAAGTGGTTGCTGTCATAAAGGCATGGTACACTGTCTGGAAGCAGTATTTATATGTAACCATGTTAACTGTGGAAATACATAATTTTATAATTTTTGTCAAATACTCTGAAGAGATGAATATATAAAGTTGCTTGTAAACTAAAGATTGTTTGTTTTCTTTGCCCTTATGGGAATAATGGATGCTTCCTTCTGCTTCAGTATGAGCTTTTTTGTAGACGGACTTGGAGTTGGTAAGTCGTAGTCCTGGCAAGTTGGTACTTGTTGATGGGAACACCTGTTTCCTTTAGATCTCATGTTGCATCATGTTGACAACAGGCTGTATGTGGATGCCAGGCACTGTTAGTTTACTATGTGAGCACAGCTGTAGGCTCTGATCCTTCAGGCATTTGTGATTTGGATCACACATGTTGTTTTAACAGTATTCCAGGTATATTGCGGTGTGTCAGCTTAATGTGGGAGGAAAGCCGGAAGTGATGCAGGTTTCAGACATTTACCACTTCGGTAAAACCCAAGACCACGAGTATGGTGCTGACAAACCTAGAAACATAATTGGGGCGAACCGGGATTCAAACCCACAATCATAGGTTTCTGGCGTGCCCAAGAGACGCAGCTCTGCACAGCGAATCGCGGCACCTTGGACCACTAGGCCACCGTGCCCCTGTTAAATGATTGTGCGTATTACTCATTAAAGTAACTGGCCATCTCGGAGTCCTGGTATCGGCACTACAAAACCAGTACCAGCAGCCACACACTCTCATGCACATCGCTGTATTACTGAAATAATCTTGAATGTGATGTTAAACCCATTTCACCTCACCTCCAAGATCAAGCTGACACTTTGATGTCACTGGAATACTGTTCAGAGCAATGTTAAAACCAACCTCACTCTTATCATTTGCTATATAATAATATAATATAAAACTTGCCGTTGACAGCAGATTAGGGTAGTTTTACTTTAGTTGAAGTGAAAACCACAGCTGAAAGAAATCTGTTTGTCCTCTATTGAAAAACAAAATAGGTGTATAATGTTCACAACATGACAGTCATTATATACCATTCAATCTTTTGTGTGGGTGTGTGTGGGTCATCCCATGACCTATGCATAGAGAGAGGGCGATATACCATAACTCCAAGGTAAGAACAAATATGTAAAATGTGCAATATCCAAGATAATGAATATGAATATCACTTTTTACTTGTATGTCCATTGTACGCCACTGTGAGGAAAAAATATATTCCTGTATACAACTTCCATGATTCAAATATTGTTAAATTCAGGCAACTGCTTAACACACTAGAAAAATTAATTAATTTTTAATTAATTAACATGTCTTTTTAATTAATTAACACAAACTTGGCCATGTATACAACGCATTGTTATTTAGAACCGAAGTTGTAAATAATAGTAAAAATTGAGGTGTGGTTGTGGTGGTTGCTATTTTGAACTTTTGAACATAAAAATTACATGTAGTTCGGAACATGCAGAATCTGTTTTGGGAATATGACATTGCCGTTTCCAGTTTCAAACTCAGAGCTGACAGACAGATGGACAGTCGATGCACAAAAACCTGATTATATTGCAAAGGAGAAAACAAGACTTGGTTTTGGTTGAAAATATAAAAACATGATTGGGAAGGCTATTCTCACCCCAAGGGTTTACTTTTTAAACCAAACCCTCCAAGAAATGTTTTCTCTGACTTCTACAGTCGAAATATTTAAAAATATTTGTTCAATATTATGGATGAATGGGCGTTATGACAGTAAAAGAAACACTCGTAAAATACATCTGGCAAGACAATATATGGTGAACTTGGCACCTTCTTATGAACCACATATCTTGAGTGAGTGAGTGAGTGAGTTGGTTTTAACGCCACTTTTCACAGTATTCCAGTTATATCATGGTATGTCAGCTTAATGTGGGAGGAAAGCCCGAAGTGATGCAGGTATCAGACGTTTACCACTTCGGTGAAACCCATGAGCACGGGTATGGTGCTGACAAACCTAGAAACATAATCGGGGCGAACCAGGATGCGATCCCACAATCATAGGTCTTAATCAGTCTCAAGTTAAGACAAAGCAGGGATGAGGTCTTCCTAGGAAAATGTTCATCCTAGGTCATACTGCCTTGAAAGAATAGTTTGGTTCAATGGCAAGTACCAACACAGACATTTATCACTACAGTCACCTGAGTATGGTTCTGGAGGGTACCACTCTTATAGAAGATTTTTGTTTTGTTTGTTTGTTGTTTACCGCCGCACTCAGCAATATTCCAGCTACTTGATGGCGGTCTGTAAATAATCGAGTCTAGACCAGACAATCCAGTGATTGACATGAGCATCGATCAATGAAATTGGGATATGGTGACATGCATCAACCAAGTCAGCGAGCCTGACCACCCGATCCCGTTAGTCGCCTTTTACAACAAGCATAGTCGCCTTTTCCGCATAGGTTGCTGAGGATCTATTCTACCCCAGATCTTCACTAATACAAGAAGTCCCCAGCGTTTTTCAGTATACCCAGAAACAGAACATTGGGCATGCATCCATAAACCAAAAGACAAAACTTCACATTTGGAACATTGTTTATTTCCATATCACAGACACAGTAGTTATTTGTAGGTATATCATGGTGTATAGTAACAATACTTACCCTGGTAACAAACATGTACAACTAACATGAAACTCCAGAGACAGCATCACCATCATGAGAAGTGTTAATGTTTTTGCCATCCAAATACTATATCTAATGGACAAATCATTTGTGAAGAAATTGCCACAAAATATCATGCATTAATTTGAAGACGATTTTAGTCTTTTTCTTGAAAAATACCTAGACAATTCAAGACCAGCCATCTTGCATATTACAGAACGAGGATCTAGTTGCTGATGGCTGCCATGGCTAATGGATGTTTTACTATTTCTTAAGTTTGTTAGATTGCTAATTTTGACGACGTGATCAGTCTTTGTGTCGACACAAAGTTAACGACTGTAGTGGAAACATCACTAACACTGTAGATAACTTTTTGAACAGCATATTTGTTAAATGTGTAATATTATTATTAATAACTCATAAGCACAAATGCAACATTGTGTCTCAACAGCACTCCTTTCATCCCTGACAAATAACATTGATTATGGTCTAATACTTGATTTTTGCCATTTTCTTAATATATGCTCTCTGATACTCCATATTTTTTCTCATAGCATCAATTCTTTCGTCATCTGTCAGTCCTACCCTTCCATAACCTCCTCCACCCCCATACCACATGGCATGAGGGGGGGCAGGGCAGTAGGCAGGTGGGTACAGGTAGGGACTGGGATAGTACTGAGGGGGAGCGTAATACGGAGGGGGGTGCCAATAGGGATGGGGGTGGAGGTACCCCCACGGGTTCCCCCATGGCTGAGACCAAACATCGTATGGATAACTGGACATGTTGGGTTGGAAATCATTATCATTGCCCCACACCCGGTCACTGTATTCCACATTCGTAGTGTCCTGTTCGTCAAACACGTACTGATTGTCGTAGGGCAAGTAATCAGCTTCGTTATCATATCCTGAGGAGTAATGATCGGAATGTCTGTCCCTGTTTCTTCTCTCGTATGTATCATCAGACTGCCTTCTTGTGGTGAACACTGGGTCATCAACATAGTTATTCCTGAACACTTCTCGGTCATACTCGGAACTTGAGCTGGACGAGTCCGAGTCGGAGCTGTCCGTGTCTCCCTGACTGACAACATCCCCTCCTGTCCCGTAGAGCTGGTCAGGGAGATGACGCCCACACTTCCTGCCGTACTCGAGACCATCCAGGCCGGCCATCATCTTCCCTTTCCTCGACCTTGGTCTGCAGTCCCTCATCAGCTCCTCCTCAACTGTCACAGCATCCGCAGCCATGCTGATCTTCCCCACTCCGTCCGACACATACATCAACTCACAGCCATTCCTTAGCATTGCTACATTTGAGACATCATCTACTTTAGCCTTACGTACAACACTGTTCTCATTCACTGACACACTACCGACCTTGACCTTATACGGCTTAACCTTTTCTACCAAAACATGTTCATCCTCTTTGGAATGTTTCTCCCCAACATGACCTTTATGGTTTGCTAGTTCCCCATCTGCAGTTGGAACTGGAAAGCTTGCATCTCTCTCCAACCCTTCAACACACTGTAAGGGACTTGCTTTGTTAATGGAGACATTTTGGGGGAAATTCTCTTTGTTTTCCCTGATGGCAAGGTCAAGGTCAACCATGGCGAGAGATGACACAGACATGGGATCGTACCGGACAGACTTGGGTCTCTGGTTGAACTTTTGAGCAGCTGCTGTTGTTTGTGTCGTTTTGCTACACATCTGACCTCTAGACACCGGCATCACAGAGAGCTCTGCTGTAGCATCGCCAACACTTTCATTTGTCATGTCATGATTGTCTCCCCTTAACGGTATCTGGGAAAGAGCACAATCGTACATCCTGTCAACACAATCTGCGACACTCCTCACAAAGTCTGCGTCCGGGGTTGAATCCTTCTTTTCATGGTCAATCTTCCTCAAAACAAGCCCAGGAATATTCGGCACACTTTTACCATTGTCACCTTGTTCCAAGAACATCTCATAGTCAACAAGAGCACTGCTGTAAGTGTGTGGATTCATCAGCTTCTTCCTGCCCAGTGATTCCCTGTAGCTTGGAACCGTTAACTCAACCTGACCCATGGCGCCCGAGCAGATTCTCTGCCTGGTTGCTAGTAATGCTTTAATACTTGTTGCAACAGCACTGCCAGTAGAGCTGCTTTGTGTTTGTCCATTTATTTGTGTAACCATGGTAACACTTTTCTCTTCATACGAAGAAGGATCTGACTGAGATTCCTTGATCGAGTCGCTATTAGCTTTCCTCTTTCGACCTTTCTTAGCTGTCTTTATCTTTCTTCCATCTGACATATTTTTTCCAGAATCAGTCAACAAGGTGTGGTCCAAAGTTTGATTAACATCACAACCACTCACGGTCTGTCCACTGTTGTCCAAAACAGGTTTGTTGTTTTCAGAGTGACCACCTCTGCTGTCCACACTATTCATGTCTCGTTTATTTTCGTCCATCAGACATTTTGCTGGCTGTAACATAGGGACCATACCTGGTTCAACAGTACTACTTTCAGGGTCTTGTGACAAGTACTCAGACTTCGGCTGTTTTATTTGTGAAGATCTTTCTGGAAGTATCAAGGCACCTTTGCCAATATTCTCTGGTAATCTTTCTGAAGTATTTGAAGACTGTTTGTCAGAAATGATCCCATTTGTGGAAGATTGTGTACATATATTCTCACTCCCTGTCTCTTCATCAACATCATCTCGGCCTCCTCCAGCACATCCATTGACTAAACTCACATCCTCTGCATCAATATAAGTATTCTGCTTCTCGTGTTTTGTATCCTCCAGCTTTCGGTCCTTGTCACGACTTTTATCACTGGTCGCAGGGAGGTCATGTGACCTATTCCCGCAGTCCGGCCTTGTGATTAGTTGCTCTGTTGTGACCATGTCATCAAGGTTGATCTGGACAGTCACTCTCAGCAGGTCCCTAGGAAGAGGATCTGTATGCACAGAGGAGCAATGTGTTAGTCAATCAGTTGCTACCTTGGTACAAAAGATTTTACTGCATGATAAAACTATTCGTGGCTACAAGTGAAATGAAATTTGGGAATTGTCATTGTAAACCCAACTTCAAAATCTTAATGCTACAGATATGGCTGTTTCCTCACGGTCTGACAAACACTCATTGTCAACTCATGCAGACACAGTTTGCTGTAATTCTAATTGATATGTTGGATAAAAATCATTGACAGCCTTATAATGGGTAATATGGTATTTTCAATACATTTTAAAGGCATTGTGAAGTCTGCATGAAGCCTGCAGGACACATCACATATGAGATGGCTGTCTCACATCGAAAAAATGCTTGAGTATCTGTGAGTTGACTGTCTCACCCGGCAGGACCTGTGAGTTGACTGTCTCACCCGCCAGGACCTGTGAGTTGAATGTCTCACCCGGCAGGACCTGTGAGTTGCTGTCTCACCTCCTGGCAGGACCTGTGAGTTGACTGTCTCACCTGGCAGGACATGTGAATTGACTGTCTCACCCAGCAAGACTTGTGAGTTGACTGTCTCACCTGGCAGGACATGTGAATTGACTGTCTCACCCAGCAAGACCTGTGAGTTGACTGTCTCACCCAGCAGGACCTGTGAAATGACTGTCTCACCTAGCAAGACCTTTGAGTTGAGTGTCTCACCCAGAAAGACCTGTGAGTTGACTGTCTCACCCAGAAAGACCTGTGAGTTCCCTGTCTCACCTAGCAAGACCTGTGAGTTGATTGTCTCGCCCAGCAAGACCTGTGAGTTGACTCTCACCCGGCAGGACCTGTGAGGTGACTGTCTCACCTGGCAGGACCTGTGAGTTGACTGTCTCACCCGGCAAGACCTGTGAGTTGACTGTCTCACCCAGCAAGACCTGTGAGTTGACTGTCTTGCCCAGCAGAACCTGTGAGTTGACTGTCTCACCCGGCAGGACCTGTGAGTTGACTGTCTCACCCAGCAAGACTTGTGAGTTGACTGTCTCACCCAGCAAGACCTGTGAGTTGACTGTCTCACCCAGCAAGACCTGTGAGTTGACTGTCTCACCTAGCAAGACCTGTGAGTTGACTGTCTCACCCGGCAGGACCTGTGAGTTGACTGTCTCACCCGGCAGGACCTGTGAGTTGACTGTCTCACCCAGCAAGACCTGTGAGTTGACTGTCTCACCCGGCAGGACCTGTGAGTTGACTGTCTCACCCGACAGGACCTATGAGTTGACTGTCTCACTCAGCAAGACCTGTGAGTTGACTGTCTCACCCGGCAGGACCTGTGAGTTGACTGTCTCACCCAGCAAGACCTGTGAGTTGACTGTCTCACCCAGCAAGACCTGTGAGTTGACTGTCTCACCCGGCAGGACCTGTGAGTTGACTGTCTCACCCAGCAAGACTTGTGAGTTGACTGTCTCACCCAGCAAGACCTGTGAGTTGACTGTCTCACCCAGCAAGACCTGTGAGTTGACTGTCTCACCCGGCAGGACCTGTGAGTTGACTGTCTTGCCCAGCAGAACCTGTGAGTTGACTGTCTCACCCGGCAGGACCTGTGAGTTGACTGTCTCACCTGGCAGAACCTGTGAGTTGACTGTCTCACCCAGCAAGACCTGTGAGTTGACTGTCTCACCCGGCAGGACCTGTGAGTTGACTGTCTCACCCGACAGGACCTATGAGTTGACTGTCTCACTCAGCAAGACCTGTGAGTTGACTGTCTCACCCGGCAGGACCTGTGAGTTGACTGTCTCACCCAGCAAGACCTGTGAGTTGACTGTCTCACCCAGCAAGACCTGTGAGTTGACTGTCTCACCTAGCAAGACCTGTGAGTTGACTGTCTCACCCGGCAGGACCTGTGAGTTGACTGTCTCACCCGGCAGGACCTGTGAGTTGACTGTCTCACCCGGCAGGACCTGTGAGTTGACTGTCTCACCCGGCAGGACCTGTGAGTTGACTGTCTCACTCAGCAAGACCTGTGAGTTGACTGTCTCACCCAGCAAGACCTGTGAGTTGACTGTCTCACCCGGCAGGACCTGTGAGTTGACTGTCTCACCCGGCAGGACCTGTGAGTTGACTGTCTCACCCAGCAAGACCTGTGAGTTGACTGTCTCACCCAGCAAGACCTGTGAGTTGATTGTCTCGCCCAGCAAGACCTGTGAGTTGACTGTCTCACCCGGCAGGACCTGTGAGTTGACTGTCTCACCCAGCAGGACCTGTGAGTTGACTCTCACCCGGCAGGACACTGATTCCCTGAGTATAGATTGTCTCACCTGGCAGGCTGTTGATGTGGGTGTTGCACTTCCTCTCCACTGCAGACAGACCCAGCTGTTCCTGTCCTTCACTGACCACTGTCACAGCAGCACCGTACGATCCTGCAACACGCGTAGCAAATACGTCAGTGAATGTTGTTTTACGCCACAGTCAGTAATTTTAAGACAACCCGTAGAAGAGGGTTTTTAGGTTAGGGGAAATTGGGTCAGGTCCAAGATTATTGCACTTATACAGTGACATGCATGCACGTGTGTGTGTGTGTGTGTGTGTGTGTGTGTGTGTGTGTGTGTGTCTGCTTGTACTAGTTCAGGCTGATGTCAATTTTAATAGTGCTAGCCCAGTGAGATACAATGAATACCCCACTCAGACACAGTACACTGACTCTGAACCAACCAGTCCTTATTTAAGCCCCTTAATGCCGAGCGCCAGGCAGTGTAACAACAAGTGCCATCTTTTGACATCTTTCGGTATGACATGACTGGGGATCGAACCCTGGACCTTCCATTCTCTGGGTGGACGCTCTACCACAATACAACAGAGGTGGTCACAAGGTTGGGTGTTCACAATGTGTGATCTGACTGATTGTGTGTTATTGTACTTCAATGGCCTGGATCGTTGCTCATGTTTTCAACCACTGGTTGGCCTAGCCTTGATTCAGATATGGCTTGCATGTTGCAAATTGTGGTGTAAAACAACTTCCACTCACTTTTTAGGTATTGGGATCACTTTTTTCACAATCTATTATACAAAATAAGGGATGGTTTCGGACCTAGGTTATTTGGGTATTGTGATATTACATTTCATACTCTGCGAACCACAACATACCACAGCTTTATTTACATGTAGATTCGAGACTTTGTAAAGTCAGCAGAACATGTTCTGGTTCCCACCCTGGTTTTGTTCTGTGTCATGTGATAGTCATGTGAATCAAAACAGTCAAACAAGAATTTCTCCCACCACTGCCTGAGATTACAGAGGTGAGTAACCATGGAAGATCAAAGGGAGACAACTGTGTAAGCCTAAGCTTTTGGAACAGGTGAAAGAAACCGGTGTTGATGGCATATCCAATCTCATTAAAATCAGATCTTAGTTCTCGCTGCTGTTAAACAAAGATCTGAGGACATCCCATTACGGGTCACGTCAGACTGGCCTTTGGCAAACTGACCGACCAATGGAATTACTAACAAGAAGTCGACATTAGCCAATCAGAAGGCAACTCTCTCGTGCCTTAGGGCCTAATATCAAATTGGCGACTACGCTTCGAAACATATTTTGACAAATTCTTGCTTAAACATTTGAAACCTGAACAGAAGAACGTTCTAGAATGACTAATATATGGTCTAGATTGTATAGATTCAGTCTTTAAGCCCGTAACTATCCTTCGGAATACCCCGTTTTAACGTTTTCGAGGCTGCATGATTAGAAATCACATTCCGACTGTCACTTTCATGATCTGGTAAGCGACGCTCTGATTGTTCGGATGAAAGGTCGTTCTGACGTGACCCCTATTGGGATGTCCTCAGATCTTTGTTTAGCGGTTGCGAGAACTAAGATTTGATTTTAATGAGATTGTGGCATATCGGGTGTTGTTTGTTTTCTAATCCAGAAAAATGTAAGTGATATTACAACTGAGATGGCTTGTGATACTTCTATCAGTTGTAATGTCTTTCAAACAACTCATATGTGAGGTAACTTGAAAGTTGAAACTGACCAAATCTCCCTGCTCTCCCGATGCGATGAAGGTAGGTTTCATGGTCCCGTGGGACGTCAAGGTTGATGACTAGGTTGACCTTATCTGCATCAATACCTCGGGCTGTCTGTAGATGCAAAATGATAAATCAGTTGTCAGGTCAGAAGATGAACATTCCAAAACTTTCTATGCACATGACTTACAAAGTGACCAGACAAGTACAAATCTCCATGAATCAAACAAGAGCACAGTGAAATTATTGATGATATCAACATTAAATGACATAACCGTATTCGACGTAATAAGCGCCAGGGCCGCTCTCAAAATTAGAAATAGGGGGCTTTAATTAGAAAATAATTTTGGTGAGAAAAAAGGTTGTAAATTTTGTAGTTTATGCTGAAGCCTGAAATGGTACAAAACAAAAGCATGTGCGTATCATACACGAAAGATATATTTTCCAGAAATTAATTGCTCATAATTAAGAGGGCATATAACACACGAGCATATATTATACAAGAATAAATAAGTCTTGTGAACATTGATCAATCGGAAGGGGTGCTAACTGGGATTGTTTACTCGCCAATATATTAGCAAACATCGCCGTGGGCGCTTATTAGAGCAGGGAGCTTATTACATCGAATACGGTAGGTGCATTCTTAACAAACAATCATGATAAATTCTTCAGGGATATGAGAGACTCTTCATACCTGGATTGTTTCAAAATTCTGTTTGTACTCACGGACCTCCGTTTAACACATTGGTCTAATTATCATAAAACTGAACTTTTGTGTGTGGAGATTCGGATTATTTCTGCATGTTCATAAAATAATTTGTACGTTATTACCTTAGAACGCTATCCAGATCTCAGAATCATCATCAAAATATGTGTAGTATTTGGGATATATTATCACTCACCAGATCTGTGGAGATGAGAACACGACACTTGTAAGTCTTCAGTTTGGCCATGGCCTCTATTCTGTCCTTCTGCTCGTGGCTGCCGGCTATACAGGCTGTTGGCCACCCCTGCCTCTGCAGTTCATCAGACAGGTTCTGAGCTCTGCATGTCAAAATCGTCAATTGGCGTTATTTTAAATATGGCTTTATTCAATAATGACAAGTTAATCGGTATCTCTTTAATGAGGCGCT